>NC_090372.1:99270780-99983581 GCF_036365525.1 Heterodontus francisci | reverse complement strand
TAGCGAGAGAGAGAGGGGCGAAAGAGCGAGAGAGAGAGGGGCGAAAAGAGCGAGAGAGAGAGGGGCGAAAGAGCGAGAGAGAGAGGGGCGAAAGAGCGAGAGAGAGAGGGGCGAAAGAGCGAGAGAGAGAGGGGCGAAAGAGCGAGAGAGAGAGGGGCGAAAGAGCGAGAGAGAGAGGGGCGAAAGAGCGAGAGAGAGAGGGGCGAAAGAGCGAGAGAGAGAGGGGCGAAAGAGCGAGAGAGAGAGGGGCGAAAGAGCGAGAGAGAGAGGGGCGAAAGAGCGAGAGAGAGAGGGGCGAAAGAGCGAGAGAGAGAGGGGCGAAAGAGCGAGAGAGAGAGGGGCGAAAGAGCGAGAGAGAGAGGGGCGAAAGAGCGAGAGAGAGAGGGGCGAAAGAGCGAGAGAGAGAGGGGCGAAAGAGCGAGAGAGAGAGGGGCGAAAGAGCGAGAGAGAGAGGGGCGAAAGAGCGAGAGAGAGAGGGGCGAAAGAGCGAGAGAGAGAGGGGCGAAAGAGCGAGAGAGAGAGGGGCGAAAGAGCGAGAGAGAGAGGGGCGAAAGAGCGAGAGAGAGAGGGGCGAAAGAGCGAGAGAGAGAGGGGCGAAAGAGCGAGAGAGAGAGGGGCGAAAGAGCGAGAGAGAGAGGGGGCGAAAGAGCGAGAGAGAGAGGGGCGAAAGAGCGAGAGAGAGAGGGGCGAAAGAGCGAGAGAGAGAGGGGCGAAAGAGCGAGAGAGAGAGGGGCGAAAGAGCGAGAGAGAGAGGGGCGAAAGAGCGAGAGAGAGAGGGGCGAAAGAGCGAGAGAGAGAGGGGCGAAAGAGCGAGAGAGAGAGGGGCGAAAGAGCGAGAGAGAGAGGGGCGAAAGAGCGAGAGAGAGAGGGGCGAAAGAGCGAGAGAGAGAGGGGCGAAAGAGCGAGAGAGAGAGGGGCGAAAGAGCGAGAGAGAGAGGGGCGAAAGAGCGAGAGAGAGAGGGGCGAAAGAGCGAGAGAGAGAGGGGCGAAAGAGCGAGAGAGAGAGGGGCGAAAGAGCGAGAGAGAGAGGGGCGAAAGAGCGAGAGAGAGAGGGGCGAAAGAGCGAGAGAGAGAGGGGCGAAAGAGCGAGAGAGAGAGGGGCGAAAGAGCGAGAGAGAGAGGGGCGAAAGAGCGAGAGAGAGAGGGGCGAAAGAGCGAGAGAGAGAGGGGCGAAAGAGCGAGAGAGAGAGGGGCGAAAGAGCGAGAGAGAGAGGGGCGAAAGAGCGAGAGAGAGGGGCGAAAGAGCGAGAGAGAGAGGGGCGAAAGAGCGAGAGAGAGAGGGGCGAAAGAGCGAGAGAGAGAGGGGCGAAAGAGCGAGAGAGAGAGGGGCGAAAGAGCGAGAGAGAGAGGGGCGAAGAGCGAGAGAGAGAGGGGCGAAAGAGCGAGAGAGAGAGGGGCGAAAGAGCGAGAGAGAGAGAGGGGCGAAAGAGCGAGAGAGAGAGAGGGGCGAAAGAGCGAGAGAGAGAGGGGCGAAAGAGCGAGAGAGAGAGGGGCGAAAGAGCGAGAGAGAGAGGGGCGAAAGAGCGAGAGAGAGAGGGGCGAAAGAGCGAGAGAGAGAGGGGCGAAAGAGCGAGAGAGAGAGGGGCGAAAGAGCGAGAGAGAGAGGGGCGAAAGAGCGAGAGAGAGAGGGGCGAAAGAGCGAGAGAGAGAGGGCGAAAGAGCGAGAGAGAGAGGGGCGAAAGAGCGAGAGAGAGAGGGGCGAAAGAGCGAGAGAGAGAGGGGCGAAAGAGCGAGAGAGAGAGGGGCGAAAGAGCGAGAGAGAGAGGGGCGAAAGAGCGAGAGAGAGAGGGGCGAAAGAGCGAGAGAGAGAGGGGCGAAAGAGCGAGAGAGAGAGGGGCGAAAGAGCGAGAGAGAGAGGGGCGAAAGAGCGAGAGAGAGAGGGGCGAAAGAGCGAGAGAGAGAGGGGCGAAAGAGCGAGAGAGAGAGAGGGGCGAAAGAGCGAGAGAGAGAGGGGCGAAAGAGCGAGAGAGAGAGAGGGGCGAAAGAGCGAGAGAGAGAGAGGGGCGAAAGAGCGAGAGAGAGAGAGGGGCGAAAGAGCGAGAGAGAGAGAGGGCGAAAGAGCGAGAGAGAGAGAGGGGCGAAAGAGCGAGAGAGAGAGAGGGGCGAAAGAGCGAGAGAGAGAGAGGGGCGAAAGAGCGAGAGAGAGAGAGGGGCGAAAGAGCGAGAGAGAGAGAGGGGCGAAAGAGCGAGAGAGAGAGAGGGGCGAAAGAGCGAGAGAGAGAGAGGGGCGAAAGAGCGAGAGAGAGAGAGGGGCGAAAGAGCGAGAGAGAGAGAGGGGCGAAAGAGCGAGAGAGAGAGAGGGGCGAAAGAGCGAGAGAGAGAGAGGGGCGAAAGAGCGAGAGAGAGAGAGGGGCGAAAGAGCGAGAGAGAGAGAGGGGCGAAAGAGCGAGAGAGAGAGAGGGGCGAAAGAGCGAGAGAGAGAGAGGGGCGAAAGAGCGAGAGAGAGAGAGGGGCGAAAGAGCGAGAGAGAGAGAGGGGCGAAAGAGCGAGAGAGAGAGAGGGGCGAAAGAGCGAGAGAGAGAGAGGGGCGAAAGAGCGAGAGAGAGAGAGGGGCGAAAGAGCGAGAGAGAGAGAGGGGCGAAAGAGCGAGAGAGAGAGAGGGGCGAAAGAGCGAGAGAGAGAGAGGGGCGAAAGAGCGAGAGAGAGAGAGGGGCGAAAGAGCGAGAGAGAGAGAGGGGCGAAAGAGCGAGAGAGAGAGAGGGGCGAAAGAGCGAGAGAGAGAGAGGGGCGAAAGAGCGAGAGAGAGAGAGGGGCGAAAGAGCGAGAGAGAGAGAGGGGCGAAAGAGCGAGAGAGAGAGAGGGGCGAAAGAGCGAGAGAGAGAGGGGCGAAAGAGCGAGAGAGAGAGGGGCGAAAGAGCGAGAGAGAGAGGGGCGAAAGAGCGAGAGAGAGAGGGGCGAAAGAGCGAGAGAGAGAGGGGCGAAAGAGCGAGAGAGAGAGGGGCGAAAGAGCGAGAGAGAGAGGGGCGAAAGAGCGAGAGAGAGAGGGGCGAAAGAGCGAGAGAGAGAGGGGCGAAAGAGCGAGAGAGAGAGGGGCGAAAGAGCGAGAGAGAGAGGGGCGAAAGAGCGAGAGAGAGAGGGGCGAAAGAGCGAGAGAGAGAGGGGCGAAAGAGCGAGAGAGAGAGGGGCGAAAGAGCGAGAGAGAGAGGGGCGAAAGAGCGAGAGAGAGAGGGGCGAAAGAGCGAGAGAGAGAGGGGCGAAAGAGCGAGAGAGAGAGGGGCGAAAGAGCGAGAGAGAGAGGGGCGAAAGAGCGAGAGAGAGAGGGGCGAAAGAGCGAGAGAGAGAGGGGCGAAAGAGCGAGAGAGAGAGCGGCGAAAGAGCGAGAGAGGGAGCGGCGAAAGAGCGAGAGAGAGAGCGGCGAAAGAGCGAGAGAGAGAGCGGCGAAAGAGCGAGAGAGAGAGCGGCGAAAGAGCGAGAGAGAGAGCGGCGAAAGAGCGAGAGAGAGAGCGGCGAAAGAGCGAGAGAGAGAGCGGCGAAAGAGCGAGAGAGAGAGCGGCGAAAGAGCGAGAGAGAGAGCGGCGAAAGAGCGAGAGAGAGAGCGGCGAAAGAGCGAGAGAGAGAGCGGCGAAAGAGCGAGAGAGAGAGCGGCGAAAGAGCGAGAGAGAGAGCGGCGAAAGAGCGAGAGAGAGAGCGGCGAAAGAGCGAGAGAGAGAGCGGCGAAAGAGCGAGAGAGAGAGCGGCGAAAGAGCGAGAGAGAGAGCGGCGAAAGAGCGAGAGAGAGAGCGGCGAAAGAGAGAGAGGGAGAGAGAGAGGGGCGAAAGAGAGTGAGGGGGCGAGGGGGCGAGGGGGCGAGAGAGAGAGAGAGAGAGAGAGAGATAGAGAGAGAGGACGGAGGAGGAGAGAGACATGATTACAGGGTGACCAAGACTTGGAAATGAATATTCACAGATATTCGTCATTTAGCAAGGCTAGGCAAGAAGGAAAAGGAATTGGGACAGCGCTCTTAATAAGGGATGAGAGAGAATCCTAGATCGAAGGGTCAAGATATAGGGCTGAATTTTATATTGTGGTACATTGCATGGAAAAATTGATAAAATTGAAATAAATGCTGGAGGCCCTTTCCCATCACCCCACCATGTTTGCTTTCGGGGCAATATCACTATCAACAAAATGAACTTCATTCCCAACCCGAACTTCTCCCCCCGCTCCCCCCCCCCCCCCACCAACCTCTCTACCTTTGCCCTTCAACTGCTTCCCAATAGGAATAGTTTTCCCCACTCCCCCCACCCTGATAATTTTATTCCTCCCCACCAGTGTATCGCCTCAAAACTCCAATGGAGTTACGAAAGCGCGCGAATTGCAGCCGGTTGGCCGTTAAACTGGCATGGGACAGGCGGCAGGTAAGTTCATTTGTATTTTAATTTAAATATTTTAATGAAGGCCCCGCCGCTTGACAGCTGGGGGGGTGGGGGGGGGGGCACCGCACCTTGGCGTTGCCGCATTCACTAGTATCCGGTGGGGCCTTCTCGGCATCGCGAGTTGTGGCAAGCCGCTCCCGCCAACATTTTACAGGCCACCCCTCCATGACCCACAACGTCGAGGGGCTGGTAAAATTCAGCCCATATAATCAATTTGGGCAGAGATAAAAAACTGCAAGGGGCAGCAAACATTGGCAGGAGTCGTTTTGGCCAAACAGTAGGTAATGTTGGGTACAACATAAGTTAGGAAATTAGAGATGCATATAACATGGGTAATACAGTAATAATGGGCTGCTTCAAATAACATACGGATTGGGTAAACCTAATCAGTACTTTCGCTGGAGGATGAATTCCTTGAGTGTAGGTTTCTGGAGCAGTACACTGAAGAACCAACTAGGGATCGGACTTTTTTAGAATTAATTGTGTAATGAGAAAGGGCTACTTAATAACCTCACTGTAAAGGAGCCTCTGGGAAAGTGATCATAATATGATTGAATGTCACATTAAGTTTGAAAAAGTGTTATCGTTCATTCTGCAATCCAAACAAAGGGAACTATGAAGGTACGAGGGGCAAGTTGGCTACAATGGCTTGGGAAAATACACTAAGATTTGACAGTAGACAGGCAATGGCTAGTATTTAAAAGAAGTATTACATTGTCTACAGCAAATATACATTCCTCTCAGACACAAAAACCCAACAGGAAAGATGAATCAACCATAGCTAACAAAAGAGTTAAAGACTGCATCAGATCAAAGGAAGTGGCTTAAGGTTGCTAGAAAAAGTGGTAAACCCAAGGATTGGGACCAATTTAAAATCCAGCAAAGGATGATCAAGAAACTAATAAAGGGAAAAGAAAATATAAATACAAGCTAGTGTAAAACAAAGGCAGACTGTAAAATCTTTAGGTATGTGAAATGGAAAAGATTAGCAAGAACAAATGTGGGTGCATTACAGGCAGGAGAATTTATAATGGAGAACAGGGAAATGGCAGAAAAGCTCAACAATTACTTTGTCTGTATTCACAGAGGAAGATATAGAAAATCTTCCAGAAATATTAGGGAACCAAGGGACTTGTGAAAATGAGGAACTGAAAGAAATTAGTATTAATAAAGAGGTAGTACTCAAAAAATTAACTGATTGAAGGTTGATAAACTGGACCAGAGGAGATACATCTCAGAGTGTTGAAGGAGGTGGCTACAGAGATAGTGGATGCATTCGTGGTTATCTTTCAAAATTCTACAGACTCTGGAAAGGTTCCTGCAGACTGGAAAGTAGCAAATATAACCCCACTATTTAAGAAAGGAGGGAGAGAGAAAATGGTGATCTACAGACCTGTCAGTTTGATGTCAGTAATAGGGAAAATGTTAGAATCTATTATAAAGGACGTGATAACTAGACACTTCGAAAATATGATAGGGCAGTCAACATGGATTTATGAAAGGGAAATGATGTTCGACAAACCTCTTGGAGTTTTCTGAAGATGTTACATGTGGCATAGGTAAAGGAGAAACGGTGAATGTGGTGTATTTGGATTTTCAGAAGGCTTTTGATAAGGTCCCACACAAGTGGTGAGTAAAAAAAAAATTAGAGCACATGGGATTGTGGGATTGGGGGTAATATACTGGGTATGGATTGAGAATTGATTAACAGACAGAAAACAGAATAGGAATAAACGGGTCATTCTCAGGATGGCAGGCGGTTACTAGTGGGGTACCACAAGGATCAGTGCTGGGACCTCAGCTGTTCACAATCTATATAAATGATTTGGATGTGGGGACCAAATGTAATATTTTCAAATTTGCCAATGACACAAAACTAGATGTGAACGTAAGTTGTGAGGAGGATGCCAAGAGGCTTCAAGGGAACTTGGACAGGGTAAGTGAATGGGCAAGAACATAGGAGATGGAACATAATGTGAATAAGTGTGAAGTTATTCACTGAGGTCGAAAAAACCCTGGGTGCCCTTGTTCATGAGTCACTAAAAGCTAGGATGCAGGTGCAGCAAACAATTAGGAAGGCAAATGGTATGTTGGCCTTCATGGCAAGGGGTTTTGAGGACATGAGTAAAGAAGTCTTGCTGCATTTGTATGGAGCCTTGGTGAAACCATACATGGGAGTATTGGGTACAGTCTTGGTCTCATCTAAGGAAGGGTATACTTGCCATAGAGGGAATGCAATGAAGGCTCACCAGACTAATCCCGGGGATGGTGGGATTGTCTTATGAGGTGAGACTGAGGAAACTGGACTTGTATTCTCTAGAGTTTCAAAAACCGAGAGGTGATCTCATTGAAGCATACAAAATTCTTACAGGGCATGACAGGGTGGATGCAGATGTTTCCCCTGGTTGGCGAGTGTAGAACCAGGGGAGTGTCTCAAAATATGGGATAGGCCATTTAAGTCTGAGATGAGGATAAATTTCTTTACTCGGAGGGTGATGAATCTTTGGAATTCTCTACCTCAGAGGGCTGTGGAAACTCAATCACTAAGCACGTTCAAGACAGAAATTGATAGATATCTGGATACCAAGGACATCAAGGGATACGGGGATAGCGTGGCAAAGTGACATTGAGGTAGGTCAGCCATGATCTGTAGGCTCGATGGACTGAATGGCCTACTACGCCTATGTTCCTAGTTCTCTACTATGACTAACTGTTCTGATCAAGATATTTACACAGTTATGAGACATTTTGATATATTAAATAATAATCCATTACCACTGTCAGCAACCAGAGGACATAGATGTAAGATAATTGGCAAAAAAGAACCAGAAAGGAGATGAGGAGAAACATTTATCTGCTACGAGTTACGATCTGGAATGACTGCCCTAAAGGGCGGTGGAAACAGATTTAGCAGTAACAGTGGGGACCCAAAGGCTTGGGGTCAGAAAGGGGGGATCACTGGAAACCTGAGGTCAGAGAAGGAGACTCACTCAAGGGAGATCTTCATGTAAAGGCAGAGGACATGGCAAAAATATTAAATGTGCACTTTGCATCTGTCTTCATATAGTAAGTGGATGATGAGGTTACATGAAAAGAGGAGCAGGCCTTAAAGGTAATAAGAGAAGGATGGTAATAGAGAAGACATACTATAAAGATTACTGAAAGTTGCTAAGTGACCTGGTCCAGAAGGAATGCATCTTAGGTTGCTGGAAAAAATCTTTCAATCTTCATTGGATAAGGAGTTGTGCCAAAAGGACTGGAGGGTTGTTAATGTTATACCCGCTATTCAAGAAATAGGAGACAGCTAAACCAAGAAACTACAAGACAGTCAGCCTGATATCAGTGATGAGGAAGTTATTGGAAAAATATCAGGGACAAAATAAAATTTAATTTGGAAAGGCATGGTTAATCCAGGTGAGGCAGCATGGATTTGTTAAAGATAAATTGTGCCCGACTAACTTGACTGAATTCTTTGATGAGGCAACAAGTTGATCAAGGTAGTGCAGTCGATGTTACATATATGAACGTTTAGAAAGCATTCAACAAAGTGCCACAGGAGACTTATTAAGAAGATGCAAGCCCATGGAATTAAGGGGAAGGTGACAATATGGATACAAAATCAGCTCAGTAACAGGAAGCAAAGGATGGATGGATGGATGGATGATTTTTTCCAGACTGAGAAGTGGTTTGTAGTTGTGCTCCCCAACGGTCAGTTTTGGGTCCATTTGTGTTTTTATTTATTTATTTAGAGATACAGCACTGAAACAGGCCCTTCGGCCCACCGAGTCTGTGCTGACCAACAACCACCCATTTGTACTAATCCTACATTAACCCCATATTCCCCACCACATCCCCACCATTCTCCTACCTACACGAGGGGCAATTTACAATGGCCAATTTACCTATCAACCTGTAAGTCTTTGGCTGTGGGAGGAAACCGGAGCACCCGGCGGAAACCCACGCGGTCACAGGGAGAACTTGCAAACTCCGCACAGACAGTACCCAGAACTGAAACCGGGTCGCTGGAGCTGTGAGGCTGCGGTGCTAACCACTGCGCCACTGTGCCGCCCCTTTCAATTGCCTTTCAATTTTTATAAATGACCTAAACTCGTAGCAGAGCAGCATTATAAAAAATAAGTGTGCAGATGATATAAAACTCGGCAAAGTAGATCATGATGTGGATAGCTGTAGACTTCAGAGTGATGTAGACAGGATGGTGAAATGGGAAGAGGCATGGCAGATGGATTTTAAAGTGGAGAAGTGTGATGTGCTTTGGGAGGATTAATATGGAAAGAAAGTATATGCTCTAAATGGCATTATTTTGAAAGGTGTAGATGAGCAGGGAGACCTTGGCTGTCCGTATACAGAAATCCTTAAATGTGACAGGGCAAATTGTTAAGGTTGAAAAAGCATATGGGGTTACTTCAGTTTATAAATAGAGGCAAAGAATATAAAAGCAAAGAAATCATACTAGGACTTTACAAATCACTGGTTTGGCCTCAGCTGGAGCACTGTGGACAGTCAGTTTACCAAGATGTTACCAGGGAGAAGGGACTTCTATTATGAGAAAGATTGGAAATGTTAGGACTGTTCTCCTTGGAACACAGAAGGTTAAGAAGTGACCTAACAAAGGTTTTCAAGATGGTGAAAGGTAAAAATATTCCTTCTGGCCCATTGGTCAATAACTAGAGCTCATAGATTCAAAAACTGAAGAGATAAAGGAGAATTGTTTTCACTTAGCTGTAGGGATCTGGAACGCTCTACCTGAAAACATGCTGGAAAATGATTCCACAAATAATTTTTAAAAAGGGAGTTGGACAGGTATTTGAGGATGCGGAACTTACAGGGTTACAGACGAAAAGGAATGTGGGACTAAGCGCCACTGCTCTTTCAAAGAGCCAGCTCAGTCATGGCAAGACAAATGGCCTCCTTCTGTGCTGCAAGTTTCTACGATTCTATGAGGATTGGGGATAGAGCAGGAGACTCATTGAAGGATCCAGGTCAGAAGGGGTGACTCACTGAAGGATCGAAGACAGCTTCAGATTTAATCTGTACTGCTTGCTTTGACAATTGGTGTTTTTCAATAACTGGGGATGGCAACTATTAAACCTACCAGCACTCACGGAATTATTATTATTTTTTTTTAAAAAGCACCTCTTCCAGCCAGTTCCATACTCATTAAACATCCCTAATTTCTGGTGATGTGCAATACCCGGCCTTTCCTCAGATTATATTAAGAAATGTGCCAAAGTGCTCCAAACTTAATGAACCAGTTTGAAGTGCTATGAAGTGTTATGATACAAAATAGTGGACAAATGGCAAGAAGGTGAATAATCAGTTAATCTATATTTTCTTTTTTGGGGGGGGGGGGGGGGAAAGAGCGGGAGCAATATTGATTAGGATGCTGGGAGAACTTCACATGCTTCTTCCAAAAGTGCCACAAGGTCTTTAACATTACCTGAATATGCAAGGCCTTCATTTAACGTCTCACCCAAAAATGGCCACTCTGACAAGCAACAGTCCCAATGAATGTACTTAAGTATAAATCAAAATTATACACTCAAATCCTGGATGAAGGCTTGAACCAACAATCTTACAACTCAGAGACAAGTGCACTACCAATTAAGTTAAGCTAAGCTCACATTGTGTCCTTCTTTAATTTGCTTGTTACTTCAGACACAATTGCCCCCTTAATTTTCTTTTGCCTTACGGACTGTTTATATGGGTCAGAGATAGTAGAAGTGCTAGCAATAATCCCTGGGCGCCCACATAACATATGTTGCCAACCTGACAATGCCCATCTAGCTAGTATCCACTGCTTCCTCTCTTTCAGCCAGTTTATTATCCACTTTGAGTCTTTCAAGAAGGACAATGAAGGCTTTCTTGAAGTCTTGGTCTCACAGAGCTTTCAAATGTCCATTTCGAATGCTCCTTCAAAATGCACAAGGTCAGCCACTTCTGAACCCATGTTGGCTTGTTATTTTCATTTAGATAATCTTCAAATTGGTTGTTAATGATAAATTCCATTATTTTACTAGTTACACAAATCAAGACCAACGGGTTTACAATAATTAGAGTTTTGTTTGCTTTTTTAAAAACAAGTTTCACTTTGACTTGTTTCTAACACAATGGAAACTTCTTTGTATTCAATAGCTCACTTATAATGACTGATAGCACTCTAGATAGTGTCCCCTTGGGTATATACTACTTTTTCACTGGGTATTTACTATTTGACTAGTTTAGGACCTCCATTAAAGTGATATTAAGTGATTAATTCCAGTTGTAGGACCATCTATGATAAGTGGCACACTACTAGCATCTCTAACCAATAGTTCCTGCAATAAAATTATTTGTATGAAGTATTTTTGGTAGATCCCAAGACACTATTTCAAAGAAAAGGAAATTTTTCTGTGCCCTGGTCAACATTTATCCCTCAACCATCACTAAAACAAAAACAGACTGACTAATAACCATCACAGTGCTGCTTGCAGGACCTTGCTGTTCCCAAACATTGGCTGTCATGTTTCCTACATTATGACATGACTACAGTTCAAAAAGTACCCAATTCACTGTAAAGTGCTTTGGGACATCCCTAGGTCATGAAAAGCACTATATAAATGCAAGTTTTTTTTTCTGCCTTTAGTCTGTCCACAATTTCCACTCTACTCTCCTTTGAAGTTTTTTTCTGGTGTTTGGTTTTCTGTCTATTTCACTTTATATTGTCTTATTAATCTATTTGCAATCAAACTTCATTTTAGTCTGCACTCACTGATATATTTATCCTGCATTCATTGCTCCACTTGTTCTCAACTGAAATGTTCTTCAGTACTACCATAACTCCCCACACCCCCCAAAATCAAAGCTCTTACTTTATTCTCTTGAAGCTGGCCCTTTAAAGCTGTACAAGTATTGATTTGTCATCAGATCAATATGTGACTTACTTTATAAGGCTTTTCTAACACACTGGGTCAGAGAGAAGTCATGTATTACATTTACTAGTTGGATACAATCCCCATCAATATGATCCTTCCATTTTCACTTTTTCTTATCGCTACATAGAGTAATGCACTGCTTTTCAATCCGGAATATAGCAAACCACTAGTTATTGTCCTGCCTGTATTATGCACTCTCAATCAAACTAACTCACTGAATAGTTTCAACAGTATGAATGGATTTGCTTCCTATACTTCCTAGTTATCCATGATATATAGAGCTACTCCACTGCTTTTCCAGTCCACTCTATCCTTGCCGAATATTCTAAAACTGCAACATGGAACGCATCATCATTAGGTGTTAACTAAAGGAAAGAAAGGCTTGCATTTATTTAGCACATCCAAAAGTGCTTTTTACAGCCAACTGACTACATTTTGAAGTGTAGTCAATGTTATAACATAGGAATTGTAATTAGGTTCCCAAGATACTTATAAAAGGTAGCTCTCAACTGCTGCAAGAGTTGCAAATGTAGTCAGGTTATGAATGCTTAGTACTTATGCATCTTAGGTTGAACCTACCTATCAAAACATTGCTTTTTCGATTTAACCCGTGAGTAAAGTATAATTCAAATACATTTTCAAAAATCAGTAGACCAAGAAGTCACTAAGTAGTGATAATTTAGGAATCATTTGAGTACTTACCAGAAAGAAGGCAAGTTGTTAGCTAACAGTTTGAAATTACTACCTCACAAAAGATCTGATACTATATCATTTGGTTCAACACATTGTCAGATTTTCTAGAATCTACCAGATCCTCAAAAACATCTCAAACAAGGCAGTTTACTGTTGAAATATAATGTCATATATCACTTGTAATGCAGATTTTTCCAACATGTAACTTTTCTTCAATACATTTTTTTTTATATATACAAGTGACCACATTGGAAGTACCAATCTTTCCTGAAAGGAGGAACGTTCAAGCTTCGTTCCCAATTTTAGCTCAGAATATTCTGTAACTGTTTATGTTTTGTTTACTATGGTTATTTGTAATCTTATTTAAATATTCGGTAGCAAAAATATGAAGACAAATTGTATGCTACTCTGCAGTTGCTTTTGTGCTGTACTATAGACTCAACTGAATCCAACTTACCTCGTGGCAAACTGAACAAGTGCATTTTGTATAGTTTTTCTGACTTCGAGTAAAAAAGATTCATCATCACTTAGAGTATAATACCAGTATTGGATATAGTCCCTTAGTGCAAACTGGATGACCTGAAAAAGGAAGTGAAAAATATATAGAGCATCCCCACCTAACTGTTATGGCTGTAAAATAATTCAAACAGAAAAGGTTCAAAGCAGTAAATACTTCATTCTAACTTCGTCTGCATGCCAACATTGTTTTCCTAGCACAGCTGTTATGCATCACAAAACACACATGGATTAGAATTATACATCTATTGCAAAGAGAACAAAGTAAATTTGTAAAATAGCACCAACATTTCTAAAAACTGTAAATAACCCAAAGTATTCATACAATTAGTCACTTCTTAGGACAGAACTTGAGTATTGCTGAAAAAAAAAAAGAGCTGCTCTCAAAGCTTTTCGTCTTGCACTTGTTACAATCATGTGAGGAAGAGTCAAAGGGCTCCCCTCTTTTCCCTCTCACTGTTTGACCACAACAGATTTATTTCTTTCTGAAGTGGATACACTTGGCAATTTGTTATAAAAATGCTTCCATATTTTATAAGGATTTTTTTGAGGCCTTATATTTAAATTGTCAAGATAGATTCATTGGAAGGCTGAAGATTTCATAAATGCTAGACTTTGTTTTGTTGTTGACAGTTCACTGAAAGGACACATGTTGTTTGATAACAACCATTGCTGGAAATCATGTGCTTTAAGTGCAACAAACACCAAAAACCTTGGTGACCTTGGGAAGATGTTTACAGAGAAGCCACATGTCAAGGTTTATGATGGTCAGAAGGTTGACTTTGTTTGGGGTTTGGATATTGTTTTCAGTTCAGTTGTAGTGTGAAAGGTTTTGAAAACAGATGGTGTTTTGCCTGCAAAGGAAAAAGAAACACGTCTTGCCCTATCTCTTTGAAGAAATCCTGCAAAGATGCAGTGTGGGAAAGCTAAAATTCCCTGGTGCTGCATCTCTCCTGAGCAGGAAAAACCTGCCAGATTAATTCTCAACACCACCTGAGAAGAACTGCTTTAGAAATGATCCTTGTCACCCATCTCCATACACCCAGACCAAAAGGGACAACTAACTTCCTTCCATATCTTCCCTTTTTTCTTCAAGAATTAGCAAGTATTTGGCCAAAGTATTTTTTTGTCTTTTTTTGTAACAGATCTCTGCAGAGAGAATTGCTGTATTTTTTTTTAATGAGAGTGAAAGAGAGAATGTGTGTGGGGGAATTTAAAAAGGGAACTTTGATATTTCAATCTGTGTGTTAATGCTTTGCTTCATTACTAGGCAAGTCTTGTTTGATAATAAACTGATAATTTTGTTGTTTATTTAAGAAACCTGGTTGGTGTATTTTATTCTGGGATAAAGAGTAGAGTATATGATTGACCGAATCAGTAATTGGGTAAACATTTAAAAAATATATGTTGTGACCTACGGAGAAGTGGGACTAGAAAAGACAATGCACTCCTCCCACCTCAGTTGTATCACAATTCAGGTGAGTTTAACTGTTTACGCGCCGTGATCATAAAAAGAACCAGACAGGGTTTCTTGACGTTAACAAAGAAAGAGATTATCTTTATTGTACTTAAACCAATCTAAGTTTTAAAAAAAAGCCTTCCAACCTGTAACACACAGGTTACAGAGTGGCGAAGGATAGATTGGTCGAATTAGAGTTCAGAGAAATAACAAGGGGCATACAATCTGTGGAGGTTGATGACTTGGCTGACTTCAGACTGAATTCGATGATATGCTTGAGAGGTCGCAGCCATCAGGCAGGGTTCACAGCTTGCAAGGTGGATTGGAGCGAGAGCGAGAGAAAAAGCAAGAGAGCGAGACTGCCTCAGATTCTTCAACTTAATCAAAATATATTGCCTCAATCAAGCTAAGAGCAAAATACTGCAGATGCTGGAAATCTGAAATAAAAACAGGAAGTGCTGGAACTACTCAGCAGGTATGGCAATATCGGTGGAGAGAGAAGCAGAGTTAATGTTTCAGGTCTGTGACATTTGGCAGCACCCAAATTTAATCACACATCTCTGGAATTACTGCTAGGTGCAGTCAGGAGCAGGAGGGACACACTTGTCCTCAGCAATGGAAGAAACCTGCAGCTCTTAAAGGCGGCATGGTTGGAGGTGGCTGAGAAGGCAAGCAGCAGAAGCATTGTGCTCTGGTCTTGGAAAAAGTGCAGGAAGTGATTTTTAAAAAATTATTCTTTCAGGGGATGTAGGCAGCGCTGGCGAGGCCAACACTCATCGCCCATCCCTAATTTCCCTTGAGAAGGTGGTGGCGAGCTGCTGTCTTGAACCGCTGCAGTCCACATAGTGTAGGTACACCCACAGTGCCGTTAAGAAGGGAGTTCCAGGATATTGATCCAGCAGCGAAGGAACAGCAACATAGTTTCAAATAAGAATGGTGTGTGGCTTGGAGGGAACTTGCAGGTGGCGGTGGTCCCATCCATCTGCTGCCCTTGTCCTTCTAGGTGATAGAGGTCACAGGTTTGGAAGGAGCCTTGATGAGTCGCTGCAGTGCATCTTGTAGATGGTACACATTGCTGCCACTGTGCGTCAGTGGTGGAGGGTGTGAACGTTGAAGGTGGTGGATGGGGTGCCAATCAAGTGACCTACTTTGCCCTGGATGTCGTCTAGCTTCTTGAGTGTTGTTGGAGTTGCACTCATCCAGCTAAATGGAGAGTATTCCATCACACTCCTGACTTGTGCCTTGTAGATGGTGAACAGGCTTTGGGGAGTCAGGTGGTGAGTTACTTGCCATTGAATTCCCTGCCCCTGACCTGTTCTTGCAGCTACAGTACTTATAAGGCTGGTCCAGTTCAGTTTCTGGTCAATGGTAACCCTCCCGAACGATAATAGTGAGGGATTCTGTGATGGTACTACCATTGAATTTCAATGGGAGCTGGTTGGATTCTCTTGTTGGAGATGGTCATTGCCTGACTTGTGTGGCATGAATGTAACTTGCCACTCATCAGCCCAAGCCTGAATGTTGTCCAGGTCTTGCTGCACATGGACATGGACTGCCTCAGTATCTGAGGAGTCACGAATGGTGCTGAACATTGTGCAATTATTATGAACTAAACAGCTCCAGAAAACTAATCACATTTGCTGATACACCTACATCCTGTGATTTAAGCCCACCTCACCCCTCCACACCAACTCTGCCTTGCTATTACCTCAGTCTTCACACCTTCAGCAGCACAGTGTTCACTTTCTATGCACTCCAAATTCTTCCCAATTTATCCATCCACCATTACATATGGATTGGGGTGAGTGGCAATGTGAGACGTCTGTCTCAATCCCCCTCATCAAATGCATTGCATCCATTGGGTAAATGTGTCATCAGTCACCCACAGGTCTGTTTTTTGGTCCTTTTTTGGAGGAGAGTGCAAAATGCGAGGCAGAGACCTGTAGATGGGTCGCCACAAATAGTCCAGCTCACAGATGAGGAGAGGATGATAACATATATGGCGTCTTTAACGTAATGCAATGTCCCAAGGTGCTTTACAGGAACATTATAAAACAAAAAGTATGACACCAAGTATGTTCCAAAGCTTGGGGCCTAGGCAACTGAAGGCACAGCCACCAATGGTGCAGCAATTAAATCAGGGATGCACAAAAGGCCAAAATTAGAGGAATGCAAATATCTTGGAGGAATATGGGGCTGGAGGAGAGTACAGAGATAAGGAGGTGCAAGGCCATTGAGGGATTTGAAAACAAGGATGACAATTTTAAAATCAAGATGCTGCTTGACTGGGAGCCAATGTAGGTCAACGAGCACAGGGGTGATAGGGGAACAGGACTTGGTGTAATTTAAGACATGGGCAACAGAGTTATGGATGACCTCAAGTTTACAGAGTAAAATGTGGGATACCAGCCCAGAGTGCATTGGAATGGTCAAGTCTAGAGGTAACAAAGGCATGAATGAGGTTTACAGCAGAAGATAAGCTGAGAAAGGGCCAAGTTGGACGATGCTACACAGGTGGAAATAGATAGTTTTTGTGATGGCACGAATGAGAGATTAGCAGCTCATCTCTGGATCAAATGTGACACCAAGGTTGCAAATAGACTGGCTTGATCTCAAACGGTTGCCAGGGAGAGGAATAGAGTTGGTAGCTAGGAACGGAGACATGGAATAAGTGGCACAGCAAGCGCTACTGAACATGCATGAGGACGATTCCTCAGAGGACTGGATTCCTTCTGAGGGTGCACAATCACTAGACAAACAGCACGCATGAGTGCAAATACTCACCTTGGTAGATCGAGTTAAAGTTAGGTGGGTTTTCACCTGGTGAACCACAACTCTCAAGTAAGAACAAGCAGAGACCGTGGCAGGGACAGTCATGCAAACAGAGTCTGCATTGGAAGGTGCAATCTTTCCAAGTTCTACTCAGCCGGACAAAGATGTTGAACACGGAGTGCCATCGTTAAGAAGGAAAATGCTAAAGGTGCATCAGTAACTTTGCAAGATACTGACAGACAGGCCACCTCCACCATACAATAGTGGAGAGGATGGAGGAGTCTGCCGTGATCACTAACAGACTGACGGCACAGGGATTTGCGAGTAAGCCTGCTATGTAGAGAGTGGTCTCCTCCATGACACTTCAAGCATGTCTCTCATGCGAGTTCATGCAGGTCAAAATCACAGCTGTGCAGACTTTGGATGCTAACAGGTCTGCCACCTTAAACAAGATAGCAGATAACTTATTCATGGCCTTACAACACATTAGTGATCTTCAACAAGCTGGTCTACAGCAGACTGCTAGCAGTCTTATGGTGCTGGTCCAAGACAGATAACAGTGAAAGGAGACCTGGAAGTGGAAACTCCATTCAAAGCGCTCCCACTTCTTATCCGTTGTCCCACACCACACTCTGCCACACGCTCTCTGCACACCCAAACTGAGCTAGTATCTAACATGCTGCCTCTTCTCCCAATGGCTGAATCTGCCCCAGCACAGGTGCAGATAGAGCAGTCTTTGTCAGGCCCATAGGGACTCTGAAACCCAGATGGCGTAATCTAAAAGCATCTCAGCAGTCATGGCAGAAATCACAGCAGCCTGCCTCTACCTCTGATGAAACCATACAGGATGGAACACATAAAAATGGTAGAAAGTGCAAGAGTTATAGAGTTAGACAGCACAGAAACAGGCCTTTCGGCCCACCGGGAGAAAGCTATTGTAATTCACCAAGAGTAAGCTCATGGGTGCTTCACAAAATGCTATGCTTTTAAAGATTCCTTTACTCATTAAAAGACATAACAGCACTTCCACATCTTGCCATTATTGCATCCAAAGCATCAACTTGTCTTTTCACTTGTTTCATGATGAATGTCAATACATGACAGGAGCCAAAGGGCAGATGGACAGATAGTGCAACAGGTGAGGGAGTGAGGTTTGGTGCTGGTGAGCAGACCAGAGGATTTCATTTTAGATGTTTTCTTGTGTGCATCACCACCAGGGCATTCCTGGCAGCAATATATACCGCTGATCTGGTGATAAGTGTCGCACTTCATATTCCTCCTATTCAATGTCCTCCTCATCCAAAGACAAGTGATTAGTATCTTCGTCCTCCACTTGCAGAACATTACTCAGCAGAGAGGATTGCAATGGTGTGCCTCTCCGCTGTTATCCAGCTGGTTGGGACTGCACTCACTTAGCTCCATTCTTACCCAATTGCAGCAAGGGCATCACTTCATTACCTCTGGTGTCCCTCCAAGGATTTATCCTTGGCGCCCCTATTTCTCAACTTCATGTTGCCTCATCGGCGACATTATTGGAAAACACATCAGTTTCCACATGTACGCTGAAGACATCCAGCTCTATCTCAACACCACCTCTCAAAATTTGATAATTTAGAGACAGTGGAGAAGTTGTGTCTAACATTCAGCACTGAATGAGTAAAAATTTCCTTGAATTAAATATTGGGAAGACTAAAGCCATTGTCTCCGTTCCCTAGTCACTGATTCCATCCCTCTCCCTAGCAACTACTTGAGGCTGAACCAGACTGCTCACAACATTGGTGTCATATTCAACCCAAAGATGAGCTTCCGACTACATATCCACACCATCACCAACACTGTCTATTCCGACCTCCGTAAGATCACCCAACGGCACCCTGCCTCAGCTTATCTTTGGGGAGGCTGCAGATGTGTGATCACCTGACCTGACAACCTCTGGCTGCAGAAGCACCAATCTACCAAGAGATCAAAGATGCTGAAATAAAAACAAAGTGCTGGAAATACACAGCAAGTCTGGCAGTATCTGTGGAGAGAGAAACCTTTCAGGTCTGTGACTTTTCATCAGAACTGGCAAAGTTTAAAAATGTAATAGGCTTCAAGAAGGTGAAAGTGGGGGCAGGGTGGGGAAGAACAACAAAAGTTCTGTGATAGGGCAGAGGGCAGGAGAGATTAAAATGACAAAGATGTCCTGGAACAAAAGGGAAGAATAATAGCTGTAATAAAAGACAAAGCATTTGTCCAGAGAGATCGTTAATGGCAGATTAATGAACAGCTCTGACAGAAAGCAAAAACATTGTTACGACCGAGGTGGGAGCAACACACTGTCATTTCAGTCCCATCACTACACTGGTCACACCACATTATTAAAGCTTTCCCATCCAACTGGAGAACAGCCAGATTAAACCCCCGGAATAAAACAGACCAAACCAGGTATCTTTAGACAACAAATTAAGACTAACTATTTATTAAAAAACTAAAACACTATTAAGATAAACCTATGTATAAAGACCTTCTAACTTCTCATTTTAACCTAATTCCCCCATTCACAGACATGCACTCAAAAATTAACAGTTAACTAGTTTCTTTTTTTTAAATGTTTTAAAAAATTAGCTGTTTCTTAAGAATAAACAAACTGTTCGTCTTTGTGGGTTATGTTCCTGATGGGTGAGGTATCCTGGTGTAAAAATAATCAAATGCCACTCAAAATCTCCACGCGGATTTGATCAGTCTCTTATTAGATAGGCATTCGGCTGCAGCAGGCACCACACAGTTCATTCAATGATGAGCACAGTAATACGTCTACCCGATTTTGAAAAAAAAAATCGGCAGTCTCAGTCGAACCTTTACTGCGAATTCCAGCAAACAGTCAAGAGAGAGTCAATCTTGAAGCAAAGACTCTTAGATTGGAAGTAAAGAAAAGGATTTTTGCTACCCCCAGCAATACAAATGGGCTCTGCAAAGGGTTTTTTCCTTATAAGGCAATTAACATTACCTGAAGCACATAGTATAATTTCTGAGAGAAATTGACGGTTCTTTCCTTCAGTAAGCACGCTTCGCTGATGTGTCTCAAAAACCGTTTTTAGCTGGTCTTCACACAGTTAAATTGAAACATTATACCATGTGATCTCCTCACTCTCCTGCTGTTGCCTAGGTAACAAATGCAGTGGTGGCACACTGTTCTCAGAATTCTAACACTGCTCTTTGTCTTAAAGGCACACTGTTTTGATCCGAGGAGAAAATAAATACAGTTCCGTGATATGAAAAACAAGTTCAAAACTGACACATGGTAAAAAGCAATCAAAATGGCAGTCATGGTGTGAAGTCTTTGAATTCAATGTTGAGTCCAGAGGGCTGCATAGCGCCTAATCGGAAGATAAGATACTGTTCCTCGAGCTTCTGGTGAGATTCACTGGAGCACTGCAGCGGTTAGAAGACAGACAGGTACAGCATCTTTGCTGTTCATTTGTTGCTGGAGGTTTGAAAATTACTTTCGAGACACATCAGGTGACTTTCTGGAACACTTTGTCAAGACTTCACACACTATCAACATTTATTCTAGAATCTGAGGATTTCACCTAAAAAAGTGTAAGTGCGGCACTACTCTGCCTTACTGGACCCTTTCTCAGAATCATCAGGAAAAAGGGAATGCTTGCTAATGAACCCCTTGCTAAGGGTGTCCCTTGGTCTGCAGCAGGAATGGGAGATGATGTCGGGAGCAGCAGTAGTTGCTGTAGGAGGGACAGGAAGGCGAGGTGAACTCCTCCCCACCACCCCCTTGTAAGACTTCCTCCAACAGAACCAACAGTGGCTCATCCTCCTCTTTGGTCTCCCAGCCATCCTGATGCATGCTGCTCTGTCAGCTAGCACACTCCAGACCTTCAATGGAGTGGGTATACTGCTCCACAAATACTGCTTCTCGTCAGTGCTTTAGTGCTAAACATGCACGGGTCTGTTTTAGCACCTCCAGGCAAGTTCATATTTTGGTAATCAGCAATTAGAACTAAATTTATGCACTAAATCCAGACTTTCAAACAGGTGTATGTTATTAGTACAGCATACATTTAGTGTCTTGAATACCCAGCCCCATCACTGGAGCACCGTGGCTGCAGTGTGCACTACAGCAACTTACCAAGGCTTCTTTGGCAGCACACGCCGAACTTGCAACCTCCATCACCTGGAAAGGCAAAGGCAGCAGGTGCACGGGAACACCATCACCTCTCAGTTTCCTTCCATGTCACACCATCCTGACAGGGATATGCATCACCATTCCTTCCACGTCTCAGACAAAAGCCTGAAACTTCCTACTTAACAGAGCTGTTGGAGTACCTTCACCGCATGGACTTTAACAATTTAAGAGGCTCACCACCATCTCATCAAGGGCAACTAAGGATGGGCAATTAATGCTAGCAACATTCGTATCCATATTTTTTTTTTTTAATTGCAGGGCAGTGAATTAATGCAGCCGATCATAGAGCTTAACCAGCTTAAAGAAAACTTCAGCTTGACAGGCTGCTACTCACTGAACCCAACATCTATTTCCCAAGATTTGAGATCAAAACTGTGTCACTGTTGAGCAGAACTAGTCGTTCAATGGAGATATGCATAAGGCAGGGTAATTGAACAGTTACACTCAAAAAATAAAAAATAAAAATATTTTTTCTTTAGATTCTCACCTGTTGTAGAGGCTCATCGATTATACTGGAACCAGTTAGTCGCCGGTCAATCTTTATTTGTCTACTTTCTCGTTTCATTTCTTCTAAAGCCTGAACAGAATAGAATATTGGGAATCCAACATAAAACTCAAAAAAAAAATGATACCACAGAAATTTATTTTCTTGACATTTGTAAAACATGAAAAATTGGCAAGAAATCAGTACTCTATTTCCCAGAACTCTGTTTGAATCCCACCAATCAGGTTTCTGCCCCTGCCATGGTACCAAAACGACTCAAAGTCACAAATGACTTTCAATGGGACTACAGCAAAAGTAAAGTATCCCTCCTTGTCTTTCTCACCCATCTGCAGCCATCTGCCTGGCTTGGGTATAAAATTAAAACCTGACCGGGGCCCGACCCGACCACAGCCAACCCGAACCGGGCCCAGGCCCGAGTCCTTCAATTTTTTATCATGCCCGACCCGATAATATCAAACATGTGGCGAACATAAAAACTGACCGTAAAAGTTTCTGTAGGTAAGTGAAGAGAAAAAGATTGGCGAAGACAAATGTAGGTCCCTTACAGTCAGAAACAGGGGAATTTATTATGGGGAATAAAGAAATGGCTGAGCAACTAAATGCATACTTTGGTTCTGTCTTCACAAAGGAGGACACAAATATCATACCAGAAATGTTGGGGAACCCAGGGTTTAGTAAGAGAAAAGAACTGAAGGAATCAGTATTAGTAAAGAAATGGTGTTGGGGAAATTGATGGGATTGAAGGCTGATAAATCCCCAGTGTACTTAATGAAGTGGCCCTAGAAATAGTGGATGCATTGGTGGTCATCTTCCAAGATTCTATAGACTCTGGAACAGTTCCTGCAGATTGGAGGGGAGCTAATGTAACCCCACTATTTAAAAAGGGAGGTAGAGAGAAAGCAGGAAATTACAGACCAGTCAGCCTAGTGTTGGTAGTGGGGAAAATTCTAGAGTCCATTATCAAAGATTTTATAGCAGAGCACTTGGAGAACAGTGGTAGAATCGGACGGAGTCAGCATGGATTTACAAAAGGGAAATCATGCTTGACAAATCTACTAGAATTCTTCGAGGATGTAACTAGTAGAGTTGATGAGGGGGAGCCAGTGGATGAGGTTTATTTGGACTTTCAGAAGGCTTTCGACAAAGTCCCACATGAGAGATTAGCATGTAAAATTAAAGCGCACGGGATTGGGGGTAGTGTATTGCGATGGATAGAAAATTGGTTGGCGGATAGGAAACAAAGAGTAAGGATAAATGGGTCTTTTTCCGAATGGCAGGCAGTGACTAGTGGGTACCGCAGGGATCGGTGCTACGACCCCAGCTATTCACAATATACATTAATGATTTAGATGAGGGAACTAAATGTAGTATCTCCAGATTTGCAGATGACACAAAACTGGGTGGGAGGATGCAGAGAGGCTTCAGGGTGATTTGGACAAGTTGAGTGAGTGGGCTAATGCATGGCAGATGCAGTATAATGTGGATAAGTGAGAGGTTATCCACTTTGGTAGCAAAAACAGGAAGGCAGATTATCTGAATGGCTATAAACTGAGAGACGGGAATATGCAACGAGACCTGGGTGTTCTCGTACACCAGTCACTGAAGGTAAGCATGCAGGTGCAACAGGTGGTAAAAAAAAAGGCAAATGGTATGTTGGCCTTCATAGAAAGAGGATACGAGAAGCAGGGATGTCTTGCTGCAATTATACAGAGCCTTAGTGAGGCCACACCTGGAATATTGTGTGCAGTTTTGGTCTCCTTATCGGAGGAAGGATGTTCTTGCTATAGAGGGAGTGCAGCGAAGGTTTACCAGACTGATTCCTGGGATGGTGGGACTGATGTATGAGGAGAGATTGAGTCGGTTAGGATTATATTCGTTGGAGTTCAGAAGAGTGAGGGGGGATCTCATAGAAACCTATAAAATTCTCACAGGAATTGACAGGGTAGATGTAGGAAGGATGTTCCCGATGGCGGGAGAGTCCAGAACCAGGGGTCATAGTCTAAGGATAAAGGGTAAACCTTTCAGGACTGAGATGAGGAGAAAATTCTTCACCCAGAGAGTGGTCAGCCTGTGGAATTCGCTGTCACAGAAAGCAGTTGAGGCCAGAACATTGAATGTTTTCAAAAAGGAGTTAGATATAGCTCTTGGGTCTAAAGAGATCAAAGGGTATGGGGCGAAAGCCGGGACTGGCTACTGAGTTGGATGATCAGCATGATCATAATGAATGGCGGAGCAGGCTCGAAGGGCCAAATGGCCTACTCCTGCTCCTGTTTTCTATGTTTCTAAGTTATTAGTACAGAAAAAAGTGTCAAAACGTAGATTAAAAAGAAAACAATACCAAACAAAACCCGACCACAGCCAAACCGAAACCAACCCCGAATGCTGGACGCAGAATATAGACCCGAGCCAAATCGAACCAGACATGTAGTTGGGTTTGGGTCGGGTAACCAGGCTTTATCTGCAGCCTTCGAATTGGCTGACCACACCATCCTCCTCCAATGCCTCTCTACTGTGATCCAGCTAGGTGGGACTGTACTCACCTGGTCCGGTTCTTATCTATCTAATCACAGTCAGACTATTACCTGCAAAGGCTTCTCTCTCCATTGCCACACCTTCACATCTGGTGTCCCGAAGGATCCATCCTTGGCCCCCTTGCTATTTCTCATTTACATGCTGCCCCACAGAGTCAACAACCAAAAACACAGCATCAGGTTTTATATATATGCTGACGACACCCACCTCTACCTCACCACCACTTCCTCTAAATTGTCAGACTACTCATCAGACAACCAGTACTGGATGAGCAAAAATTTCCTCCAATTAAATATTGGGAAGGCTAAAGCCATAGTCTTCAGTCCCTGCTATAAATTTCACTCCCTAGCCTTCAATGCCATCCCACTCCCTGGCAACTCTCTGAGGCTGAATCAGTCTGTTCGCAACCTTGGTGTCAAATTTGACCCCAAGGTGAGCTCCCAACCACATACCCACACCATTAAGACCGCCTATTTCCATCTCCGCAACATCACTCGACTCTGCCCCACTTCAGCTCATTTGCTGCTCAAGCCATCATCCATGCCTTAGTTACCCCTAGACTTCACTATTCCAATGCACTCTTGGCCAGCCTCCCACATTCTTCCTTCCATAAACTGGAGGGCAGCAGTCTGCTGCTCGCGTTCTAACTCAAATCAAGTCCTGTTCGCCCATCACCCCTGCCCTCACTGATCTGCACTGGCTTCCTGTTAAGCAACACCTCAATTTTGAAATTCTCATCCTTGTTTTCAAACCCCTTCATGGCTTCACCCCTCGCTATCACTGTAATCTCCTCTAGCCTCACAACCCTCCAAGATATCTACGCTCATCTAATTCTGGCCTCATGAGCATCTCTGATTTTAATCAGTCCACCACTGGGGGCTGCGCCTTCAGCCGCCAAGGCCCTACACTCTGGTACTCCCTCCCTAAGCTTCTCCACCTCTTTTTCCTCCTTCAAGATTCTCCTTAAAACCTACCTCTTTGACCAAGCTCCATTACACTTACGTGGCTCAGTATCACATTTTTCCTTTTCAGACCCCTGTGAAGCACCTGGAGACATTTTATTACATTAAAATCACTATATAAAATTCAAGTTGTTATTGTTGCTGTTGTATTTCAGAAATTCAGGTGCAGGTGCCTCTTAAGAGAGAAGCGGACAGATAGCTGTTTATATCAACCCGACAATAAATAAATGTTTTCATTTACTCTGCAAAGTACATTGTAACATAGCTCTATGCCACACACTGAATCAGTCGCAAGCGAAATGAAACAAGCAGCTTGGGTACTCATTTTAGCAGGAGCTAGTACCTTGGATTTAGAACAGGAAAACAGTGAGAAAGAATGCAAGAAACTGAAGTATAGCAGACAGATTGGTGGCTTGGACTACCACCAGAGCTGGTTAATTCCAAGACAACACACAAATATAGTTCAAATGAAGTAAGTCAACTTACTTTGGGGACTCCAGTTGGTGCTGCAGGAAGGAAAGTATGCTCACACTTTTCAAGATATTTCTCGGAGTTTATTTTCCCAAAAAGTAGTGTGACTGCAAAACCCCTGCAAAATATGACACAGATATTCAGTACTTCGGTGTTCAAACAGAAATGTCATTTGAGCAAAATCTAAATCATATGATTACGTGACCTAATTTTATTTTCATACAGACGTACAAATAATTTTTAGATTTTTACATCACAGGATCAGTATGGCTTCTCCTTAGTGGACAACACAGCTATCTTAGCACACAAAAATTACTGAATTATTGAAACATGGTAGGACAAAGTTCAGTACATTCAACGCATCAGATTACGGTATGCCCTAATACTGCTCCAAGGTACTTCTGCCACACACTTCGCAAAACAATGATCAGCATTGCTGTATACAATGCTATACATTATAGATGGCATATCTGCCATATGCTATTATGTACCCGCACTGTAGAATCCCATTCCTGAATAACCATTCAGCTACTATTGATGTCAGACTACCAGGTCTGTAGTTCCCTTTTTCTCTCTCCCTCCTTTCTTAAATAATGTGGTTACATTTGCTACCTTCCAATCTGCAGGAACTGTTCCAGAATCTATAGAATTAAGATAAAAATAAAAAGAGGATGTAGCAAAAGGTTGGCTGTCCTTCAAGTAGAAAAGTCACCTGGTTCGGATGCATCCTAGGTTACAGAAAGAAATAAGGGTGGAAAGTGCAGATGCTCTACCCACAAACTTCCAATTCTCCTTAGATATGGGGTGGGGAGGACTGCAAAGTTTACACCCCTGCTTAAAAAAAGACATGGATAAACCTGGCAACTACAGGCCAGTCAGCTTAATGTCAGCAGTGGGAAAACTTTTAGAGACTATAATCCAGGACAAAATTAATTGGCATTTGGAAAGTGTGAACCAATAAATGAAAGTCAACACAGATTTGTTCAAATTGTGTTTGACTAACTTAATTGAATGCTTTGATGAAATAATGGAGAAGACTGATGACAGCAGTGTGGTAGATGGACTTTGAAAAGGCATTCATTTGACTAAAAGACCGGTTAGCAAATTGAAACAATTTTAAAATGGGTGTAGGAAATGTCCTGGGTTGTATGTACACGACAACAACTCATATTTGTTTAGCGCCTCTATTGTCATAAAACCTCCCAAGGTGCTTCACAGGAACATTTTAAAACAAAATATAACACCTAGCCACATAGGAGTTATTAGGTCAGATGACCAAAAGCTTGGTCAAAAGAGGTAGGTTTTAAGGCAGGGATCGCCAACATTTCAATCGTGAGCTACTAGTAGCTTGCTAGCAGTGGCTGGAGCATATGCAGTGCAGGTGCTGGAACTGGACAGACACGGTCATGTGGGATCCGCAGCAGGTTAGAAACCGCCGAGTGCAGGACAGGAATGGAGTCGGCGAGTGGGTGGGGGGGTCTGAGGTGTCGGCCTCAAACACCCCCAGTAAGAATAAAAGCAAAATACTGTGGGATGCTAGAAATCTGAAATGAAAACGTGCTGGAAATAATCAGCAGGCTTGACAGCATCTGTGGAGAGAGAGAAAAATAGAGTTAATGCTTCAGGTCTGTGACCTTTCATTTTCTGATAAAGTTTAGAGTTCAGGGCTAGAACAGGTTGGAGCTTTAGAAAAGATATGGCTCAGTAGGCGGATGAAAGGGAGGAATAGGACAACTGCTCAGATGGTCTCAAACTTAGTGACAAAGAATTCCATGAGCTCCTCGCACTCATTGTTGGAGGCAAGGGTGGAGGAGATAGGGGAAGAGGGGTTTAAGAAGATGGCTTGCAGTACAGAAAAGAAGCCAGGGGTTATCTTTGCATTCCAGAATGAGCTGGAATCGTGAGCAGTTTTAACAGACAAGGGCAGGACCCCATCATGTTTTATGTAGTTGAGCCAGATCTGGCAGCGGATAGCTAAACCAGTTGTCTGCCCTATTCCTCTCAAGTCTGCGTCCTTTGGACTCAAGAGCTGTACCAAGGGAATGGCCAGGGTGAGAGGGGTTAATGGTTTTACTGGGGACTAGGGCATTTGAGATAAATCTGCAATTGAGCAAATCAGTAGCTGCAGAAACATTGGTGGTGAAGTGAGTGCCAAAGGCTAGATAATTAGGATTTTGAAAGTGCAGTGTTAAGTGAATTGGGTGATAGTTTTTTCCAGGATACAGAAGGAGGTATGGCTGTGGCATCGAAGGGGCCTATGGACAGAGACTGGTACAAGGAAGTCATCAGAGAAAGCCTTATCTGTGATTGATACAATGGGACTAGCATGACCAAACGGGAGTTGAAGTTGAGAGTCATGGGACACAAATCTTTGAAGGTGACAGAACAAGTTGAGAAGGCTATTTCGAAGAAAAAAAACATATGGAACCCTTAGTTTTATTAATAGAGGAAGACAGTACAAAAGCGAAGAAGTTATGCTAAACCTTTATACAACAATGGTTAGACCTCAACTGGCATATTGTGTTCTATTCTGGGCACCACACTTTAGGAATGATTCTGACGCTTTGGAGAGGATGAAGAAAAAGTTTGCTCGAATGGTACCACAGATGAAAGACTTCAGTTGTGTGGAGAGACTGGAGAAGCTGGGGTTGTTCTCCTTAGAGCAGAGAAGATTCAGAGAAAATTTGATAGAGGTGTTCAAAATAATGAAGGATCTTTGATGGACTAAATGAGGAATAACAGTTTCCAGTGGCAGTATGGATCAGTAACCAGACAGCACAGATTTAAAAGGTGATTGGCAAAAGAACTAGAGACAACTTGAGGAAACTTTTTTAAAAAGTTGTGATCTGGAACGCACTGCCTGAAAAAGGGTGATGGAAGTAGATTCAATAGAAACTTTTAAAAAGAAATTGGATAAATACTTGAAGGGAAAGAGCATGAGAATTGGATAGTTCTACAAAAGAGCCAGCACAGGATAGATGGGCTTCTATTCCAAAACATTTTATGGAAGGATTACCATGTTAACAGAAAAGATCTTAGAGCATGTGTACTTGTGCCAAGTGGTTGTCACATAACACTGACATCTTTTTCCTCCTTCTGAGCTGCATCATTCTAGGATTATATTAATCTGCAACTTTTGCATGTGTTCTGGAGATTGAATTAATCAATTGTCCATTTTTCCATGAAAATCAGACAAATAACCTGCATGTGTGCCTTTAATTTCAGCTTTTGTCTTTTATAAAGCTTAGCATGTATAGCAAGATGGCAAGCATGGCGTGCCAAGTTAGAAGTTGCTCACCTGCACATATCTTCATGTTAGGCATCTTCTGGCTGACTCTAACACTACCCCGAATGCTCCCAGAGCCTAAATCCTTCCTCCACAACGTTCCTAGAAGCCAGGTCTTGTTGTAATATTCACCGACAACCCCTCCCCACAAAAAGTGTTGTTTGACCCGGAGATCCCATTCTTGATCACAGATCGGTTAGATTGTTGAACCCTGGCCCTCTTCCCAGATCCCAGGGCTGCCCCTGTCGAAAAGTAAGTGTCTCAAGTAATATGAAATGTCTTTATAAAGCTTAGGTCCCACCATACATAACCCAACAGGAGTCTGCTGGTATACTGTGTCAGCTGTGGCTCAGTTGACATACACACTTGCCTGAGTCAGAAGGTCTCCCACACGAGACTTGAGCATAAAAATATGGGCTGACACTCCAGTACAGTACTGAAGAAGTGCTGCACTGTCGAAGGTGCCGTCTTACGAACGAGACATTAATCAGAGGCCCCATCTTTCCTCTCAGATGGACGTAAAAGACACGATTTTGAGAAAAGGAATTTATCCACAGTAGCCTGGCCAATATTCATCCCTCAATTATTACTAAAACAGATTGTCTGGTCACTACCACAATGCTGCTTTGTGGGAGCTTGCTGTGCACAAATTGGCTGCTGTGTTTCCTATATTGCAACAAGGACTACACTTCAAAATAATTCTCTGTTGTAAAGTGCTTTGGGACATCCTGAAGTTGTGAAAGGCGCTAAATAAATGCAAGTCTGTCTTCCTTTAGTATTAAAATCTAGCCTGCCATTCTCTTGCAATCCTGCACTCCCCCCCACACATTTCAGAGAGCACATGAGTACTTATAGTAAATGGCATTTTCATAACGGACTGCTGGTTTACCAGTGAGGATCAAAGATCAGTCCTATGAGTGAAGGGAAAGCACAGGAGGAGTCAGAAATTGACAAGTGGACCCGTACCAGAAATGGTAGGTAATGGGATGTAAACCAGACTTAAATGCACCACCATCATTTTCAGAACTGAACTGACACAATGGAAACACATCAGTCTGGGGTTTGACTCAGGATAACAGGCAGTGCTGGGAGGATTAAGGCAGCACTGAGAGGATTAAGGCAGGCTGGGGCCAGCAACTAACAAGCAGCAGACTACAGCTCAAAATGCAACCATCGTGGCAATGCACAACAAATCATGCTATCAGGCAGAAATTCAGGATGACACTGTAAACCATGTTTTATGAATCATCTGGTACTTACACACACTATCCACCTTGTTGATCTGCCACAATCCGTGACTTCCAACAGCTAAAAAGACAGATCCCCAGATAACATATAGCCTCCCTGTCTCCAGCCTCAAAGTGCAAGTAGACACGCAAGTGTAAGGATGTTGTAATTCCCCCCTTCCTAAAATTCCAACACTCTTTCACTACCATGGGTCAAGGTGAAGCATTTATGTCCAATCCTGCCATAATCTTCCATGGATACAGGGGAGGTGCCAGAGGATTGGAGAGTGGCAAATGTGATCCCCATATTCAAGAAAGGGTGTAAGGACAGTCTTAGAAACTATAGGCCAGTCAGTTTAACATCTGTGGTGAGTAAGGTTTTAGAAACAATAATCAGGGAAAATACCAGATACTTAGAGAGATTTGAGTTAATTAAGGATAGCCAGCACAGATTCGAAAAAGGCAGATCATGCTGGACCTAACTGAATTTTTTGATAATGTAACAGAGAAGCTTTTTTAAGGGAATGCAGTGGATGTTGTCTATATGGATGTTAAGAAAGCATTTGATAAGGTACCACATAAAAGGCTGGTTAGCAAAATTGAGCTCATGGAATAGGAGCGTCCGTGTCCAATTGGTAAAATTTGGCTTAAGGACAGAAAACAGCGAGTCGTGGTAAATAGTTGCTTTCCAGACTGGAGGATGTACCCCAAGGGTCAGTGCTGGGACCACTGCTTTTTTTCTATAGTTTTCTACAGTATTTCTTGTAATACAAAATAGAATTTCAAAATTTACCATGACACCAAATTTGGAGATGTGGCAAATAATGAGGATGATATGAACCGCCAGCAACAGGACACAGATAGGCTAGCCGAGTGAGCAGACAGATGGAAGATGGTATTTAATACTGACAAGTGTGAGGTGATGCATTTTGGCAGAGCAATAGGGAAAGGCAATACATGCTTAATGGTGCAGATTTTAAAGTGTGCAGGGACAGAGGGACCTGGGGGTGCATGTGCATCAATCTTTGAAGGTGGCAGGACATATTGAGAGCGTGGTTAGTAAAACATATGGGATCTTGGGTGTCATAAATAGAGGCATAGAGTATAAAAGCAGAGAAGTTATGCTGAACCTTTACAAGGCTCTGGTTAGGCCCCAACTGGAGTATGGTGTCCAGTTCTGGTCACCACACTTCAAGAAGGATGTAGGGTGCTTGAGAGAGTGCAGAGATTTACCAGAATGGCTCCAGGGATGGAGGATTTTAGTTACAAGGTTAAGTTGGAAAGCTGGCTTTGTACTCCTTAGAACAAAGGAGACTGATGGGAGATTTAAGAGAGCTGTACAAGATTATGTCAAGCTTAAATAAGTTAGACAAGGAAATACTGTTCCCATTAACAAATGGTACAAGGACTAGGGGGCACAGATTGAAGGTTTTGGACAAGAGATGCAGGGAGTATATGAGAAAACACTTTTTTTTTTTACATAGCAAGTGGTAGTGGCCGGAAATTGCTGCCCACAAGGGTGGTGGAAGCAGAGACAATGACTTCAAAAATGGAAGTTGGATGGGCACTTGAGGAAATCGACTTACAGGAAAATAGGGATCGAGCAGGGGAGTGAGACTGACTGGATAGCTCCAAGGAGAACTGGCATGGAGTTGATGGAATGAATGGCCTCCTTCTGTGCCGTAAATAATTATGACTCACTTTTTAAACACCCACCCACTCAAAACTGTTTGCTCTTCATGTATCCTCCTATCACAGTGTCTCCGCTGCTATGCCTGCATCAACCAGCAAATCAAGATTGCTTTTGGTTGCTTTATTCTTTTTTGGTTTGGACATATTTGGCTTCTGTTTCAGGTCATGATATTTGACCCCTAGGTCGATAAATCAATTGTTTTAACTTGCCCTGTAAAAATTCCACACTGTTCCCAGAACATGAACAACAAACCTCTCTTTTAGATCAACACAGTTTTTGATTCTATCCCATGCTTTATAGGGCACTCCTTGTTTGAGAGCCAACAAAACAAAATACACAGGGCTTTATTTTAATTTTAATATCTAAATACATTAAGTAAAAGAACAAGCAGCAAAATAAAATTTTAAAATGCTTATAAGCTTTGTTAGCTCCTCATAGAAAGCAAATTTTTACCTAGTTCTCTTTGGAAGTTCGAAATAGATTCTCTTTGAAAGCTACATATTGAAACTGTGACTCAAAAATGATGAGCTGGCCATTCTCTTGATAGTGGTGAGCAAAGCTCAGAGAAGTTTAAGAGCTGACTGTCCAACTTAAAAGGAGTTGAAAATCTAAGTAGTTGAGCAAATCCCACCAAATGTTCATAACCAAATTGAGCAGCTTCCCCCCACCCCCACACTAGTTTCTAAAACTGATTATTGCAATTAAATGAACTTGCCTTATGACCAAAGCAGATTTTTAAACCCCTTACATGCTTTATACAATTACAGAAATAACATACTAATTCTTAAATTATTTCAAGTTTGCTTATGTAATCATGCAAAGTGGAAGTGACAAATTAATCCTTTTCAAAATTAGGGAAGCTGTAAAATATTGTCTCCTTTCCAATTTCAACTGATCAAAAATGGAATTTTCCGATAGATCCTAGATCAGGAAGGAAAAATAAGTTTATGAAAAAACTCCAATGGTATATCTTTACTACCAAAATAAAATTATGCTGGGGATAGTTACTGGACAAGTAATCCAATAAACTAGATCAATAATCTAGAGAATGCAAGTTTAAATCCCACCATGGCAATATGAGAATTTGAATTAAGTTTCCAAAAACAAATCTGAAAAAGCATAGCCAATAAAATACCAGTAAAAGTGACCATGAAACTGTTGGATTGCAATTTAAAAAATTCAGCTGGTTCACTAATGTCCTTTACGGAAGGAAACCTGTTGTTTTTAATCCAGTCTGTCCAAAATACATCTTTAGACCCTTACCATGGTTGATTCTTAATTGCCCTTTGAAATGACCTCGCAAATCACTCTTGTATCAAAGCACAACAAAAAATGGACTGCTCAAAGCGACAGCCCACCATCACCTTCTCAATGGCACCCAGCAATAGGCAATAAATGCTGGCTATTCTAGCAATGCCCACACGCCAAAAATGAAATTTTAAAAACTGATGACTATTCCTAGTCAGTAGAATATGTTTTTACAGTTCTAAAATAGGAAAGGAAAAGTATCTAAAGTTATAAAACTGTCAGTAAGATTAAAGTTAGCATGGCACATAATCCATATAATCACCCTGTGACTTCAACCAAGATGAAGTCATACAATAACACAGAGCCTTGTAAATCATTCCACATGATCATGATTAGTAAGTCAGCACAAACAGTTCACATTATCTAAACAAAAATTGAATTTAACATAATTAAACAAAAATGAACTTGTTATGGTAACCTTATTTCCAGCAGGTGAAACAAACAAATATTGCATGAGTTACACTGAGTCTACAGTACAGAAGCAGACCATGTGGCCCAACTGGTCTATGCTGAAGTTTATATTCCAAGAGAGCTTCCTCCCTTCATCTAACCCCATCAACATATCCCTCTATTCCTTTCTCCCTCATGTGTTTATCTAGTTTCCCCTTAAATGCATCTATGCTGTTGTCTCAACTACTCCCTGTGGAGGCACATTCCACCTTCCTACCACTATTTGGATAAAGACATTTCTACTGAATTTCCTATTGGATTTATTAATGACCATCTTATATTTATGGCCCCTACATGTGTGAGCATCTTGATATCTACCCTATCAAACCACTTCATCATTTTAAAAGCTTCTATCACCTCAGCTTTGTCTTTTTCCAGCCTCTTCAGTCTTTTCCAGTCAGTTGTGACTAAAGGCCTGCTACCCGACCCGAACCCGATAGGACCCAACAACGTGTTAGGTTTGGGTCGGGTTGCACTTCTGGTCCAGCGTTCGGGCTCGGGTTGGACACGCTCTATCATAGGTATGTGGCTCCACTGTTAAATTTAGCTTTTGGACTAGAAAGTTGGTTTTGTTAGTTATTTTAAGCTTGTGCAGATCAGCAAGAAAGTAAAATACGGAAGGTAAGTTGGTTGGGTCGGGCACGGGAAAAAATGGAAGGACTCGGGCCAGGTCACATGTGGTTCTGTCGGGCTCGGGTCGTTTTTTTTTTGCAGACCCGAGCAGGCCTTTAGTTGGGACCGCTCCATTCTGGTATCATTTTTGTAAATCTTTATTTGCACCTTCTCCAATGCCTTCTATATCATTTTAGTAATGCAGAATCACAAAATGATACAGCACCAAAGTAAGCCAATCTGCCCATCATGCCTATGTCTGCTTTTTTCAAAGACCTATCCAATTAGTCTCACTCACGTGCACTTTTTCAATTGCCCCAAAATTTGTTTTCTCTTCAAGCTTTTACCCAATTCCCTTTTGAAAGTTACTTTTGAGTGTATGGCCTCCTGGAGTCTGTTACTAATCTAGTCATTCCTTACCACATATCAGAGTTTTGTGCCAACTGCAAACTTTGAAATTATGCCCTGAGTACCCAAGTCGAGATCATTAATATATACCAAAAAGAGCAGTAGGGCTAAAACCTATCCCTGGAGACCATCACTGTATACTTCCCTCCAGTTGGAAAAACTGCTTAAAATTCAAAACACAGTGGCCTTTGAAGAGAGCGGATTACTATGAGGAAGAACTTGTCATATGGAGACCTGAACTGCTCACAGTGCTCCAAGTCTGGTCTAACCAAGGTTCTATCCAAGTTTAATATGACTTCCCTACTTTTAAATTTTAACCCTCAATGCTACAATGCTTGTTTTGCTTTTTTTTTTAAAAATGGTCTTATTTACCTACATCGTTACTTTTAGTGACTTTTGTATGTTTAATAGGTAGAGGGGAGATTGTGGCATAGTGGTAATGCCACTGAACTACTAATCCAGAGGCTATTCTGGGGACACAGGTTCCAATCCCACTACAGCATCTGGTGGAATTTAAATTCAATTAATTAACAGAAATCTGGAAGTGAAAGCTAGTCTCAGTAATGGTGCCATGAAACTATCAAATGTCATAAAAACCCATTTGGTTCAGTAATGTCCTTTAGGGAAGGAAATATGCTGTCCTTATAATAAAAGCAAAATACTGCGGATGCTGGAAATCTGAAACAAAAACAAGAAATGCTGGATTCACTCAGCAGGTCTGGCAGCATCTGTGGAAAGAGAAGCAGAGTTAACGTTTCGGGTCAGTGACCCTTCTTCGGAACTGCCTTATGCTGTCCTTACCTGGTCTGGCCTGTCCAGATCCACAGCAATGTAGTTGACTTTTAACTGCCCTCTGAAATGGCCTAGCAAGCCATTCAGTTGTCAAGGGCAATTAGGAATAGGCAACAAACGCTGGCTTTGCCAGCGACACCCACATCCCAAGAAAAAGAGTAAAGAAAAAAAAAGACAGCTTATAATTATTAATAAACTGTTCAAATACAAATAGACAATTACTTAATTAAGCAGAACCAAGAACAGCAAAGACTTAATTACTATGATTATCCTAGCCTAGGGGATAAAAACATTGGGTGGAGTTAGATGTGCTTCCTTAAAATTAACAGATGATCCTAGAAATCTCTTGCAATAACGATCCTGTGGAAATGTCCTACTCAGTGCACCAACACGAAGCTGAGTGATGGGACATAGGTTTGGTCTATAATTTCCCACCAAGCGCATTCCCAGTCCAAACAGGAACATATGGAAGCGGGCAGGAAAGTGGAATTGAAGTCCAAGATCAGCCATGATCGCATTGAATGGCAGAGCAGGCTCGATGGGCCATATGGTCTACTTCTGCTCCTATTTCGTATTCTTGTATAGTAGAAGACAGCTCTTGAAAAAAGTTTTGCAGGATTTTTTTTGAAAGATTGAGGTAAAGGACAATTTTAGAAGATTGCCTCATTCTCTGCTAGCAGTAGAACAATTTAATAAGGCCAGAACCATTGCAATGTCAAAACCACAGCACCTTTTCAATACTTCAGCTACATGAAAAAGAGATGCATCTTCTGCAATTAAAATCAAAGTTAAAAGGTTAACTTGCTCATGCTATTTTGTACTGTGGAGACCTCTAACCTTGAAAACTGACTCTTACAGTGTTGGGTTAAACTAAACTAATGTTTCTCTGTAACTTTTACTGTGAACAGTATCAGATGTAGTTATACAAAGTAGCTGTCAGTACAACATTAAGCTTGGGTTATGTCCTTGAAGTCTTCCAAGTATAGCAAGATCCAACAGTAAATCTTTCTTATATTGCATTATATACTCAATTTGATTACTGGTTGCAAGCTTCTTCATGCAAGTCGTATTATAGAAATTTACAGCATGTAAGGTGGCGATTCGGCCCATTGTGTTCATGCCGTCCGGCAAGTAGCATAATCCCACTTTCCAGCTCTTAATCCATAGCCTTGTACCTCATCAGTGTCAGCCGTGGTTCAGTTGGCAGAATTCTCACCTCTTAGTCACAAGATTCTGGATCCAAGTCCCAATCGAAGGCTTGAGCACAAAAATTGAGGCTGACAGTCCAGTGTAGTACCGAGGGAGTACTGCACTGTCGGAGGTGCTGTCTTTCAGATGACGTTACACCGAGGCCCCATCGGCTTGCTCAGATGGATGTAAGAGATCCATGGCACTATTATTTCGAACAGCAGGGGAGTTATCCCCAGTGTTATGGACAGGTGAGAGATGATAGGGATGGTTCCCCCTTTTACATCTCTTCACTGACCAAACTCAGCATTTTTGAAGTGTTTAACTCGAGTGCTTTAATTATCAAGAACAAATAACAGGTTTCGTCCGAAGTCTAAAAGATAAATGTTTATTATACAAAACCCAAAATAAACACAACGCCCACTCTCACACTCATACACATGCACTCAAGAAAAGATACAGATTATAAAGATAACTTGCATTAGGTCAGATGATTTGTAAAAAGAGTTCTCTGTTAAACCTGCTTTTCCCCCAGGGTGAAGACTTGAAACAGTGCAGGCCTGAAATCTTGCTCCCTTGTTCACTGAAGAAAGACTTGGGAGGTTCATAAAGACAGATACGCTGTTGCAGACTGCTTTTGTTATACTGCAGCCAAAGGTCAATGGCAAAGTCCATGTACAATTTCTCAGGTAGGGAGTCCAAGGCCAAGCTCCAGTCACTGCCTACATGTAGTTCAAAGCTGGTAATCTTAGCAGGGTCCTTTCCTTTCAATGGCATAGATGTATCTTCTTTGTCTGTCCAGAATGTACCTTTATTAAAGCTCCTTATCAGAAACCTAGGCTGGGATTTAACCCTGGGCGGACAGGAGCCGGCCACCGACTGAAAGGTCGGTGGCGAACCCGCTTCCACCTCATCTGAGGATCCGACCCGTAAAATACAGGTCGCCTGGCTTCAACTGGTGCGAGGCGCGAGTTCCATCCACTTGAGGTAGGAAGTCCCACCTAATAGAGCTGCAACAGCCCAGCTTGAAGATGATGATGCTGTCGGGGAGCCCAGAACAAAGATACGTTTTGGTTGCCTCGCTGGAGGTGATCAGGGGGGCCCCGGCGAGGCAAGGGTTGTCGATTGGGGGGTGCGCGCCTTGGGTGAGGTTGGAGCAGTGGGGGCAGCCCTCCATCGGGCACAGGGTGCCCTATCGTGAGGGCCCGCCACTCCCCGCCAGGCTGTCAGAGAGCCACCTGCTTTTGTCAGGCAGCTTCTCTCGGGCCTCAGCCGCCCAACTAGCCACGTGTGGAGGCAGGCGAAGGTCCTTAAGTGGCCACTTAAGGGCCCTGATCGGCCTGGGGCGGGCAGGCTTTTTCGCCACCACTGCCCAGCGTAAAGTGGTGGCGGAGGCGGGAGCAGTTCAGGAAATGCTCCCAGAGCCTCCCACTCCATTTTACCCCCTCCCCCCCACATCCAGCTCGTGTGTGTGTGTGTGTGTATGGGGGGGGTTTCTGTGATGTGACCATAGTTTCTCTTTCCATTGTCCTCATAAATGGTTTCTGCTGGCGAGGCCATTGTTAGACAATGGGGGCTTTTCACACCCATTCTTTGGATTTTATGTTTGGTTTGCAGGTTTGCAACATCATTGTTTGTCCAATCAGTTGGAGAGAAGCAGCCGTTCGCACAGAAATGGTCATTTGCATTTTAAGAATTTCTCAGGGATGTACCCAGAAAGGTCATTTGTATTTTAATGACTTATACCTGCAGGGTTACGGGGATCGAACTGGGGAGTGGGACTTACTGGATAGCTCTGAGGACAGCAGGCATGGACTCAATGGGCCAAATAGCCTCCTTCTGTGCTGTAAATGACTATGATTTCGCCAAGACTTGTCCAGACAAGAAAAATAGCACAGGATTCTTGTAGTTCTATGTGTATTGGCAGGAAAGGAAAAGTCACCTAACCGCTTACTCCATTTTGTTTACAAGTGTTTGTTTCAGGTTTACTTCACAAGTTCATTTTAAGGTTCATAAGTTTGGATTGCGTGGGCATGACACCAGCGTCCTGGACAATATTTATCCCTCAATCGACATCACGAAAACTTATCAGGTCATTATCACATTGCTGTCTGTGGGAGTCATTTGTGCGCATACTGGCTGCTGCATTTCCAGCATTACAACAGTGATTAACTTCAAAAAGTACTTCATTGGCTGTAAAGCACTTTTGAGATGTCCGGTTGCGAAAAGCTCTACATAAATGCAAGTCTTTCTTTTTACTTTATAGGTCATGACACTTCATGTGCATTTTCATGTATTTAATAAATGTTATAAGGGTTTCTGCCTCTACCACCCTTTCAGGCAGTGAGTTCCAGATCCCCATCACACTCTAAATCTTTTGTCTTTTACCCTTAATCTACACTCCCTGGTAATGGCCCCCTCAACCAAGGGGAATAGGGCCTTCCGATCCACTCTATCCAGACCCCTCATAATTTTATACACTGCAAATATGTTGCCCCTCAGCCTCCTCTGTTCCCAAGAAAACAACCCTAGCCTATTCAATCTTTCCTCATAACTAAAATTCTCCAGTCTGACCAACATGCTTGTAGATCTCCTCTGTACTCTCTCTCGTGCAATCACATCTTTCCTATAGTGCAGTGGTCAGAAGTGCAAGCAGTACTTCAGCTGTGGCCTAACTAGTGTTTTATACTGATCCAACGTAACCTCCCAGCTCTTATATGCTACGCCTTAGTTAATAAAGGCAAGTAGCCTGTATGCCTTCTTGACCACTTTACCCACCTGCCCAACCACCTTCAGGGATCTGTGGGACATACACTAAGGTCCCTCTGTTCCTCTACACTTCTCAATATCCTACCACATATTGTCTATTCCCTTACCTTGTTAGCCTTCCCCAAATGCATTACCTCACAATTCTCTGGATTGAACTCCATTTGCCACTGTTCTGCCCACCTGACTACTCCATAGATATCATTCTGCAGTCTACAGCTTTCTTATCAACCATATGACCAATTTTATTTAATCATTTGCAAACTTTTTAAAATCATACCCCCTACATTCAAGTCCAAATCATTGGTATATACCACATAAAGCAAGGGACCCAGTACTGAGCCGTGCGGAACCCCACTGGAAACGGCCTTCCAGTCACAAAAACACGCATCGACCATTACCCTTTGCTTCCTGCATTACCCAATTTTGGATCCAACTTGCCACTCTGCCTTGGATCCCATGGGCTTTTACTTCTGTGATCAGCCTGCCACAAGGCCCCTTATCAAAAGCCTTTCTAAAATCCATATAGACAACGTCGAATGTACTGCCCTAATCGATCCTTCTTGTTAGCTCCTCAAAAAATTCAATCATGTTAGTCAGACACGACCCTCCTTTAACTAATCAAAGACAGTCAACACAGATTAATCAGTGTCTTTTTAAATGAAGATTTATCCTGTCCCTCAGAAATTTTTCTAATTATTTTCCCACCACAGCATGGGACAGGACGTCAGAAATGCTCCACCATTAATATTGGCGACCACGCTCTGGAAGTGGTTCAAGAGTTCACCTACCGAGGCTCAACTATCACCAGTAATCGGTCTCGCGATGCAGAAATCAACAAGCGCATGGGAAAGGCATCCGCTGCTATGTCCAGACTGGCCAAAAGAGTGTGGAAAAATGGCGCACTGGCACAGAACACAAAAGTCCAAGTGTATCAAGCCTGTGTCCTCAGTACCTTGCTCTACAGCAACGAGTCCTGGACAATGTAAGTCAGCCAAGAGCGACGTCTCAATTCATTCCATCTTCGCTGCCTCCGGAGAATCCTTGGCATCAGATGGCAGGACCGTATCTCCAACACAGAAGTCCTCGAGGCGGCCAACATCCCCTGCATATATATCCAACTGAGCCAGCGGCGCTCGAGATGGCTTGGCCATGTGAGCCGCATGGAAGACGGTAGGATCCCCAAGGACACATTGTACAGCGAGTTCGTCACTGGTATCAGACCCACCGGCCGTCCATGTCGCTGCTTTAAAGACGTCTGCAAACGCGACATGAAATCCTGTGACACAGACCACAAGTCGTGGGACTCAGTTGCCAGTGATCGCCAGAGCTGGCGGACAGCCATAAATGCGGGACTAAAGAGTGGCGAGTTGAAGAGACTTAGCTGTTGGCAGGAAAAAAGACAGAAGCACAAGGGGAGAGCCAACTGTGTAACAGCCCCGACAACCAATTTTATCTGCAGCGCCTGTGGAAGAGTCTGTCACTCTAGAATTGGCCTTTATAGCCACTCCAAGCACTGCTTCACAACCCACTGACCACCTCCAGGCGCTTACCCAATGTCTCTAGAGACAAGGAGGCCAAAGAAGAAAGAAGAGATTACAGACCCAGCAGAGGTGGTGGCACAGTGGTATATAGTAGGGAGGGAGTTGCCCTGGGAGTCCTCAACATCGACTACAGACCCCATTATGTCTCATGGCATCAGGTCAAACATGGGCAAGGTAACCTCCTACTGATTACCACCTACCGCCCTCCCTCAGCTGATGAGTCAGTACTCCTCCATGTTGAACACCATTTGGAGGAAGCACTGAGGGTGGCAAGGGCACAAAATGTACTCTGGGTGGGGGACTTCAATGTCCATCACCAAGAGTGGCTCGGTCGCACCACTACTGACCGAGCTGGCAGAGTCTTAAAGGACATAGCTGCTAGACTGGGTCTGCGGCAGGTGGTGGGGGAACAGACACGAGGGAAAAACATACTTGACCTCGTCCTCACCAATCTGCCTGCTGCAGATGCTTCTGTCCATGACTGTATTGGTAGGAGTGACCACCGCACAGTCCTTGTGGAGGCGAAGTCCCGCCTTCACATTGAGCATACCGTTCATCATGTTGTGTGGCACTATCACCGTGCTAAATGGGATAGATTTCGAACAGATCTAGCAATGCAAAACTGGGCATCCATGAGGTGCTGTGGGCCATCAGCAGCAGCAGAACTGTACTCAACCACAATCTGTAACCTCATGGCCCGGCATATCCCCCACTCTACCATTACCATCAAGCCAGGAGACCAAACCCTGGTTCAATGAAGAGTGCAGGAGGGCATGCCAGGCATACCTCAAAATGAGGTGTCAACCCAGTGAACTACAACACAGGACTATCTGCGTGCCAAACTGCGTAAGCAGCATGCGATAGACAGAGCTAAGTGATCCCATAACCAACGGATCAGATCTAAGCTGTGCAGACCTGCCACATCCAGCTGTAAATGGTGGTGGACAATTAAGCAACTAACTGGAGGAGGTGGCTCCACAAATATCCCCATCCTCCATCATGGGGGAGCCCAGCACATCAGTGCGAAAGATAAGGCTGAAGCATTTTAACAATCTTCAGCCAGAAATGCCGAGTTGATGATCCATCTCAGCCTCCTCCTCAAGTCCCCAGCATCACAGGTGCCAGACTTCAGCCAATTCGATTCACTCCGCGTGATATCAAGAAACGACTGAAGGCACTGGAGACTGCAAAAGCTATGGACCCTGACAATATTCCGGCAATAGTACTGAAGAACTGGCCTCCAGAACTTGTCGCGCCACTAGCCAAGCTGTTCCAGTTCAGCTACAACACTGGCATCTACCCGGCAATGTGGAAAATTGCCCAGGTATGTCCTGTACACAAAAAGCAGGACAAGTCCAACCCGGCCAATTACCGCCCCATCAGCCTACTCTCAATCATCAGCAAAGTGATGGAAGGTGTCATCAACATTGCCATCAAGCTGCACTTGTTTAGCAATAACCTGCTCAGTGACGCTCAGTTTGGGTTCCGCCAGGGCCACTCAGCTCCTGACCTCATTACAGCCTTGGTTCAAACATGGACAAAAGAGCTGAACACAAGAGGTGAGGCGAGAGTGACCGCCCTTGACATCAAGGCAGCATTTGACCAAGTATGGCATCAAGGAGCCCTAGCAAAACTGGAGTCAATGGGAATCAGGGGGAAAACCCTCCACTGGCTAGCGTCAGACCTAGCGCAAATGAAGATGGTTGTGGTTGTTGGAGGTCAATCATCTGAGCTCCAGGACATCACTGCAGGAGTTCCTCAGGGCAGCGTTCTAGGCCCAACCATCTTCAGCTGCTTCATCAATGACCTTCCTTCAATCATAAGGTCAGAAGTGGGGATGTTCGCTGATGATTACACAATGTTCAGCACCATTCGTGACTCCTCAGATACTGAAGCAGTCCGTGTAGAAATGCAGCAAGACTTGGACAATATCCAGGCGTGGGCTGATAAGTGGCAAGTAACATTCGCGCCACACAAGTGCCGGGCAATGATCATCTCCAACGAGAGAGAATCTAACCATCTCCCCTTGACATTCAACAGCATTACCATTGCTGAATCCCCCACTATCAACATCCTACCATTGACCAGAAACTGAACTGGAGCAGCCATATAAATACCATGGCTACAAGAGCAGGTCAGAGGCTAGGAATCCTGAGGCGAGTAACTCACATCCTGACTCCCCAAAGACTGTCCACCATCTACAAGGCACAAGTCAGGAGTGTGATGGAATACTCTCCACTTGCCTGGATGGATGCAGCTCCAACAACACTCAAGAAACTCAACACCATCCAGGACAAAGCAGCCCACTTGATTGGCACCCCATCTACAAACATTCACTCCCTCCACACTGAAGCACAGTGGCAACAGTGTGTACCATCTACAAGATGCACTGCAGCAATGCACCAAGGCTCCTTAGACAGCACCTTCCAAACCCTCTACCAACTAGAAGGACAAGGGCAGCAAATGCATGGGAACACCACCACCTGCAAGTTCCCTTCTAAGTCACACACCATCCTGACTTGGAACTATATCGCCATTCCTTCACTGTCGCTGGGTCAAAATCCTGGAACTCCCTTCCTAACAGCACTGTGGGTATACCTACCCCAAATGGACTGCAGCGGTTCAAGAAGGCAGCTCACCACCACCTTCTCAAGGGCAATTAGGGATGGGCAATAAATGCTGGCCTAGCCAGCGACGCCCATATCCCTTTATGAATAAAAAAAAGCAATTAACTGGATATCCAGTTCAAAATGAGTGTGTGTAACAGGGGACTGAAATACATCCAAAAGCTAACAGAAATACTTCCATGTTTAATTTTCAATTGATCAATGAAAGGCCACAGCCTCAAGTAGTTAATATAGTACATAATCAACCAGAAAGTTATTTTAACATTTATCTATTGGGTAGTAAAGGATAAACATGCTAAAAGATAAAAGGTCATACTCACCCACCAAGAAAGCACAGGATATAAAATGCAAAGTAAAATATAGCAAAGGGTCCAAAAGTGACAAGAAAAAGAACGACGCCAAGGCCTCCCCATCCCCATATGGAAACACCAGCCTGAAACGACAAAAACAATTGTAAGCAAGTACACATGAGAGAAGTGAAATGAACACAAGAGCTTAAGTAACTTAGAGCATAAACAACCTAATAACAGTAGATTACAATCTAACTCTGGAAATAAAATCAAAGAACTTAAAATTTTTTATCAAGCATGAATGTAGAACAGGTACTTTAAGTTTAAAGATACAAGACAGAATTTTCTCAATAACCTGCACCACCTATGGGATCACATGTTGTGGGCCATCAAGCAATGCATGTGAAGCCCTGTTGACAGTACGGACTCTTGAAAAAAAATCAATGCGTTCTCTGACTGGTTCATCAACTTTCTAATTACACTTATTGACTCTTAATGTACCCCCCTTGCCCATACATTATCTCAAAACATCCTAGTTACATTTCAGGCTCTCCTCAATCTTTAGGTTTACTGTAAAATGCAGTTTCCACAAGCATCCCACATTTCCCATGAAAATAAATCCTTTGTGCCTTGAATAGGAAATGAGTGGCACAGGATTAACAATTACTCTTTACACAAAGATACCTTGCCCTTACACTAATTGCTCACCACGTACTAACCCCACAGGCAGAATTACACCTAACTGTGTTGCTTAGGCTAAAATTATGTCAGATATATTTTCTGGAATTAAGAATTAAGAATGACAAATAAATAGTGCAAGATACTGACAGCACCAATACATTTAAAAAGAACTAGGACTGAAATCAGTTCCTAAGATTTTTTGAAATATCTTCAAAATAATTGTCACAGCCCAATAAATTGTAAGACCTTGGCCTCGATTTTGCAATCAGCAGCGAAGTGATGGCAATCACTAGAACACTGCCCACAAACATCTAACAAGCTCTGTAGTGTGGATTTCACCTTTCTTGGTGGTAATTTAGTTCTGATATCAGCTGAAGGGGATCTCCTGCATCGAGCAACAATGATGTCATCAAGCAGGGTAAACAGCCAAACACCGAAAAATTCTCACAGCAAATCAGGAAGTAAAAAGCTCTGATTATCCTTCACTTATCATTTTACAGAGAACAAAATAAAGATCAAGACATATACATAGGATTAAGCTAGAAGCTGAAATATTAAACTTTAAATAATTTTATTTAAAAAAAATAGACCGAGGGTCATCGGTCGGGCCCTGGCGAGGCAAGGGTGGTCGTTGGGGGTGGGGGGGAGCATTCAAGATTTCACAGAAAAGATATATTAGACATCTTGCTGTGTCAAATAGCATGAAGCTCTGCTTATATCAAAATGTGTCCAGTTCTATAACCGCCAATCATATATCGTGTGCATCAAGAAGCCTAAAAGTGCCTTCACCCAAATGGCAGAATCAAGCTTAAATTAGTCATTTCCTTTTGTTAGCGATTTAAAAAAAGAATGTGAATGCAATGTTTTGTTTCAGTCACAACCATAAATATTAAAATACATTAAAGATATAATTGCCAGAACTTGTACAACACCGACAGTGAAAATAATTCAGAGAGAGAAAGTCAAGGAGAATATCTGGTTGGGCTATTAGCTGTAGCTCAGCGGTAGCACTCTCACATCGAAGTCAGAAGGCTATGGATTCAGTCCCATTCCAGACTTGGCACAAAATCAGGTTGAAACCCAAGTGCAATACTGAAGGTAGTGCTGTACTCAAAAGTGCCATCTTTCAGATGAGATGTTGTGAAAAACTATGCTGGAGCACATTGGTCAGGGAACAACCAATAAATCACCAGGATGATAAATGGTGCAAAGATTGTAGCAATTGGCCTGGATTGTGGTTGTAATGACAGCAAATCTGTCAGCGTTCAGAGTCATTACTGCTAATGCAACACATGTTCTAAAATCCATTCATATGAAAAGAAATTTTAACACCCCCCCCCCTCCCCCCACCTTTTGCTTTGCTAAATTTAATGCCCATGGTTAATGCTTTATTGGCCAATGGAAAAAAACTCACTATTTACCCAAACCTTTTAAAATACTGGATGTTTGTATTATATTCCCACTGTCAATGCCTGCTCCAGTAAATATAGTACTAGTTTTTCTAAAGAGTAAATTACTGCAGGTACTGGAAATCTAAAACAAAAAGATAAAAAATGCTGGAAACACTCAGCACGTCAGGCAACATCTGTCGAGAAAGGACGGTGGGGTTAACGTTTAATGTCAGTAACTCCCAGCCAATTAAGTATTTCCACTAGTTTCCACCCCCCACTGCCCAAGTCTAGGCAGAATGAAGAATTGAAGGAAATTAGTATTAGTAAGAAGGTTGTATTGGAGAAATTAAAGGGGCTGAAGGTTGATAAGTCCCCGGGACCTGATATTCTACATCCCAGAGCGTTGAAAGAGAAAGTGGATGCATCGTCATCTTCCAAAATTCTATAGATTCTGCAACAGATCCTGCAGATTGGAAGGTAGCAAATGTCACCCCACTATTTAAGAAGGGAGGGAGAGAGAAAACAGGGAACTGCAGACCTGTTAACCTTACATCAGTAGTAGGGAAAATGCTTGAATCTATTCTAAAGGATGTGATAAATGGACATTTGGATGATAATAATCTGACTGGACACAGTCGACATGGATTCATGAATGGGAAATCATGTTTGACGAACCTGTTGGAGTTTTTGAGGCTGTTACTAACAGAATTGATAAAGGGGAGTTGGTGTATGTAGTATATTTGGATTTTCACAAGGCTTTTTATAAAATTCCTCACAGGTTGATTAGATTAGATTAGAGATACAGCACTGAAACAGGCCCTTCGGCCCAACGATTCTGTGCCGACCATCAACCACCCATTTATACTAATCCTACTGACCAACGCAAACAGATGGACCGCTGGGTTGAGCACTACCTAGAACTGTACTCCAGGGAGAATGCTGTCACTGAGACTGCCCTCAATGCAGCCCAGCCTCTACCAGTCATGGATGAGCTGGACATACAGCCAACCAAATCGGAACTCAGTGATGCCATTGATTCCCTAGCCAGCGGAAAAGCCCCTGGGAAGGACAGCATTACCCCTGAAATAATCAAGAGTGCCAAGCCTGCTATACTCTCAGCACTACATGAACTGCTATGCCTGTGCTGGGACGAGGGAGCAGTACCCCAGGACATGCGCGATGCCAACATCATCACCCTCTATAAAAACAAAGGTGACCGCGGTGACTGCAACAACTACCGTGGAATCTCCCTGCTCAGCATAGTGGGGAAAGTCTTTGCTCGAGTCGCTCTGAACAGGCTCCAGAAGCTGGCCGAGCGCGTCTACCCTGAGGCACAGTGTGGCTTTCGTGCAGAGAGATCGACTATTGACATGCTGTTCTCCCTTCGTCAGATACAGGAGAAATGCCGTGAACAACAGATGCCCCTCTACATTGCTTTCATTGATCTCACCAAAGCCTTTGACCTCGTCAGCAGACGTGGTCTCTTCAGACTACTAGAAAAGATCGGATGTCCACCAAAGCTACTAAGTATCATCACCTCATTCCATGACAATATGAAAGGCACAATTCAACATGGTGGCTCCTCATCAGAGCCCTTTCCTATCCTGAGTGGTGTGAAACAGGGCTGTGTTCTCGCACCCACACTTTTTGGGATTTTCTTCTCCCTGCTGCTTTCACATGCGTTCAAATCCTCTGAAGAAGGAATTTTCCTCCACACAAGATCAGGGGGCAGGTTGTTCAACCTTGCCCGCCTAAGAGCGAAGTCCAAAGTACGGAAAGTCCTCATCAGAGAACTCCTCTTTGCTGACGATGCTGCTTTAACATCTCACACTGAAGAATGCCTGCAGAGTCTCATCGACAGGTTTGCGTCTGCCTGCAATGAATTTGGCCTAACCATCAGCCTCAAGAAAACGAACATCATGGGGCAGGATGTCAGAAATGCTCCATCCATCAATATTGGCGACCACGCTCTGGAAGTGGTTCAAGAGTTCACCTACCTAGGCTCAACTATCACCAGTAACCTGTCTCTAGATGCAGAAATCAACAAGCGCATGGGTAAGGCTTCCACTGCTATGTTCAGACTGGCCAAGAGAGTGTGGGAAAATGGCGCACTGACACGGAACACAAAAGTCCGAGTGTATCAGGCCTGTGTCCTCAGTACCTTGCTCTACGGCAGCGAGGCCTGGACAACGTATGCCAGCCAAGAGCGACGTCTCAATTCATTCCATCTTCGCTGCCTTCGGAGAATACTTGGCATCAGGTGGCAGGACTATATCTCCAACACAGAAGTCCTTGAAGCGGCCAACATCCCCAGCTTATACACACTACTGAGTCAGCGGCGCTTGAGATGGCTTGGCCATGTGAGCCGCATGGAAGATGGCAGGATCCCCAAAGACACATTGTACAGCGAGCTCGCCACTGGTATCAGACCCACCGGCCGTCCATGTCTCCGTTATAAAGACGTCTGCAAACGCGACATGAAATCGTGTGACATTGATCACAAGTCGTGGGAGTCAGTTGCCAGCATTCGCCAGAGCTGGCGGGCAGCCATAAAGACAGGGCTAAATTGTGGCGAGTCGAAGAGACTTAGTAGTTGGCAGGAAAAAAGACAGAGGCGCAAGGGGAGAGCCAACTGTGCAACAGCCCCAACAAACAAATTTCTCTGCAGCACCTGTGGAAGAGCCTGTCACTCCAGAATTGGCCTTTATAGCCACTCCAGGCGCTGCTTCACAAACCACTGACCACCTCCAGGCGCGTATCCATTGTCTCTCGAGATAAGGAGGCCCAAAAGAAAAAAAAAAAAGAACACTCACCCCATATTCTTACCAAACATCCCCACCTGTCCCTATATTTCCCTACCACCTACCTATACTAGTGACAATTTATAATGGCCAATTTACCTACCAACCTGCAAGTCTTTTGGCTTGTGGGAGGAAACCGGAGCACCCGGAGAAAACCCATGCAGACACAGGGAGAACTTGCAAACTCCACACAGGCAGTACCCAGAATCGAACCCGGGTCCCTGGAGCTGTGAGGCTGTAGTGCTAACCACTGAGCCACTGTGCCGCAGGCCTACACCTGCTCCTACACTCCTAAGTACATTGGTTAGCAAAGGTAAAGCACATGGGACAGGAGGTAATATAATGGCATGGATTCAAGATTGGTTAACAGGCAGACAAGAGAGAGTAGGAATAAACGGGGTCATTCGCACGTTGACAGGCTGTGACTAGTGGGGTACTGCAAGGATCAGTAGTTAGGCCCCAGCTGTTCACAATATATATCAATGATTTGGATGTGGGGACCAAATGTAATATTTCCAAGTTCACGGATGACACAAAACTAAGTGGGAATACGTGTTGTGAGGAAGATGCAAAGCGGCTTCAAGGGGATTGGGACAGACTTAGTGAGTGGGCAAGAACATAATGTGGAAAATGTGAGGTCATCTACTTTAGTAGGAGGAATAGATGTGCAGAGTATTTCTTAAATGGCAAGAGATTAGAAAGTGTAGATGTACAAAGGGACCTGGGTGTCATCAATAAGTCATTGAAAGCTAACATGAAGGTGCAGCAAGCAATTAAGGTGGCTAATGGTATGTTAGCTTAGATCGCAAGAGGCTTTCAGTACAGAAGTAGCGAAGTCTTTCTTCAATTGTATAAAACCTTGGTTAGACAGCACCTGGAGTACTGTGTGCAGTTTTGGTCCCCTTACCTTAGGAAGGATATTATTGCCATAGAGGGAGTGCAACAAAGGTTCATCAGACTTGTTCCCGGGATGGCGGGTCTGTCCTATGAAGAGAGATTGGGGAAACTGGGCCTGTGTTCTCTAGAGTTTTGAAGAAAGAGAGGTGATCTCATTGAAACCTACAAAATATTTAAAGGGATAGACAGGGTAGATGCAGCTAAGAAATTTCCCCTGGTTGGGGAGTCTGGAACCAGGGGAAAGCCACTTAGGACAGAGAAGAGGGGAAATTTCCTTACTCAGAGGGTTGCGAATCTTTGGAATTTTCTACCCCAGAGAGCTGTGGACGCTCAGTCATTGACTATGTTTAAAGCAGAGATTGGCAAATTTCTAAATACCAATGACATAAAGGGATATAGAGATAGTGTGGGAAAAAGGCATTGAAGTGGATGATCAGCCATGATCATATAAAATGGCAGAGCAGGCTTGATGGGCTCAACGGCCTACACCTGCTCCTACACTCCTAAGTACATTATTTATATATTTCCATCCTTAGTGTTATCCTATAAATTCACATTGTATCTTTTGCATAATACAGTGCCCAAAAAACAGAAAAGCACTCCAACTGTGGTATAACCAATTTCTTAGAGGCCTGCTACCCGACCAGAGCCCGACGACGTGTCAGGTTCGGGTAGGGTCGGGCCAGGCCAGGCCGAGTCGGGTCGGGCACACACGGTAAGTGCTCTGTTGGTAAGTATTAATTTTTTTTTTTTTTTTTTAAACTTACCTTAGCTGGGAGTCTGGGACAAAACTGAGTCTGCGCAGTGAGCGAGTGACGTCACTATGACGTCTCGCGCATGCGCTGCAGCTTCTTGCAGGTTTGGTGTCAGGAAGGCAAGTAGAGGGATGGTCGGGTCGGGCTCGGGCCCGCTGTGCTTCAGTCGGGTTCGGGTTGAGTTCTTTTTCCCGACCTAAAGCAGGCCTCTAATGTCTTGTACATATTAATTGCATTCTTTCCTTTATATTTAAATTACCCATAAATAAAACCCAGCACTGGCCCCTGGCATATTCCACTTTGTACAACATCGAGTTACCCTCTCTTTTCTATCCATACTGCTTACATTTTGTCTTAAACTATATGCCTGAAATTTTGTAACGACTCAATGTTCTCAAAAACTATATAGGAGTACACTGCATTTCCTTCATCAATCCAATTGGACAGTTTTTCAAAATAACCACTAAATTTGCCTACTAAGCCTTGCTTTTAATAAATCCATGCTGGCTGTTCTTGATTAATTCCAGCATTTTTATTGCTCACTGATTTTCTCTGAAATAACAGATTCCAAGAGTTGAACTAACTGGCCTATAGTTCTAGTTCATTCTCTCCTCCTTCTTGCACATTGTCAAAGATGAACACTGTTAAGCATCCAAAGACAGCAATCTTTGTTACTTGATATATAATATACTGCTATACTGCGGTACCTCAATACCAGGAAAGCTGACGTACAATTGAACAAGTCGATTTCTACTGTGCTGAAACAATCAATTTTTTAAACTAACATTTTAAACCTTCCCAATATACAATGCTGCATGTCAATTTTACTGTAATGTTACTGGACTACTTACCTTACACAGTATAAACATCATGGAGTTATAATGCAGAATGGAAAATTAAAAAGGGATATCGAAAAATGACATTTAAACAGCGGCAAGAATGTATGTAACTAAAAAACTAATATGGGTCAACATCTTGAAGTGCATTTTACTGAAAAAACACATTTTAAGAGTTTGAAGTGTTAAACAATCCCTGCTTATTAAGCCGTTTGCACAACAGGTCACATTTTGCTAGGCAACAGTTTCTTCCATTTCTTTTCTCCAAGCACTCCTACAACATGCAATTTTGCCAGCTTTTCTGCTGGATTTTAAAATAAGTTACATTTTTAAGTGGACAAGAATAAAATATTTTCAGATCAACTGTCAGCAATGTGTAAAGATTGCAGTAAGAATTTTACTAGCTTCTTTCCCATAATGCATTACTCACAACTGTTCTTCTCAAAATATAATAAAGGAAGTATTTCAACCTGGAGCTTGAAGTTTGGATCAGTTTTGAGCATCTGGATTATTAACTGGGTAATTATACAATTTTTTTTAATCTGAAACAAACTGAACAGTTTTAACTAGAGTCAAATTTTGACTCCTGATATTCGACAGCAGATTAATAACCAGGTATGCAGCTGTTCAAGACTAAAAACAGATTTGGATGACAAAGCAGTTAGTACAATGCAGATCTAGAGAATTACTTGAGGAGAAAAGCTATTATGCAACAGTGGCATTGTTATCATTCAAGCAAGGACAGAAATTAATCACACCACAACCAAAAATGCCAAGAAAGAATAAAGTTTTACTATGGACTGTTACCTAGCCAAATTTAGACACCCAACAACCTACGCACAATATGAACTGAAATGATGTAACTGATAAATTTTTGACTGCATACCATGACTACAGTTATACCTGTTATGCTATGAGAATGTACATAAGGCATGATATATTTTGTCGAATTGGCCACTGTTGAATTTGCTAGCTTGATCTTAGTGGGAACACAAGGGTTAAGGGAGTGAAAAATGGTATGAAAAACCCAGGCAATACACTTGTGTAAATCAGAAATCAGTATGGAATGTCCTGTGTGCTGCATTCCTAAGACAGGATATAGGCAATAAAATGACCAAAAGCCTGTAATCACAAGAAAATCAGGCATGGGATCTGTTCTTATCGCAAACATTCCAATGGTACAAGAGCTATGACTATCAAAACACTGGCAGAATGAACATCATTACGGGAACCTTGTAACTTCTTCTGGTTCCATGGTTATCACTGTGGTCAGGGAGTGAGGAACCTTGAAGGAATACACCTGGATGATTCATAGAGGTACAGACATTCACAACATGGTTGGCAACAGAGTCCATCTTCTTCAACTTTATCACTAGCATCTGCTAGAGACTCAGGCCATGAGAGGTAACTTCACCTAGACAACTCAGAGTTGATCATACAGGTAGTAACGAATTCCTGATTGCCACAGGTTCTGAACGCATGTACGAAGGGGTATAAGCACACCTTCCTTTGTTCTTCACTATGTCGCTGGACTGTTGGCCAACATGTCAGAAGTTACATAGTTTCCCCCAGGCATTTGGCCAGCACTCCAGGTGTGAACAGAGACTAAAGGGGACCAGCTGGGCTAGGTAAGAAAAAAGCTTGAGTGTATTGTTCAGGGAACATGTAACCCTTTGGTCTCCTGATTGAGTTAAAGCAGAAGGCTGGAGGGGAAAGTACCAGTTTTCCATGGTTGAGTTAAAAGGACTGAAGGGAAAGGCTGGGACTATATGGAATATTCAGCTTTGTGGATATCATCCAGACAATTGGGTGTGTAAAGCTTTGGTCTCAGTTTAAAGTAAGACAGGCCAGTTGTCCTGTGGATTGGGAAGATTCAGTTTCTGAGATACTTACAAAATGAAGAGACAATTGACGAAAAAGAGGTCAGTTTGTAAGTTTTATTTTCCATTGATAGCTGATAAACAGACGAATAACACCATGCAGGACCTAACAGTGTGCTATTCATATCCTTGTGATTTTGAAGCATAGTTCCATAAAGTTAGTTCAAGAATGTTGTAACCCTATACCTTTGCCACTGTCATTGTCTATTCTATTTGAGTCTCAATTAAAGGCCTGGTTGGGTCTGGAAACTCAACCCAAACCCGACAGAACCACATCAGACCTGAGCCCGAGTCCTTCCATTTTTTCCCATGCCCGACCCGACCATAGTGCACTCACTGTACTTACCACTTTTGGATGGAATGGAAGGAAGCTGCAGCATGAGCGCAATGACGTCATAGAGATGCTCACTGTGCAGACTCAGAGTCTGGAGTCCGGATGTACATTTCCCTCCTTGACGTCCCGGACTCCCACCTCAGGTAGGCTTTTCAAATTTTGACACTGACTTACTCAACTTCCCTATTCCTCCCAGCAGAGCAGAAGGTAGTACTGTGTGTGCCCAGCCCGACCCGAGCCTGAAAGCCGGACCTGGAAGAGCGACCCGACCCGAACCTGACACACGTTGTCTGGTGCCATTGGGTTCAGGTTGGGTAGCAGGCCTTTAGTCTGAATCCTTGTAAATGTTCACGTGATGCAACGGTAGAAATCCAACTCTTTTTTTAAATAAAAAGGATCTTTGTGCATAAAAGTCAGGGCCAGAATTCTTTGCATAAAAATATAGATGAACACGAAGAAAGGCTTTTATCTATATAGTACCTTCCACAACCACAGGACATTCCAAAGTGCTCGACAAACAATTAAATACTTTAAGACTGGGACCAATGTCCTCGTGGAGAGATTCACTACTGTGATTTGAGAGGGTTTAAACTAAATTTGGGGGAGGGTGGGGGGTGCAAAAAGAGAGGGGACACCAGCATAAAGTAGAAAAGAGGAATAAAAGGTACTGGAGAAGGAATTTATTTGATAGGAACTGACCAAGGAGGACTACGAGGAATACAAAGGCAGCTTTGCAATACATGTGTGTAAACACAGAAAGTGTGGTGAATAAGATTGGTGAGCTACAAGCATAAATTGCTCCGTGGGAATATCATGTGGTGGCAGTAACAGAAATGTGGCTTAAAAATGGTGAGGACTGGGCGCTTAATATTCAAGGATGCAAAGTGTTCAAAACAGATAGGGAAGGTAAAAGGGAGGTGGAGTGGCAGCATTGATTAGGAAAAACATTGTTATGGTCAGCTAAAGAGGGGTCGAAGGGCTTACCTCCTTTCCCCCTCCTTGTTTGACCACAACAGGTTTAATTTTTGAAAGGGGGATGCACTGGCCAATTTAGTAGGTGTTTGATTAGTTACTTCATATGATTATAACAAGAACCAATCGGACAGGTTTTCTTGAGTTTAACGAAGAAAAAGAGGTTAACTTTATTTTACTTAAACTGAACGAAGTAAAATAAAAAAACTACGCTCCAACTTTCACTCACACACACCAGAGGTTCACACACACAAATAGGTTACAGAAGGGAGGGTAGATTGGTCAGGTTAGAGCCCATAGAAAAAAAAGGAGTATACAGTCTGTGGAGTTTGGTGATTCGGCTGGCTTCTAGCTGAATTTGGTGGTCCTGAGGCTTTAGCTTGAAGAGATAGATGACTGATTCGGTGGGTCTCTTGGGGACAGCAGAGGTGGTCAGTCAGCAGGCAGAGTTCAAAGCTTGCAAGCTAGAATGGAGAGCAAGAGAGACCCCACCCCCCCCAACTTGGGTCTGCACAAGTCAGAGTTTCAGATGCTTCTCAACCTGCTGCAGAGAAACACCAGCTTAAAACCACAAATTGGGAGGGGGGGGGGGGGGGGGAAAAGAGAGGGGGGCTTGTCACATGACAGTGATTCAAGCATGGTAGTTAGCAGTGTATTTCTTCTTGCTGAAGAGAACAGGAAGTTCTCTTAAACTTCATAGGTCTTAGTTCTTGCTGGGATGAGCAGACATTTAGTCTCCAATTCACAGGGCTTGCAAAGTAGAATAGAGTGTTGCAAATTAGGTGGCCATCTTAAGCTGCTAGCAAAGTAATCTTTTATCAGTTCCGTTTTAAAAATTTCTTTAAAAATATAAATGCAGGTCATAAGTCAATGGATTACAGAAAATTTTCAACAAAGCACGTTGGCATGACAACATTGTCAATGTTGCAAAGAGAGGATGTCCATTTGGATAGAGTCGAGAAGCAAGAAAAGTATGATCAGGTTACTGAGTGTATCCTATCAGTCTGGGAGCAGGTGGCGAGCTTGCAAGTTAGACCAGTCTTACTTTTATCTCCAATGTATTCCAGCACAGAAGCATGATCTTGATGTTCAGTGCAGCCAAGAATTTGAAGCCAGATGAGAAAAAAAAACACATCCAGGTCTTATCCAGATCTTTACCAGAGCTCACAAGGCAAGGTCAGGGGGATGGGGTTTGTACCATCAGACAGAGGCCATTCAAATTAACAAATAACTTGAAGTTTGGGCTAAAAATGCACCCACTTTTACAATCGGGGAACTTAAACAGCAGAAGAGAAGATTTAGTGGAGAGGAAGAGCAATGAATAACAGCAGATGGCCACGGACAGACGTGAACAGTGAGCAGCTCCCTAGGGAACTGACTGCCCATGTCCTCATGGATGAGTTAGATGAAGAACCCTCATCATCGGAGCTTGAGGAGGCCACAGACTGCCTAGCAAATAGAAGAGCACCAGGGGAGGGACGGAATCCCAGCTGAGCTGCTCAAGCATGGAAAGTCCCATCTATTGTCACACCTTTATGACCTCCTCCTTCTCTGCTGGAAAGTAGGCTCTGTTCCACAGGAGATGCACAATACCAAAAGCATCACACTATACATAAGCAAAGGCACAGAGAAGACTGCAACTACAGGGGCATCTCACACCTTCGTGCCATGGGGAAAGCCTTTGCGAGGGTCACACTTAAAAAAACTCCACTTATTTGCAGAGAGAGCATATGCAGAGGCGCAGTGCGGTTTCCATGCCAGCAGATCTACTGTGGATATGATCTTCTCCATACACCAGCTACAAGAGAAGTGTATGGAACAGAGTATACTCCTTTACCTTACTTTCATAGATCCAAGACATTCGACACTGTCAGCAAGGCAGGGCTCGACAAGATTTTGGAAAAAATTGGCTGTCCACTGAAGCTCCACAGTCTCATCCAATCCTTCCAAGACAACATGCACTGCCTTCTACAGTTTGATGACTCTACTTCCAACAGTTTCGAAGTGAAGAATGGAGTGAAACTGGGTTGTGTCCTAGCCCCCACTCTGTTTGACATCTTCCACGTGCTCCTGACCTTTACCTTCCCTACAGATATGGAAGGAGTTTACTTACACACTAGGTCAGGCAGCAAGCTCTACAATCTATCAAGGCTGAAAGCAAAGACAAAAACACATCACGTCCTGATCAGAGAACTCCTCTACATTGATGATGCTGCACCCATTGCTCAGACAGAAACTCAGCTTTAAAGACTCCTGGACTGTCTCTCCCATGACTGTAACTTGTTCTCCTTGACGATAAGCGTCAAGAAAAACATTGTCATGGGACAAGGTGCTGCATCTCTGCCCCTGATAACTAACAAATGCTCTGATTGGACAAGTAGTAGCAGGCACAGAACATCTGGGTGGAGGAAAACTGCCAAGCTGTTCGGCTGTTAATCAGAGCGTGCATGCATCAAGTCTGGAAGGAGATAAACGTCAAGTGCTGCTAAAGTGCCTAAGGACGGAAAAAGGAAAAAATTCCAAGGAGGAACAGAAGATTATAACCCATCTCATTTTCTTGCAATTCTCTAAAAGACTTGGTGAATTTCAGTGTGTCATTTCTTCTTGTTCCTGTATTTCAAGGTCCACATAAATTGCTTTTGAACACCGCCTGTCCACGTGCTCAGAAGTTTGGAATGAATACTAGTTCGGAACAACATATCTCATCTGCTGTTTACTTCAAGAAATGAGCAAGTGATCTATTAGTTTTTTTTTCCCTGTCAGAGCTCTGATATAAAAATCCTTTTTTTTTACTTTTTCCACTTAACCGATTTAGGTATAGGAATCTAAATGTGTGTGAAAGTGAAGGGACGAAGGTTGAAAATAGGACTTTTTAAAAATTAATGTTGGTCATTTCAAAATTTGATCTGTGCACTATTGCTTTACTTCGTTACAAATTAAGATTTGTTTTAGAATAAACTTAATTTTGTTGTTCAGTAAAGAAACCTGTATTAAAAGTGCGTTTTTTTCTGGGGGAAAATGGTAGAATCCGATTAAATTTTCCACTTGTTGAAACAGTCAAAGAATATGTTGTGACTTGTGGAGAAGTTGGACTGAATTAACAGTGCACTCCTTCCTTGGTTGTAACAAAAGACAAAAACACATGACGTCCTGATCAGAGAACTCCTCTACACTGATGATACTGCGCTACTCGCTCACATGGAAACTCAGCCACAAAGACTCATGGACTGTCTCTCCCGTGCCTGTAACTTGTTCTTGGCAATAAGAGTCAAGAAAACAGTGGTCATGGGACAAGGTATTGCATCTCTGTCCCTAATCACACTAAATAACACCCCACTGGAAGTGGTTAGCAAATTCTGCTACCTTGGGTCCACAGTGACAGACAATCTGTCCCTTAAAGCAGTCGATACATACATAGGGAAAGTTGCTACCACCTTTGGCTGACTTGCGAAATGCACATAGAGTAACACCAAGCTGACCCTTAGGACCAAACTCATGGTTTATAAGGCCTGTATTCTCAGCACCTTGCTATATGACTGTGAAACATGGGCAACTTACAGCTACCAGGAAAAGCAGCTCAACAATTTCCATCTTCATTGTCTGCTGCACATTACGGGTATATCCCGGCAGGACAAAATCATAAATGTGACAGTCCTCTCAAAGGCAGAACTCCCAAGTGTGTTGGCACTAATTAAACAGAGGCAGCTCGGACATGTCCACAGGATGGAAGACGGTCGCATACCCAAGGACCTTCTGGATGGTGAAGTAGCTGGGGCCAGATGACCAGTGGGGCGCCCAAAGCTCCATTTCAAAGATGCTTGCAAATGTGACACGAAGACCCTAAATGTCGACTATCACACTTGGGAGGCATTAGCTGGCGGAAGAGGGAAATGGCAATACATTCTGTGGACTGGTGTGCACTACCAAGATGATCAGTTGCTACAGCAGCTTGGCAACAGGTGCCAATGTCAAAAACAACAACTCACAGCACCACACAGCAGCTTCACATGCAGCACTTGTGGCAGAACCGGCAACTCAAGAATTAGCCTTCATAGCCATTAACAAAGGTGCACCAAGAGAAGACACCCCACTTAAATGGATTGTTTGCTGCGTGTCCACCATCTTTCATAGATGGAAGGATTCCAACCAGCATGGATTTGTAAAACGCAGATCATGCTTGACTAATTTAATTGAACTTTCTGATGAAGGCTGATGAAGGGAAAACAATGGATGCTGTCTACATGACTTTTAAGAAAGCCTTTGACAAAGTACCACATAAAAGGCTGGTTAACAATACTGAGGCTTAAGGAATAGGAGGGTCAGTGTCAGCTTGGATAAAAAATTGGCTTAAGGGCAGAAAACAGCCAGTCTAAGTAAATGGCTGTTTTTCAGACTGGAGGATGATGGACAGTGGTGTTCCCATATATTAAAAAAATGACTTGGACATTGGAATACAGTAAAATTTCAAAATTTGATGATGATACCAAACTTGGAGGTGTGGCAGGTAGTGGAAATGACAATCAACTGCAACAGGGCATGGACAGGCTAGCAGAATGGGCAAACAAGTGGCAGATGGAATTTAATACAGAGAAGTGTGAGTTTATGGCATTTTGGCAAAAGAGATAGGGAGAGGCAATATAGATTGACGGCACAGTTCTTTTATTTTTTAAAATTTTATTTAGAGATACAGCACTGAAACAGGCCCTTCGGCCCACCGAGTCTGTGCCGATCAACAACCACCCATTTATACTAACCCTACAGTAATCACATATGCCCTACCACCTACCTACACTAGGGGCAATTTATAACAGCCAATTTACCTATCACCTGCAAGTCTTTGGCGGTGGGAGGAAACCGGAGCACCCGGAGGAAACCCATGCAGACACAGGGAGAACTTGCAAACTCCACACAGACAGTACCCAGAATTGAACCCGGGTCCCTGGAGCTGTGAGTCTGCAGTGCTAACCACTGCGCCACTGTGCCGCCCTAAAGTTCTAAAGTGTGTGCAGAGACAGAGAGACATGGGGGTTCATGTACATAGATCTTTGAAGGTGGCAGGACATATTGGGACAGTAGTTAACCAAGCATGAAATCTTGGACTTCATAAATATGTGTATAGAGTACAAATGCAGGGAAGTTATGTTGAACCTTTACAAAGCTCTGGTTAGGCCCCAACTAGAGTACTGCGTCCAATTCTGGTCACCACACTTTAGGAAGGATGTGAGGATTCTTGGGAAGGTGAAGAGGAGATTTAGCAGAATGGTTCCAGGGATAAAGGGATTTTAGCTACAAGGTTAGGTTACAGAAGCTGAAGCAAAGGAGATTAAAAAGAGATTTGATAGTGGTGTACTAGATTATGACAGGTTTAGATGAGATAGACAAAGGAAAGCTGCTCCTATTAGCTGATGGTACAAGGACTAGCAGACACAAATTTAAGGTTTTGGGCAAGAGATGCAGTTTGGAGATGGGAGGAAGAATTTTTTTTTTTAATGCAATGAATGATAATGATCTGGAACTGGCTGCCTATGAGGGTAGTGGGAGACGATTAATGATTTAAAGGAAACTGGATGGACACGAGGGAAATAAACTTGCAGGGCTACAGGGATGGTGCTGGGGAATGGGACTGGTTGGATTACTCTACAGAGAGCAGGCGTGGACCCAATGGGGTGAATGGCCTCTTTCTGTGCCATTATGACTATGACTCTAGCTAGCTTGCATCATATATTGTTTCAGAAATAAGGTCACTACCTTCAAGTTTGACCGCTCTTCTCATTCGACTGCATGGCACCAATGCTATTCTATTTGAAAATGGGACATGTAGTAATAAACAAGTTATCAGAGATTTAACAAATTTAGGATTACCAGTGCTGTAAGTGAGCAAACAAAATGAAACACTATGTTCTTTAAAAAATCACTTCAGCTTGTTACAGACACCATTTTACTAGTTTTAAAACTAAAAGTGGATTGTATGAAGTGGTATTTTTCAACAAAAATAGTCTAATAAGACTCCCCTATCTTTATGCATGTCACAATAGACACCATTTTCATAAATGAAAATCCTCAGAAGATCCACATTAGGTAACCAACAATGCAAACATGCTGTGATACACAATGCCGAGACCAAAATTAAAGTTTTTATACAATGCACACTATCAGATTAGTGGTTATTAAAATGTTACCAGTACCACTTAGTACTGTACAAATCACCAACATGCATTATGACAAACACATGAAACCCAGACCTATAAATATTTAAGGTGGTGTTTTAACTTTAAATATCAAATCACTTTGAAAACATTAATTACAATAGGAGCAAATTTAATTTTTAATTACAATATTGGATCCTCAAAGTTAGAGAATAGTCTGTCTCAAATGTACTCCATCAAAACATGGCGAGTTAACAGTTGATCTGCAAAACCAAAATTTTGCCATCCAACCATGCATTGTAGTAATGAACAATATTATTCAGATTTCTCACCATTACCAAGCAGTTTACTGAAAATATTTCCCTGCAGAACTTAATGTATTAAAATATGGTGTAGACTCAAATATACATTACACTTGCGGGTTTCCTTGGGAAGTTTTACTATGTTAAAAGTAGTATATAAATGTAAGTTGTTGTATTTCGACAGATTATCCAAGAAAGCTACACAACCTTTTATGGCCATGTGGCGAGTTGTGTGGGTGGTTACCACTGTTCAACTCCCACCTGACTACAGCAAGTGTTTTTGTTATATGGGTTTTAACCCCTTTGTATTTTATTTGTCATGCAAACAAACAGCAACAGGGTTTTCTCGTAGATTTAAAACAGATTATTTACAGTCATAGAGTGATACAGCATCAAAACAGGCCCACCGAGTCCACGCCGACCATCAACCACCCATTTATACTAATCCTACATTAATCCCATTTTCCCTCTCACATCCCCATCTTCCCTCAATTCTTCTACCACCTACCTACACTAAGGGCAATTTTTACAATGGCCAATTTACCTATCAACCTGCAAGTCTTTGGCATGTGGGAGGAAACCGGAGCACCCAGAGGAAACCCACGCGGTCACAGGGAGAACTTGCAAACTCCGCACAGGCAGTACCCAGAACCGAACCCGGGTCGCTGGAGCTGTGAGGCTGTGGTGCTAGCCACTGCACCGCCCTTTATTGAACAATATGCCTTATCCCAAAATTGTCGCAACTGCACCCACTCGCGTGCCCATGCACAAGAGACATGGAGAGGAAGAGTTTCGGGATTCACTGTAAACCAGCTGAATTCTCTGAGGTCAAGTTCTCTTTAGTTGCAGGCCTGAGGCGTTCGTAGATTTCACTGTTGGGTGAAAGTTCAATTTGAAGAGAGTATCACCTGCAATTCTCTGCTGCATTGTTTGAAAATGTAGAATTTACAGCGGAGCACCCTCTTTTTTTTTTGCTTGTTGGATTTTTTTCCCAGCTCTCAGCTGGACAAGCTTTTGTGATGCTTCTTCCTGGGTCTCCCTTCTCTCTTCAGAGAGCTACTTTTAAGGTCAAAAATGGTTTCACACCCTTGCCTAGTTGGGAGACAGAGATTTTCCTCTCTGTGGTGACTGACAATGGCGCAGGATGTGGCTACTTCACACCTTCTTTGTTTCAGAAGAACCCAATCAATTCAAAAATGTCTCTTGATGGTTTTAGAGTCTGTACAATTGACACCTCCAAGCTTGGAATGTATTCTTTTGTTCATACCAGACAGTAGACAGTTTGAATATACAAACCAGGTCTTTTGACCTTCGGTGGCCACTTTGAAACAGATTGCCTACTGTTTTAAAAGTCCATTTTTATAACTCTTCAGGGTGAGTTCTTGCAGTTTCAAATCACTGCACTTTACGGGAGCATCACAAGCCATTTTCAAAGTGTTCTTCAAAAGAAGCTAGCCAGAATTATTTCAGTACCTAAAGACAGACCTTCAGCACCTCAAAAGAATATGGAACCTTAAACATCCAAAGAGGGACTCTAACAATAAGCGCTGGTACTTTATTAGAGAGCATTCAATTGAAGGCAAGCTATGTTCCCAAATTTAAAGTGGTGGAGTTGCAAGAAGCCAATGATAGTGTAACCAGTCCTTAGAGTATTTATCTTTTTTTTGAAAAAAGAACTGGAAGTTCCAGGAGTTGTGCGAGATCCAGTTGAGGTCCTAAGGCATAGAATTAGGCTATGGTTTCAACAATTAAATCTGGCACAATTTTACTTACTGACAGATGACAACAGCATTGAAGATATAACTACAAGCATTTTACATGGTTAAACCCATCTCCAATTCCCTTGAAAAAAAAACAAGGTCTTCAAGTCTGCCCTATAATAGGAAATCAGATTTAGGAATGTATTAGGAATACAGGAATAGCAGTAGGTCACTTAGCTCCTCGAGCCAGTTTCTCCACTCAACGAGATCATGGTTGATTTGCAGCCCACCTCCATATACTCGCCTTTGCCCCAGATCCCTTCATAGCTTTGGATATTTAAAAAAATCTCCATTTAAAATTAACTGATCTAGCATCAACTGCTGTTTGCAAAAAGTGAAATTTCTACTACGCTTTGCTCATAGATGCGTTTACTAATTTCACTCCTGAAGGGTCTGTCTTTAATTTCCAGATAATGTCCCCAGTCCAAAAGTCCCCAATCAGCAAAAATAGAAAAGAGAGAGAGAAAGAACACAAGAGGAGCAGAAGTAGACCATGTGGCCCATCAAGCCTATTCTATCATTCAATACGTTCATGGCTGATCTTAGGGTTCAACTACACTTTCCCAACCACTTGCCATATCCAGATTCCCCGAGACAGCAAAAATCTGTCCATCCCAGCCTTAAATGTAATCAACAATAGAGCAGCTGCAACCATCTGGGGGAGAGAATTTCAATGATTCACAGCCCTTTGAGTGAAGTAATTTCTCCTCATCTGCGTCCTGAATGATCGGTCCCTTATCATGAGACTGTGCCCCCATGTATCAGATTCCCCAACCAGCGGAAACAATTTCTCAGTGTATACCCTACCTAGCCTCTTCAGAATCTTGTATGTTTCAATGAGATCGCCTCTCATTCTTCTAAACTCCAGAGAGTATAGGCCCAATTCACTCAAGCTCTCATCATAGGACAACCCCCTCATCCCAGGGACCAATTTAGTGAACCTTCACTGTACATCTCCAATGTGTATATCCTTTCTTAAAGGTGGAGACCAAAACGGCACACAGTACTCCAGATGTGGTCTCACCAGAACCCTGTACAATTGTAGCAAGACTTCTTTACTCTTGAACTCCAATCCTCTTGCAATAAAGGCCAACATGGCATTTGCCTTCCTAATTGCTTACTGTACCCGCATGCTAACTTTCTGCATTTCTGTACAAGCACACCCAAGTCTCTTTCAACAATACTTACAGGTTTCACACCAGTGGTTAGCACCGCAGCCTCACAGCTCCAGCAACCCGGGTTCAGCTCTGGGTATTGCCTGTGCAGAGTTTGCAAGTTCTCACTGTGTCTGCGTGGGTTTCCACCGGGTGCTCCGGTTTCCTCCCACCTCCAAAGACTTGCAGGTTGATAGGTAAATTGGCCATTGTAAATTGCCCCTAGTGTAGGTAGGTGGTAGGAGAATGGTGGGGATGTGGTAGAGAATATGGGGTTAATGTAGGATTAGTATAAATGGGTGGTTGTTGGTCGGCACAGACTCGGTGGGCCGAAGGGCCTGTTTCAGTGTTGTATCTCTAAATAAAATAAATAAAATATTCTGACAAAGTGAATAACTTCACACTTCCTTTATTGCCCACTCACTTAACCTGTCTATATATCTTTACAGCCTCTGTGTCCTCCTCACAGTTTACTTTTCCAGCTAGCTTTGTATTTAAGTTTGCTGATGATACATTACTCTCAGTCTCTTGTTACGACCAGGTGAGAAATGTATCTATGGGTCTGTTACTATCTCCACCTGGTCTTATTGTAACAGGATTTAATTTTAAAAACACCATGTTTTGAGCTCCCCTTTTTGTGAATCCTTGTTCACAGTTTTCCAATTATAAGACAAAGAAACCAATTCACACAGGCTCTCTCAGGTTTAAAGATGACGACATTTTATTAAAACTTAAAACCTAAAGTCGAATACGATTCACGCCTACGGATATATGACGCACCCATGCTAGCATGCACACGTGATAGCACATGAAGACAGGGACAGAAAAGAGGAAAATATAGTAGAAAAGGGTTTGAGGCAATATCTTGTTACGGTGCTTTGAGCTTACTGGAGTCCTTTTGTAAGTAGTCTTGCTTTTCGTTGGGGCCCAGTAGTCTTCTCAAAACCTTGTTCATGTAGGAAACCTTTCCGAGTTTCACGTGTTTTCACAAAATTCAGTTCCGTGGGGAGGCTGTAATTCTTGCTTCAGTTCCAGGAGAGATCTTTACTCCATGAACACATGGCTTTGCCAGAGTTCAAAATCCTTTGTTGGAACTTCAAATTCTCTGCAACAGCCAGTTAGCCATGTGACTAAAACTGGTCTGACCACTTCATCTGGGTATTGGGGAAGCAATGAATGGATCCCTTTTGTTCCAACATTGCTAGTTACTATACAAAAATGTCTTTCCAGTCAGGGACTTACAATTTTAAGTTTTAATGCTCATGTGGCAAAATAACGTGTGCCTCAGTCTTGGAAGGTGGGCGCGTCATATATCCGGAGGCGTCAATCCTATTAGAGTTGCCCGACATTCTTCATTTAAGTCAGTAATATAGATTACAAGTAGCTGAGGCCCCAGCACTGATCCCTGCGGCACTCCACTATTCACTGCCTGCTAATCTGAAAATGCCCCATTTATGCCCACTCTTTGGTTAATGGACAGGAAGCAATCATCTATCCGTGCTAATATATTACCACCAACTCCATGAGCCCTTATCTTGCCTATTAACCTTTTGTGTGGCATCTTATCAAATGCCTTTTGGAAATCCAGGTATACTATCTACTGGTTCCCCTTTATCTACCTACTAGTCACATCCTCAAAAACTCTAATAAATTTGTCAAACAGGATTTCCCTTTTGTGGAACCATATTGACTTGTTCTAATCATACTGTGCTTTTCAAAGTGCATTGTTAAAACTTCTTTAATAATAGATTCCATCAGTTTTCCAACAACTGAAGTTCGGCTAACTGGCCTGTAGTTCCACGTTTTCTCTCCCCCCTTTCTTGAAAAGCGGAGTAACATTTGCCAACTTCCAATCTGATGGACCGTTCCCGAATTTAAGGAATTTTGGAAAATCAAAGCTAGCGTTTCCACTATCTCTGCAGCTATCTCTTTTAGAACCCTAGGATGTAGGGCACCAAGTCCTGGGGATTTGTCAGATGTTACTCCCTTAAGTTTCTCCAATACTTTTTCAATGCGGATAATAATTTCCTCATTCTTTTTAGCCCCTAGGTTTACCTTCTATTTCTGGTATGAAACTTATGTCTTCTACTGTGAAGGCAAACAAAATATTTGTTCAATGCCTCTGCCATTTCCTCATTCCCCAAGATAATTTCTCCTGTCTCTGCTTCTAATGGAATCTCTTCATTTTTATATTCTTAGAAAATCCTTTACAATCTGTTTTTTATATTACTGGCTAGTTTACTCTCATATTTTTTTCCTTTATCTTCACTTTTTGGTGGCCCTTTGCTGGTTTCTGAAACGCTCCCAATGCTCAGACTTGCTACTCTTTTTTGCAACATTGTAAGCCTCTTCTTTTAATACCATACTATCTTCAACTTACTGAGTGAGCCACAGATGGGACTTCCTTGCTGAGTTTTTGCTTTTCAATGGAATGTATTTTTGTTGAACATTATGAATTGTTGCTTTAAACGCTCCCCACTGTTCACTTACTGCCATACCTTTAGTCTATTTACCCAACTTACCTGAGCCAGTTCTCCCCTCATACCTATTTAATTGGCTTTAAGTTTAAGATTCTTGTTTGTGATTAGAGTATGTCACTTTCGAACTTAACATGGAATTCAATGGCATTATGATCACTATTTCCCAGTGGATCTTTTACTATGACATTACTAATTAACCCTGCTTCATTACACAATGAGATCTAAGATAGCTTTATCCCTAGTCAGTTCCACAACATATTGCTCCAAGAAACTGTCCTGAAAACATTCTACAAACTCACCTTCTAGACCACTTTTGCCAATTTTGTTGTCCCAGTCTACATGAAGATTAAAGACCCCACAATTATTATTGCACTACTTTTGTTATAAGCTCCAATAATTTCTTGTTTCATGCTCTGTCCAACAACATAACCACTGTTGGGGGGGCCCTATAAATTACTCGCACCAGTGTTCCTAATTCCCACCCATAGTGATTCTACTTCACGATCTTCTGAGGCCAAGTCCTTTCTCACTCATGTCTTTATGTCATCCTTTATCAAGGCTATCCTCCTCCTTTGCCATTCTATCGGTCTTTCCAAGATATTGTGTACCCTGGAATATTTATTTCCCCAATCATGATCACTTTGTAACCATGTCTCTGTAATGGTGATTAGATCAAAATCTAATCTATTTGTGCCACTGGATCATTAGCTTATTGCAGATGCTTTCAGCATTCATATAAAGAACCTTTAATTTCCTTTTGTTTACTTCTATTCTCTGCAATGATCTTATTCACTGATGTACAATTTTCATTAAACTCTCTATCCCTTCCTGTCCCATTCTGCTTGCCTTTACCTACAACGCTATACTGTTCCGATGCCTCGACCTTTTCTTTGGGTTTCTAAATCTCCGTTCACCCGAACCCTTACCCCTGCCCGTTAGTTCATGACCTCTAGCCTAATCTGCTGGTGCACTCTTAAGTTTGTACGCTCTGTCCCTTCCTGCCACACTCTGATTATCATTACCTTCATTGCTATCTTGCTCTCTTGCCTTCTTCTCTCTTTAAATTATCATATCTTCTCTCGCTTGATCCCTTGCTCCACTATTAACTATCTGCTCTCTGATCAGCTGAAAATTTTCAAGGTCTTCAGTCACCCTAACCTTAATTTTTGGCTCTAGTAATTTCCTGACAACAGATATTAGGCTAACTGGTCTATAGTCACCTGGTTTCCCTCTCTCACCTTTCTTCAATAGTGGAGTGACATACACAGTTTTCCAATCTGAAGAGGAATAGGTCCAAAATGGACAGAACTTTAGATGACAACAATCAACGCTCCTGCAATATTCTCACCCACTTCCTTTAAAATGCTGGGATGGAAGTCATCTGGTCCTGGGGATTTGCTACTGCTTAGCATGGTTATCTTCTTCATTACTGTTGTTTTGCTTATGCTAATTTTGGTGACTTTCAATCCCTGATTCTATAGTCGTTTCCTTGGAATGTCTGGCATGCTAACCTCTATCAGTTTGAGGAACCCACATTGCTCCAGAACACTCTTTTTCATAATATAAACTGTAAAAATTGTGCTAATTTTTTAATATTCCCTCCAAGTTTCTTTTTATACATGCTTTTTGTAGCTCTTGCTATCTGTTTTGTTCTTTGCTGTTCTTTGTATCATTTCCATTCCAGGATCGGTGCTATTATTTGCATTTTGGTATGCTTGTTCTTTGTTTTTTTTTATTGTCTCTTCTCTCTTCAGTTGCCCAAGACTTTTTTGGCAAGTAGAGTTCTTGCCCCTTTGGGGTATAAACTAGTTCTGCACCACAAATTCTTTTCTGAACATCTCCTACTGATCTTGTGTCATTTTACGCATTAACAGATTAGCCCAATTTACAATGGACAATAAAAACAAGAAATGCTGGAACCACTCAGCAGGTCTGGCAGCATCTGTGGAAGAAGAAGCAGAGTTAACGTTTCGGGTCAGTGACTCTTCTTCGGAACTGACAAATATTAGAAATGTCACAGGTTATAAGCAAGTGAGGCGGGGGTGGGGCAAGAGATAACAAAGGAGATGGTGTAGATTGGACAAGGCCACATAGCTGACCAAAAGCAAAGGCAAACAATATGTTAATGGTGTGTTGAAAGACAAAGCATTAGTACAGATAGGGCGTTAACAGACTGAAGATTGAACAGCAGCAAGTACAAACGTGAAAAAAAACCTCTCGGTTTTATCCCGTTGAAGTCAGCCTCACCTAAATCTAGAACCTCAGTAGCTATTGCACATTTCTCCCTTTCAAACACTATGTTGAACTAGATCATGTTATAATAGCTATTAGATAAATGTTCACACACTGTTAGGCTGTTCACTAAATCGAATACGGCATGCCCCCTTGTTAGTTCTGGAACATATTGTTATAGAAAACTATCCTGGACACTCAAGAAACTCGCATGTGCTGGTCTGATAATCCCAACATATATGAAAGTTAAAATCCCCCATTAAAACCACTCTTCCGTTGTGATATGCTTGTCAAATCTCCACATTTATACTGCTTCAGGGGACCTATACACTACTGCCAATACAGTCTCATATCCTTTTCTATTTAATTCTACCCATTAAGTCACCACTGCCTGCTTACCTTTCATCATATCCTCCATCAATGAAGTGATTTCATCCTTAATCACTCCTCCCCCTCTACCATTTTCCCCACATTTCCTGCAGACCTCATAACCAGTGTATTTAACTCCCAGTTCTGATCATCTTGCAGCCATGTCTTAGTAATGCCTACCATGTCATACCCACCAAGTTGAATTTGTGTTTGCAATTCATTCAACTTGTTCCTTATACTCCAAGCAATTGTTTAAAGAATGCTTATTTGGGCCTCACATCCTAACCTGTCCTTCTGTTATAATGTTTTGCTCACAGAATCTTCACAGGTTTTCCCTTGTAGTACCTAAAGCTCAAGTTCAGTTACTGAACTTTCGTCAAACTATTACTGGTACCACATTTTCCACCTAAGCCTCCCTATCCTCCCAGGTATTAGTTTAAAGTCCTTGTGACGGCACAATTTATCTTTTCCACTAGAACTCTGATCCCAGCCTTGGTCAGCTGCAGTCCACTCCAACAGTAGATCCCTTTCCTGTCCCAGTACTGGTGCCAGTGTCCCATGAAATGGAACCCCTCTTTCCCACACCAGTCCTTCAGCCACATGTTTATTTTGCTAATCTGCTTATCCCTGCAACAATTTGCATATGGCTCAGGTAATAATCCAGAGATTACAACTCGAGGTGCTGTTCTTGAATGTAAAATTTCCAGGATCCAACTCCAGAATTCGAAATAAGACAGTGCCACTATATAAAAAAAACCATAAATACATCTCTGGAAAAACTGAAATGATCTTTCAGGTCCTAAATCCTGTTTAATGGCATTTATGGGTTCTACAGTTTGCTGTATATTCAAATTGCTTAATGTACTTACAGTTAAGGATATAAATTATTCCAGGGTTACCAGATAAAGTGGTAGAAAAAGTGATGTGACACAGGGAATCCAGATCTGGTGCAGAGGAAGTGGATTTTTTCTGGATTGAGATAATTACAAGGAGGGAGAAAAAAGCACTGTTGGGATCAAGTCAAGAAAAAAAAAGAGACCAGGAATTTTGAGAGGGATCAAATATAATTTTTATCATCAATTTACCAGGGATTTTTGAGGATGCCAAAAGAGTGAGTGTTTCTGAAAATGATACTGGACTACCACATAGCTAAAATAATTACAGAACCTACGCAACCAGGGCAACACTAGACCTGTTACTGTGTAATAATGAACCGGGTAGAGGAAGTTGCAACTAATCGCAACTTGGAAACACCAAATCAAAATAAAACAGGAGTTTAAGGTGAGGCACACAGAGAGCAAAGAGAACAGGAGTCTTTCAGAGTGTAGTAAAATTTTTTGCAGGGAATACTTGATTATTTTGCATACCTTATGCAGACATGCATTCAGAGACCATCAGATGTCCAGCAGTGGGAATCTACTGCAGCAGGAAAACGTGCAACCAACACATTGTGGCACAAAAGGTTCAAGATAGATGGTTTACAAAACAAGATAGAAGGCAACTGCTGCTGACTGTTAGATGCTCTTTAGTACAGCTTCTGTCGAGAAGATGAGATGAGAGTCTTCCAACAGTGGTTCTCAGCAAAATTTAGACCACTAAATGCCAGTGAACATTTCATACTGAGTGGTTAGAAAATCAAAATGCCTCCAAGGAGAAATAGCCCACTATCCCCCATTCGTCCCCTGCAATCCAAATGACTTAAATCCAGGAAATTAGTTATCGAAAGAATATCCTTTAGAAGCAAAGTACACTTCCTTTTGATATCAAACCTCCTAGCCAAGATTGCTACGCGGTCATTATATGGAGGTGCATTGCAGATAAAGAGTATTAAGTGTATTACCTCAGAATCACTTCAGTCTCCAGCCACAAAACCTGTTCCAAACATTTCAAATGATTTTATTGTGGTTAATCCACTACACAGCAGACGCACAATGATTCACCATTGTTTTTTGAGCTTTGATGGGCTAAACACCATTTCCTTGATGGAAGAAGAGTGAAAAAACGACCTAATTAAGTTTTCTTTCCATCTTAGTATAGCCACTGAACTACATTAAGCCAGTCAGAATAGCTCATTTTTATTTGGAAAATGGAAACTGAAAGAATGTTCCCTTCGACAGCACAAACCTCTCCCATCAAGGAGTACACTTTCCATTTTTAGAAGTATTAAATGCTTTGTGCGGATTGCTGGAATGCAAGCTCATATGATTCCCCAAATTTCTTGACCAAAACAAAAAAAACACGTCCTGAAGGACTTTCTTCTTTCTTTGGCTTCCTGGTCTTGACAGACAATGGGTAAGCGCCTGGAGGTGGTCAGTGGTTTGTGAAACAGCGCCTGGAGTGGCTATAAAGGCCAATTCTAGAGTGACAGACTCTTCCACAGGCGCTGCAGATAAAAGTGGTTGTCGGGGCTGTTACACAGTTGGCTCTCCCCTTGTGCTTCTGTATTTTTTCCTACCAACTGCTAAGTCTCTTCAACTCGCCACAATTTAGCCCCGCCTTTATGGCTGCCCGCCAGCTCTGGCGATCACTGCAACTGACTCCCACGACTTGTGAGCAATTTCACAGGACTTCATGTCGCGTTTGCAGACATCTTTAAAGCAGAGACCTGGACGGCCTGTGGGTCGGATGTACAGCGAGCTCGTCACTGGTAATATGTCCTTGGGGATCCTGCCATCTTCCATGCAGTTCACATGGCCAAGCCATCTCAAGCACCGCTGGCTCAGTAGGGTGTATATGCTGGGGATGTTGGCCGCCTCGAGGACTTCTGTGTTGGAGATACGGTCCTGCCACCTGATGCCAAGGATTCTCCGGAGGCAGCGAAGATGGAATTAACTGAGACGTCGCTCTTGGCTGACTTACATTGTCCAGGACTCGCTGCTGTAGAGCAAGGTACAGAGGACACAGGCTTGATACACTCTGACTTTTGTGTTCCGTGTCAGTGTGCCATTTTCCCACACTCTCTTGGCCAGTCTGGGTAGGTGGTGGCGTAGTGGTATTATCACTGGAATAGTAACCCAGAGACACAGGGTATATCCCTGCGGACATGGGTTCGAATCCCACCACAGCAGAAGGTGGAATTTGAATTTAATTAATAAATCTGGAATTAAAAGCTAGTCTAATGATGGCCATGAAACCATTGTCGATTGTTGTAGACACTCATCTGGTTCACTAACATCCTTTAGGGAAGGAAATCTGTTGTCCTTACCTGGTCTGGCCGAGATGTGACTCCAGACCCACAGCAATGTGGTTAACTCTTACATGCCTTCTGAAATGGCCTAGCAAGCCACTCAGTTGTACCTAACCGCTCCGAAGTCAATAAAAAGAAATGAAACTGGACGGACCACCCGGCATCGACCCAGGCAACGGAAACGACAACGGCAAACCCAGCCCTGTCAACCCTGCAAAGTCCTCCTTACTAACATCTGGGGGCTTGTGCCAAAGTTGGGAGAGCTGTCCCACAGACTAGCCAAGCAACAGCCTAACATAGTCATACTCACGGAATCATACCTTACAATGTCCCAGACACTGCCATCACCATCCCCGGGTATGTCCTGTCCCACCGGCAGGACAGACCCACCAGATGTGGTGGCACAGTGGTATACAGTAGGGAGGGAGTTGCCCTGGGAGTCCTCAACATCGACTCCAGACTCCATGAAATCTCATGGCATCAGGTCAAACATGGGCAAGGTAACCTCCTACTGATTACCACATACCGCCTTCCCTCAGCTGATGACTTCGTACTCCATGTTGAACACCACTTGGACGAAGCACTGAGGTTGGCAAGGGCACAAAATGTACTCTGGGTGGGGGACTTCAATGTCCATCACCAAGAGTGGTTCAGTAGCACCACTACTGACCAAGCTGGCCGAGTCCTAAAGGACATAGCTGCTAGACTGGGTCTGCGGCAGGTGGTGGGGGAACCAACACGAGGGAAAAACATACTTGACCTCATCCTCACCAATCTGCCTGCCACAGCTGCTTCTGTCCATGACAGTATTGTTAGGAGTGACTACCACACAGTCCTTGTGGAGACAAAGTCCCGCCTTCATATTGAAGATACCATCCATCGTGTTGTGTGGCACGATCACCATGCTAAATGGGATAGATTTCAAACAGATCTAGCAATGCAAAACTGGGCATCCATGAGGCGCTGTGGGCCATTAGCAGCAGCAGAATTGTACTCAACCACAATCTGTAACCTCATGGCCCGGCATATCCCCCACTCTACCATTACCATCAAGCCAGGAGACCAACCCTGGTTCAATGAAAAATGCAGGAGGGCATGCCAGGAGCAGCACCAGGCATACCTCAAAATGATGTGTCAACCTGCTGAAGCTACAACCCAGGACTACTAACATGCCAAACTGCATAAGCAGCATGCGATAGACAGAGCTAAGCGATCCCATAACCAACGGATCAGATCTAAGCTGTGCAGACCTGCCACATCCAGCCGTAAATGGTGGTGGACAATTAAACAACTAACTGGAGGAGGTGGCTCCACAAATATCCCCATCCTCCATCATGGGGGAGCCCAGCACATCAGTGCGAAAGATAAGGCTGAAGCATTTGCAACAATCTTCAGCCAGAAGTGCCGAATTGATGATGCATCTCGGCCTCCTCCTGAAGTCCCCAGCATCACAGATGCCAGACTTCAGCCAATTCGATTCACTCTGCGTGATATCAAGAAACGACTGAAGGCACTGGATACTGCAAAACCTATGGGCCCTGACAATATTCCGGCAATAGTATTGAAGACCTGTGTTCCCGAACTTGCCGCGCCCCTAGCCAAGCTATTCCAGTACAGCCACAACACTGGCATCTACCCTGCAATGTGGAAAATTGCCCAGGTATGTCCTGTACACTAAAAGCAGGACAAGTCCAACCCAGCCAATTATCGCCCCATCAGCCTACTCTCAATCAGTAAAGTGATGGAAGGTGTCATCAACAGTGCCATCAAGCGGCACTTGCTTGGCAATAACCTGCTCAGTGATGCTCAGTTTGGGTTCCGCCAAGGCCACTCAGCTCCTGACCTCATTACAGCCTTGGTTCAAACATGGACAAAAGAGCTGAACTCAAGAGGTGAGATGAGAGTGACTGCCCTTGACATCAAGGCAGCATTTGACCAAGTATGGCATCAAAGGAGCCCTAGCAAAACTAAGGTCAATGGGAATCCGGGGGAAAACCCTCCGCTGGCTAGAGTTATACCTAGCGCAAAAGGAAGATGGTTGTGGTTGTTGGAAGTCAATCATCGAAGCTCCAGGACATCACTGCAGGAGTTCTTCAGGGTAGTGTCCTGGGCCCAACCATCTTCAGCTGCTTCATCAATGGTCTTCCTTCAATCATAAGGTCAGAAGTGGGGATGTTTGCTGATGTTTGCACAATGTTCAGCACCATTCGTGACTCCTCAGATACTGAAGCAGTCTGTGTAGCAATGCAGCAAGACTTGGACAACATCCAGGCCTGGGCTGATAAGTGGCAAGTAACATTCACGCCACACAAGTGCCGGGCAATGACCATCTCCAACAAGAGAGAATCTAACCATCTCCCCTTGACATTCAATGGCATTACCATCGCTGAATCCCCCACTATCAACATCCTAGGGGCTACCATTGACCAGAAACTGAACTGGAGTAGCCATATAAATACCATGGCTGTCAGAACAGGTCAGAGGCTAGGAATCCTGAAGCGAGTAACTCATCTCCTGACTTCCCAAAGCCTGTCCACCATCTACAAGGCACAAGTCAGGAATGTGATGGAATACTCTCCACTTGCCTGGATGGGTGCAGCTCCAACAACACTCAAGAAGCTCAACACCATCCAGGACAAAGCAGCCCGCTTGATTGGCACCCCATCTACAAACATTCACTCCCTCCACCACCGACGCACAGTGGCAGTGTGCATCATCTACAAGATGCACTGCAGCAATGCGCCAAGGCTCCTTAGACAACACCTTCCAAACCCGCGACCTCTACCAACTAGAAGGACCAGAGCAGCAAATACATGGGAACACCACCACCTACAAGTTCCCCTCCAAGTCACACACCATCCTGACTTGGAACTATATCGCCGTTCCTTCACTGTCGCTGGGTCAAAATTCTGGAACTCCCTTCCTAACAGCATTGTGGGTATACCTACCCCAAATGGACTGCAGCGGTTCAAAAAGGCAGCTCACCACCACCTTCTCAAGTGCAATCAGGGATAGGCAATAAATGCTGGCCTGGCCAGTGGCGCCTACATCCCATGAATGAATTAAAAAAAACATAGCAGTGGAAGCCTTTCCCATGCGCTTGTTGATTTATGCATCGAGAGACAGTTACTGGTGATAGTTGAGCCTCGGTAGGTGAACTCTTGAACCACTTCCAGAGCGTGGTCGTCGATATTGATGGATGGAGCATTTCTGACGTCCTGTCCCATGATGTTCGTTTTCTTGAGGCTGATCGTTAGGCCAAATTCAGTGCAGGCAGCCGCAATCCTGTCAATGAGTCTCTGCAGATATTCTTCAGTGTGAGATGTTAATGCAGCATCGTCAGCAAAGTGGAGTTCCCTGATGAGGACTTTCCGTACTTTGGACTTCGCTCTTAGACAGGCAAGGTTGAACAACCTGCCACCTGATCTTGTGTGGAGGAAAATTCCTTCTTCTGAAGACTTGAACCCATGTGAGAGTAACAGGGAGAAGATGATCCCAAACAGTGTCGGTGCAAGAACACAGCCCTGTTTCACGCCACTCAGGATAGGAAAGGGGTCTGATGAGGCACCGCTATGCTGAACTGTGCCTTTCATATTGTCATGGAATGAGGTGATAATACTTAATAGCTTTGGAGGACATCCGATCTTTGCTAGTAGTCTGAAGAGACCACGTCTGCTGATGAGGTCAAAGGCTTTGGTGAGATCAATGAAAGCAATGTAGAGGGGCATTTCTCCTGTAGCTGGCGAAGGGTGAACAGCATGTCAATGGTGGATCTCTCTGCTCGAAAGCCACACTGTACCTCAGGGTAAACACGCTCAGCCAGCTTCTGGAGCCTGTTTAAAAGCAACGAACGAAGACTTTCCCCACTATGCTGAGCAGGGAAATTCTACGGTAGTTGTTGCAGTCACCGTGGTCACCTTTTTTCTTATAGAGGGTGATGATATTGGCATCGCGCATGGCCTGTGGTACTGCTCCCTCGTCCCAGCACAGGCAAAGCAGTTCGTACAGTGATGAAAGTATAGCGGGCTTGGCACACTTGATTATTTCAGAGGTAACGCCGTCCTTCCCAGCGGCTTTTCCGCTGGCTAGAGAATCAATGGCGTCACTGAGTTCCGAATTTGTGGCTGTACGTCCAGCTCATCCATGACTGGCAGAGACTGGGCTACATTGAGGGCAGTCTCATGACATTTTCCCTGGAGTACAGTTCTAGGTAGTGCTCCACCCAGCAGTCTATTTGCTTGCGTTGGTCAGTGATCGTGACCCCTGATTTAGACTTGGGGGAGGGGGGGGATTTTCTTGATGGTTGGCCCAAAATCTCTCTTAATGCCATCATACTCTGGTGTTTGCGGTGTCGGAGGCCAGCTGACTATGACTACATAGGTGTTGCCAGTAGTCATTTGTGCAGCGCCTGGCTGTTCTTTGTGTCGCGCTTCTGGTTGCTTTAAGTGCTACGGATGTTAACTCGCTGGGGGCTTTCTTGTAGTTCAACAATGCACCGTGCTTAGCGGCTATGACAGATTCCAGCTCTTCAAAGTGAGATTGAAACCAGTCTGCATTCTGCTTCACACGTTTGCCATACGTGGTCATAGCTGAGTCAGAGATGGCATCTCTGATGTGGGCCCACTTGGTCTATGCATCCCCTGTAGGAGTGTTTTGAAGGGCTTTTTCAAGTGAATTTAGAAACTTACGTAACAGCTGTGGATAAGAAATTCTGCTAGTGTTGATGTGCAGGCAGCCCTTCTGCTTGGAGTGATACAGCTTCTTTGGTTTGTGCCTAATCTTGCTGCACACCAGGGAGTGGTCGGTGTCGCAGTCCACACTGTGGAAGCTGCGTGTGATTTGAACGCTGTTTAAAGAGGCTCGCCTTGTGACGATGAGATCCAGCGGGTGCCAACGACGTGATCTTGGGTGCCTCCAAGAAACCTGGTGACAGGGTTTAGTATGAAAGAATGAGCTGGTGATGATAGGTACATAACTCAAGCAGTCTCTATCCATCCTCAATCGTCCTTCCAATGCCATAGCGCCCAAGGCAGGAGGGCCATGAGTCATGGTCAGCCCCAACCCTGGCATTAAAGTCCCCCAGCAGGAACAGATGTTCGGTATTGGGGATGCGACTAATGATATTATGGAGTTCCTCGTAGAACTGGTCTTTAGCTTCAGGTGGGGAGCAGAGTGTTGGAGCATAGATGCTGAGTAGGTGTACTGGACCAGAGGCGGTGAGCAGTCGGATGGACAGCATGCGTTCCGAGCCATTTGAAGGTGGCTCTATCATGCTGAGCAAAGAGTTTCTGATGGCGAAGCTCACTCCACGCTGTCTTGGTTCTTCAGGATCTCTACCCTGCCAGAAGGTGTAGTCTTGCTCTCTTAGAGATCCACTCGCAGGGAGGCGTGTCTCTTGAAGTGCTGCAATGTCCACATTGAGTCTGCTGAGCTCGTTGTTAATGATGGTGGTCTTCTGAGAATCGTTGATTTGTGTAAGGTCTTCCGACAGGCCACATAGTTCTGACGTCCAGCTTGCAAAACAAGGGCTGGTACCTACTTTCCTTTTTTTGTCGTGCTGTTTGGTGCGGTGTTGCAGTCCAGTTTTCGGGCAATGACCCTGAGCTCCAAGCACCCAGTGAAGCAGGTGGACTGTGGCGGGACAAAACCTTACTGACCAGGGGCTGCCTGGTTTGAGGTGGGCGGTAGCTGTCCAGTGAGATGCGATGACCTCTCCCACCGACAAAGACAACCCATGGCGCCCAATCTCTAGGCCAATTGAGCTTGACTTATAACCCGTAACTGCTGCCTGCTGTGTTCTTTTAGTCGCTGTGAAGCGACTATGGAGTGACCTCTCCACGGCGCATGCCTGGGCGGATGTATGGAGGTTGTGAGTTGCCCAAGAGTCAAAACCCCCCTCTCGGCCTTCCTGGTAGGGTCCTACGAGTGCAGAGCATGACGTTTGGCACCGGTATGGCTGCAGGAACTGCCGGAAACATGCCAAAGGTGACACATGGCCGCCTTCGGGGTTCCGCTCCGGATTTTCTGTTAGGGTTTACTCCCTTAACCTTGGTCTCTCCCGAGATGCCCACAAGGCAGTGGGGTTGTTAGGGCCCCTGCTCAGAGATAGGTGGGAGGAGGTGGAGGGGAAGGGGTGCGGAGGGAGAGCTGGGAAGGAGGCTGCAGGGGGGGTAGGGGAGAGAGTGCAGGGGAAAGGGGTGCGAGGGAAAGATGGCGCGAGGGGCGGGGGGGGGGAGGAAGGGGTTGCAGGTAATAAAACATAATCAGCTCCCACCATCGCTGCCGAGAAAGCTCACCGCGTTCTCCGGGAGTGGACGTCAGCTTCGAGCACCAGTACCAGAAGGAATTCGCCAACATTGCGCTGCAGATGCGCTTCGAGCTGGACACTGCCCGCGGGCGCTTTGAAGCTGTGGCAGAGGAGCTGTTCCGCGATGGAGTCAACTGAAGGACTTTACAGCAACCATATCAAGAGCAATATGGAAAGAAAATCACCTACTTACAATGCCTCATTGACGAATTAGCAGTTAGCACAGGGAAGATGAAAAATTTCAAGTAATGTGAATGTGTTTTGCCACATATCTTAATCCCATTTTCTGACTAACAATGGCTGTCTACAGTGACTGATTGTTTCTATTATGGATTTAACAGTCATTTCTCCTGCCAGCAAGTAACCTACAGTGGTAATAAGATTCTTTGTCCATTGCCTGGCTTTGTGAACTAATAAACATTTGGTGCAAGTTGTCAGTTATTTGCAAATCAAGCACAACTGTGTACCACATCAAACTCTGCCATATGCAATGTTTATTAAATCCCATGGAGAATTTTTTTTCAAAAAGATCTCAAACATACTTCAATCAGCACTCGCAAGTTCACCTCCAAGCCACAAACCATCCTGTCTTGGACCTATAATTGTTGTTCCTCGACTGTTACTTCGGTCAAAAATCCAGAACTCCCTTCCCAATAGAACTGTGGGTGTAACAACACCATATGGACTGCAGTGGTTCAAGGTGGCTACTCACCACCACCTGCTCAAGAGCAATTAAGGATGGGCAACAAATGCTGGCCTTGCCAGCAACGCTCACATCCCATGAACAAATGAAAAAAAAAATCACAAGAATTCTTCACAATTTCTAAAAATATAAAAAAAAAACTCTAAATTGCTACGTTTTAAGAATCAAAGTTTAATCCACTAGTAATACTGCCTCTACTGTACCAGAGCCTTTAGAATATACAGGTGAAGTCCTTGAATGTGCCCATGGATTTCCAGCATTAGCACAAGCACTTAGCTACTTAATTACTGCAGGGCTTTGCGGACTCAAGTACATTTTAATCAAAGTCAATTGGCTAAAATACACCAAGGTAAAAGGTTGAACAGGTTTTTTCCCCTTTATTTTTCTCAGCACTTCTCCTGACCTAGGTACCAAAGTAGCTATCTAAATACTGTATAAAACAATCAACTCCAAAATAATCATTTATGAATGAACTAAGTTGTACTATCAAATTTACAAACGGAAAGAATCATCATGCGACTCGCAAGACTAACATGCAACACTTAATTCAACACGTCCTATTTCACATTGGAAAATGGGCCTGAAACACAAGTGTATAACAACTACAGTTTAATGAAAACTCCCACAGTGGACCTATTGAACATTAAACACTTCAAAAATAAGAGCTGCAGATGCAATTCCTCTTGTGCAAAAAGTGATAAATTCTAAAAATGAGATAAGCTACGAATACAATTTTCACCTTTTGAAGAAGAGTCTACCTAGCCGCGAACAAACAAAGCACAACGGAATCCTATAAGAATATATTTTTATCTGGCACAACCATAGGATATCAGCTCTCAATTATATTGAACTAAGCATTACACCATACAAAATTACATGTAGACATTCGTTTTAGAACAATTTAAAAAAGTGAAATTATTCTGCCACACAAAGTAACAAAAGAAGAGTACAAGAATAGATTAGCAGCTAACATAAAAGGGAACTCAAGAGTCTTTCGTAAACACAAACAGTAAAAGAGTAGCCAAAAGGTGGGGTTGATTGGGGACTAAAAAGATCTCCTTGTGTAGGCAGAGAACATGGCTGAGGTACTAATTGAACACTTTGCATGGCATCACTAGAGAAGAGGACACTGCCAATGTAGCAGTGAAGGAGGAGGCAGTATCAATATTGGATACAAGGTATTTAAAAAGGTTAGCAGTCCTCAAAGTAGAAATGTCACCCAGTTTGGATTGGATGCTTCCTAGGTTACTAAGGGAAGGGGGAAAATTTCAGAGGCTCTGGTTACAATCTGCAAATGTTAGAGATAAACCTGGCAACTACAGGCCAGTCAGCTTAATGTCGGTGGTAGCAAAACTTTGAGACACAAAAATGCAGAACAAAGTTAATTGGCATTTCGTAAAGCGTGGGCTAATAAATGAAAGTTAGCACCTAGTTGTTAAAGGCAAACCGTGTTTGACTAACTTAATTGAGTTATTTGATGAAGTAATGGAGAAGGCGGATAACAGTAGTGTGGTGGACTTTCCTACTCCAGGACTTGAGCACAAAAATCTACACTGACACTCCAGGGCAGTATTTAGGGAGTGCTGCACGCGGAGGTGCTACCTTCTGGATGAAACGTTAAACCGGTCTTCCCCCTCAGGGGGAGGTAAAATTATCCCATGGCATCATTTTGAAGAGCAGGGGAGTTATCCCCAGCGTCCTGGCCAGTATTCATCCCTCAATCAACATTACAAAAAATAAATCTGCTCATTATCACACTGCTGTTTGTGGGACCCTGCTGTGCACAAATTGGCTGCCAAGTTTCCTACGTTATAACAGTGACTACATTGGCTTTAGGCACTTTGGGATGTCCGGTGGTTGTGAAAGGCACTATATAAATGCAAGTCTTTCATTTAGTGGCAAAGCCTGAAGTTACAAATGACAGTTTGGATTTTCAGAACCTCAAGCAGGAGGGTTTCCACCGAGAGGGCATTTCTCAGTACAGAGTGGCATAACTCCTTCAGCTCTTTTCTGACTACTATAAAACTGGGTTCAAGTTATACCCTCCAGCTCACTATATACAATATATAAGGTTTGAAAATTCAGCTGTACAATGCTGGCCTACTAATCCTATGCAGGAGTCCTAAAAACAAAGTATCTAAAGTTTTCCAATTTGTTCAAACTGATTTAAATTGGACATAAAGATAATAGAAGGTGGAGTGAATAGAAAAATGACAATTCACTTTTCTCACTACACATATAAAATCATGTTGTAACTCCCTTCGAGCCATATAATGCACGGCCAAGCATATTTATTACTGGCTTAATACTTCTCAATTCAGTTCCATATCCACCTCCCCACAACTTCACCAGTACATTCTTTCTAATCATCAATCAAGTGTTAGACCACAACTTCTTGCCTGAACGATAAACAAAACTGTAGGTCTTCTACCGAATTGTAATTTATGCTTAGCAGATCAACTTTGAGCAGTGTCCAGCTACATTCAAGTATCCAGAAAAATATAATATTTTGCAAACAGATTATGCTGAAGACTCAGAAAGCAAAGCAAGTTGCACACTGCAGAAGGTAAAAATCCTTTAACAGAATAAAAGCAAGGGTTCTTCTAGGAATAACCCAAGAAGAAAGTGAACATACATATCTTCATATCTGCTTATTGACACCTCTAAACATCTCTAAAGCACAAGTGGTTAAATTCTGTTCAGAGCACACAAAGATTCCAATGCTTGAATGTGTGCCAGAAGTATGAGATTTCATGAATTTCTCACCTTACTGTCAACATTATCCTTCAGAAACTAGTCACCACTGTACTTTGGCTGGCTCTGGCAAATTCATCATGTGATACACACTCCTGTTAATTATAGGGAAACAAAGATTACAGATAACAAGCAGCAGGTACTCAAAGGCTAAAGACCAGTAGACAAATAACAATGTTTTTCTTCCCTTTTAGAATTCAAATATTTCAGGCAATTTCAAGGTCAAACAGAAGTCATATTCAAGTGACTTAAAATTTGAAAACATAATGGTGCAATTACCATAGAATGTTACTACCAGAAAGCCATTCAGCCCACTGCACCTGCACTAGCTCACGAAGAGCCACCTTCCCCTTGTCCTCCCTATATCTTTTTCAAGGAACTGTTGCTGTTGTTGTGTAGATCAGTGCAATCATTTAGTTATCTTTAGCTACATGTTTCTTTTATGCAAAGTTAAAACCATATTGAGTAACTGCATTCCTAATACTGTAACCAAAGTAAGTAAACTGAAAACCTGAACCACCTGTCCTTAACACAAGAAACACTGTATACTAAAAATAAACAGCCCCAGCACCAGTTTGATGTTGGCGTGACAATTTTAATCACTGGTTGTTGCACCACAGTAATTACCTAAAATTCTACACTGCTCTTTTTGGGAGTAGTTCCATTCCCCTTGCCATTAGCAAATTTAAATTCAATATGCTGCAAACTAAAATGCTGCGTGTTGTTACAACCGAAGCAGGAGCAGTGCACTGTTTTCCCTAGTACCACTTCTCCACAGGTCACAACATATATTTAAATGCGTACGCAGTTACCGTTACAGGTCATAGTCTATTTTTACCCCAGAATAAAATACACTAACCAGGTTTCTTAAACAACAAAATTATCAGATTATAAAACAAAGCATCAACACAGATTGAAATATGACAGTTCCCTTTATACCTTAGAGAGACACACACACATTAACTAAAAAAAGAGATTTCCTCTTTAGAGCTGTTACACAAAATAACACAAAGAATACTTTGGCCAAATATTTGCTAATTCTTGAAGAAAAAAGATATGGAAATATGTCAGTTGTCCCTTTTTGGTTTGTTGTCCCAAATACGCGCAGCTATCACTGGGGTCTTTCTAGGACAGGTCTTTTCAGGCGGCGCTGGAGATTAGTTTGGAAGGCTTTCCAAGAGAAATGAGGCAACAGGGGTTTCTGGAAAGGCTTTTCAGGAGAAATGCAGCATCGGTTTGTCTATTTCTTACACTTGATTCTCAGGACGTTCTCAAAAGAGATGGAAAAAGGTGCTAACGGTGACGACTCTCTTGGTTGGTTTTCTCCAACTGCCTTCAGAACAGTTCTCACCCCAACACACTGTCCAAAGTGAAACCAAAAACAATATCTCCAGAGTCAAGCCTCCTGTAAATCTTGACCTGTCACCCCTCTGTAAACATCCCCCCCACACCACCAAGTCAAAAAGCCCCTGCTGGGTGGACAGGTGACTTCCAGTAAATGTTTTCAAACAAGACCTCTGTGTCCTTTCAATGACCCCAGTGAAAAAACATCCACGGAATCCTTTGCAGTTTTCCCAAATAAAACAATATCCATAATTTTAAAATACACAAGTCCTCAAAAAAAAACTTAAAAATACAGAAGCACCGTGATACCAATGTACAAATTTGTACTTTAAATTGATGGTTGTTTCAGGAAGAAAAATTAGATCAGTCTCAAGTGACCAGAGTGAATTCATTAATTACAACAAAAATAAATTAGAATGGTAGGTGTAACCAAAGATAGATTACGAAGGATCAAAATCCTGATCTTCAACCAAAACTCACTGCAAGCAGCAAATTACCAAACTATTACAATTTCTCCAGCTTCACTGAAACAGAGTAACCCCAAATCTACTGACTGAACAAACTATTTGATAGATCTTAAATTAGATGAACAGGTACAACTTGTATACTTAAACAACCTTGTATATACTCAGATGACTAAAGTGAAAAATATTTTAGGTGTGACAGCATGCCAAAGCACAGGTGCTCCCATTGATTCTGTACCAACATAAGCTCAGCCTTCATTTCTCTTTTATTTTAAACAGCTTCTTCAGGTATTTCAAAAGGAAAAAAGTAAAGCGAGTGTTGGTCCTCGAGAGAGTGAGAATGGGGAGTTAATAGTAGATAATAAGGAAATGGCAGATGAAATGTGCAAATATTTTGCTTGTGTCTTCATTATAGAAGATATAGAAAACATTCCAGTATTGGCTGTAAATCAGGAGGTGGAAGAGAGGAAATTGGCGAAATTACAATCACCAGGGAAGCGGTGACGAGCAAACTGATGGAGCTGTGGGCTGACAAGTCTCCGGGTCCTGATGGGCTTCATCCTAGGGTCTTAAAAGAGGTGGCTAATGAGGTAGTAGATGCATTGGTGTTAAATTTTCAAAATTCACTAGATTCTGGAAAGGTTCCATCAGACTGGAAAGTAGCAAATGTACCCCCCCCCCCCCCCCCCCCCATTCAAGAAAGGGGGAAGAGGCAGAAAACAGGTAACTATAGGCCAGTTAGCTTGACGTCTATCGTGGGGGAGGTGTTAGAATCGATTAAAAGGAGGCAATAGCTGGGCACTTAAGAAAAACTCAAGGTAAACGGGATTAGTCAGCATGGTTTTGTGAAAGGGAAATCATGTTTAACCAATTTATTGGAAATCTTTGAAGGAGTAACATGCGCTGTTGATAAAGGGGAGCCCATTGACGTACTGTACTTGGATTTCCAGAAGGCATTTAACAAGGTGCCACATAAAAGGTTATTGCACAAAGTAGGAGCTCATGGTGTAGGGGGCAACCTATTAGCATGGACAGAAGACTGGCTGACTGGCAGAAAACAAAGAGTATGCATAAATAGGTCCTTTTCCGAGCGGCAGGATGTGACGAGTAGAGTTCCGCAGGAGTCTGTGCTGGGGCCTCAACTTTTTACAATTTCGATCAATGACTTAGAGAGGAGCAGTGGCATGGTAGCTAAATTTGCAGATGACGCAAAAATAGGTAGGAAAGTATGTCGTGAAGAGGACATAAGCAGGTTGCAGAACAATATAGATAGGTTGAGTAAGTGGGCAAAAACCTGGAAGATGGAGCATAATATAGAAAAATGTGAAGTTGTTCACTTTGGCATGAAGAATAAAAAAAGCAGAGTATTACTTAAACGGAGAACAAATGCAGAATTCCAAGGTGCAGAGGGATCTGGGTGTTCGAGTGCATGAGTCACAAAAAGTTAGTATGCAGGTGCAGCAAGTAAGAAAGGCGGCAAATAGAATGCTATCTTTTATTACGAGAGGAATTGAAAATAAAAGTAAGGATGTGATGCTTCAGTTATACAGGGCATTGGTGAGACCACATCTCGAATACTGTGTGCAGTTTTGGTCTCCTTATTTAAGGAAGGATGTGAATGCATTGGAGGCGGTTCAGAGGAGGTTTACTAGATTGATACCTGGTATGAACAGGTTGTCTTATGAGGAAAGGTTGGACAGACTGGGCTTGTTTTCACTGGAGTTCAGAAGAGTGAAGGGAGATTTGATTGAAGTATAGAAGATCCTGAACAGTCTTGACAAGGTGGATGTGGAAAGGATGTTTCCTCTTGTGGGTGAGTCCAGAATTAGGGGGCACTGTTTTTAAAATTAGTGAGTCGCCCTTTTAGGGCAGAGATGAGGAGAAATTTTTTTCTCTGAGGGTTATGCAACTTTGGAACTCTCTGCCTCAGAAGGTGGTGGAGGCAGGGTCATTGAATATTTTTTAAGGCGGAGGTAGATTGATTCCCTTACCTAACAAGAATCCAAGGTTATTAGGGAGAGATGGGAGCGTAGAATTCAAGACACAACAGATCAGCCATGATCTTACTGAATGGCGGAGGAGGCTAGAGGGACCGAATGGCCTACTTCCGCTCCTAATTCGTATGCGTGTATGTATTTCGCATTACAGAAGCAAGCTTTTGGATATACTAAGTAAAACTTTCACAATTTTAAACCAGATAGGTTAGACAATTTGTACTATGCTTCACACATACTGGACTTGTGAAAATTTCCAGAATACAAAGTGCTATGAAATATGAAGTAGCAACTTTCCCCACATAATAGCTAAAAGTTACAAACTAATAAAGAGCTGAAGACTCAAAATTTTAGAATATGTAACATAAGCATATACTGCTATTAAAGTCACTTGGTCTCAAAGCAGCTGACAAATACCACAAGGTATAGGAGGACAGTGTAGGCTGTGAAATTCATTTGACTGTGCATGCCAAGTTTCACCTCAAATGTTTTCAAACACATACAGATTATACATGTTGCAACTCGTTAGGTATTTCCAAGCAATACAAAACTCATCCAAATGTTAGTGTATAACTCAGCAACAATTACTCAAATCTTAAAATTTTATACCATCTTACATGATCAATCTGACGCTAACTCAAGTGAAAGTCAGTGATAAATTTACACTATACACTTTTCCATTGTTCAAACACAACCCTTGTCCTCATGCACTACCCCAGTTTCCTTTAGCTGGAACCACTACTCCTAAATGATTCCATAGCTAAAAGAGAAAGCAAATAGTTCTGTTGATATAGTTCTAACTGAATACTTAACACTAATTTATAGGGCTGGATTTTATCCAGCCTACGGAGACTGGCTAGGAGGTGGGGGAGCAAACAGAATGGCATGGGGTGGCGTCTGGTGGCGTGACCGATGATGTCCTGCCCCCATGTCATTTTGTCTGCGGCGGGCACTGTGGCAGACAGCAAGTCTGCTGGGAGGCCAAATAAGCCACTTATGTAGCCCATTAAGGACCACCCCCACTGGTATTCAGCCAACATTGATGGTGCCCACCACCACATGGAAACACCGCGAGGTAAAACCAGGCAGCCTCCTAGCAAGCTCAACCAGTGGCCTCCAATTCAGCCGCTCTGTGGCCAGCGGAAAGGGCCCCCCCCACTCCCGCATCTTGGCAAGCCTGACCCCATTCACCTGTCTCCTGCATGGCTGCTGCTCCAGACCTCCTGCAGGACCAGCAGTGACCACCACTCCTAGCCCTCCGATTGGCCAGCAGTTATGGGGTGGGATCTTGTACCTTAAAAATGGGACGGCATCCCTGATGGCGGGCAGTTAATTGCTTGCCCACTTGAATTCGGCCAGGGGTCCAAGAAAGGGCCAAGGCAGGGTTGTGCCCCTCCGCACTGCCTTTCAGCCTGTCACCAAAATAAAATCCAGTGCAGGAGGTCATGAAAATCTGGATCGCTAACAGTCAGTTCTTTTATTTAAAAAAAAGAATGGCATGAACAGCAAGAGTACTATATGTCTGCCATCAACGTACTCTATTTGTAGAAGTGCCTCATTAAACCTTGGGATGTTATAAGAGTCACTGTTTGTAACTACATTCCAAGCTGGTAATTTCCAGATAAAAGTTCAAAGATACTACCATTCCCCCTGTACACTTACCGATGGAAATCTGTACTACATGGAGACATTCGGGAAAATGTAACCATTTAAAATATCTACGACTTGTTAAAATGCCATTTTTTTGCAAACTAAATACTGCACTCAAATCAAACCAATAACCCACAGCCAAAGACTTGCAGGCGATAGGTAAATTGGCCATTGTAAATTGCCCCTAGTGTAGGTAGGTGGTAGGGAATATGGGATTACTGCAGGGTTAGTATAAATGGGTGGTTCTTGGTCGGCACAGACTCGGTGGGCCGAAGGGCCTGTTTCAGTGCTGTATCTCTAATTTTAAAAAAAACATTTTGATGTTGCAAGAGATACAGTGTATCCTTGTGTACTGTATCCTTGAATACAGTGTATTTAATGCACAGTGTACTGTATCCTTAGACACAGCGTATTTAATGCACAGAGGCATCCCAAAGTGTTTCATATAGATGTATAAGGCAAAATGGATGCCAAGCCAAAGAAATATTAGTAGGGCTGATGAAAAGCTTGGTCAAAAAGGTGGGATTTCAGGATGGTCTGAAGAGAAAAGATTGGTAGAGATACGAAGGTACAGCAGTTTCGGGTAGGACTGGGATGGCTGAAGACACAGCAGTTAATGGTACAACAATGAGAGGAAGGCATGCACAAGGACCCAAAGGCAGAACAATGGAGGGTGTTATAGGACTGGGGGAGGTTATCGAAATAGGGAGAGACAAGGCAATTAAAGGATTTAAACAAAACAATGAGAATTTTAAATTGGAAACTTTGATCAAAGCACAATGCTGATCAGGATGAATGGGCAGGTAAAATGGCATCCATAAACAGTGCTAACATTGGCTGCAAGTCATAACCAAAGCTGTCAACTAACAACAAATTGTTAAACTATATTAATCTATGATCAAAAAATTAGATGCAATTACACCATTCTCAGATTAAATCCCAATCACAGAACTGTTACAATGCAGGAGGCCATTCGGCCTATCATGTCCACACTAATTCTCTGAAAGAGCAATTCCCCCAGTCCCATTCCTCTGCCTTCTCCCTATAACCCTGTACATTCTTCCTTTTCATATAATTGTCTAATTCCTTTTTGAATGCTTCAATTGAACCTGCCTCACCACTTTCTAGGCAGCGCATTCCAGACATTAACCACTCACTGCATGAAAAAGTTTTTCCTCATGTCGCTTTTGCTTCTCTTACCAAATACTTTAAATCTGTGTCCTCTTGTTCTCGATCCTTTCACGAGTGGGGACAGTTTTTCTCTATCTACTCTACAAATCACCCCTCAGCCTTCACTTCTCCAAGGAAAACAGACCTAACTTCTCCAATCTATCTTCACAGCTGAAATTCCTCATTCCTGGAACCATTCTCGTGAATCTCTTCTGTACTCTCTCCAATGCCCTCACATCTTTCCATAAGTGCAGCGGCCAGAATTGGACGCAATACTCCAGCTGAAGCTGAACTAGTGTCTTATACAAGTTCAACATAAATTCCTTGCTCTTGTACTCTATGCCTCTACTAATGTCTAGTTTGAGATCACTGCACTCTTCCAATTCTGGTCTCTTGCACATCCCCTGTTTTATTCCCTCAAATATTGGAGGCAGTGTCTTTAGCTGGTGAAGACCCAAGCTCTAGAATTCCTTAAAGGAGAGGGGGTTTTACAACGTTCCTTAAAACCGTCCTCTTTGACAGAGCTTTTGGTCATCTACCCCACTATCATGTTATGTGGCTTTTTGCCAAATTTTGCCTGATAACACTCTGGTGAAGCGCTTTGGGACGTTTTACTCCATCAGACACTTTATAAGCAGTTGTTCGCTCATGCTTCAAATGTTATGCACACACTGATATACACAGAGAAGCAAAATTGCTCAACAGACTGCTGACATGCGGCATATCAGAACATATTATAAACGCATTATGTACCTAATTTTCAGTGGAACTGAGAAAACAAGTTTTTTTTTCAGAAAATCAGTATTTCCAAGTCAACATAGGTTATTTACACAAGAGTACAAAGTATTCTCCCAGGAAACAAGACACAAGGTGACACAAAGCTCTATACAGTTAACATACAAGTTTGGAATGGAATGCTACAGTCTAACTAATAAAAGTTGCCAAAAAGGAGATGAGGTAAAACACTGGTCATTATAATTTATTTCGCACAATAACAGACAGGCAGAAGAAACTTGGAAGAAAGAATTCTGTGAAATGAGAAACATATCCTTCCTCTGGAGTGATTTCTGAGACTTTCTTTAGAGGCCTATGCAAACCTAATTTTCACAACTTTCTTCACAAATTCCCAAATAATGAAAAAAACAGTAGTACCTTATCAAGCACAGGATACAAATCAAAAATAATATAGTCCAGTTAAATCTTTCTCAACAATAAAGCAAATGCATCAACTAGATAGGAAGTAATTAGTAAGTTTAAAAGCTGTTTCAAATAGAGTCATGGAGTAATTTACAGCACAGAAAGAGGCCATTTGGCCCATCCAGTCCACGTCAGCTCTCCTCAGAGCTATCCAGTCAGTCCTACTCCCCATAGCCCTGCAGGTCGATTTCTCTCAGGTGGCCATCCAACTTCCTCTTGAAGTCAGTGATTGTCTCCGCTTCCACCATCCTTGTGGGCCGAGTGTTCCAGGTCATTACCACCTGCTGCATAAAAACATGCTTCCTCATATTCCACCTGCATTTCTTGCCCAAAACTTTCATTGCGTCCCCTAGTCCTTGTACCATTTGTTTATGCGAACAGTTTTTCCTAATCTAACTTATCTAAGCCTGTCATAACCTTGTACACCTCTAGTAAATCTCCCTTCAATCTCCTTTGTTCTAAGGAGAACAAACCCAGCTTTCCAACCTAACCTTTTAAATAAAATCCCCCATCCTTGGAACCATTCTGGAAAATCCCCTCTGCACCCTCTCAAGGACTTTCACATCCTTCCTGAAGTGTGGTGACCAGAACTGGAAGCAATATTCCAGTTGGGGCATAACCAGAGCTTTATGAAGGTTCAGCATAACTTCCCTGCTTTTGTACGTTATGCCTCTATTTATGAAGCCCAAGATCCCACATGCTTTACTAATCACTCTTTCAATATGTCCTGCCATCTTCAAAGATTGATGCACATGCACCCCCAGGTCCTTCTGTTCCTACATACTCTTTAAAACTGTGCCATGAAGTATATATTGCCTCTCCCTATTCCATCTGCCAAATGCATCACCTCACACTTGTTAGTATAGAATTCTATCTGCCACTTGTTTGCCCACTCCACAAGCCTATCTGTGTCCTGCTGCAGGCGGTTCACATCATCCTCAGTTTTTGCCGCACCACCAAGTTTGATGTCATCAGCAAATTGAGATTCTGCTCTGTATTCCAAGATCCAAGTCATTTATAATCTCAATCTTGTGGAAACTATCCCAATTGTATTGTGGGGTGGATCACAAAGCACCTTAAACAGAAAAGGTTTGAGCAAGTACAGTTGCTTCAAGTTGCAACAATTTCTGTACATCATATTTACCTCATGGTTGGGGAGGTATACACAGACAAGCAATTCAAAGCCATTCACTGGCATGTATAAGTTGGCTGACCTGCCAAACCCATATTCTCTCCATCACAAACAGCTTACATCCAACTCTGATATCAACTGATCTTTGCCACACCCTCAACCCATCTGCTGCTGAAACTCTCACCCCTGGTTTTGTTACTTCCAACTTTTACTACTCGAATGCCCTCTTGGCCAGCCTCCCATCTTCTATCATCAAAGCTTCAGCTCATCCATAACTCTTGCCTGTATCTTGGCCTGCAACAAGTCCCACTCACCTATCACCTCTGTGTTCACAGACCTCCACTGGCTCCCAGTCTACAAATACTGTTACGACTGAGGCAGAAGGAATGCACTGTTAATTCAGTCCCACTTCTCCACAGGTCGCAACATATATTTAAATTTTACTGCTTACTAAAACCAGATACTCTATTTTTCCAGAACAAAGCACACTGACCAGAAACTGAACTGGATCAACCATATAGAAAGTGTGGCTACAAGAACAGATCAGAGGCTTGGAATTCTGCAGCGAGTAACTTGCCAACTGCCTCCCCAGAACCTGTCCATCATTTATAAGGCACAAGTCAGGAGTGTGATGGAATACTCACCACTTGCCTGGATGAGGGTAGCTCCAACACTCAAGAAGCTCGTCACGATCCAAGACAAAGAAGCCTGCTTGACTGGCACCCCATCCATCATCTTAAACATTCCCTCTCTCCACCACTAGCACACACTGGCAGCAGTGTGTACCTTCCACAGATGCACTGCAGCAACTCACCAAAGTTCCTTCGGCAGCACCTTCCAAACACATGGGAACGCCACCATCTACAAGTTCCCCTACAGTCATTCATGATCCTGACTTGGATATATAAAATCACTGTTCCTTCACTGTCACTGCATCAAAACCCTGGAACTCCCTCCCTAACTGCACTGTGGGTATACCTCCATGACATGGACTGCAGCAGTTCAAGAAAGCAGCGCAGCTCACCTCACCTTCGAGGGCAATTGGGGGATGGGCTATAAATGCTGGCCTTGCCAGCAACACAGACATTCCAAAAACAAATAAAAAATTTGTAGACTTGGTATGAGGACAATCTGAAACAGTCACACTCCATACACAAAATAGGAGCAAAATACTGCAGATGCTGGAACTCTGAAATGAGAACCGAAAGTGCTGGAAATACTCAGCAGGTCTGGCAGCATCTGTGTACAGCGAAACAGAGTTAATGTTTCAGGTCTGTGACCCTACAACTACTAAGCACTTCATTTGCATTATGTTCCATGACATATGTCATTTAATCTCTCCCCCTCTCTGTCCTATCACAGCCCTTCCTTCTTCTTGTTCTTCCCCCTCACCTCCCAACCCACTTTCACTTGCTCAAAGACTGTTATATTTCTAACTTTTGCCAGTTCTGATGTAGGGTCACAGACCTGAAACATTAACTCTTTCTTTCTACGCAGACGCTGCCAGACTTGCTGAGCATTCCCAACACTTTCCGTTCTCATGCCCCACACAGATACCTTATGCCATATTAGACGCATCTCATCTCTTCGCGCCCTTACCACAAAAATCCAGATAAGTCTACTTGACAATTTCCCACCAAGCGTTCATCAAGCTCATAGATGAGTTATGAAATGTATACTTGATTCCCCTGCACCCCCCCCACCCCCTCCCTCTACCCCTCCCCCTTGCATCCCCTCCTCCCACCGGCACCATCCTACACCTGTGTAGTGGCCCCAACAACCCCACTGCCTTGTGGGCGTCTCAGGAGAGACCAAGGCTAAGGGAGTAAACCCTAACAGAAAATCCGGAGCGGAACCCCGTAGGCGGTCATGTGTCACCTTTGGCATGTTTCCGGCAGTTCCTGCAGCCATACTGGTGCCAAACGTCGTGTCCTGCACTCCTTTGGACCCCACCAGAAAGGCCGAGAGGGGGGTTTTGACGACTGGGCAACTCTCAACCTCCATAAATTTGCCCAGGCATGCGCCATGGAGAGGTCACTCCATAGTTGCCTCACAGCGACTGAAACAACACGGAAGGCAGCAGTTACGGGTTATAAGTCCAGATAAATTGGCGTAGAAACTGGGCGCCACGGGTTGCCTTTGTCGGTGGGAGAGGTCATTGCACCTCACTGGACAGCTACCGCCCGCCTCAAACCGGGCAGCCCCCGGTCAATAAGGTTCTGTCCCGCCACAGTCTGCCTGCTTCAATGGGTGCTTGGAGCTCAGGGTCATTGCCCGAAAGGTGGACTGATACACCGCACCAAACAACATGAAAAAAGGAAAGAAGGTACCAGCCCTTCGCTTTGCAAGCTGGAACGTCAGAACTATGTGTCCTGGCCTGTCGGAAGACCTTACACAAATCAACGATTCTCGGAAGACCGCCATCATTAACAACGAGCTCAGTAGACTCAATGTGGACATTGCAGCACTTCAGGAGACTCGCCTCCCCGCGAGTGGCTCTCTAGCAGAGCAAGACTACACCTTCTTCTGGCAGGGCAGGGATCCTGAAGAACCAAGACAGCATGGAGTGGGCTTCGCCATCAGAAACTCCTTGCTCAGCATGATAGAGCCTCCCTCAAATGGCTCGGAACGCATACTGTCCATCCGACTGCTCACCACCTCTGGTCCAGTACATCTACTCAGCATCTATGCTCCAACACTCTGTTCCGCACCTGAAGCTAAAGACCAGTTCTATGAACAACTCCATAACATCATTAGCAGCATCCCCAACACCGAACACCTATTCCTGCTGGGGGACTTTAATGCCAGGGTTGGGGCCGACCATGACTCATGGCCCTCCTGCCTTGGGCGCTATGGCGTTGGAAGGATGAATGAGAACGGGCAGAGACTGCTTGAGTTGTGTACCTATCATAACCTCTGCATCACCAACTCGTTCTTTCACACTAAACCCTGTCACCAGGTTTCATGGAGGCACCCAAGATCACGTCGTTGGCACCAGCTAGACCTCATTGTCACAAGGCGAGCCGCCTTAAACAGTGTTCAAATCACACGCAGCTTCCACAGTGCGGACTGCGACACCGACCACTCCCTGGTGTGCAGCAAGGTTAGACTCAGACCAAAGAAGTTGCATCATTCCAAGCAGAAGGGCCACCCGCGCATCAACACGAGCAGAATTTCTCACCCACAGCTGTTACAAAAATTTCTAAATTCACTTGTAACAGCCCTTCAAAACACTCCCACAGGGGATGCTGAGACCAAGTGGGCCCACATCAGAGACGCCATCTATGAGTCAGCTTTGACCACCTACGGCAAAAGTGCGAAGAGAAATGCAGACTGGTTTCAATCTCATAATGAAGAGCTGGAACCTGTCATAGCCGCTAAGCGCATTGCACTTTTGAACTACAAGAAAGCCCCCAGCGATTTAACATCCGCAGCACTTAAAGCAGCCAGAAGTACTGCACAAAGAACAGCTAGGCGTTGCGCAAACGACTACTGGCAACACCTATGCAGTCATATTCAGCTGGCCTCAGACACCGGAAACATCAGAGGAATGTATGATGGCATGAAGAGAGCTCTTGGGCCAACCATCAAGAAGATCACCCCCCTCAAATCTAAATCGGGGGACATAATCACTGACCAACGCAAACAGATGGACCGCTGGGTTGAGCACTACCTAGAACTGTACTCCAGGGAGAATGCTGTCACTGAGACTGCCCTCAATGCAGCCCAGCCTCTACCAGTCATGGATGAGCTGGACATACAGCCAACCAAATCGGAACTCAGTGATGCCATTGATTCCCTAGCCAGCGGAAAAGCCCCTGGGAAGGACAGTATTACCCCTGAAATAATCAAGAGTGCCAAGCCTGCTATACTCTCAGCACTACATGAACTGCTATGCCTGTGCTGGGACGAGGGAGCAGTACCCCAGGACATGCGCGATGCCAACATCATCACCCTCTATAAAAACAAAGGTGACCGCGGTGACTGTAACAACTACCGTGGAATCTCCCTGCTCAGCATAGTGGGGAAAGTCTTTGCTCGAGTCGCTCTGAACAGGCTCCAGAAGCTGGCCGAGCGCGTCTACCCTGAGGCACAGTGTGGCTTTCGTGCAGAGAGATCGACTATTGACATGCTGTTCTCCCTTCGTCAGATACAGGAGAAATGCCGTGAACAACAGATGCCCCTCTACATTGCTTTCATTGATCTCACCAAAGCCTTTGACCTCGTCAGCAGACGTGGTCTCTTCAGACTACTAGAAAAGATCGGATGTCCACCAAAGCTACTAAGTATCATCACCTCATTCCATGACAATATGAAAGGCACAATTCAACATGGTGGCTCCTCATCAGAGCCCTTTCCTATCCTGAGTGGTGTGAAACAGGGCTGTGTTCTCGCACCCACACTTTTTGGGATTTTCTTTTCCCTGCTGCTTTCACATGCGTTCAAATCCTCTGAAGAAGGAATTTTCCTCCACACAAGATCAGGGGGCAGGTTGTTCAACCTTGCCCGTCTAAGAGCGAAGTCCAAAGTACGGAAAGTCCTCATCAGAGAACTCCTCTTTGCTGACGATGCTGCTTTAACATCTCACACTGAAGAATGCCTGCAGAGTCTCATCGACAGGTTTGCGTCTGCCTGCAATGAATTTGGCCTAACCATCAGCCTCAAGAAAACGAACATCATGGGGCAGGATGTCAGAAATGCTCCATCCATCAATATTGGCGACCACGCTCTGGAAGTGGTTCAAGAGTTCACCTACCTAGGCTCAACTATCACCAGTAACCTGTCTCTAGATGCAGAAATCAACAAGCGCATGGGTAAGGCTTCCACTGCTATGTTCAGACTGGCCAAGAGAGTGTGGGAAAATGGCGCACTGACACGGAACACAAAAGTCCGAGTGTATCAGGCCTGTGTCCTCAGCACCTTGCTCTACGGCAGCGAGGCCTGGACAACGTATGCCAGCCAAGAGCGACGTCTCAATTCATTCCATCTTCGCTGCCTTCGGAGAATACTTGGCATCAGGTGGCAGGACTATATCTCCAACACAGAAGTCCTTGAAGCGGCCAACATCCCCAGCTTATACACACTACTGAGTCAGCGGCGCTTGAGATGGCTTGGCCATGTGAGCCGCATGGAAGATGGCAGGATCCCCAAAGACACATTGTACAGCGAGCTCGCCACTGGTATCAGACCCACCGGCCGTCCATGTCTCCGTTATAAAGACGTCTGCAAACGCGACATGAAATCGTGTGACATTGATCACAAGTCGTGGGAGTCAGTTGCCAGCATTCGCCAGAGCTGGCGGGCAGCCATAAAGACAGGGCTAAATTGTGGCGAGTCGAAGAGACTTAGTAGTTGGCAGGAAAAAAGACAGAGGCGCAAGGGGAGAGCCAACTGTGCAACAGCCCCAACAAACAAATTTCTCTGCAGCACCTGTGGAAGAGCCTGTTACTCCAGAATTGGCCTTTATAGCCACTCCAGGCACTGCTTCACAAACCACTGACCACCTCCAGGCGCGTATCCATTGTCTCTCGAGATAAGGAGGCCCAAAAGAAAAGAAACTTGATTCACAACTCCATAAACAGGTAAAAAATGCCAGTTTGGATATTGACCAATATAATCCATACATACCACTACTACAGATGTAAAATTATGTCTGCCAAATACATAAATTATTCATTTTGCGCAAGAAAATTTAGTGACCAAGCAGTTTTCATCCAAGTCCATGAAAGCCATTAAAATATTTTAAAACGACAATGTGAAAGTTACGATGTATCCTTTAGGTGTCGTCCATTTAACCTGGTTGATCAGATTTCTTAAGTCAATACCTAAGTTACGAAATCACAAGTTTAGATTCCTCTCGAGATATTTTCATTCACTGACCTTCGCAACAACCTCAATGCATCAAATATATGGTGGAAAAAAAACTCGGAACAGACACCAGACTTGTAAATGACATGAAGCCAATCGGAGAGGGGAAGGAGGAGGATGAGAAAAAAAGGGGTTATAACGCGTGACGTCTGTGTAAATGTGTCAACTTGTTAAGTGCTTCACAACAGAAAAAGCTGACTACATTGGGCTGTAAACGGCAGACGACCTGCGACCTGTTCGAATACAACTGGGCACCCTGACCGTTAATAAGGACGAGATGGCGATGCCCGCAGCGCCCAAAGGCAGCCCGGCTGGGCACAGTGAAGATCGAGTGGCAGCTGGAGCTGGACGGATGGGTCACTGATGCCCTGACCTACCAATGCTGCAGGTGTCACCCGCGATTTGATGGGCGTGGCGCGCGACTGCAGACAATGGAAGAGGAGCTCCCGCGCACCCACACTGACTGTTGCGATACACCGAGCACGAGCAGTGCCAGCCTGTCCGTCATCCGGGACGTGAGGGAGCTCGCTCCGGCTCAGCTCGAAGCATCAAGTACCAGCCTCCGGGGGCGGAGGACACATAGCCTCGATCCTCCCGGGCGGCCCCGCACATACATCCACCCGCCTGCCCCCGGAGAGCTCCCTCCCCCCGCAGAGCCCCCTCACCTCTTGGCTCATCCTTCCCACACCGAGCTGTCAGCCGGCCGTGCAGCAGCACATCCTCGCGTCTCGCTGACTGACTCCGGAGATGGCGAGAAGAAGGAGTGGCGAGATCGGTAGCCCCCCCACTGTCGCGTCACTCGCAGGCCGGCCTCACTCTACTTTTGACCGTTACTCTTTCCGGAACAACCGCACCGCCGCCATCTTAACGCTGCTGACGTTTTTTTTAAATGTTGTCACGGCGACGACGTTGCTCATTGGCTGAGGCTGACGGGCAGGTCTTGCTCGTGATGGACGCGGCGTCAGTGGGCCCCGCCCATCCGCCCTGCAGAGCGTGTGGGGGCGCGCTGCTTGGGGGTTTGAGAGCCTAAGGCACATGAGCAAACACTGGGGGGGCAGGGGGTATCTGTGACCTGTGTTAGTGCCTGAAGCAAAGGAAGTGCATTCCCTTACCCCCATTAAAAGTCCACCTTTTGAATATCAGGGATCCTGTATTATTTCAGAGAGTGCTTACACACTTGCCAACCCTCAGCTTTGCAACCAATGTGGATCAGCCTGTTGGTGTGTGCAAGAAGAAATAATACCTTTTTGATTGGATTGAAGGTTGTCAGCACCAACCAATCAACCCTCATACAAGAGGGCAGTGAAAGGCTCTCAGAACAACCAATTATCATATGTTACTTTCCTTTGCTGCACAGGAATTTGAACCATAAAAGTTTTAAGATGAGCTGTTGGTTTTGTAGTTGTAGGTGTGATTGTACAGTGGTTAAAACACATGACATGCATTACAGAACTGCAGCTTTTTATTTCCCTCAAGAACTTCCTGGGAAATTGTCACTTGTTGGCTTACGTGGAGATTTATTTCCTTCAAGACTGATTTTTTCACTTCAGTTATGTATAGAAACATGAGAAGCTGGAGTTGCTCTTAGAGCTGAGAAAGTTAAAGGAAGATTTTACAGAGATGTTGAAAATTGTGAACAGTCATTGATAGAGTAAATCATGAGAAACTGTTGCCGGTGCCGTAAGGATTGATAAGCAGAGGATACAGATATATGGAAATTTGCAAAAGAATCAAAGACAAGATGAGATTTTTATGCAGTGAGTTAGGATCTGGAATGCACTGCCTGAAAAGGTGGTGGAAACAGATTTAATAATAACTTTCAATAATAAACTGCTCTATGATTCTGTAAGGAATTCACTTAGGACTGCATTTATAAAATCCCAACTGTCTAGCGTTTGGTCCACCATTCGCCACAACATTTCCACAGCTACTGATTTGCTCAACTGTACTCTCAACTCTGCCTTTGATGCCCAAGTCCTCAATAAAGGCTTTACTCTGTCTCACCCTGGCCGTTTCCCTGATACAACCCTCATCTCCGCTCCCTTAAGTCCAAGGGGCACAGGCTTGACAGAATATGGCGGATAACTGGTTTAGGCATCCAGATTTGGCTGGACCACATAAAGCACTATTGGATCCTGCTGCCATCTGCTAAAACTGTTCACTATTCCAGGATGATCCTGGAATGCAAAGATAATCCCCGGTTTCTTTTCTCTGCTCCAAACTGTCTTCTTAAACCCCTTTCCCCTGTCTCCTCCACCCTCACCTCCACCAATAAGTGTGAGGAGCTCATGGACTTCTTTGTCACTAAGATCAAGACCATCCGATCAGCTGCCTCTGCTGCTCCCCTTCCTCCACTTGCCCACCAGGCCAAACTTCCTCTAAACTTCCCTCTTGCCCTATTCCTGAACTTGCATCTTTCTCTAGTTTCTCTCCTATCTCCCCATCTGCCCTCATTGAGCTCAGCTTGTCCATGAGACCCAACTCTTGCTCCCTCAACATTAATTCCACTAAACTGCTGACCACCTATCTTTCACTCTGGTCCCCTTGTTAGCTGATATCGTTAACGTTTCTCTCTCTTCAGATGATGTCCCTTTCATTAAATCTGCCGTCATCACCTCCTCAAAAGATCAACCCTTGATCCTACAATTTTTCCAAACTACCATCCCAAATCCAACCTCACTTTTCTCTCCAAAGTCCTTGAACATGTTTTTGCCTCCAAAATCCATACCCATCTTTCCCAGAACTCCATGTTTGAATCCCTCCACTCAGCGATAAAGCTATCTTAAATCTAGTATTTTGTAATGAAGCAGGGTTAATTAGTAATGTCATAGTAAAAAATCCACTGAGAAATAGTGATCATAATACCATTGAATTCCATGTTAAATTTGAAAGTGACATACTCCAATCACAAACAAGAATCTTAAACAAAGCCAATTATGTAGGTATGAGGGGAGAACTGGCTAAGGTAAATTGGGTAAGTAAAAGGTATGGCAGTAAATGAACAGTGAGAAACCTTGAACAAAACAATTCAAAATGTTCAACAAAAATACATTCAATTGAAAAACAAAAACTCTGCAAGACCCATCCGTGGCTCGCTTAGGAAGTTAAAGATAGTATGAGATTAAAAGAAGAGGCTTACAATGTTGCAAAAAAAAGAGTAGCAAGTCTGAGGATTGGGAGTGTTTTAGAAACTAGCAAAGGGCCACCAAAAGTTGAAGATAAAGGAAAAAATAGAATATGCGAGTAAACTAGCCAGTAATATAAAAACAGATTGTAAGAGCTTTTCTAGGTATATAAAAATGAAGAGAGTAGCTAAAGTAAATATTGGTCCCTTAGAAGCAGAGACAGGAGAAATTATCCTGGAGAATGCAGAAACGGCAGGGGCATTGAACAAATATTTTGTGTCTGTCTTCAGAGTAGAAGACACAAGTTTCATACAACTTGATATCCTAGGGGCTAAAAAAAAGTGAGGAAATTAAGGAAATTAACATTAGCAGAGAAAAAGTATTGGAGAAACTTAAGGGACTAAAATCTGACAAATCCCCGGGACCTGGTGGCCTGCACCCTAGGGTTCTAAAAGAGATAGCTGCAGAGATAGTGGATAGACGAGCTATAATTTTCCAAAATTCCTTAGATTTGGGAACAGTCCCATCAGATTGGAAGTTAGGAAATGTAAAGCCACTTTTCAAGAAAGGAGGGAGAGAGAAAACAGGGAACTATAGGACAGTTAGCCTAACAACAGTTGTTGGGAAACTGCTGGAATCTATTATTAAGGAAGTCTTAACAATGCACTTAGAAAAGCACAGTATGATTAGAACAAGTCAACATGTTTTACTAAAGGGAAATCCTGTTTGACAAATTTATTAGAGTTTTTGAGGATATAACTAGTAGGGTAGATAAAGGAGAACCAGTCTTTGTAGTATACCTGGATTTCCAAAAGGCATTCGATAAGGTGCCACACAAAAGATTAATAGGCAAAATAAGGGCTCATGGAGTTGGTGGTAATATATTAGCATGGAGAGATGATTGGTTAATGGACAGGAAGCAAAGAGTGGGCATAAATGGGGCATTTTCAAGTTGGAAGGCAGCGAATTGTGGAGTGCCGCAAGGTTCAGTGCTGGGGCCTCAGTTATATTAATGACTTAGATGAAGAGACAGAGAATAATGTATTTAAGTTTGCTGATGATACAGAGGTAGGTGGAAAGGTAAGCTGTGAGGAGGGCACAGAGAGGCTGCAAAGAGATGTAGCCAGGTTAAGTGAGTGGGCAACAAGATGGCAGATAGAGTATAATGTAGGGAAGTGCGAAATTATTCACTTTGGTCATAAGAATAGAAAAGCAGAATCTTTTTTAAAAGGTGTGAAATTTATAAGTGTTGATGATTTGATTTCAGGGAGATTTGGATAAGTTGAGTGAGTGGGCAAATGCATGGCAAATGCAGTATAATGTGGATAAATGTGAGGTTATCCACTTTGGTAGCAAAAACAGGAAGGCAGATTATTATCTGAACGGCTATAAACTGAGAGAGGGAAATATGCAACGAGACCTGGGTGTTCTCGTACACAATTTGCTGAAGGTAAGCATGCAGGTGCAACAGGCAGTAAAAAAGGCAAATGGTATGTTGGCCTTCATAGTGAGAGGATTCGAGTACAGGAGCAGGGATGTCTTGCTGCAATTATACAGGGCCTTGGTGAGGGCACACCTGGAATATTGTGTGCAGTTTTGATCTTCTTATCTGAGGAAGGATGTTCTTGCTATAGAGGGAGTGCAGCGAAAGTTTACCAGACTGATTCCTGGAATGGCAGGACTGACTTATGAGGAGAGATTGAGTCGGTTAGGATTATATTCGCTGGAGTTCAGAAGAGTGAGGGTGATCTCATAGAAACCTATAAAATTCTAACAGGACTTGACAGGGTAGATACAGAACAGATGTTCCCGATGGTGGGGGAGTCCAGAACCAGGGGTCATAGTCTAAGGATAGGGGGTAAACCTTTCAGGACTGAGTTGAGGAGCAATATCTTCACCCAGAGAGTGGTGAGCCTGTGAAATTCGCTACTACAGAAAGCAGTTGAGGCAAAAACATTGTATCTTTTCAAGAAGGAGTTAGATATAGTTCTTGGGGCGAACGGGATCAAATGATATGAGGGGGGAAAGTGGGAACAGGTTACTGAGTTGGATGATCATAATAAATGGCGGTGCAGGCTCGAAGGGCTGAATGGCCTACTCCTGCTCTATTTTCAATGTTCAGAGACTTGGGTGTGCTTGTACAAGGAATGCAGAAAGTTGGCATGCAGGTATAGCAAGCAATTAGGATGTCAAATGGCATGTTGGCCTTTACTACAAGGGGATTGGAGTTCAGGAATAAAGAAGTTTTGGTCACTTGCATTGTAGGCGGTACAGCGAAGGTTCACTAAATTGGTCCCTGGATGAGGGGGCTGTTCTTTGATGAGAGACTGAGTAAATTGGGCCTATACTGTCTGGAGTTCAGAAGAATGAGAGGCGATCCCATTGAAACATACAAGATTTTGAAGGGGCTGGATAGGGTATACACTGAGAGATTGTTTCCGCTGATCAATAAATCTAAAACACAGGGGCACAGTCTCAGGATAATGGCCTGAACATTTAGGACTGAGATTAGGAGAAATTACTTTACTCAATTGGTTGTGAATCTTTGTAAATCTCTACCCCAGAGGGTTGTGGATGCTCCATCATTGAATACATTTAAGGCTGGGATAGATAGATTTTTATTCTTGCAGGGAATCAAGGGACATGGGGAGCAGGCAGGAAAGTGGAAATGAAACCTAAGATCAACCATGATCGTATTGAATGGTGGAGCAGGCTCGATGGGCCATATGGTCTACTCCTGCTCCTATTTCTTGCGTTCCTTTGTTTCCGTCCCTACCACAATACTGAAACAGCTCTTATCAAAGTTACAAATGACATCCTATGTGACTGACAAAGTTAAACTATCCCTCTTTTGTGATTGCTATGGAGAGTGTGCCGGCACAAGATTTTAACCCTGTGCCTGCCACTTTTTATGGGTTCAAGTCCCACTCCAGAACCTGAGCATAAAAATCAAGACTGACAGTCCAGTGCAGTACTGAGGGAGTGCTGCATTGTTGGATGAGATGTTAAACCGAGGCCCTGCCTGCCCTCTCAGGTGGATGAAAAATGATCCCATGGCACTATTTTGAAGATGATCGGGGAGTATCCCTGGTTTCATGGTCAATATTTGTCCCTCAATCAACAGCACAAAACAGATTATCTGGTCATTATCACATTGCTGTTTGTGGGAGCCTACTGTGTGCAAATTGGCTGCCATGTTTCCTATATTACAACTGTCACCACACTTCAAAAATATTTCATTGGCTGTAAAACGTTTTGGACACCCAGTGACCATGAAAGGCGCCTATTTAAATGCAAGTCTTTTCTTTTTTTAAGTCGCTCCTTAAAACCTACCTCTTTGACCAAGCCTTTGGCCATCTGCCCGGATAATGCTTATATGGCTCAGTGTCAACTTTCTTTTATAATATTCCTGTACAGCACCTTGGTAGGTTTTATTACATTAAAGGTGCTATATAAATATAAGTTGTTGTTATACAAGGAAGACATGTCATGCTGTGAATGCATTAACTGTCTCCATTTGTACTTGTAGAATTGCCAGTCTGTAAGTAAAATAGGTAGTGGGTGACGTGATGATGAATGTACTACTGAGAGGTGGAGTATTGCCCTCTTTATGGATGAGTTGTTCCCTCCATTATGTTTGGTAATGTTGAAAACTGAAGAAAGAACCTGCACCTGCATATTTGAGCAGTCAACATCCATGGGAAAATATGGCATTATCAATAATCATTTGAAAGATGGCTTTTATTTCCAGTCCTGGAAAGTACATGATATTGACAGAGACAGATGAGCAAGATAGGTCAAAATTACAGTTGGTGTTGACATTGATGAGAACTTAATAAATTTACACTATTTTAATCTCCCTGCTAATTTAACAGAGGTTTTACTTCTTGTCTCAATAGTAGTGCCCTTGCCTTTGAATCAGAAGACCCTGGGTTCAAACTCCACAAATGAGAACTGAACACATAATCTAGACTGACACTTCAGAGAAGTACTGGGGGTGTGCTGTACTATTGGAGGGGCTGTCATTCAGTTAAACCAAAATCTCATCTGTCCCCTCAATTGTACATAAAAGATCAAATGGCACTAATCAAATAAGAGAAATGGATTTGTCCTGGTCAACATCTATCTCTCTATAAAACTAAAAACAGATTTCTAGTCATTTAACACATTGCTGCTTTTTGGACCTTGCTGTACAAATTAATGCTACATTTTCCTTACATTACAAAAGTGCAGTTTAAAAGTATTCCATTGGCTGTGTAGAAATCATGAAATACACTATATAAATGTAGTAAAATGAAAGCAAAATACTGCAGATGTTGGAAATCTACAGTCTTGCTAACTGAACATTGAGTTCAATAACTTCAGAGCATGACTGGCCTTTTTTTAACATTTTATTTTTTAACCATGTGCCTGCTTATCATGTAGTCAGAGCTGCTCAGTATTTCACTATTAACAGTCATAGAGTGATACAGTACCAAAACAGGCCCTTCGGCCCACTGAGTCCATACCAACCATCAACCACCCATTTATACTAATCCTACATTAATCCCATTTTCCCCTCTCTCATCCCCACAATTCTCCTACCACCGACCTACATTTTTTTTTTAAAACAATGGCCAATTTACTTATCAACCCACAAGTCTTTAGCACGTGAAAGGAAACCAGAGCACCCGGAGGAAACCTGCACGGTCACAGGGAGAACTTGCAAACTCCGCACAGGCAATATCCAGAACCGAACCCAGGTCACTGGAGCTGTGAGGCTGCGGTGCTAACCACTGCAACACTGTGCTGCCCGTTTCCCTCTGCCCTTTGCCCTTTCTCTCTGGACTAATGCTTTGTCTTTCGCCACAAGTATTAACACACACTTTGCCTTTGTCCCAGGACAGCTTTGTTATTTAATCATCTTCTGCCCTATCAAACACCTTCCCCTGTGTTCTCTCCCCCACCCCTCCCTCCCCTTGCTTAAAACCTAATTTTTTCTAACCTTTGCCAGTTCTGATGAAAGGTCACAGACCTGAAACGTTATCTCTGCTTCTCTCTCCACAGATGCTGCCAGACCTGCTGAGTATTTCCAGCACTTTTTGTTTTTGTTGCGATATAAATGCAGGTTCTTTCTTTATGTAATACATTTATTTTACATTGGTTAACATCTCCACTAAATTAGCAAACTGAGGAATATCATACAAAAGCATCTGCAATAGTAAATTCTAATCCTCATTGCTTTAAAAATGGAAAATGTGTTAAATACACAGTAGATTGAACAACATGTGAAAGGAAAATACCGGATTATATCTCGGTGTGCCGCTTTATCAGAATTAATTTCTAAGCTTTTGTTTCCATGATAGTAACTGACCATTATTCTTGTTGTAGGTGTCGCTTTAAAATAATTAAGTCAGCATACCCTCAGTCCAGGTAAGCCCCCATTTGCCTCTGGGATGTAGTGGAATCATGGGTTTGGAGATATATGTGATGGTTAGATAGTTTTGTCTTCTGAATGTAGACTGAACTGCTTATTGAGATTATGGTAAGGTGTGTGTTGTGAAAGATTTCAGTTCACTGATTAATTTATTTAGATTCCCAATAAAAAGAACTGGACCCAGTAAAGTTGTACTGAAGTCCCTACAAACATTTTCATTTTCATATTTAAAGTATCTGCAAACTTCAAAGAGAAAATAACATTGGCTTGGATAGCAAAATTACAGCAAGTACCAAATGCATCAAATAGTGTCAAAAATATGCTTTATTTAGGGCAGAGAGATACTCCCAAAATAAATCTAATGCCTTCCACTCACAAAATCCCTTTAGTAATTTGTAAAATCATTACTACTACAATCTACTCTTTGGTATGATTCACGTTTTTATGATTTAAAATAAAATTAGAATCACAGAAGTTTACACCACAGCAGGAGGCCATTTAGTTCATTTGTTTTGCTACAGCAATACAATTCGAATTCCACTTCACTGCTTTCCCACAATAGAGGTTTATCTTCCTCTGCTTAGGGTACTTATTCAATTTTTCCTTTCCATAATGAGGTGCTCAAAGCTGCACACAATGCTCTAACTGTGGCCGACAAATAGTTTATCCATAACATATTGAGTTCAAATAGTACAATGGCGCTGTAGTTAGCACCGCAGCCTCACAGCTCCAGTGACCCAGGTTCAGTTCTGGGTACTGCCTGTGTGGAGTTTGCAAGTTCTCCCTGTTACTGTGTGGGGATGCTCTGGTTTCCTCCCATGTGCCAAAGACTTGCGGTTGATAGGTAAATTGGCCATTGTAAAAAAAAACAATTTGCCACTAGTGTAGGTAGGTGGTAGGAGAATTGAGGGAAAAGTGGGGATATGAGAGGGAAAATGGGATTAATGTAGGATTAGTATAAATGGGTGGTTGATGGTCGGTGTGGACTCGAAGGGCCTGTTTCGGTGCTGTATCTCGCTTTGACTATTTGTTGGTAATGAAGATTCTATCTAATCAGTAATAATATGGAAAATGTTAGGAGTGACATTTGTGATTGGCACAGATTGAAAACTCATTTCAGCATCTGGCACTATTTTTACTTCTAAAACTGGCATACCCCAGACTAGGTTATATTTTGAAATAAAAATGTGGATCACTCTTAATGAAGAATGAAACTTGGAAGAGCTGGAATTGCCATCAAATCATGATATCTAAAAGAGGAAGAATGGAACTTGTAGTTTGAAAATATGTTTTTAGAACCCTGTTTATATTTTAGAAAGTTCCAGACTCTGCACTCAAAAAAAGCTGTCCTTGTTCAGTGAGTCATAACACCCCTGAAGGTAATATAAAATACCACAAAATATTGCTATCAATTCAGTAAGTAACTGAAAGAGAAAGAAAAACGAGTTAATGCTTCAAGTGGAGCTCATTTGTTATTTCAACTGAAAGATCCCAACCTAAAGCATTAACTCAACGTTTTTTTCTTTTGGGATCTTGGTGCAGTTGCTAGGCTGAATTTTGTGTGCACCATGGAAATGAAAACAGAGGCTGGAAGCCCGACGTCATGACAGGCAATTAAGGTATTTAAGAGGCCTATTGATAGTGATTTTATTCGTCATTTTGCATTTTATTAATGACACACTGGATTCATGGTGCTTCAGAGCCTCGCCTGCTTGAAGAAGGTGACATGGAAGCAGTAGCTCATTGCTGGCTGCAAGTGGAGGGCATTGTATGAGGAGTGGGGCAAACGTCCCAAGACAGCGAGACCTGCAGGGAGGATAAAAGGGCAGCACCAAGAGCGAGAGCACAGCAAGACCGGCAAGGAGGATAAAAGAACAGCACTGAGAGCAAAAGCACAGTGAGACTGGAAGGGAGGATAAAACAGCAACATCGAGAGCAAGAGCTCAGCAAGACTGGCGGGGAGGATAAAAGAACAGCACTGAGAGTGAGAGCACAGCAAGACCAGCGGGAAGGATAAAAGAGCCGCACTAAGAGCTAAAGCACAGTGAGACTGACGGGGAGCATAAAAGAGCAGCACTGAGAGCAAGAGCACAGCGAGACTGGAGGGGAGGATAAAAGAGCAGCACCAAAAGCAAGAGCACAGTGAGGCTGGTGGGGAGGATAAACAGCAGCACTGAGAGTGAAAACACAACGAGACTGGTGAGGAGGATAAAGAGCAACACTGAGAGTGAGAGCACAACGAGACTGGTGAGGATAAACAGCAGCACTGACAGCGAGAGCACAACAAGACTGGTGAGGAGGATAAACAGCAGCACTGAGAGTGAAAACACAACAAGACTGGTGAGGAGGATAAAGAGCAACATTGAGAGCGAGAGCACAACGAGACTGGTGAGGAGGATAAACAGCAGCACTGAGAGCGAGAGCACAATGAGACTGGCAAGGAGGATAAAGAGCAGCACTGAGAATGAACACAACGAGACTGGCAAGGAGGATAAAGAGCTCTGGGGAGGGTTCAGAGCAGACTGACAGTATTTGGGGAAAAAAAATCAAAGTATGATATCACAGAAAAGCAGGTAAGTGATTGGTTGGTTCTCTTTTTCTGTCTCTAAACTAGGGCATTTTTTCAAATTACGAGCTGGGAAATTAATAACCTCAATCAGGCTGAGTATAACAGTGAGTGAATTTATAAGAGTAGTACCACAGAGCAGCCCTAGAGGCGTTAATTAAAATTAATAGTTTAAACAAGTTACCAACTAGATTCTAAAGGAGGGAATAAAGTTTTTTTTTAGATCATGGATGGGCAGCTGTGACTTCTTGCTTGCAATTCCTGCGCCATGTGGGAGCTCCAGGACACTTCAAGTGTCTTGGAGGATCATGTGTCTCAAGCTACTTGAGCATGAGTTTGAGGAGCAGCTGGAGTCACTGCGGAGCATCAGGAAACAGGAGAGTTTCCTGGATCATATGGTCCAGGAGGTGGTCACCCCACAGGTAGTGAGAGTTCAGCATTGTAGGTGGGTGGCTATCCAAAAGAGTAGGAAGAGACAGGAGGTGCAGGAGTCTTCGGGGTGTGTGCCTTCTCAAACCGATGCTCAGCATTGGAGATTGCCAGGAGTGATGATACCCTGAAGGAATGCAGTCCGGACCATGGCACCAATGGACAAAGGGCTGTACAGCAGGGCACAGCAAAGTGTAGAAATGCATTTGTTATAGGAGATTCCATAGTCAGGGGGACAGACAAGCAATTCTGTCACCATCATTGAGTCCCGCATGGTGTGTTGCCTCCCTGGTGCCAGGGTAAAGGACTTCATGGAGAGGATGAAGAATATTCTGCAGGGGAAAGGGAGTGAGCCAGAAGTTTCAGTACACATTGGTACCAACGACAAAGGACAGGTATTGAGGTACTATGGTCAGATTTTCAGGAGCTAGGGAGGAAGTTTAAGAGTAGGACCGTGAAGTTAGTAATCTCTGGATTACTCCCAGTGCCACATGCTAGCAAATAGGAAGATGAGGAGGATCAATGCGTGGCTTGAAGCATGATGCAGGAGGGAGGGCTTCGCGGAATGCAAAGACAGGATTACAATGCATGTATGTAAATACACAAAGGGCTGAATTTTACAAGCCTCTCGACGCCGTGGGTTGCAGCGGTGGGGGGCTGTAAAATTCTGGGGGGAGAGGCCTGCCTCGACCCGCGACGTCGAATAGGGCCTGCCAAATATTCCCGATGGCGGGGGGACCTTGGTGCGGCCAATGGCAGGGCCTTCATATTCATATTATACTAAATTAGATGCAAATTCACTTACCTGCTGGCGGCAGCCGTCCCACACCGATTTTACGACCGCTGTTCGTCCCTCACGTGCCTTCGGAATTTCTGCGAGGGGATCCTGGTGGGGAGGGGGGAGGAATAAAATTTTCAGGGCGGGAGGGGTGGGGGAGCGGGGAAGGCAATTTTGATTCTGATGTGGGGATGATGGGAAGGAGTTGAAGGACAAAAGTTTGAAGGTTGGGGGATAAAGTTCAGGTAGGGAAAAAAGCATGTTTTGGTTATCTCGGGCAATGAAATGACCATTGGGGGGGTTGGGGAAGGGCCTCCATCACATAAGTTTTTATTTAATAAAAATTAATAATGATACACCTTTAAAAAATTGTAATTTTTGCAGGGCTTATAGCCCTTTAAGAATGGCGGCAGGCGCCACTGCCGGGGACGCAACGGCCATCCCCCCTACGTCATCGGGGACGGCCGATCCGCCTCCTCTATTTAAATAAGTCCCGTGCGTAATATCGTGGGGGCTCCTCGGCGGCACTTCCGTGTCGGAAGGCTGCTGAGTTCAAAGTGTGCCGCTGCAGAGCGTGGCACACAATTAAAATTCAGCCCTAAGTATGGTGAATAAGTTTGGTGAGCTACAAGCACAAATTGCAGAATGGGAATATGATGTAGTGGTGATAACAGAAACATGGCTTAAAAATGGTGAGGACTGGGCACTTAATATACAAGGATATAAAGTGTTCAGAAAAGATAGAGAAGAAATAAAGGGAGGTGGGGTGGTAGTACTGCTTAGGGAAGACATTGTCGTGTTGGAAAGAGGGGATGTCCTTGAGGAGACAAGGAGAGCATCCACTTGGCTAGAGTTCAGAAGCAAAAAGGGTATGATCACGCTACTGGGGGTATTCTATAGGTCTCCAAATAGTGAGATAGAGATAGAGGAGCAAATCTGCAAGAACTATAGAGTCGTGATATTGGGGGACTTTAATTACCCAAACATCACTTAGGATAATGTTAGAGTAAAGAAAAGGAGGGGAGAGGAATTTTTGCAATGTGTTCAGGAGGACTTCCTTGATCAGTATGTTTTCAGCCCAACTAGAAAGGAGGCACTGCTGGATCTGGTGCTGGGAAATTAGGTGGGTCAAGTGAACCAAGTGTCTGTGGGGGAGCACTTGTGTAAGAGTGATCATCGTAGCATAAGTTTTAGACCAGTAAGGCAGAAAAGGAAGGAACAAAATAAAGTAGAACATCTATATTGGAAGAGAAATAATGTCAATGTGATGAGAAGGAATCTATCCAGGGCGAAATTAAAACAAAGACTGTCAGGAAAAACTGTAATGGAACAATGTGTTTTCTTTAAGGAAGAGATGTTTCAGGTACAGGCTAGGTACATTCCAACAAGAGCAAAAGGTAGGGGAACAAAAATCAGGGCTCCTTGGATGATGAGGGAGAAAGAGATTATGATGAGGGAGATAGAGATTATGATGAAACTAAACAAAGAGGGTGTATGATGCATGTCAGGTAAATTCTTCAAGTGAGAACCAAGCCATATACAATAAGTTGAGAGGGGAGGTGAAGAGGAAAATAAGACTGGCAGAGAATATGAGAATAGAATGGCAGTCAACATAAAAAGGAACCCAAAAATCTTCTACTGGCAGTTAAATAGTAAGTGGGTAGTAAGAGATAGGTTGGAGCCTAATAGGGACAAAGAGGGTAATATATGCTTAGCAGCAGTGCAAGGGTAGAATACTTAATGAGTACTTTGTGTTGGTGATTACTAAGGAAGAGCAGACTGACAAAATATTGGTAGAAGCAAAGAGATTAGCGGCAATGGAAAGGGTACAAATTGAGAGGGAGGAGGTGCTGACAAAGCTGGCTACGCTTAGGGTAGGTAAGTCACCTGGCTTGCATCCCAGGTTGTTAAAGGAAGTGGGGGTGGAGATAATGGAAGGGCTTGCCGTAATCTTCCAATCTTCACTGGATATGGGGAAGGTGCCAGAGGATTGGAGAGTGGTACATGTGACAGCCTTAGTCAAGCAAGAGTGTAAGGACAGTCCTAGCAACTACAGGCCATTTAGTTTAACATCAGTGGTGGCTATGGTTTAGAAACAATAATAAAGGAAAAAATCAACAGGCACTTGACATGGTTTGAGTTAATTAAGGATAGCCAGCACGGATTTGTAAAAGGCAGAGCATGCTTGACTAATCTCACAGAATTTCTTGATGAAGTAACAGAGAACATTGATAAAGGGAATATGATGGATGTTGTTTATATGGATTTTAAGAAAGTGTTTGATAAAGTACTACATAAAAGACTGGATAACAAAATTGAGTGTCCAGTTGGATAAATAATTGGCTTACGGACAGAAAATAGCGAGTCATGGTAGAAATGGTTGATTCCCAAGGGTCAGTGCTAGGACCACTGCTTTTTTGCTATATAAAAGAACAGTACAGCACAGGATCAGGCCATTCGGCCCTCCAAGCCTGCGCCGATCTTGATGCCTGCCTAAACTAAAACCTTCTGTATTTCTGGGGACCGTATCCCTCTATTCCCATCCTATTCATGTATTTGTCAAGATGCCTCTTAAACGTCGCTATCGTACCTGCTTCCACCACCTCCCCTGTCAGCAAGTTCCAAGCACTCACCACCCTCTGTGTAAAGAACTTGCCTCGCACATCCCCTCTAAACTTTGCCCCTCCCACCTTAAACCTATGTCCCCTAGTAACTGACTCTTCCACCCTGGGAAAAAGCTTCTGACTATCCACTCTGTCCATGTCACTCATAACTTTGTAAACCTCTATCATGTCGCCCCTCCACCTCTGTTGTTCCAGTGAAAACAACCGGAGTTTATCCAACCTCTCCTCATAGCTAATGCCCTCCAGACCAGGCAACATCCTGGTAAACCTCCTCTGTACCCTCTCCAAAGCCTCCACGTCCTTCTGGTAGTGTGGTGACCAGAATTGCACGCAATATTCTAAGTATGGCCCAACTAAGGTTCTGTACAGCTACAGCATGACTTGCCAATTTTTGTACTCTATGCCCCGACCGATGAAGGCAAGCATGCCTTATGCCTTCTTGACTACCTTATCCACCTGCGTTGCCACTTTCAGTGACCTGTGGACCTGTACGCCCAGATCTCTCTGCCTGTCAATACTCCTAAGGGTTCTGCCATTTACTGTATACTTCCCACCTGTATTAGATCTTCCAAAATGCATTACCTCACATTTGTCCGGATTAAACTCCATCTGCCATTTCTCCGCCCAAGTCTCCAACCGATCTATATCCTGCTGTATCCTTTGACAATCATCATCATTATCCGCAACTCCACCAACCTTTGTGTCGTCCGCGAACTTACTAATCAGACCAGCTACATTTTCCTCCATTTATATATAATACAAATAACAAAGGTCCCAGCACTGATCCCTGCGGAACACCACTAGTCACAGCTCTCCATTCAGAAAAGCACCCTTCCACTGTTACCCTCTGTCTTCTATGACTGAGCCAGTTCTGTATCCATCTTGCCAGCTCACCTCTGATCCCGTGTGACTTCACCTTTTGTACCAGTCTGCCATGAGGGACCTTGTCAAAGGCTTCACTGAAGTCCATATAGATAACATCCACTGCCCTTCCTTCATCAATCATCTTCGTCACTTCCTCAAAAAACTCGATCAAGTTTGTGAGACACGACCTCCCCTTCACAAAACCATGCTGCCTCTCGCTAATAAGTTAATTTGTTTCCAAATGGGAGTAAATCCTGTCCCGAAGAATCCTCTTTAATAATTTCCCTACCGCTGATGTAAGGCTCACCGGCCTAAAATTTCCTGGATTATCCTTGCTACCCTTCTTAAATAAAGGAACAACATTGGCTATTCTCCAGTCCTCTGGTACCTCACCTGTAGCCAATGAGGATACAAAGATTTCTGTCAAGGTCCCAGCAATTTCTTCCATTGCCTCCCTCAGTATTCTGGGGTAGATCCCATCAGGTCCTGGGGACTTATCTACCTTAATGCTTTGCAAGACGCCCAACACCTCCTTTTTGATAACGACATGACCCAGACTATCTACACTCCCTTCCCTCGACTCATCATCCACCAAGTCCTTCTCTTTGGTGAATACTGATGCAAAGTACTCATTTAGTACCTCACCCATTTCCTCTGGCTTCACATATAGATTCCCTCCTCTGTCCTTGAGTGGGCCAACCCTTTCCCTGGTTACCCTTTTGCTCTTTATATCTGTATAAAAGCCTTGGGATTCTCCTTAATCCTGTTTGCCAATGACTTTTCATGACCCGTTTGAGCCCTCCTGACTCCTTGCTTAAGTTCCTTCCTACTTTCTTCATAATCCTCAAGGGCTTCGTCTGTTCCCAGCCTTCTAGCCCGTACAAATGCTTCCTTTTTCTTTTTGACTTGGCTCACAATATCCCTCATTATCCAAGGTTCCCGAAACTTGCCAAACTTATCCTTCTTCCTCACAGGAACATGCCGGTCCTGGATTCTAATCAACTGACGTTTGAAGGACTCCCACGTCAGATGTTGATTTACCCTCAAACAGCCGCCCCAAATCTAAATTCTCCAGTTCCTGCCTAATATTGTTATAATTAGCCTTCCCCCAATTTAGCACCTTCACCCGAGGACTATTCTTATCCTTATCCACAAGTATCTTAAAGCTTACGGAATTATGGTCACTGTTTCTGAAATGCTACTGAGACTTCGACCACTTGGTCGGGTTCATTCCCCAATACCAGGTCCAGTACGGCCCCTTCCCTAGTTGGACAATCTCCATGGTGTTTCAAGAAGCTCTCCTGGATGCTCCTTACAAATTCTGCCCCATCCAAGCCCCTAACACTAAGTGAGTCCCAGTCAATATAGGGGAAGTTAAAATCACCCACCACTACAACCCTGTTACCTTTACATCTTTCCAAAATCTGTCAACATATCTGCTCCTCTACCTCCCACTGGCTGTTGGGAGGCCTGTAGTAAACCCCTAACATCGTGACTGCACCCTTCCTATTCCGGAGCTTCACCCATATTGCATCGCTGCATGACCCCTCCGAGGTGTCCTACTGCAGTACAGCTGTGATATTCTCCTTAACCAGTAATGCAACTCCCCCACCCCTTTTACACCCCGCTCTATCCCGCCTGAAGCTTCTAAATCCCGGAACATTTAGCTGCCAATCCTGTCCTTCCCTCAACCAAGTCTCTGTAATAGCAACATCATTGTTCCAAGTACTAATCCAAGCTCTAAGTTCATCTGCCTTACCTGTTATACTTCTTGCATTGAAACAAATGCACTTCAGACCACCAGTCCTGCTGTGCTCAGCACACATTTCCCACCCCCCTGCCACACTAGTTTAAACCCTCCCGAGTGACACTAGCGAACCTCGCAGCCAGGATATTTGTGCCCCTCCAGTTCAGATGCAACCCGTCCTTCTTGTACAGGTCCCACCTGTTCCTGAAGAGATCCCAATGATCCAGATATCTGAAACCCTCCCCTCTTACACCAGCTGTTCAGCCACGTGTTTAGCTGCACTATCTTCCTATTTCTAACCTCACTGGCATGTGGAACAGGGAGTAATCCCGAGATTACAACCCTAGAGGTCCTGTCTTTTAACTTTCTATCTAACTCCCTAAACTCCCCCTGCAGAACCTCGTCACTCTTCCTGCCTATGTCATTGGTACCGATGTGTACCACAACGTCTGGCTGTTCAGCCTCCCCCTTCAGAATGCCCCCTGTCCGTTCAGAGACATCCTTGACCCTGGCACCAGGGAGGCAACATACCATCCTGTAGTCTCTTTCACATCTACAGAAGCGCCTATCTGTGCTCCTGACTATAGAGTCCCCTATAATTATTGCTCTTCTGTGCTTTGTCCCTCCCTGCTGAACAACAGTGCCAGCCGTGGTGCCACTGCTCTGGCTGCTGCTGTTTTCCCCCGATAGGCCATCCCCCCCAACAGTATCCAAAACGGTCTACTTGTTAGAGAGGGGGATAGCCACAGGGGATTCCTGCACTGACTGCCTGCCCCTTCTAGCGGTCACCCATCTATCTGCCTGCACCTTGGGTGTAATCACTTCTCTAAAACTCCTGTCTATGACACTTTCTGCCACTTGCATGCTCCTAAGTGCATCCAATTGCTGCTCCAACCGATCCACGCGGTCTGTGAGGAGCTACAACTGGGTGCACTTCCTGCAGATGTAGTCGTCTGGAACGTTGGAAACGTCACAGACCTCCCACATCTCATTGGTGAAGCACTTTACCCCTCTGACTGACATTTCTAGCACTAATTAATAAATTAATTCAAAATAAATAAATACTTACTAAATCCTTCCGAAATTATGTTACAATTAACTATATGGTCCCTAGTGCTAGATTTCTACTATAAATATTAAATGCTAACTAAATACAGTAATCTCCTCCCTCCGGTTTAGTTACTCTACTTATTAACTAATTAGTTAATTAAGGTTTTAATCAATTTTTATCAATGTTTTATTTTCAAATTCAGTACAAATTCCCTACCAGCCAATCAGGTCACAGCTTTCCTGTGACGTCACTTTTTCAGTTTTTTTTTTAAGTTTTTTTCAGTTTTCCTTTACCAGAGGTAAGTTTTTTTATACTTACCGCTCCGGTACTCCGCCCTCCGAGTCTTCTCCCTGGATGTTGGCCGCGAATCCCCGAGGTAAGTTTTTTATACTTACAGGTCCGGAACTCCGCCCTCCGAGTCTTCTCCCTGGATGTTGGCCGCGAATCCCCGAGGTAAGTTTTTTATACTTACAGGTCCGGAACTCCGCCCTCCGAGTCTTCTCCCTGGATATACAAATGACTTGGATCGTGGAATGAAGAGTAGAACTTCAAAAGTTGCCATTGATACCAAATTTGAAGGAATGGCACACAGCTAGGATGATATGAACCATTGCAACAGGACATAGATAGGTTAGCAGATTGGGCAGCCAAGTGGAAGATGGAATTTAATAGTGAGAGGTGATGCATTTTGGCAGAAGGGATAGGGTGAGGCAATATAAACTTAATAGCACAGTTCTAAAGAGTGTGCAGGGGGTGGGGGTGCATGTGCATCAATCTTTGAAGGTGGCAGGACATATTGAGAGAGTACTTGGCAAAGCATATGGAATCTTGGGCTTCATAAATAGAGACATAGAGTACAAAAGCAAGGAAGCCATGTGGAACCTTTATAAAGTTCTGGTTAGGCCCCAAATGGAATATGGTGTCCAGTTCTGGTCACCACATTTTAGGAAGGATGTGTGGGTCCTTGAGAGGGTGTAAAGAAGATTTACCAGAATGGTTCCGGGAATGGGGGATTTTAGTTACAAGATTAGATTGGAAAAGCTGGGTTTCTTCTCCTTGGAGCAAAGGAGATTGAGGGGAAATTTTATAAGAGGTGTACAAGATTATTATAGGCTTATTTAAGTTAGACAAGGAAAAACTGTTCCCGTTAACTGATGGTACAAGGACTAGGGGACACAGATTGAAGGTTTTCAATGAGAAATGCAGGGGGAATGTGAGGAAGAACTTTTTTACACAGCAAGTGGTAATGTCCTGGAATTCGCTGCCCACAAGGGTGCTGGAAGTGGAAATAATCAATGATTTCAAAAGGAAATTGGATGAATACTTGAAGGAAATAAAATTGCAGGACTACAGGGATCAAGCGGGGGAGTGGGACTGCTTGGATTGCTCCATGGAGAACCAGCATGGACTTGATGGGCCAAATGGCCTCGTTCTGTGGCATAAATGACTCTATAGCTCTTTAACTGTGGGGGTGTCATTCCAAGGGAACAACAGGCAAGTGCCACTTCATCAGAGGTAACTAGTGGGGGGGAAGGAGATGGGCCACTGGCAGTGAAGGACTTGTGCTCGTTAGAGGCCACCTCTCATGTGTCTCATTCATCCAGGCCTCTGGGACCCCATTGAAGAGGAGGTGCAGCACAGCAGGAGGGAGGTCCAGGCACCTTCAGCGGCACCACAACGGCCTGTGAGGCCACAGGAAGGTCAGCAGCGGCCTCTAGATGGTGGAGAAGGGTGCAGAGTGAAAAGGCAGGTGGCTCCTCCACACAGAACCTCAAGAAAGGGTCTACCAGTCAAGGCTCAACTACCTGCAGATGTCTGAGAGGCAGTGCCAATGAAGACAGTCACTGACCTATGCACTATGATGCAGGAAGAGCTGTGCCCCAGGAGATTTGATGGAAATCCAATGTCAGTGGAGCTGAAGGTCATTGTGGTGCAGAATTCCTATGCCTCTGGATCATTCCAGGGATCTACTGGGGACATGTGTGGGATCTCACAGTCAGCGACCTATCGGTGCATCAAGGAGGTCACCAATGCACTTTTCAGGAGGGCTGGCGACTAAATGCTTTTCCGCATGGATCTCAACTCTCAAGCTGAGAGGACGATTGGGTTCGGGGCCATCGCTGGATTTCCCCAGGTGCATGATGTCATCGACTGCACACATGTGGCCATCAAGGCTCCCAAACACCAGCCAGTGAACTTCATCAAATGGAAAGGCTTCCACTCCCTCGATGTTCAACTGGTCTGCGACCACTGTAAATGGATCCTGCAGGTCTGTGCATGCTTCCTGGGAAGTTGTCACGATGCCTACATTTTGAGACAGTCCCAGGTGCCGGATCTTTTTTGGCCTCCCTCCCTCTCTCCTTCAGGGATGGATCCTTGGAGACAAGGGCTACTTTCTGAGGATATGGCTACTGACACCTGTGAGGAGCCCACGCACAGATGCTGAGGAGAGGTAGAATGCCTGCCACGGGACAACACATGCAACCATAGGGTAGGTATTGGTCTGCTGAAGATGAGATTCAGGTGCCTAGATCACCCTTTGAATAACTAGAGGTAATTTACACTCAATAAGGATATCCAGCAACAAAGAAGTAATGTGAATGTAGTGGTGTAATGTTGTAGAGCTGGGGTGTCCAAACAATGACCCACAGGCCATATGTAATCCTTGAAACAAAGGCTTTTGAGCCTAGAAAGTCCCAGTGAAACCAATTATATCTATCACAATGTATGTATTGGTGTTTTTATTTAAACAACTGTGTCTCTTGATTCATGTCTGTAACTTAGGCTTGGGGAGAGTTATTGTTATTTGACTTTAATTATGTAAAATTAATATTTAATTTTTTTTAATGGTGCCAGCTTTTGAATTGTGATTGGTTCAGTAGTGGTCCTTGAGGTTCTATGATAACATTAATCCAAGTGTGCCTTCCAAAGATAACAAATTTGGGCATCCCTGTCCCTTCAACCAATCACGGTGAAGAACTTCATCCAATCAGATCCCAGTAACCATTGTTCCTTCGATGAAGCAGATGACAGAAACATATTTGTATTGTCATTTGCTACTGAGTTAATAACATTCTGTCGCTAAAAATATCGAGATTCTACTGTCAGTTCTCACCACCTCTAAAAATATTGCTAAAAATAATTTTTAAAAAAAGTCAATTCCAGAATATGAAATCACAAACTTGCCCTTAACTTGATTCAAACAACTTTCCTCTCACAAATAACATAACATACCTTTCCAAGGCTCTGAACATCTTAGATTCCAAGTACCTTCTATACTTTGTTATACCCACCTGATCAACTGTTTTCTCACATCCTGAGGCCTAGTGCATTGGCCTCAGTGTGTATAAAAAGTACATTTACGCAGGAGCCCATCTCCAAAATCAAAGACGATAATTCCTAGTAGCTACTGCACAATTATGGCTTCAAAACATGCACAACATTTTTCCTTGCAGAACCAATGACATACCCAATAGCACAGCAGCGTCTCTGAGGAGTGAACTGCAGACCTTATTTCAGTAGTGCTTAAAACAATGGAGCAATAACAAACGAGGAACAGATAAACAAATATTTTGGAGGGAAAAGGAAAAGGTGAGATTCTGTTTTCAGACGAAGAAAAACAGAGGGTTGATGTGAGATCCTTTTACAGGGGAGAAAGAGACAGAATGACCCTCAAGCAGGGAAGGAAGATGGAGAGGGAATGCTTTGCAGATATGGTTAAGTGTAATGGAAGAGAGATATAGCCCATTCATGTGGAAGGAGAGAGAGAGAGAGAAATAAATAATAAGAAAAAATAGACAGACCCTCATTAAATGAGGTGTTACGATGGAGCAAGAAGGTGATTTAGTGCTTTGGATCAGAAATTGGCTAGCTGAAAGAAGACAGAGGGTGGTGATTGATGGCAAATGTTCATCCTGGAGTTTAGTTACTAGTGGTGTACCGCAAGGATCTGTTTTGAGGCCACTGCTGTTTGTCATTTTTATAAATGACCTGGATGAGGGTGTAGAAGGGTGGGTTAGTAAATTTGCGGATGACACGAAGGTCGGTGGAGTTGTGGATAGTGCCGAAGGATGTTGTAGGTTACAGAGGGACATAGATAGGCTGCAGAGCTGGGCTGAGAGATGGCAAATGGAGTTTAATGCAGAAAAGTGTGAGGTGATTCACTTTGGAAGGAGTAACAGGAATGCAGAGTACTGGGCTAATGGGAAGATTCTTGGTAGTGTAGATGAGCAGAGAGATCTTGGTGTCCAGGTACAGAAATCCCTGAAAGTTGCCACCCAGGTTAATAGGGCTGTTAAGAAGGCATATGGTGTGTTAGCTTTTATTAGTAGGTAGATCGAGTTTCGGAGCCACGAGGTCATGCTGCAGCTGTACAAAACTCTGGTGCGGCCGCACCTGGAGTATTGCGTGCAGTTCTGGTCACCGCATTATAGGCAGGATGTGGAAGCTTTGGAAAGGGTGCAGAGGAGATTTACTAGGATGTTGCCTGGTATGGAGGGAAGGTCTTACGAGGAAAGGCTGAGGGACTTGAGGTTGTTTTCGTTGGAGAGAAGGAGGAGGAGAGGTGACTTAATAGAGACATATAAGATAATCAGAGGGTTAGATAGGGTGGATAGTGAGAGTCTTTTTCCTCGGATAGTGATGGCAAACACGAGGGGACATAGCTTTAAGTTGAGGGGTGATAGATATAGGACAGATTTCAGAGCTAGTTTCTTTACTCAGAGAGTAGTAGGGGCGTGGAACGCCCTGCCTGCAACAGTAGTAGACTCGCCAACTTTAAGGGCATTTAAGTGGTCATTGGATAGACATATGGATGAAAATGGAATAGTGTAGGTCAGATGGTTTCACAGATCGGTGCAACATCGAGGGCCGAAGGGCCTGTACTGCGCTGTAATGTTCTATCTAAGAGTGCAATAAATATCCTTTGAGAAGAGTTGGGCAGACAAAATTTGCTTAAGAAGGAAGTAGTCATTTTTTTGCAGGGGGAGTAGAAGGCCTATTGAGGTGAGGAGACATTGTTGATCAAGGTTGGAAAAGAGATGGAGAGAAACTCTGCAAGGCACAGTTATCTTTGGCTCTACTTGCTGTGGAAATGCCAATTGCTATTGAGGCTCAGCAAACCCACGTTACGAAACTGCGTAACCTTTCACTCAAGGTGAGCCACAGGGAATCTGCAAGTTAATAATTAAAAATGACTACTATGGAATGATCAACTTGGAACTTACTGTGACAAGCTATATGCTAATAATTCTATTGCTATTATCCTGCTATTAAAGAATACAAAAAGTACATTTTCTGTCAGATATACATGAATAAACACAACTGTTTAAAGGTACAAATACAAGACATTAATTTTATTATGTTAGTTATCAAAAATGATTTTATTTTACCATAATGGTAGAATGTATCTGTGTAGTCAGTAAGGCTATTTCGAATAGCTTCAGTTTTCACTCACCTGTCTCGGCACCAGGGCATCAGTTTGTCGCTGATTCTACCCAAACTTTTTCAGACCTCTAACTTTAAATATAGTTTTTTCCACATGTTGTCTCCTCCCTACTCCCCATGCAATTCAAAGTATAGCTAATTTGATCTAGCATGTTACCACGCCCATGTAACTTCGTTTTTCTGTGTCCATATGTGTGCATTTTGGCAGCCGCTCATGAGCAGATCACTTCTAATTCCCCCCTTCTCCACCTTTTCTCTTTACCCCTCCTGCCATCATGCTTCTTTTTCTTTTCTACAACCTCAGGCATTCTACCCTCACAAACCCCAATCCTTCGATACTCGTCATCTTTTCTATTCTCCTGCCACCATCCCAGGCTTCACTATCTCTTAAGTAATCCTATAGCTTCCCTCTGTGCTTCTTTTAGCATCCTCTGAGGGGCCCTTTGAAAAATTAATTTCTGCCTCCTAATGAGCAGCAACTGCCCCATCCTTCACCAACCTACCCCAAAGCACACCTGCCAGGATCTAACCTTCTCCGTGTCCCACTTATCAGTCCCAGCGCTGATCCGTGGACTGTGCCAGTGGATTGGCTATCATTACCCCTCTCAGAATCTACTTCCAGAATGTGTGTTCACTTGTGAACAAAGCCTTTGTCATTGTTGACCTTATTACAGATGATCACTGACATCATGACCTTGGTGGAGACATGGCGGAGGGGTGAAGACACCTTTCGCCTTAAAGAAGTTTCCCTACCAGGTTATACATTCCACCACTTTCCCCACTAAAACCGCTGCGGTGGTGGTGTCGTCCTTATCTCTAAATCACATCTTGGCATGTCTCCCTACTCCTCTGGCAATGTCTCCTTCTTTGAGCATCACACCTTGTTCCACTCCTCACGACTCTCATTTAAAATCCTTGTTCTGGATCAGTCACCAAATATCATGCCAAGTTTCTCACCGAGGTATCGTCTCTACTTTCCTTCCTCAGCTCTGCACTGAATGACTTCTCATCTTCAGTGATTTCAACCTCCATCTCAACTCTTTTTGCTCTCTCTTCTCTGAGTTCACAGTCCCCTTGCCTCCCTAAATCACTCCCCCCCCCCCCCCCATATAAACTCTCCTACCCATATTCATAACCCCCCTCAATCTTTCTATCTCACAAGGCCTATCACCGATAAGGCAATTTTTGATCATTTCCCTCTATCGCGCTCCACCAAAATTCCTCTTCCCCCAACCAATCTCATTTCTTTCTGTGTCGACCCCTGGAAAACAAACTCCCTCAATTCACTTAGCACTGCACTTCCAAATTTCCAACTATCTAACCTTTGGCCCACAATTCATCATGACATTTCTGCAGATACCGATCTACTAAGTCACACCGTCTCCATCACCTTTGATACCATTGTCTGCATTTAAACCATTACTCTCTCTCATCCAAGTTGTTTTCCCCATCTCCACTGTTTTAAGTCCAAGGGACACAAATTTGAATGTCTGTAGTGAACAATTGGTTTAACCACCCATCGCCAGATCTGGCTGGACCACATAAAGCATCATCAGGTCCTGTTCTCCATTGCTGAAACGGCTCCATATTCAAAGAACATCCCGGAATGCAAAGATAACTGCCAGCTTCGCTTCCTCACCAGAATCCCTCTTTTTAAACTGCCCTCCCTTGCCTCCTCCACCCTCACCTCCAATATCAAATGCGAGGAGCTCATGGACTTCTTGTCACAAAGATCAAGACCATCCGTTAAGCTGCCTGTGCCAATTCCCTCCCTTCCCCTAGCCCACTGGATCAAATTATCTCCAATATTCCCTGCTGCCAGTGTCCTGAACTTACATTTTTCTCTAGATTCTATCCCATCTCCTATCTCACTTTCTCAGGGTTCACTTGTCCATGAGGCCCACCTCCTGTTCCCTTAATCCTATTCCAATCAAACTGTTGATCACTCTACTTCCCTTCCTTGGCACCATACTAGCTGATATTGTTTCTCTCCAAAATCTTTTTACATGTTGTCGCGCACCAAATTCGTGCCCATCTTTTCTGCAATTCCATCTTTGAATCCCTCCAGTCAGGTTTCTGGCTCCAGCCATAGTACCGAAACAGCTCTTAACAAAGTCATAAATGACATCCTATGTGACTGTGACTGTGGTAAACTATCCTTCCTCATCTTGTCTGGCGCCTTTGACACAGTTGACCACACTATCCTCCTCCGATGCCTCTTGCCCAGTTGGGTGGGACTGCAATAGGCTAGTTTCACTCTTTTCTATATAGTCGTAGCCATAGAATCACCTGCATTGGTTTCTTTTACCACCCCCGTACCGTTAGCTCTGGATTCCCCCAAGAATCTATCCTTTGCCCCCTTCTATTTCGTATCTACATGTTGCTGCTCAGCAGTGTCATCCAAAAGACATCAGATTCCACATGTACGCTGACAACATTCAGCTTTAGTTCATCACCGTGTCTCTGGACCCCCTCCACTATCTCTGTTTTGTCACACTGCTATTCTGACATGCAATTTTGGATGAGCAGAATTTTTCTCCAACTAAATATTAGGAAGACTGTAAGCATTGTCTTTCACCTCTGCCACAAACTCCATTCCTTGATTATCATATCCACTCCTGGCAACGATCTGAGGCTGCGCAAGACACCTCACAACCTTCGTGTCATGTTTGAACCCACATGAGTTTCCAAAACATATCCACTCCATCACCAAGACTGCTTACTTCTATTTCCGTAACATTGCCAACTCAGACCCTGCCTCAGCTCATCTCCTTCTGAACCATCCATGCATTTGGTACCTCGAGACTTGACGTTTTGAACACTTTCCTGCCCAGTCTCCCATCTTCCACCCTACATAGATTTGCGCTCATTCAAAACTCTCCTGCTCGTATCTTAACTCACATCATGTCCCATTCACCCATCACCCCTGTGCTTGCTGACATTCACTGGCTCCGAATCCGACAACACCTCAACTTAAAATCCTCATCCTTGTTTTCAAATCCCTCCATGGCATCACTCTTCTCCATCTTTGTAACCTCCTCCAATCCTACAAGCCTTTGAGATACTTGCATTCCTCCAATTCTGGTCTCTTGCACTATCATTGGTAGCTATGCTTTCAGTTGCCTTCACCTTCAGCTCTGGAATTCCCTCCGTAACCCCTCTGCCTCTCTACTCATTTAAGATTCTCCTTAAAACCTACCTATTTGACCAAGCTTTTGGTTATCTATCCTTATAACTCCTTCTGTGACTGAGTGTCAAAAATGTTTTTTATTGATAATGCTTTTGTTAAGCACCTTAGGATGTTTTGCTATGTTTAAGACACAATATAAATGCAAGTTGTTGTTTCCTTGAAACTGTCCACCTCCCTGTCAACATTGTTTTCTCTGATTCCCAGCTATCAAAACAAGCTTATTCCAACAGAAAGTATTTAAAAATAACATTGGAAACTATCATAATGTATAGATACATATATAAAACATAGATATAAACATAAAACATACATAAAATCTCAAACAGGAAGTTTCAAAGATGCAGTTTCTTTTTTCTCCATTTGCCTAGAAACAAGGCACAGAGACTGAACTATCACATTTCTTTAAGCAATTGATGCCCAAAAGTGATATAGCTGTAAAAGAAAAAAAATAAAAGTCCTGCATTTATGTAGCACTTTTCACAGCCTCAGGATATCCCAAAGCCCTTTACAGTCAATGAACTACTTTGTAGTGCAGTCATTATTATCTGTGGACAGCCAATTTGCGCACAGTATGCTCCCACAAAGAGCAATGAAATAAATGAACAGATCATCTGTTTTAAGCATTGGTTGAAGGATAAATGCTGGCCAGGACACCAGGAGAGCTCCCTGCTCTTCTTTGAATAGTGCCACGGGATCTTTTACATCCACATAAGAGGACATATTGGTCCTCAGTTTAGTGTCTCCTATGAAAGGCAGCACCTTCAACAATGCAGCGCTCCCTCAGTGCTGCACTGAAGTTTCAGACAAGATTATGTGTTCAAGTCTTTGGACTGGGTCTTGAACTGGCTAAGGCAAGAGTTCTACCACTGAGCCATAGCTGGCACTTGACTCCAGGTAAATGCAATTTATTTTACAAATTAATTAAGAAATGTAGCACATAAGCTGTTTTTTAAGATTTAGATTATGTGAAACAACGGTCAATAGCTTTACAATTGATTAATTACAGATAGAATCATAGAATAAATTCGTAGAATAGTTATAGCACAAAAGGAGGCCATTTGGACTGTCGTGTCCGTGCCAGCTCTCTCCAGCAGTAAATCAGCTAGCCCCACTCCTCAGCCCTTTCCCTGTAGCCCTGCAAATTTTTTTCTCTTCAGATGCTTATCCAATTCCCTTTTGAAAGCCACACTCTCAGGCAGTGCATTCCCGATCGTAACCATTTGCCATTCACATTATATCTGGTTCTTGACCCTTCCGCCACTGGGACCAGTGTCTCTCTATCTGCTCTGTCCAGACAACTCATGATTTTGAATACCCCTATTAAATCTCCTCTCAATCTTCTTTTCTCTAAGGAGAACAGCCCTAGCTTCTCTAGTCTATCTACCCAGCTGAAGTCCCTCATTCCTGGAACCATGCTTGTAAATCTTTTCTGCACCCCCTCTAAGAGCCTTCACATCCTTCCTGAAGTGTGGTGCCCACAGTAGGACACAATATTCCAATTGAGGTCAAAACAGTGCTTTATAAAAGTTCACCATAACTTTCTTGCTTTTGTACTCTATGCCTCTATTTATAAAGCCCAGAATCCCATATGTCTTTTAAACTGCTTGCTCAACCTGCCCTGCTACCTTCAGTGATTTGTGCGCATAGACCCCCAGGTCTCTCTGTTCCTGCACCCCCTTTAGAATTGCACTCTTTACTTTATATTGCTTCTCCTCATTCTTCCTACCAGAATTTAACATTTCACACCTCTCTGCATTACATTTCATCTGCCATGGTCATTCAACTAGCCTGTCTATGTCCCCTTGAAGTCTATCCTTATCCTCCTCACAGTTTTGTGTCATGTACAAATTTTGAAATTGTGCCCTACACACCCAATTCAATATATATCAAGAAAAGCATGGTCCTAGTTCTGACCCCTGGGGAATCCCACTGTATTACTTTCCTCCAGTCTGAAAAACAACATTCGCCACTACTGTTTCCAGTCACTCAGCCAATGTCGTATCCGTGAGGCCGCTTTCCTTTTTATTCCATGGCCTTTGACTTTTCTGACATGCCTGTTATGTGGCACTTTATCAAATGCCTTTCGGAAGTCCATGTGCACCACATCAACCACATTACCCTCATCAACCCTTTCTGTTACCTCATTAAAAAACTCAATCAAGTTAGTTGAACACGATTTGCCTTGAACAAATCCGTGCTGGCTTTCTTTAATTAATCGACACTTCTCAAAGTGTTAATTTTGTCCTGGAATATTGTTTCTCAAAGCTTTCCCACCACCAAGGTCAAACTGATTGGCCTGTTGTTGCTGGGTTTATCCTTACAGCCTTTTTAAACAAAGGTGTAACATTTGCAATTCTGCAGTCCTCTGGCACCACTTCTGTACCTAAGCAGGATTGGAAGATTATGATCAGTGCCTCCACAATTGCCTATCTTACAATTACAATTCCGATGACAATCTTTCTAGCAATATCAGCTCAAAATGTGTTTCTTTTTCCCCATTGAAACAACTGTTGTGTATTTTCATTGATTGTGTTGCATTTTCATCATATTTCAGTTGTCTATTTACTGTGCATGCCTTGAAAATAACAATAGTTATATAATACATAGTATTTATAAATTACTTCATGAAATATAAGAAACAAGAAATGAATTTGCACTAAATTACTTTCATGCTTGAAGGCCTTGTGAGTGAACAAACCCCAGCTGAGGGAGTTCAGATGGGAACAGACTACTCTGACATTGGACAGAGCAGCTAGGATGAGCTTCAGCAGATGCAACCTCCTGGACAGGAGGAGATCAGAGGAGCACAGTGGGTAGCTGCAAGGGGAAGGCGGCACTACCCAACACATAGGGTCTACCGCCCAAATGCCAGTTACCTGCAAATGACAGAGCACCAGTGCCGTGGGAGGCTGCACCTATCTCGGAAGAAGGTTGCAGACATTTGTGCTGTGATCCACAATGACCTGAGGCCTCACAGCCCCCATGGCAGTCCCTTACCTGCAGCCGTCAAGGTCACTGTCACCCTGAATTTCTATGCAACCGGGTCGTCACAGGGATCAGCTGCAGACTTAAGTGGCATCTTGCAATTGGCAGCTCATCACGCTATCAGGCAGGTCATGGATGCCATATTCAGGAGGGCAAGGGACTACATCCAATTTGACACACATGGGCCAGTGCAAGTACAGAGGGCTTTGATGCCATCAATGGATTCCCTTAGGTCCAGGGGGTCATGGATTGCACCCACATACTCATCAAGGCACCAACAAACCAGCTGGTCAGATTCCTGAACAAAACGGGCTACCACTCATTGAATATGCAGTTAGTCTGTGACCACAGGGGGTGAATTTTGCAGGTCTGCATCCAGTTCCCGGGCAGATGTCATGACTCCATTATCCTCTGAGAGTCCCAAGTGCTGCACCTCTTCAGGCCCACATCCAGACTCCATGGGCGTCTGCTGGGGGATAAAGAGATGGCTCCTGATGCCCGTCTGTTACCCAGACACGGATGGAGAGAGGTACAACAGCTAGAGTCATCTCCTTACATGGACCTGCATTGAACAGACCATTGGCATCATGATGGTGTGCTTCTGTTGCCTTGACCCATCAGGTGGTGCCGTTCAGTACAAGGCAGCCAGAGTGTCCCTATTGTGGTCATTTGCAGCGCCCTGCGCAACATGATAATGCAAAGTGGCCTGGAGCTGAATGAAGAGGAGGTTCTGGAATGCCACTCCACCTCGGAGCAGGACAGGGAGGAGGAAGAGGAGGAGGAAGGGCTTGCTCAAGAGGTGGCGCCAACTAGGCAGTGGAGGACACTTGTCAATGATGTCCCAGACCTCAAGGTTAACTGCAGGGTGGCATGGCAACTAAGGCCATGCTATTTCAGCAACCCTTCACCTGATCGCCCCTAAGCCCTTGTGGGTGTCGACCCCAAAACTCACCTTCCAGCATAAAGAGCTATCATACCCATGTGACTCATAACTGCAAGGTTCCATGGCCAGCCATGAGCTTTGTTATGGACAGATGGGAAATGATAAGGGTGGTTTCCACTTTTCACCTCTCAACTGACCACAGACAGTGTGTTTTATTAGAATTGTGATTTAACCATTGAGCATTTTAATGGTCAATAAACAGACAAATGACAGGTTTTCTCATAGGTTTAAAGAAAGATAAATATTTATTAAACAATACCTGAAAATATTGGCAACATCACTCACTCACACACACAAACAAGCACACTCACAACAAAAGATAGAGATTAAAAGATAGCATGTATTTAGATCTGATGGTTTTAAACAGAATTCATTGTGAAACCTTCCTTGTTTCCCCGGGAGGAAAATCTATGAGCGGTGCAGCCCTGTTTTTTCCTTTCCTGGTTCACTGAGGTCAGTCTTTGGAAAGTTTCAGGTGGACGGATGCTTTGCTGCAGACTTCTTTGGTTAAATCTCAGTCACAGCTCAATGGCAAAAAAAATCCTGTTACAATTTCTCAAGTAGGGAGATTCAAGAACACCTTTCATCTCTTCTAGGTAGTTTAAAGATGGTATTCTGGCAGGGTCCTTCTTCTTGCTGGGATGGGCCTCTCTTTGTTCTGGCTTCTGGTTTTCTGCAGAAAATGTATTAAAAATTCCTTATCAGATACTTGGTTTCTGGCAAGTGATCCAAGGTTCTCTCCCATTGTATTTTCATAAATGTTGTTTGATGATGTGGCCATTGTTAGATAATGGGTTTGGATGTTGCTCAGCTCTATGCCATCTTGATAAAGTGGTATATTTTCACACCCATTATCCTGAGTTTGAGTCTAGTCACTATGTCTGCAAAGTCATTGTTAGCCCAACTTGTTGATGAGGGGTAGACATTAACATTGAATGGGCCATTTATATTTTTACAGCCTTCTTCAATATTTGACCAGACATTGATGATTGTTTCAAGATTCTAGCAGTTACCATGTGCATTCGCAGCATAGGAGAAGTCACCTGATCTCTTCCATCTTGTTTTTGCAGAAAAAAGGTGTCCATTTTGAGTTCAATTCTTCAGTTCATTTTACAGTTCATAATTTCTCCTTGCATGAGCGTGACAGCATGCAGATTGACGGTTGCTCCACCAACATTATCCAACATAACAAGACATGGACACATAACAGTCCCACCTCCCCCTCCCCCCGACTCCACAATGCTATATGCCCCTTCTGAGATGAAACATCAATAACACACATATCTGACTGATGACAGAAAGAAGTTATATTGTGATGATAAAATAGAACAGACTAATGTATGGAATGGCACCCAGCTGACCCATTAAGTGAGGTCAACGGCGTCGTGCTTTTCTTTCCTTAACACCTCTACGGGGTACTCCCCCGTGGCAGAGTATGGGGTGGAGGCAACCTGCTCCCTATTGTCTGCCTCTGGCTTAGATGCCCCTGGCTTCCATCCCCATCTTGGAGGTTCCCACAGGCTGCCGCGCTTGTGTCATTGCAGGGCCAGTTTCTCTCACCGGGCCTTGATATATAGATGGTTCCTGAGTCGGAGGGGGTGAGGAGCCGAAGGGTGATACTGGTGCCCCGAGGGGTGGCCCTTCATCTGCCGCTTCCACCATTTCAACCTTTACCTGGCCCACTTGGATGCTGGATGCAACCACCAACTTGAACGCAGCTGGCATCCACTCCGAGTATCTCAGTGCCATCAGTGACACTGAGCGATCAAGGCTACTGAGAGTTTCACTCTTTCTGTGCATATCAGTGCACTGCTCCTGCACCCACTCAGAGTGGTGTTGCACATGGCTCTCCAAGAGGTTGCCCAATCTCTCAATGGAGGAGCTCATATGATCGAATCACTGGGACCTGACAGAGCACATGCGCTGCATGGACTCCTCTATCATCTGCCCATGGCTCCTCAAGGCCTCAGGGAGCTCCAACAAACAGGAGTTTATCTGCCTCTAGTTCTCGAGGAAGACCCACCTTGTCTGTGACATCCGAGGTGCAGCATCTTCACCCAGCGAAGCATCTCTGAGTCTGTCCTCTGAAGGGGACTGTTCACAGCTGACTCTGCCTTGCCCTCCCCTTCCTGCTCGCCCGTGATGTGAACTTCGCCCAGTGCTTCCTTTTCTACACTACGCTGGGCCCAACCGAGATAAGTCTGTCTGCACTGATGGAAGGTGCAAGGTCTGATGTGATGGTGCAGGTTCCATGGAGTCCCTCCCTGCTGAGGATGGCGGCACTGATTGGGCAGGTTCATTTAGCTCCCGCTCTGCAGCTGGCCCTGTGGAAACACAAGAAAATGAAAATGAGGACTCCTCTGAATCAACAAGTGCCCCAGCACAACCATTCCCTCAGATGACAGCAGTCTAAGATCCTTAGCACGCATTGGGCAGGAGTATCCTCTATGCCCTTCACCTCAAGCAAGAGCTATCAATGATCCTGTTGTTCACAGCTTCCCGTCTTGCCATCCCCCACCGAATGCCTCGAGGGTACCCTGGCGATCTCCAGCCCCGACTCCTCCATTTGGGTTAAAGTGTGCAGTTGGGCACATCTACCTCCCATTCTGACCATTTCCCATGCATTATGGGCTCTCCTCCAGCAGGATAAGAGAATGATTCATGAGCAGGCTGCTCTCCCTCATCTCTTCCAGCATGACACACACTTGGGCTGATGTTCCCCTCAGTGATGTCCCAAGCTGATTGTCGGCCCATATGTGAGGGTGGCTGCTGTCTCACTATTGCGACTGCACATTTGTTCTGACAATGTTAGGCTGAACTATGGACATTATGTGTGGTCAGCTTGCTTGCATTCTGGTGCTTAGAGAATTTGGTGACCAATCAATCCAATGCAGCTGGCCACTCACCATACCAGACCGCAGGAGGTTATAGAACCTTTTCCTACAATGAAACCACGTCCTTCTGGTGGGCCCCAGCTGCTGACCTTCATGGCCACATCCATTCAAGCCCTCTTGGTCTCTCTGGTGGATTTCTCCTTCCTGAAACTGGGAAGAATACATCTCTCCTCTCTGCAACTGCTTCTGAAAACGCCTCCAGAGAGGCATCAGAAAAAAGTGGTACCACCCAGGGACGTATGCCTATGCCAACACTCGCCCTCCGGTCTCCCAACTTTTCTGAAGGCAATGGGAAGTCCAGTCATGGCTACCACTTGCTTTTTAAAATCACTCTCTGTTACTCAGTCCCACTTTCAGGATGCTTCTGGTGCCTCTAATTGGGCACCAGACATGCCCCCGCGCCACTTAGACCCTTCACGTTTGAAAATTGCGTCGCATCACTGGCTCAGGACCTGGAAATGTTCCAGGCGCTGGGTTCCCGACCTCGGAACAAAAATTCTGGTCTTAATCTCGCCTTCTTTCCACCCTACAGCAGACCCTCTCTTTCGCTCTTTCCTCTCCACCCCCATTGCCTTGCCACTGTACTTGCTTAAAACCTGTTAAATCTCTAACTTTTTTCAGTTCTGACAAAAGGTCTTTTACCTGAAACGTTAACTTAATTTCTGTCTCCACAGATGCCACCTGATCTGGTGAGTATTTCCAGTTTTTTCAGCATTAAAAAATTCTCAATGGGTACTTTAGTTCATTTAAAAGATAACGAGTAGAAGGCTTTTTGGAAGGATTGGAAATCTGAAAAGCATTTTAGTTCAGTGGAAATTTAATTTTAAAGTAAAATGTCTCGGAATATAAATTGGTACTTCAAAGTTTATTTGAGTTTAGAGTAATTAAATTGTATCCATGGGTATACTTTGTGCGCTACACTTCTTTGAAGAGGACAAATTGAGCATTTTACAGGGTCTTGACAGAAATCTTTGCATCCTCACTGGCCACAGGTGAGGTCCCAGAGGACTGGAGAATAGCCAATGTTGTTCCTTTGTTTAAGAAGGGTGGCAAGGATAATCCAGGAAATTATAGGCCGGTAAGCCTTACGTCAGTGGTAGGGAAACTATTAGAGAGGATTATTCGGGACAGGATTTACTCCCATTTGGAAACAAACAAACTTATTAGCGAGAGACAGCATGGTTTGGTAAAGGGGAGGTCGTGTCTTACTAATTTGATCGAGTTTTTTGAGGAAGTGACAAAGATGATTGAAGGAAGGAAGGGCAGTGGATGTTATCTATATGGACTTTAGTAAAGCCTTTGACAAGGTCCCGCATGGCAGACTGGTACAAAAGGTGAAGTCACACGAGATCAGAGGTGAGCTGGCAAGATGGATACAGAACTGGCTCGGTCATAGAAGACAGAGGGTAGCAGTGGATGGGTGTTTTTCGGAATGGAGGGATGTGACTAGTGGTGTTCCGCAGGAATCAGTGCTGGGACCTTTGCTGTTTGTAGTATATATAAATGATTTGGAAGAAAATGTAGCTGGTCTGATTAGTAAGTTTGCGGACGACACAAAGGTTGGTGGAGTTGCGGATAATGATGAGGATTGTCAGAGGATACAGCAAGATATAGATCGGTTGGAGACTTGGGCGGAGAAATGGCAGATGGAGTTTAATCCGGACAAATGTGAGGTAATGCATTTTGGAAGGTCTAATGCAGGTGGGAGATATACAGTAAATGGCAGAACCCTTAGGAGTATTGACAGGCAGAGAGATCTGGGCGTACAGATCCACAGGTCACTGAAAGTGGCAACGCAGGTGGATAAGGTAGTCAAGAAGGCATACGGCATGCTTGCCTTCATCGGTCAGGGCATAGAGTATAAAAATTGGCAAGTCATGTTGCAGCTGTACAGAACCTTAGTTAGGCCACACTTAGAAAATTGCATGCAATTCTGGTCTACCAGAAGGACGTGGAGGCTTTGGAGAGGGTACAGAGGAGGTTTACCGGGATGTTGCCTGGTCTGGAGGGCATTAGCTATGAGGAGAGGTTGGATAAACCCGGATTGTTTTCACTGGAACAACGAAGGTGGAGGGGCGACATACAAAGTTATGAGCGGCATGGACAGAGTGGATAGTCAGAAGCTTTTTCCCAGGGTGGAAGAGTCAGTTACTAGGGGATATCGGTTTAAGGTGGGAGGGGCAAAGTTTAGAGGGGATGTGCGAGGCAAGTTTTTTTTACACAGAGGGTGGCGAGTGCCTGGAACATGCTGCCAGGGGAGGTGGTGGAAGCAGGTGCGATAGTGACGTTTAAGAGACATCTTGACAAATACATGAATAGGATGGGAATAGAGGGATACGGTCCCCAGAAGTGCAGAAGGTGTTAGTTTAGGCAGGCATCAAGATCGGCACAGGCTTGGAGGGCCGAATGGCCTGTTCCTGTGCTGTACTGTTCTTTGTTCTTTATTTGTTAAAATTAACAAAATATTTATAGTTTTATAAGGTGAAATAACAATACCTCTGTTTTGAATGCAGGTTTTGAAATTCTAACGTAAACCATCTTTGGCCGAATCACCAGAATTAAAATGTTGGAGACCAAACATTTATAAACCAAAAAGTCAAACAATATTCTGAATATTGGAATTTATTGAATTACATAAATCTACAGCACAGAAACAGGCCATTCAGTGCAATGATCTGTGTTGGTCTTTATGCTCCACATGAGCCTCCTCCCAACCTACATCATCTAATCCCATCAGCATAACCTTCTATTCCTTTCATTCTCATGTGTTTATCCAGCTTCCCCTTAACTGCATCTATACTATTTGCCTCAACTACTCCATGTGGTAGCAAGTTCTCCATTCTGACCACTCTCTGGGTAAAACCTGAGTTAGTAAACTCTCTTTTAAGAAAAGCTCTGTGAACTGACCACTTGGGTGAGAAGTAAATGGAAGGCAATTGTTATATTTGCTATTAAATTAATCGCCTTCATCGCTTTGGTCTGTAGCGTGAATTAATGGTAGCTCACGAGTCTGCCTTATTAGTATATTGCTGTTGTGTGGTTTGAATGCACAAAGGGAGTGAAGAATATGCCAAGGAATATTACACAAGTCAGCAGATTTCCTGAGCAACTGACTAATCCTTCATAACTCTGGTGCAAGGTGTTGAGGACGCCCTCTTTCACCATTTCCTCTCCTTCCCACGGTTTTCCTTGTCTGATAAGGACTTGTGCTGCTTCTCTGACTCCTCGAAATGCAATTAACAAGATCAGATAGCTGTGATTGATAATTTCAGTCATTTTGTTGATGGGTTTTCATTGTTTTTAATTTGTAAGCACATCAGAACTCAGAAATAGTGTAATTTTTCAACTTTCTGTAGATCGTGACATCATTACCTGTCTTCCCTCCTAATCTTTTCAGCCTTGGTGGTGTTCTGCACTGGAGTTATGATCTTCTACCAGGTTTTCCCAATTAAAAAAATGCCAACAGCAAACACTCCCAGAGGCTGTAGGCCTAGCAACTCTTCAAAATAATTTCATCTAGAACTCATAACTAAAACTGAGACACATTTCATCCCATTAGCCTGAGAGATTTACGTTCTAGTGGGGAAAAGATAGTGTGGAATCAAGATATTTTAAATAAGCATATATTACTAAAATGAACCACACATGGAAGGTACTTTTCCATCTAAATAATGAACAATGCAAGATTTAAAAAAAAATTATTTTGTTCTTTTTCTCCATGACCTTATGTCTGGAACATCTTGTTTGTGAAGAATGTACCAAGGCTGGAGTGTTAAAAATGATGCAAGTTGTTTGACTCTACTACAATGTTTGTAATATTAATCTTGAAATTCGAATGTCATTTTTGATTATACAAATCCGTTGTGCTGTTTTAATCTGTTGCTATATTTATATTGCACATCACCCTCTCTGGAGGACAATACACAATTATTAAACAGATACAATTTTTAAACAGTGCAAAAAGCAACATGTAAGCTAGGAAATTGTCATACATAAATCAAGAGTAAACTAAGCATTACATTAAATTTTTGAGTGATTACAATAATTGTACTGATTTCAGTAGGTATGTTAGGATATACAGCAAAAAATTTGGATGGGTAGTGTGTGTTTTTTGGGCACCACAAGTGACCTTAGTTACCCAAAACGTCGTCTGCGCGCATGTGCACTTCTGATGCAAGTCGTGCTGACGGTTTGGTGAGGGCATGAGCACACACTCAGTGAGCATCTGCTGGAGCTGTGGAGTCAGTTGGCTTGTAAAGCTGATTTGACACCAACACTGTCATCTTGGAACTCAAAGCTCCAGCTAATGCTATATTTTAATCAAGCAGGACTGGACACATGTTCAGCAGCAGGAAGGATCCCCCCTCCAGTGCTATTTAGAGCGATCATCAACTACTTTCAGATTAATTGCTGATCGAGTTCTACTGGCTGTTGCTACAATTGTATAAGTCTTTTGGTGCTTTCTAGAGTTCTTTAAAGCACCTGACGTTTACAGGGAGTGGTATGACAGGTGTTGAAGGACTTCTTGACAACTTCAAAGCTTCTGCACAAACTAGTTGCTGCATATAAGTGCAGTAGTGGGCCTTCCCCTTGGAATAGAACATGACTGCAAGACTGGAAGAATGGGCAGAGGACACAATGAGCAGGGCAAAATTCAAGAAGAGGAGGAGGAGGGGGAGAAGGGCTCTTAGCAGGAGGCCATATTCACCCAGGGTCTTCAAGGAGCAATTCTATTAACTAAACTTGGAGGATCCTCTACACCTCAGTAAAATCTGTCACCTGCTGGAGCCACAACTGCAACCTCCAACCAGGGCGAGGACTGTATTCCCAATGGCTGTGAAGGTAAAAGTGACCATGAACTTTTATCTGTTGATCTTTTTTCAGTTTGGAGCTGGAGATGTTTGCAACATCTCAAAGTTTTCTGTCTATTGTTGCATAAGGAAGGTCACTGGCCCTATCTATTCAAAGAGAGATGACTACATTTCATTTTTTCCTGCCAGAAAACAGCAGGCAGAGCAAGCACATGGCTTCACAGTATTGCTGGCTTCCCTATGGTACAGTGTGCCATTAACTGCTTGTACACCACTTTGTTGGAGACACATGTCAATTCTGAGATGTACTGCAACTGAAAGGGATTGAATTCCCTCAACACCCAGCGACCATACGTAGCAAATCATGCAGGTCAATGCCCAGTCTCCAGGCTGTAGTCATGATGCCTTCATTCTGCGGCAGTCCGCTGTGCCATCTGCATTTGAGCCACCACAGCAAACCAAAGGATAGCTATAGCATGCCAAAGCCTATCCAGTGACCACATGGCTGTTGACTCCAGTGCACAACCCACACACGTGGGTACCAAGCATACAATGAAAACCACACTGCCACACAAAATGTCTCCAGCATCACAGATGCCAGTCTTCAGCCAATCGTGATATCAAGAAACGGCTGAAGGCTGGATACTGCATAAGCTATGGAACCGGACAACATTCCGGCAACAGTACTGAAGACTTGTGCTCCAGAACTAACCGCGCCCTGAGCCAAGTTGTTCTAGTACAACTACAACGCAGGCATCTACCTGACAATGTGGAAAATTGCCTGGGTATGCCTGTCCACAAAAAGCAGGACAAATCCAACCCAGACAATTACCGCCCTATCAGTCTACTCTTGATCATCAGCAAAGTGATGGAAGGGGTCGTCGATGGTGCTACCAAGCAGCACTTGCTCAGCATTAATCTGCCCTCTGACACTCACCTTGTGCTCCACCAGGGCCACTCAGCTCCTGACCTCATTACAGCCTTGGTCCAAACATGGACAAACAACTGAACTCCAGAGGTGAGGTGACAGTGACTGTGACTGCCCTTGACACCAAGGCAAGCATTTGACCGAGTATGGTATCAAGGAGCCCTAGCAAAACTGAAGTCAATGGGCATCAGGGGGAAAATTCTCTGCTAGTTGGAGTCATACGTAGCACAAAGAAAGAGGATTGTTGTTGTTCGAGGTCAATCATCTCAGTCCCAGGACATCACTACAGGGGTTCCTCAGGATAGTGTCCTAGGCCCAATCATCTTTTGCTGCTTAATCAATGACCTTCCCTGCATCATAACGTCAGAAGTATGGATGTTCGCTGATGATTGCACAATGTTCAGCACCATTCACGGCTCCTCAGATACTGAAGCAGCCCGTGACCAGATGCAGCAAGACCTGGACAACATCCAGGCTTGGGCTGATAAGTGGCAAGTAACATTCGTGACACACAAGTGCCTGGCAATGACCATCTCAAACAAGAGAGAATCTAACCACCTCCCCTTGATGTTCAATGATATTACCATCGCTGAATCCTCCACTATCAATATCCTGGACATTAGCATTGACCAGAAACTGAACTGGAGTAGCCACATAAATACTGTGCCTACAAGAGCAGATCAGAGGCTGGGAATTCTGCAGCAAATAACTCACCTCCTGTCTCCTCAATGCCTGTCCACCATCTACAAGGCACAAGTCAGGAGTGTGATGGAATAATCTCCACTTGCCTGGATGGGTGCAGCTCCAACAACATTCAAGAAGTGCGACACCACCCAGGACAAAGCAGCCTGCTAGACTGGCACCCCATCCGCTACCTTCAACATTCATTCCCTTCACCACCAATGCACAGTGGCAGCAGTGTGTACCATCTACAAGATGCACTGCAACAACTCACTAAGGCTCCTTTGGCAGCACCTTCCAAACCTGTGACCTCTACTACCTACAAGGACAAAGGCAGCAGATGCATGGGTGCACCACTGGGATCCAGGGCAATTTGGCAAATTGGATCCAAAATTGGCTTAGTGGCAAGAGGCAGAAGGTAATTGTCGAGGGTTGTTTTTGCAAGTGGAAGCCTGTGACCAGTGGTGTACCACAGGGATCGGTGTTGGGTCCCTTGCTGTTTGTAGTGTACATTAATGATTTAGACGTGAGTACAGGAGGTATGATCAGTAATTTCGCAGATAACACAAAAAATGGTGGTGTCGTAAATACTGAGGAGGAAAACCTTAGATTACAGGATGATATAGATGGGCTGGTAAGATGTGGCAAATGGAATTTAATCCTGAGAAGTGTGAGGTGATGCATTTTGGGAGGACTACCAAATCAAGGGAATATACAATGGATGGTAGGACCATAGGAAGTACAGAGGGTCAGAGGGACCTTGGTGTACTTGTCCACAGATCACTGAAGGCAGCAGCACAGGTAGATAAGGTGGTTAGGAAGGCATATGGGATACTTGCCTTTATTAGCCGAGGCATAGAATATAAGAGCAGGGAGGTTACGATGGAGCTGTATAAAACACTAGTTAGGCCACAGCTGAGTACTGTGTACAGTTCTGGGCACCACACTATAGGAAGGAATGGATTGCACTGGAGAGGGTGCAGAGGAAATTCACCAGGATGTTGCCTGGGCTGGAGCATTTCAGCTATGAAGAGAGACTGAAAAGGCTAGGGTTGTTTTCCTTAGAGCAGAGAAGGCTGAGGGGGGATCTGAGAGAGAGAGATACAGCATTGAAACAGGCCCTTCGGCCCACCAAGTCTGTGCCGACCAACAACTACCCATTTATACTAATCCTCCATTAATACCATTTCCCGACCACATCCCCTCCTACATTAATCCCATATTCCCTACCACATCTCCACCCTTCTCCGACCACCTACCTATACTAGGGGCAATTTACAGTGGCCAATTTACCTACTAACCTGCAAGTCTTTTGGGAGGAAACCAGAACACCCGGCAGAAACCCACGCAGTCACAGGCAGAACTTGCAAACTCCACACAGGCAGTACCCAGAACTGAACCCGGGTCGCTGGAGCTGCGAGGCTGCAGTGCTAACGACTGCGGCACTGTGCCGCCCAATCATATGATTGAGGTATACAAAATTATATGAGGGGCATTGATAGTTTAGATAGGAAGAAACCTTTTCCCTTAGCAGAGGAGTCAATAACCAGGGGGCATAGATTTAAGTTAAGGGGCAGGAGGTTTAGAGGGGATTTGAGGAAAAACATTTTCACCCAGAGGATGGTTGAAATCTGTAACGCACTGCCTGAAGAGGTGGTAGAGGCAGGAATCCTCAACATTTCAGAAGTATTTAGATGACCACTTGAAATGCCATAGCATACAAAGCTACGGGCCAAGCACTGGAAAATGGGATTAGAATAGTTAGGTGCTTGATGTCCGGCACAGACATGAGGGGCTGAAGGACCTGTTTCTGTGCTGTATAACTCTATGACCACCACCTGCAAGTTCCGCTCCAAACCACACACCATCCTGACTTGGAACTATAATCGCTGTTCCTTCATTGCCATTGGGTCAAAATCCTGGAACTCCCTTCCTAACAGTACTGTTGGTGTGCCTACACCCCAAGGAGTGCAGCGGTTCAAGAAGGCAGCTCACCACCACCTTCTCAAGGGCAATTAGGGATGGGCAATAAATGCTGGCCTAGCCAGCGACACCCACATCCCATGAACGAATAAAAAAAAGCAGACCATTGGCGTGTTGAAACAATGCTTCTGCTGCCTGGACTGCTCTGGAGGAGTCCTGCTGTATTCAGGAGAGCTGATGCCAAGATTCTTGGTGGTCTGCCGTATACTGCACAACCTTGCCATCATGAAGGCACAGCCCTTGGCACTAGCTATAGGGTGAACAGATGAGAAGTAGGAAGAGGAGGAGGCAACCTAGACAGTCCCTTTTTGGCCAAGCTGTCCATGAGCAACTCAACTGACTTTGATACCAATAAATGTAACCCAATTACCCATTCATCAACAGTCTCACACCTCACCTTCCCAATGTTACTGAACATCACTGTGTCCACTTTGCCACAATGCAAAAATAAAAGTCAACACAAGATAAACATTCCAAGCCAAATTTATAAATCATACCATGCCATATTGCACAGAAACATCAGCTGATCACCCTTGTGCACTCCCTTAATATGCCTTTGCCTGGCCTAGTGCTCCTATGCATTGCTACCTCAGTGGCTACTACAATGGCAGGTGGAAGGCTGCTGAATTTCAGCGAAGGAGACTGCAGAGGGCCTTGCAGGATGCTCTCAAGCAGCTATTCCCCTAGAAGGAGCAGCATCAGACTCCACTTTCTTGGCATAGGCGGCAGTTGCCTGGACTGCTTAGCTGAAAGGCAACAGCAAGGGCGCTGTTGGAATGGCAATGGTGGGAGGACAAAAGTTGTCATCCTGAAAAAGGACAGTACATTTGTGTTTCATGGCACCACTGCCACTCCCCTGGGGAGGTGCCTCAGCAATCCTAGTAATCTGCTAGAGGACAGATTGCTGGACTGCTGTGAGACCATGCAAGCCACTTTGAACACAGGTATCCACAACCCTAATGGCAGCAGTCTGAGCCTGCATGGCACCAAGCTGGCCTTACATGACTGAAGTCCAAGCTTCCATTGCAGCAGCCAGATTTTGGATGGTTTCTGCTTGTACTGCAGTGGAAGTTAAAACATCAGCCATCAGATGCAGCATCATGGCCACCAGTTCCCAGCCCTGTGCCAAGTTGGTGCCAGACTCCTCCATGCTCCTTGACATTGCATGTATGCTTGCTGGCAGGCCTGCCAATGCACCGAGTATTTCATTGTGCATATCCATTAGTCTTCTTCTGTAATAAAAGCAAAATATTGCAGATGCTGGAAGTCAAATAAAAACTGAAAATACTCAGCACGTCTAGCTGCATCTGTGGAGAAAAACAGAGCTAACGTTTCAGGTCTGTGACCTTTCATCAGAACTGGAAAAGGTTAGAAATGTAATAGGTTCTGAGCAAGTGATGGGGGAGGGGGGAAAAGAACAAAAGGGAAGGTCTGTGATAGGGCAGAGGGCAGGAGAGATTAAATGACAAAGATGTCATGGAATAATAGGCAAAGGGAATGTTAATAGTTGTAGTAAAGACAAAGCATTAGTCCAGTGAGAATGTTAATGGCAGAATACTGAACAGCTTTGTCCAAAAGCAAAAACATAATTTATCTCTCCTCCTTTGCACCTCCTTGACTGAGGCTTCCAGTGCACTGTCAGAAAATCTTGGAGCCCACTCTCTTCCCTGTTGTGCCATTACAAACATACGAATTAGGAGGAGTAGGCCATTCAGCCACTCGAGCCTGCTCCGCCATTCAAAAAGATCATGGCTGATCTGATTGTAACCTCAACTCCACATTCCCGCCTATCCCCGATAACCTTGCACCCCCTTGTTTATCAAGGATCTATCTACCTCTGCCTTAAAAATATTCAAAGACTCTGCTTCCACCACCTTTTGAGGAAGAGAGTTCCAAAGACTCATGACCCTCTGAGAACACAGTGGCGCACAGGTTATCACTGCAGCCTCACAGCTCCAGGGACCCGGGTTCAATTCTGGGTACTGCCTGTGCGGAGTTTGCAAGTTCTCCCTGTGACCGCGTGGGTTTTCGCTGGGTGCTCCGGTTTCCTCCCACAGCCAAAGACTTGCAGGTGGATAGGTAAATTGGCCATTGTAAATTGCCCCTAGTGTAGGTAGGTGGTAGGGAATATGAGATTACTGCAGGGTTAGTATAAATGGGTGGTTGTTGGTCGGCACAGACTGGGTGGGCCGAAGGACCTATTTCAGTGCAGTATCTCTAAATAAATAAATATAAATAAAAAACAAAAATTCTCCACTTCTCTGTCTTAAGTGGGTGACCCCTTATTTTTAAACAATGATCCCTAGTTTTAGGTTCTCCCACAAGAGAAAGTGTCCTTTCCACAGCCACCCTGTCAAGATCTGATATGTTTCAATCAAGTCACCTCTTACTCTTCTAAACTCCAGAGAACACGAGCCTAGCCTGTCCAACCTTTCCTCATAAGACAACCCGTCCATTCGTGCTATTTGTCTAGTGAACCTTCTCTGAACTGCCTCCAACACATTTACATCCTTCCTTAAATAAGGAGACCAATACTGTAAACTATACTTCAGGTGTGGTCTCACCAATGCCCTGTATAACTGAAGCATAACCTCCCTACTTTTGTATTCACTTCCGCTCGCAATAAACGATAACATTCTATTAGCTTTCCCAATTACTTGCTGTACCTGCATACTAACTTTTTGCAATTCATGCACTAGGCCACCCAGATCCCTCTGCACTTCAGAGCTCTGCAATTTCTTACCATTTAGATAATATGCTTCTTGAAAGGGAGTTCAGTCACCCTCTGATTTTGCGATAGACCAGAGGAGACTCAAGCTTCTTTGTTCACCGGTTTATTGCAAGCATATGCAGGGGAGACTGCACCCACACAAAATGGCGTACGGACTCCCCGAGTGGTTACAAAGCATCATTCTTATACCATTTTCCAGAAAACAGTTTGTTTGCATTTACCAATCAGTTACACGTCTTACTGTCTTATCTCTATCCAATTGTGTCTACTTGTACATAGCTAGGTTACCCTATTACATTCTAAGCAGGCATACATTATACTATCCAATCTTTAGCATGGCACGTACACATGAAACTTTGACCCTTGTCTGGTTCAAGTCACTCTGACAACTTGTGGTTCATCAGGCCTTCTCCTTTGTTCACTGATCTAGTCTTTTTTCTCCCCCTTCAGCCCTCCCACTTTTGGCCCTTGGCCCCGCCCAAGTTTGCCAAACACCAGCATTGAGAATTCCTCCACTTGTCCTGCGGATGGCCAGTCGTCCAGACTTCTGGAGGAATCATAAACTGCCAAATTGTACAGATTAGTCTTCCCTCATCCCTGTATCCCTTCCCCGTGTGCGCATGGTGGGTACCGGAGCATATCCTCGGAATGCCATTTTATATTCTTTTAGGGCTTGCCGCTGGTAGTGACACAGACAATAGGTCCATACCAATACTGTTAAGCCAAAAATGGTCATTACTATGCAGAGGATTTCCCACCAATTTGTCAGTCGCCCTGCGGTAGAGTAAGCGGAGGCCAACCTAGCCAATTGTGTTGTTGATCTAGCGGCCACGTCTACTTGGATGCATCCCTATGTGATTTATTCTCTTGATGCCTGGGTATACTGATGTGCTATCTTTGTGGCCTGCTGCATGGCCAATCGCGCTACCTTGCCTGGGGTTTCATCCATAAACTCCATATCATCCCACCAGGGGCTAAATATGTATCCCGTTGTTTGCCTGGGTAGCTGGAAGTCCCCTGATATAAGGGAGTCAGTCACTTGCATACAAGAACTGGTGTTAACTAAGCATCCTAATCCTCCAAAGACTATTTCAGCCTTGCTGGTCATAAAATACCATTGCGTTGGGGACATCTGAACTACCTTGACAGTAGGCGTCCTGGACGGGGGACATTTCGAGCGTGATTTTGCTGCGGTTGGTCAGGGGCTCTAGGGTACGACAAGTACACACAATATAATTGTTTGATTCAGCACAACATTCCTTGGTACTCATCCAAATCGTGGAGTTAACATAAGAGAAGTATCCATGGGATCCTGCTTGATATACCCAACCATCCCTTTCTACTCCCAATGACTCAAAGCGATAACTGTTGTTAAAGGAGGTTCCTGGGTGATACTCTTGGGGTATTGTCACTAGGAATTTAATAACCCCGTCCACTCCTCCACTCTGGGGTCGAGTGACCACTAGCCCGCATCGATTCAAACATATGTCCGGAGACAGTTCCAAACCTGATGTCTTCTATATGCAAGCTTATTTCCTCTATCAAATCTCGGGCTAACATGTCGCAAGCCAGTCGACGGTATCAGCTAGCCTTTGATTGGTAATACTTAGGGCTCTCATCAGTCCTTTGCCTTGTATCTCAATAGCAGTCAGGGCATACTCTGACCCGGATGCATTATACCGCAGTCCTTTGGCTGTTTCAACAGCGACTCGTGATGTGTAATTGTTTACTTCATGGATCTGAGCAGAGTTTATTACTGAATTTGTGCTCCCAAAGAGTCCCCCTATGTCTCCCACCAAGCTCCTTGTCCATCTTTCCTGCTTCCTGGGGTAATTCAAGCCTTGTAATCCCCAATGAGCTGTCCTAACCAATATCTAGCCCATTTGATTGAACTCTGATGATCCCTACATGGTCCCTGTAATATAGCCACCAGGTTCGTGACGTTGTAAGACACTTCGAGATACCATGGTAATGTCATGCAACAGGGGTTTGGCCTTCCCTACCCTAACTATCCCCTCTGGAGAGGGGTTTGTCACCCTAGGACAGCAAGTCGACCTTTGATACCCACAAGTGCTCAAATTATAACATTGTGTATCATAAAATCATGCCCATCTATTACATATTTACACACACCCTGACAATACTAGCCATCAAGGCCCAGTTCCCAAATGAAAGGGGGCAGAACAGTCCATCCGGCTGTGATGTTTACTTCATGAAAGATGGTGCTGTCTGCGTTATTTGTTTGACACGCATAATATCATTTACCCAACCCAGTCACATTATTTCGGATACGTTTACGGTTTGGTTCCCAAACTCTCGTCTGGTGTGTCTGGGTGGTGGCCTGGTCTGTAATCCAGGTATTCAGCTTCTTTACCCATTCCCCAATCCCTCTTCTGGGGAGCTGAGCGTATTGTCCAGGGTGTGGGCAGGTGTTGTCATGCACATGTACTGTCAGTGCCTCCCACGTCACCACCGGTCCGCTCAGGATAAGAAGATACCTGCAACGATATTAACATCAGCTCCCGTCGCTCGGGTCACCGTTAGATTTCTTGGTTTCTATATACAGTTTCAACTGTGCATAAAGTTTCCATTTCTTCCCGTTTTCATATCTATGAACGCACATGTATCACCTGTCATAATTATCTCATGTGGTGCATGCCATCTTTTCCCGTTCACCAAAGGTAAAATCCAGCCCGTTAACTCTGCTTTTCTCTCCACAGATGCTGCCAGACCTGCTGATTATTTCCAGCATTTCTTGTTTTTATTGGGGAGACCACATCTGGAGTACTGTGTACAGTACTGGTCTCCTTATTTAAGGAAGGATGTAAATGCATTTGAGGCAGTACAGAGAAGGTTTATTAGACTAATACCTTGAATGGGCGGGCATTCTTACGAGGAACGATTGGACAGGCTAGGCTTCTTTCCGCTGAAATATAGAAGAGTAAGAGGCAACTTGATTGAAACATATAAAGATCCTGAGGGGTCTTGACAGGGTGGATGTGGAAAGGATGTTTCCCCTTGTGGGAGAATCTAGAACTAGGGGTCCCTGTTTAAAAAGGGGTCGCCCATTTAAGACAGAGATGAGGAGAAATATTTTCTCTCAGAGGGTCATTTGTCTTTGGAATTCTGTTCCTCAAAAGGCGGTGGAAGCAGAGTCTTTGAATATTTTTAAGGCAGGGTAGATAGATTCTCGATAAACAAGGGGTGAAAGGTTATCGGGGGTAGGTGGAAATGTGGAGTCATCAGTTCAGGCATGAACTTATTGAAGGTGGAGCAGGCTTGAAGGGCCGAGTGGCCTATTCCTGCTCCTAATTCGTATGCTCGTATGGTACCCGCAATTGAAAATAATACTCGAGCTGAGGGCTAACTATGGTGGGTAACAGAGATTACTGAAATGCAGTACTGGAATAATAGAATCAGCACCAGGAATGCTTTCTATGAATTGGGACACTTCCGATGTATGGTATGCTTTTCATCGGTAAGTGCTGTTACACTCGGTGTGCACAACAATTCTGAAAGCGGCTTGAAATAAGGAAATTCCTTTTTATTTTACAGTATTCAGTAAATCTATGAAAATATTTGCATTTCATGCCTTCAGGATGTCCCAGAGTGCTTTACAGCCAATTAAGTATTTTTGAAGTGAACTCACTGTTGTAATGTGGGAAACATGGTAGCCCATTTTGGCATAGCAGGGTCCTACCAAAAGCAATGTGATAATGACCAGATCATTTTTTTTTTTAAAGTGAGGTTGAGGGATAAATATTAGCCAGGACACTAATAACACTTTCCTTCTGTTATTTGACATAGTGCCATGGAATCCTTTATTGCATTCCAGAATCGTGGGCCCCTCACTTGGGAAATTTCCTTACGGCGTGTGTGATCTTCACAGTGTGCATTGCAAACCTGCTCTCATTTTAAGAGATACTGCCTTTCTTATGACGCTGGGCCCGCTGGTGAGCTGTCCATTATCAGAAACTTCATGTATAGTTCATCCATAATAAGGTATGACCATCAGAATGGTTGAGCCTCTTACAATTTCATGTGGGCAAACGGCACAGTCCCTCTGTCAGTCTGGCGCCGAATTTGCACGCAAAGTGAAAATCCAATATCTCAGTTATGCAGTGGTTCATTGGGAATAGAAATAGGCCATTCAACCCCTTGCACCAGTTCCTCCATTCAGTTAGCTCATGGCTGATCTGTCCTTCAAGTCCATTTGCTCACTTTTGCTCCATCTTGATACCCATATCTAAAAAGAAACACTCTTTAATGGCCTAGCTCTAATTTTAAGATCATGCCCCCTTATTCACAATTCAGTCACCAGATGAAATAATTTCACTGTAGCTACCCTATTGAAACAATTATTTTAAAGACCTTGATTAGGTCACCCAAACACCTATACTGAAGGGAATACAAGCCAAATTTATGCAACCTCACAATTTAGCCCTCTAAGCCCTGGTATCATTCTGGTGAATCTGCACTATATTGCTTCCAAGGCCAATATATCTTTCCTGACATATTCAGGAAATTTGTTCCCAAAACTGAACACATTACTCCAGGATGGGTTGAACAATGCTCTGTGCAACACAAGCAGCACCTCCTCATTTTTGTATTCTCAGCCCTTGAGATAAAGGGCAATATTCCATCAGCCTATCAAATTACTTTTTGTATCTCTGAACTAGCTTTTACTGATTTGTGTACATGGAGACCTAAACCCCTTTGCTTCTAAACAGTTCCTCGACTCTGCCTATTAAGAAAATATTCACATACGGCTTTCTTGGTTCCACAGTGGATGACATTTCTCCACATTGAACACCATCTGCCATAGTTTTGCAGACTCACTTAATCAGTTTCTGTCCTTTTGTAACCTTCTGCTCCCATCTACACAACGTACTGTGTTTCCTAACTCAGTATCATCTGCAAACTTGGATATACAACTCTCTATTGCTTCATCCATGTCATTAATATATATGATGAAAAACTGAGGTCCCAGTACAGAATACCAAGGAACACCAATTTGCACCAGAGTACATTTTCTTCACTCTCTGTCTTTTGCCTCCCAACCAATTAACATCCCATATCACAAGCTTACGTGCAGTTCTGTGTGCCTTCATTTTTGCTAATAATCGAGTGGAACCTTATCAGATGCCTTCAAAATTCAACCAGATTAGCCAGACATGAACCTGCCCTTTGAAAAATCCATATGGAAGCTCTTTGACCAGTTCATAATTGTTCAGGTGTTCAGCCATCAATCTCCGATGATAGATCAACGCTGACTCCAAACAAGTAACAAACTGCCTCTACCGTAACGCTTAATTGAAATAGGCTGTTAAGATCTCACCGAGTTAGACATGTTTGCCTTACATTATAGTATGATTTTCCTTTCAGGTCTTATTACGTTGGCAACAACAATTTAAAGTAATGCAATATACATTTTCAGCACTGTGGCACGACGAAGTTACTCTGAATAACGATTTGATAGGATCCAATAAATGCTGGGAAATGAACACTAATCCACACATCACCGCTCCGTTAACTCCAACCTAATTTCCAGGCTATAGTTTCAAAACTAACATGTTAGAAGAGATTATAAAAATAGGTGGTAGCTGGGTTTTACAATTAAATGATATGCCAGATTAGCGGTTTATCTGTACTTGTGATTATGACGTTGCAGGCAAATGTCTTGTATGCGCAATGCAGGACCCGTTGTGATAACAATAGATCTGTATAGACAGAATGATAAAGGAATTACTGCATTGTTATTCTCAGCTGAAAAAATCATAATTGAAACTCTCTATATCTTTACAGCAATCCAAAACTGACCATCCTGCCCGCTCTCCCTCCGTTGCCCTATATCGTGCTCTTCTTCAAATATTTATTCTGCTGTTCCTTAAAAGATACAATCTGCTGCCTCAACTATTTCTTCCAGCACAACTCCAATAACCTTGTGTAAACAAATCTGTCCTATCCTCTTCACACCCCCTTATCGACAATTTTAAATTGATGACCTCCCAACCAGAGGAAATAGTCTTCTGCTTATTCACTCTGACAAAACGTAATAATTTTAAAATCTTCTGTTAAATCGACTTTTAACCTTCTCTACTCCAGTAGAAATAGCCACAGTACCTCAGTACTCTCATAATAACGATAGTTTCCCATATCTGTGCTTGTACTGAATAACACGGTTTCATTGGGATTTTTTGCTTTTAACCTGGTCATTTAGCTGGTAGAATGATAGTTAGAGAAGCCCCATAAACCTGAAAGAGGGCCAGGTTTCTGAGAGGAACGATTATTGGAGAGATTTATTGGATATTCTGCAATACTCCCAGGTGTATTTTTATTGCATTTTGGACCCTGTTTTGCAGTCAGCAGACATAAATGGGCACAGGTTTTCACGCATAAACTATGCAATTGAATGATTAATAATTGTAATATAACCAAGTTTAGAATTTAAACACAAGTTTTCTGGGAAATATTACAATCAGTGATTCTACACCCTGACTGCACAGAGTAGATTATCTACCCTCATAGTTCAGCAGCCAGATGCAAGGGTGTGCAGCATAAGCCTCATGCCAGTGATGAGAAGTTCTTTGGAGAAGAGAGGTTGCATCATTGGTTTTAACATCTGGCTATAGAATCTATAAAGGAGGGGAAAGCTGACCATACATAAAGTTCTTTGAGGAAAAGGTAAACTTTTTAGGAGAGATGGCCTTCATCATAACCTTGCAGGTGGTGCTCAGATGTTAGCTGGCGATTTTGAGTTAGCCATTAGCCAGCATTCAAACAAATCAAGTTTGGGGTAAGACGAGACAATCTATGTTGGCTCCTCTAGGGTTTGCAACCTTAAATGAAACACCTAGCCATTCTATAGCCTGGGGGCAAGGATACAAAGGGAAAGCAACTGAAATTCTAACATCCTTAAAATGTTTTTACACAAACACAAGGAGTATTAGAAATAAATTATTGGAATTACTGCCTCATGGGTTGAGAGAATTTAGAAATAGGTGCTTCAGAAACTTGCTTGATTATACAAGATGGAGCAGAATGCCAACACAAAGGTTGTACATGTTTTAGGAAAGTCAAAAGGTGTGGCCCTAATTGTTAAAGATAATCTAATTGTTCTGGAAAGAGATGATACTACATGAACAGCAACTGAATCTATCTGGGTACAATTAATTCAGGATGATGGCTCTAATTTATTTATTGCTACCTGTTACAGACTTCCAGCATAAGGACCACATGGAAACAAAGTTCTTTGATCAGAAATTGTTATAACATTTAGATTAAGCCATGTCTGCATTATGGGGCCTTCAACTTTCCTTGTTTAAAACAGACAAATGGTGAAACATCGAGTGTGGTAGATAAATTAGCTGAAGCAATTGTAGATACAATTAATACATTTTTTTTCACTCAACATGTTAATGATGTGATTAGTGTTTCTCAAAATCTTCTCCTAGTTTTAATACTGACCCTGCAGCTATACCAAAACTCCATGTGGGGGAAACACCTGGGCAACACTCACCACAGCATAATTAGATTCAATCTTAGCAGCTATGCAAAGGTTATTGGCAATTTAATGTTGGTTCCTGACTTCAGAAGGACTCATTTCAATAAACTGTCTCGAGACCTGGAAATCATCCCTGAACGAATAAACAAAAAGACAACTATTAGAGCAGCTGAGAGTGTTACAGAGAGGGGAGAGATAATCGGGATGGCTCCCCCCAACTTTTCACCTTTCCACTGACTGAAGACAGCTTGTTTAAAAAAACGCATTTGAGCTCCCGAGTGCTTTAATTGTCAGGAACAGAGAAATAACAAGTTTTCTCCTAAGTTTTAAAAGAAAAATAAATGTGTATTGTTCAACACCCAAACATATGCAACTACAGACATTCTCACACTCATGCAGATACACACACACTCAAGAAAAGATTGAGATTACAAACGTAGCGTGCAATTAGGTCTTATGATTTCAAGAGTCCTCTGTTACACTTGCTTTTCTCTGAAGACTGGAAATGATACAGGCCTGTAATTCTTTTATGTCCAGTGAAGAAAGGTTCTAGAGGTTTAGGATGACATATTTGCTGTTGATTTATGTTCACAGGACCAGATTCTCTTGTTATACTCTAGTCAATGTTCAATGGCAAAGTCCTGGTATGGTTCCTCAGGTGGAGAGTGCAGGGCTAACTGAACTCAGTGGCCACCGCTTCCAGTGGCGCTGTTGGGACTAAGAGCTGCCAGCCCACTGATAGGCCGGCAGCTCCATTAGGCGGGACTTCCGGCCTCAAGCGGGTGGAAGTCCCGTCTCAGAACAATTAAAGGCCGGGGAACCGCAAAATGTGGGTCAGATCCCCAGGCCAGGCGGAAATGGGTTCACCACCCCCTTTCCCGTCCAAGGGAAAAATCCCGGCCTCTGTCTCTGTAATCTCCTCCAGCCCCACAACCCTCTAAGATATCGGTGCTCATCTAGTTCTGGCCTCTTGAGCATCCACAGTTTTAATTGCTCCACCATTTGTGGCCCTGCCTTTAGCTGCCTAGGCTCTAAGGTCAGTAATTCCCTTCCTAAACCTCACTTTCCTCCCTAAAACCTACCACCTGGACCAAGCTTTTTGTCATGTGCCCCAATATCACCTTATGTGGCTCAGTCTCAAATCTTGCTATCTAACAGTCCTGTGAAATGTCTTGACATTTTATTATGTTAAAAACACAATATAAATACAAGTTGTCATTGGGGAAGTGGTCTGCCAGTTCTCAAACATCAGAAATATTTGTGGGAGTGTCAGAACTATGCAGAAGGAAATTCTGAAAGCTGACCTAACTGTGCTGGGGTTGGGCCAAACCCTGGCTGATGGCCTTTAACTTAGATAAATACAGTGAATTCCACTTACACAAATTAAAATATGTTGAGAGAGGAATGGATTTTGGTATTATTGTTCATAGCATTTCATGACTAATGCTAATAGGTCATCATCAAAGTAAACTGAGTATTAGATTGCATAATTAGAACTATTCAAGATAAAACAAAGTACATAAGCTTGTCCCTGTACAAGACCCTGGTTAAACTGCATTTGAAATACTACATCCAGTCTTGGTCCCACATGGAGTGTGATGTAGAAGCCTTGGAAAAAGCACAAAGGGCCACAAGGATGATCCCCAGTTTAAAAGGTCTTAGTTATTCAGAAATGCTGGGGTGATTTAACAAAGGTATACAATATTGTTTAAGGGGTTGATTGAGAAACTATTTCAGCTAGATAGGTTGGGAAAGGTCATGTGCAAAAGGTACATAAGGGTAGGGCTAGGTTAGATATTTATCTTTCCCCAGGGGATAGTAGACCAATGGAATAAGTTACCAGCTCATATAATGAGTATAGCCTGCCAGCCTGCCTTCATGAGAAAGCTAAACCAGTTCTTGACTGGTAAGAAGATCACATCTAATAAAAGGTCGGGAAAGTACCAGGTGCTATAAACATGGTTCATGCGGTCCCCCAGACAAGTTTAAATTGCCTAAGGGGATTGGAGAGAAATTACCCAGATTAATTTTTTTCCTGATTGGCTGGGACTGGTGGACAGGTGGTTATATGTGCTGGTGGGTACATCATGATGCTCCAAGCATTGCAGTTGTTTGAGGCAGACTCAGTGAATTAGTTGGTCTTTTCTTGCTTGTTAATTTTGTCTGTTCATATGTAACCAGAACAAGGTGAATTAGCAGAAAGTGTATTTTCTCAAAATAATATAGTTTGATCTTCCTTTGTTATTTTAAGATATCAGTGACTGATAAACTGTCACAAATGCAGACAAATGACAATCTGGTACATTTCTTTTGATGGATTGAAATTGCACAAGAGGATTTAGATACCTGGGAAGCTGGTTCAGTTATCAGCCACTAAAGTAATTACTCCTGTTAAAATGAAAGGAAGCGAAGATAAGTATTCAGAGGATATTATTCAATGAAGCTATCAAGCTGTCAACAGGATTCATAGACATGTCTTCTACAGTTTAATTAAAATCTTTCTATCAGAAATCCTATGTTATGTTAATACATAGGTAAGGGACGAGGGTGAGGCTGATGGGATGCTCTGGCCATTTTAACTTAATTTAAGTAAGTTAATTTGACACTTGCCTGAACCCACCATCAATAACTTGCCCCAAAGGGCGGAAGCAAATGAACACGGCAGGAGGTTGCCACTGGGGACCCAAGAAATGTTACCCAGCAAGGTAAATAGAAAGAGATTGGGGTGGGGGGAGGGGCAGAGTGGAGGTGGACTTTCGAGGTGAACATAGGAGGCCCAGGATAGGGAATCCCAAGGATTTCTTTCTGGAAGCTTAACGAGCACTCTTGTTCCTCCTGGCATATGAAGAAACCTTTTTTAAAAAAGTAAATTAAATTAACTTAGTTCCCATCCCTCTTCTAGACATGCTGTCCCATGGTGCCCACCTCACCACTCCAAGTAAAAATAGCATTGGGGTCTGATTGGCATCACCAGATCCCAACATTTGAATCTCAATGAAGCTTTAAGATGGGTGCGGATTAACATGTGAAGCGTTGATCCACTGAACGTCATGCTGCCGACGCCCTGTACATTACAGCACTTCAAGTGCATATCCAAGTATTTTTTTTTAATGCAATGAGGATTTCTGTCTTTATAACCCTTTCAGGCAGTGAGTTCCAGACCCCATCACCCTCTAGGTAAAAAAAAAATTCTCAACTTCCCTCTAATTCTTCTGCCAATTACTTGAAATCTATACACCCTGGTTATTGACCTTCCTGCTAAAGGAAAAAGGTCCTTCTTATCCACTCTATGTCTGCCCCTTATAATTTTGTACACTTCAATTAAATCTCACCTCAGTCTCCTCTGTTCCAAACCCAAGTATAAATCATATTTCTTGGATGAAAACAACTACAAATTATCTTCCTTAAATGACTAATCAATGTATGAAAGAAAGCTCCTTAAATCTGTCAGGAGATTTTTCCATTATGATAATTGCTATCAATATTGCCTCTAAATCCTAAAGGTATTGTCTGTTCATTTGATAGAATATTATTTTATTACCAATTGTACATGTCCTTTATGAGTCACTTGAAGACCCAGAATAAAAAGGAGGCAATTTCATGAGACCACATTGCTGGTGGGAAGTCTAGTAGTACAAATTGCAAAATTTAGACATTCGCTGACAGTGATTATGATCAGAAAAGTGGGCAGTGTTCAGCCAAATTTCCAATTTATACTGCTGGTGGACAAAGTTCCCATTGGTATTGGAAAATTGTCCCCATAATATTGAACTTTTCCAGAAATACTCGCCTGTGGAAAATATGGAGACTTGACTATTACCCATTACTCTTGGCAACTTTAGGGTAAGACTTAGACAATCTTGCTTTCACTCAGCAATAATTCTGTCAATGTAGTTACTTTTTTCAGAAGGGGTCTATTTGTTAAATATTCAAGTAAGTTTTCTTTCTTATAGTTTGGGGTTTCACAAATTGTCCAAATTCCAGCAACAGATTCCCACCATCTAAAAGAGGACTTATCTTGATACAGGTTCCACTCCATTCTATCTGTATGACTTTGCAGCAGGACTTTTGAGGCACCATTGGCCTAGTTTGATCAATGATCTGTATTGCATCATGCACCGAAGGAACCGTGATGAAATAAACAATGAAATGGAGGAATTATGAAGTTACAAAGTCAACTGTTAAAACTAAAGCACAAGAATTTGGACACGTGAACCACAGTCAAAATGGAGTAGCGGCCATATGACCCCTCCTGTACTGGAAATCCACAAAGATGAGGCTCATTAACCTCGTCTGAAATAGCTTTGGGTAGAACCCCTTTGAAATTGAAAGGAGCTTTGCATATTACTAACTCTGATCGACATAAATGAGGTAACAGAGGATGCTGGAGACAGTCTGACTCATAGCCAAACCAAGATGAATAAGATGTGAAGCAGCAACATCATAACAGAATGATTCCCATTCAAACATTAAATGATGGCCCTCAGTGTGAACTTATAAAAATAATGCATTTATCTGCAATTGTTTATGCTTTGGATATCTTGTATCAGGATATTATGACGATTAAAACTTGAGTGACGTCTTTGTTCCTATCCTTGCCTATGCCTCTACCTTTGATTTCTCCACCCCTACTGTCCACTTGCCTCATGTTCTCTCCATCTATACTCTTTTCCTGCCTGAAACCTTTCATGCCTTTGCCCTGAAATGCAATCTGTGATGCAACTTGTGCTTCTGATGTTCCCCATGCTTTTCCTCATGACCCTGAAGCCTCATTTCTTTAGTGCCTGTCTTGTTTTCTAGTCTCCCCCTCATCTGTATCACATTCTGCTGTTCCAATTGTCTGATGTAATAATGAAATGCTGTTACCCTTCTACTCTTTCACATTGAGAGATAGATTCATGGAAAACGCAGTAATGCTATTTCAGACTTTTTCACATTCTGAAGCCAGTCAATTACTGTCCCATAGCTGCATAAGTTTAACTTTAATTTTCAAAATTGCTTATGTACCAAACAAATCCAGTGGGGTGTTATTTAGTGTGACCAGGGGCAGAGATGCAACACCTTATCCCATAACCACAGTTTTCTGGATGCAGAGATAGTGGAGGCATTGGTCATAATATATCAACATTCACTGGATTCCGGTAGAGTACCAATGGATTGGAAAACCATTAATGTAACACCCCTATTCAAGAAAGGAGGGAGACAGAAAGCAGGAAACTACAGACCAGTTGGCTTAACATCCGTCATTGGGAATTTGCTAGAGTCCATTATTAAGGAAGAAATAGCAGGACATTTAGAAAAACATAATGCAATCAAATAGAGTCAACACGGTTTTATGAAAGGAAAATCATGTTTGACAAATTTGTTAGAGTTCTTTGAGGATATAACAAGCAGAATGAATAAAGGGGAACTGGTAGATGTAATGTATTTGGATTTTCAGAAGGCGTTTGATAAGATGCCACATAAAAGGTTATTGCACAAAATAAGAGCTCAGGGTATTGGGGGTAATGTGTTGGCATGGATTGAGGATTGGCCAACACACAGAAGGCAGAGAGTCGGAATCAATGGGTCTTTTTTAGGTTGGAAAGCCGTAACTGGTGGGGGGGGGGGGGGCACAAGGATCGGTCCGAGGGCCTCAACTATTTACGATCTATATTAATGACTTGGAGGAAGGGATAGAGTGTAGTGTATCCAAATTTGCTTACAAAACAAAAATAGGTGGGAAGGCATGTTGTGATGAGGACACAAAGAATCTGCAAAGGGATATAGATAGGTTAAATGAGTGGGCAAAAACTTGGCAGATGGTGTTCAATGTGGGAAAGTGTAAGGTAGTCCACTTTGGTAGGAAGAATAAAAAGGCAGATTATTATTTAGATGGAGAAAGACTACAAAATACTGCAGTACAGAGGGATCTGGGTGTTCTTGTGCATGAAACACAAAAGGTTAGCATGCAAGTGCAGCAAGTAATTAGGAAAGCAAATGGAAATGTGCCCTTTATTGCCAGGGGATTAGAGTTTAGAAATAGGGAAGTCATGTTACAACTGTCCAGGGTGTTGGTGAGGCCACATCTGGAGTACTACGTATAGTTTTGGTCCCCGTATTTAAAGAAGGATATACTAGCATTGGAGGCAGTTCGGAAAAGGTTCACTAGGCTGATTCCTGGGATGAAGGGGTTGTCTTATCAAGAACGGCTAAACAGGTTAGGCCTTTATTCATTGGAGTTTAGAAGAATGAGAGGTGATCTTATAGCAGCATATAAGATTTTAAGGGGGCTCGACAGGGTAAATGTTGAGAAGATGTTTCCACTGATGGGGGACATAGTTACAGAATAAGGGGGCACACATTTAAAACTGAGATGTGAAGGAATTTCTTCTCTCAGAGGGTAGTGAATCTCTGGAATTCTCTGCCTCAGAGAGTTGCAGAGGCTAGGTCACTAAATGTATTTAAGGAGGAGGTAGATAGATTTTTGAAATCTCGGGGAGTCGAGGGCTAGGCGGAGCAGGCCCAAAAGAGGAGTTGAGGCCCGGGACAGATCAGCCATGATCTATTGAATGGCGGAGCAGGGTTGAGGGGCTGAATGGCCTACTCCTGCTCCTAGCTCTGATTTTATTATAATCAAGGAGAACAAGTTACAGCCATGAGAGAAACAGTGCATGATTCTTTGTAGCTGAGTTTCTGTGTGAGCGACTAGTGCAGCATCATTAGAGTACAGGAGTTCTCCCACTCTGTTTGGCATCTTTTTCTCCATGCTCCTGAGCTTTGCCTTCCCTGCAGGTATAGAAGGAGTCTACCTGCACACTAGGTCAGATATCAAGCTCTACAATCTATCAAGGCTGAAAGTGAAGACAAAAACCTATCGCCTCCCACATACAATAGTAAATACAACGTAATGGATAGCTTTAATAAACCTTAATCTATGATGAATTGTCCATGATTTCTTAACAAAAATCCATGCTGCATTTGCAGTTTTAAAACCGATTGGGGAAGAGACAATAAAAATGTATTATGTTTCAATGACCATGTTAGAAACAGTCATTAACTTTTTTTGCTGCAAATTGGATTAAAGAACATGTTTTACAAATATGTCAAAGATCAGTAACCGCAATGTGCATCATTTACTATCCAGTTTGAGGGCAGGTAACTTGAGTGGCCAATGTCATTTGAAAGTTGTCTATATCATATAATTACATTACGTTAAAAGTGCACCTTTGCTAACAGGTTTGGCTTGGACATAAATTGGTTAGTCTGGAGTAAAATCTTACAGATAGTGGCTAAACTTTTTGGAACTGAATAATACATGCAGTAACAGCCACTCAACTTTTTGCAAAAAAGCTTTTTGTTAATAATTATCATGTCACAGTGGAATCGGAATCGACACGGATAGACTGAGATATAGACATAAGAGAATTTAAGAGAATCGCTTTATTGGAGGCTTTATTTGTAATTGTGTTTATCTAATTTTATCACAAGGGTTCGGTGCGTTAATGGGATTTTGTCCATGAGAGATGCTGTTGTTCCTGTATTTTAGAAACCAGGACCTTGTTTGACAGCCTGTTAAGATGAATAAAATAGTCTTAGTTACCTACCGTTAATCTCTTTATCCCTTCCTGTCCCATTCTGCTTTTCAGTTTTACATGACTCTTCTGAAGTACTATCTGCTCCATCCTATAAAATTCTCCTGATTTGGAGATCACTGTGCTTTTGTTGGCTGCCCTGTCTTCAGACACATATTACAAACAGGTGGAGATGTTGCACAAACATTGACCATCATAAGTTAAATTGCGACAATAGCAGTGTGAGAAATGGCCCGTCTTCCTATTGCTGATTTTTCTACTGCCTCACCTCAATAATCACCATATTACGACCAGGTGAAAAGGGGTCCAGGGATTCCCTTTCAGTCTTTGCCTGGTTTAACGGTAACAGGGTTTAATTTTAGAAACATCATGTTTTAGCTCCCCCCTCAGTGAAACATAGAACATTACAGCGCAGTACAGGCCCTTCAGCCCTCTATGTTGCGCCGACCTGTGAAACCATCTGACCTACACTATTCCATTTTCATCCATATGTCTATCCAATGACCACTTAAATGCCCTTAAAGTTGGCGAGTCTACTACTGTTGCAGACAGGGCGTTCCACGCCCCTACTACTCTCTGTGTAAAGAAACTACCTCTGACATCTGTCCTATATCTATCACCCCTCAACTTAAAGCTATGTCCCCTCGTGTTTGCCATCACCATCCGAGGAAAAAGGCTCTCACTATCCACCCTGTCCAACCCTCTGATTATCTTATATGTCTCTATTAAGTCACCTCTCCTCCTCCTTCTCTCTAACGAAAACAACCTCAAGTCCCTCAGCCTTTCCTCGTAAGACCTTCCCTCCATACCAGGCAACATCCTAGTAAATCTCCTCTGCACCTTTTCCAAAGCTTCCACATCCTTCCTATAATGCGGTGACCAGAACTGCACGCAATACTCCAGGTGCGGCCGCACCAGAGTTCTATACAGCTGCAGCATGACCTCGTGGCTCCTAAATTCGATCCCCCTACTAATAAAAGCCAACACACCATATGCCTTCTTAACAGCTCTATTAACCTGGGTGGCAACTTTTAGGGATTTATGTACCTGGACACCAAGATCTCTCTGCTCATCTACACTACCAAGGATCTTCCCATTAGCCCAGTATTCTGCATTCCTGTTACTCCTTCCGAAGTGAATCACCTCACACTTTTCCGCATTAAACTCCATTTGCCATCTCTCAGCCCAGCTCTGCAGCCTATCTATGTCCCTCTGTAACCTACAACATCCTTCGGCACTATCCACAACTCCACCGACCTTCGTGTCATCCGCAAATTTACTAACCCACCCTTCTACACCCTCATCCAGGTCATTTATAAAAATGACAAACAGCAGTGGCCTCAAAACAGATCCTTGCGGTACACCACTAGAAACTATACTCCAGGATGAACATTTACCATCAACCACCACCCTCTGTCTTCTTTCAGCTAGCCAATTTCTGATCCAAAACACTAATTCACCTTCAATCCCATACTTCTTTATTTTCTGCAATAGCCTACCGTGGGGAACTTTATCAAACGCCTTACTGAAATCCATATAGACCACATCCACAGCTTTACCCTCATCCACCTGTTTGGTCACCTTGTCAAAAAACTCAATAAGGTTTGTGAGGCACGACCTACCCTTCACAAAACCGTGCTGACTATCTCTAATGAACTTATTCTTTTCAAGATGATTATAAATCGCATCTCTTATAACCTTTTCCAACATTTTACCCACAACCGAAGTAAGGCTCACAGGTCTATAATTACCAGGGCTGTCTCTACTCCCTTTCTTGAACAAGGGGACAACATTTGCTATCCTCCAGTCTTCCGGCACTATTCCTGTCGACAATGACGACATAAAAATCAAGGACAAAGGCTCTGCAATCTCCTCCCTGGCTTCCCAGAGAATCCTAGGATAAATCCCATCTGGCCCAGGGGACTTATCTATTTTCACACTTTCCAAAATTGCTAACACCTCCTCCTTGTGAACCTCAATCCCATCTAGCCTAATAGTCTGTATCACAGTATTCTCCTCGACAACATTTTCTTTCTCCACTGTAAATACTGACGAAAAATATTCATTTAACACTTCCCCTATCTCCTCCGATTCCACACACAACTTCCCACTACTATCCTTGATTAGCCCTGACCTATCTCTAGTCATTCTTTTATTCCTGATATACCTATAGAAAGCCTTAGGGTTTTCTTTGATCCTATCCGCCAATGACTTCTCCTGTCCTCTCCTTGCTCTTCTTATCTCTCCCTTTAGATCCTTCCTGGCTAGCTTGTAACTCTCAAGCGCCCTAACTGAGCCTTCACGTCTCATCCTAACATAAGCCTTCTTCTTCCTCTTGACAAGCTCTTCAACTTCTTTAGTAAACCACGGCTCCCTCGCACGACAACTTCCTCCCTGCCTGACAGGTACATACTTATCAAGGACACGCAGTAGCTGCTCCTTGAATAAGCTCCACATTTCGATTGTGCCCATCCCCTGCAGTTTCCTTCCCCATCCTACGCATCCTAAATCTTGCCTAATCGCATCATAATTTCCTTTCCCCCAGCTATAATTCTTGCCCTGCTGTATATGCCTGTCCCTGCCCATCGCTAAGGTAAACCTAACCGAATTGTGATCACTATCACCAAAGTGCTCACCAACTTCTAAATCTAACACCTGGCCGGGTTCATTACCCAGTACCAAATCCAATGTGGCATCGCCCCTGGTTGGCCTGTTCACATACTGTGTCAGAAAACCCTCCTGCACACACTGGACAAAAACAGACCCATCTAAAGTACTCGAACTATAGTATTTCCAGTCAATATTTGGAAAGTTAAAGTCCCCCATAACCACTACCCTGTTACTCTCGCTCCTGTCAAGAATCATCTTTGCTATCCTTTCCTCTACATTTCTGGAACTATTTGGAGGTCTGTAGAAAACTCCCAACAGGGTGACCTCACCTCTCCTGTTTCTAACCTCGGCCCAGACTACCTCAGTAGACGAGTCCTCAAACGTCCTTTCTGCCGCTGTAATACTTTCCTTGATTAACAATGCCACACCCCCCCCTCTTTTACCATCTTCTCTGTTCTTAGTGAAACATCTAAATCCCGGAACCCGCAACATCCATTCCTGTCCCTGCTCTACCCATGTCTCTGAAATGGCCACAACATCGAGATCCCAGGTACCAACCCATGCTGCAAGCTCACCCACCTTATTCCGGATGCTCCTGGCGTTGAAGTAGACACACTTTAAACCAAGTTCTTGCTTGCCAGTGCCCTCTTGTGTCCTTATAACCTTATCCCTGACCTCACTACTCTCAACATCCTGCACACTAGAGCTACAATTTAGGTTCCCATCCCCCTGCTGAATTAGTTTAAACCCCCCCCGAAGAGCACCAGCAAATCTCCACCCCAGGACATTGGTACCCCTCTGGTTCAGGTGAAGACCATCCTGTTTGTAGAGGTCCCACCTACCCCAGAAAGAGCCCCAATTATCCAGGAAACCAAAACCCTCCCTCCTACACCATCCCTGCAGCCACGTGTTCAACTCCTCTCTCTCCCTATTCCTCACTTCGCTAGCACGTGGCACGGGCAACAACCCAGAGATAACAACTCTGTTTCTTCTCGCTCTAAGCTTCCACCCTAGCTCCCTGAATTTCTGCCTTAAATCCCCATCTGTCTTCCTACCTATGTCGTTGGTGCCTATGTGTACCACGACTTGGGGCTGCTCCCCCTCCCCCTTGAGGATCCCAAAAACACGATCCGAGACATCACGTACCCTGGCACCTGGGAGGCAACACACCACCCGTGAGTCTCTCTCGTTTCCACAAAACCTCCTATCTGTTCCCCTATCTATGGAGTCCCCAATGACTAATGCTCTGCTCCTCTTACCCCTTCCCTTCTGAGCAACAGGGACAGACTCTGCGCCAGAGACCTGTATCCCATTGCCTACCCCTGGTTATTCGTCTCCCCCAACAGTATCCAAAACGGAAACCTTCTTCATTGCTCCAATTGTAAGGCAAAGAAATCAGACAGGTTTCCTTAGATTTAAACAAGAAAGGTAGAAGTTTATTAATCTTAAACTCTAATCCGGTTAACGACTACGAATATGCAACGCAACCACGCTAGCAGGCGTACGCAATAAACACACACGCAGATAGAGAAAGAAAAAGTAGAAAAGAATAAAGAGATAAGTTTTAGGCAATATTGGGATTATAATTACAGTCCTTTGAGTTCAATGTGGAATCTTTGGTTGCCGGTACGTCCTGCTCTTCGTTGGGGCCCAGTTCATGCTTCAACTTGTTTCGAGGTCGGAGTCTTTTCTCTCTCTCTCTCGAGGTTTACGTGTCTTCCGTGGGTCCAGTGGCTTGGGAGAAAGCAAGAGAGAGACAGCTAGGAGAGCGGCTTTCTTGTTCCAGCATGAATTGCAAACTGCCTTCTGTTCCTTTCTGTGTGGCACAATTCAACTCCAAGTTGGCCAGCAGGTCAGTCATGTGACTAACTAGCTTAACCACTCCTGCGTTTATGGATTGTATCATCTTAGCAGTCCCTGAAATGTGCTTCCTTACACCTTCAATGTCTGGTCATCAAAATCCATTTGGGTTAATTGGATCAGGGAATACTGCTTTGTCTCCACAAGCACCGTCTCTTAGTTTGCAAACGTCCTTTCAGCCCAAATGTCTGGTGATCTCTTTAACAAGTCATTTCTTCACTCCAGCAACAGTTTAAAATTAATGTTCAAATAATGAAATTAATATGCCTCATTCTTGCCAGATGGGGGTCTGCATGACAACAATAACAATTCTCTCCTTGAGTTTCATAGTTTATTAGTTGAATTTGCACTCCTGACACAGTGTGAATCCACAGAGGTCATCCGATAAGGTCCATCTACCTCCCCATAACATGATGTAGCCAGTTGTATTCTGCCAACATAAATAATTCACATTGGCACTGCATTCTATTTTGGCACTAACTAGCTAATACAATTGTGCTACTCTCCATTGATGATTGTATGCTTAGCTACTTTATTTATAGGGAGAAAAGCATTTTAAATTGGACTACGTTTTAATGGCATTAGATTGGCTATACATTTTGTTACAACCAGGTGAGGGGGGGTCTAGGGTCCCCTCTCAGCCTTCACCTGGTCTTACCGTAACAGGGTTTAATTTTAAACACACCATTTTTTAGCTCCCCTTTAGTGAATCCTTGTTCACTAACTTCCAATTATTAGGCAAAGAAATTAGCAAAACAGGTTTTCTTAGGTTAAAAGAGAAAAGGTTGAACTTTATTAAACTTAAACTCTAGTTCTGTTAATGCCTACGGATACGCAACGCGCCCAAGCTAGCATGCATACGCAATACACACATGCAGATAGAGACAGAAACGAGCAGAAGAAATAAAGTAGAAAAGTTTGAGGCTATAAGTGAAGATGGTTTTGGTTACTCTTCTTGGAGCTTGCTGCAGTCCTTGATTGTAAGTAGATCTTGCTTTTCGTTGGGGCCCAGTATTATTCTTAAACCTTGTTCGATGTAGGAGACTTTTCTCTTGAAGTTCATGTGTCCTCTGTGGGTCCACAAGCTGGTGAGAAAGAGATGGGAGCAGACAGGACAGGTCTTTTCACTCCCGGAGAAAACAGTCTTTCTTCAGTTTAAAAACTCTGTGGCTGGTTCAAAAAACACTGGACCTGCCTGTTAGTCATGTGACCAGCTGGTTTAACCAGTCCTGGCTTTTGTGGATCATATCACCTTAGCAGTCTCTGGAATGCTCTTCCTTACACCTTCAATGTCTGGTGATCAAAATCCATTGTGGGTTGAATGTTTCCTTTTGTCTCCTGTTAGTATGCAAATATTTTTCAGCTAAGTGTCTGGCAGCCCTTGTAACAGGCCTTCTCTTTTTCCCAGCAAGTTTAAAATTATGACAAAGTTAATATTCTTGGCAGGTGGGGGCCTGCATGACACTTTATATACAGATTAATTGCCCCCATGTCCATGGCTCAGCCAATATGTTTGTCAAATGACCATGGTGCAACATCTTGGTGCCTATATTAAAAACAAAAAGTACTGGAAATATTCAGCAGATCTGGCAGCATCAATGGAGAGAGAAGCAGAGTTACATTTCAAGTCAGTGATCTTTCATCTGTTCTGGTCCTCTGGCACCACCCCTGAGTCTAAGAAATACTGAAAAGTTATGGCCAGTGCCTCTGCAATTTCCATCCTCATTTCCCTCAGTATCCTTGGATGCATCTCATCTGGTCCTGGTGCTTTATCCACTTTAAATAGAGAGAGCCTATCTAATATCTCTTCCTTATCATTTTTAAATCCTTCTAGTGTCTGAATTACCTCCTCTTTCACCATTGCCTGGGTTGTATCTTCTTCCTTGAATAAGACAGATGCAAAGTATTCATTTAATACCTCAGCCATGCCCTCTGCCTCCATGCGTAAATCCCCTTTATGGTCCCTAATTGGCTCAACTCCTTTTACCACCCTTTTCCTATTTATATATCTGTAGAAAACTTTGGGATTACCTTTAATGTTAGTTGCCAGTGTCTTTTCATACTCACTCTTTGCTTCTCTTAGTTGTTTTTCCACTTCCCCTCTGGACCTTCTATACTCAGCCTGGCTCTCAGTAGCATTTTCTACCTGGCATCTGCCATAAGCATACTGTTTCTTCTTTATCTTAATCGCTACCTTTTTTGTTATCCAGAGAGCTCTGGATTTGTTACCCTACCTTTCCCCTTCGAGGGAACATGCCTTGACTGTGCCTGTCATATTTAGAGAATGTGACACACTTATCAGTTTCCACACAGCAACAGATCTGCACGATTGCAGTCGCATACGCGATTCTTCCACATAACAAGAACATTCTCAAACTGCATGCTGATCGCTTCACTGGTATTGGATGGCTAAAAGGTGTTGCATGCAAGCTGCATGTGGATCCTAATGTACTCCCAGTTTCCCATCAACGGCAATAAATACCATTCAATGTCAAGAAACAGACTGAGAAGGAACTTCAATGCCTACTTGACCTTGACATTATTGTGAAAGTTGGAGATGAGCCTACCTCTTGGGTCTCAACCACACAAGTCGTCAAGAAACCCAACAGCGAGAACCAGATTAGAATCTGTGTTGATATGCGATTACCAAATCAAACCATATGACGAGAAAGAAACTTTGACACCGACAATCGATATCATAGAGAAAGTGAATGGTTTTAAACACTTCACTAAACTTGACCTCAATGCAGGCTACCATCAAATCGAGCTTGCAGAAGAATCAAGATATCTTACTGTATTCTCTACTTACATCGGACTTTTCCGATACAAGAGGCTCAACTTTGGAGTCGACTCAGGAGCTGAGATATTTCAGCAGATGAATCAATCTGTACTTCAAGGACTTGAAGGCACGTTGAACATCAGTGATGACATTCTCATCAATGGTCGCACTGAAAGAGAACTTGAGCCATGCCTACATGCATGCCTACAACGTCTCAGAGAACGTAACCTCAGCTTGAAGAAAGACAAGTGCTTGTTTAATTAAAACAAAATTGAATTCTTCAGTCATGTGTTCAGTGGTGGAGTACCACCAGATCCATGGAAAGTTGAAGCCATTGCAAATGCTGCAGAACCTACAAATGTGCAAGAAGTCCAGAGTTTGCTGGGACTAGTCATGTACTGCAGTTGGTTCATTCCCGACCTCACTATGCTATCTGCCCCCCATGCGATCTGACAAAAGAGAGCACTAAATGGGAATGGACTAAATCACATAACAGGCGGTACACCAGATCAGATGGCATTTGTCAACAAGTTGCACAAATGCCTATTTCGACCCTGAGAAAACCACCCAGCTAGCCGTGGGTTGGCTTCGGTGCAATTCTTGTACAGAAAGATAAGGCAGGTATCCCATCAATCATTGCGATGGCAAGGAGATCGTTAACCCCCATAAAGCAATGTTATTCGCAAACAGAGAGAGAAGCACTCTCAATCACATGGGGTATCTTACACTTTCATCTCTACTTATATGGAAGTGAGTTTAAAGTAACATCCATCATAAACCACTAGTGTGCTTGTTCAACAATCCACATAGCCAACCACCTACTCAAATAGAACTTTGGACACTCAAGTTACAGGTTGAGTATCAGCCAGGCAAGCTCAACATCCACTGCCAACAGTCAGTCCTACTAGTTGTGAGGAAAAAGTTGCTGAACAACATTTTAACTAAGTAAGCATAAATGCAGTGCTAATGTTGCTAAAACTAGACGACATCAAAGCAGCAACAAAACAAAATAGGCTTTGCAATTACATATGAAGGCGATGGAATCACAAAACTGGAAAAACGGGATCGAGAAAGCGTCTACAAATGAAATCGCTCACACACTACAAGGTCTTCACAATGTTCAAAGTGAGCTCACCGTTACAACCCTGTCTGATCTCGTATTATGCAACAACTGTATTGTCATTCCACACTCATTGAGAGAATGTGTTGTCGATATAGCACATGAAGGACACCAGAGAATTATCAAAACTAAACAACTCCTTAGGGAAAAGGATTGGTTCCCAGGAATTGACCATATGGTAGAGCACAAAATCAGTGTTTGCCATGTCAAGCAATCACAATGTCAAATCTTCATGATCCGCTTAAGATGTCCAAACTACCTCTAGGACCATAGATTGAAGTTAGTTTTGATTTCGCAGACTTGCCCACAGGTGAATACCTACTTGTTGTCACTGACAACTACAGCAGATTCCCAATTGTGGAATTAGTTATCCCATTCAACAGCAATGAATTCAGCAAGTTCGCAAACTACCTAAGGTTCACTCATAGGAAAATTACACCCCGTTGGCCAAGAGCTAATGGAGAAATTGAGAGATTTATGCGAATCTTGAAAAAAGTGATACGTACAGCTGCAGCTGAGAGCAAGTCATGGAAGCAAGAGCTGTATCACTTTCTTCCTAATTACAGAGCGACTCCTCACTCGACTGCCAGAAAACCTCCAGCTGAATTCACCTTTACACATCTGATGCGCACTCCTCTTCCTGAGCTACCCCGCAGAGCTAATGATCAACATGTACGCGAATGCGATCGCGAACAGAAGGATCGAATGAAAGAAAATGCAGAGTGAAACATGAAATTTAGAGCTACATGGCTAAAGCTAGAAGATACAGTACTTGTAAAACGTGATGGTCGTGTTGGGAAAAAACAACCCCTTATGACATCCAACCATTTGTTATGATCAACACAAAAGCATCAATGATCACTGCTAAGCGCAGTTCACAAATCATCACAAGAAACAGGTCATTCTTCAAGGCTTTGAAAACACCACTCACAAGCATTGAATCCGATTCCGACATCGCAGATGAAGAACATGAGTCAAATAGCACTACATCTGATTCAGATGATATTCTACTCATGAGAGAAAACACCCACCATACAGGTGGCTACAACACGTAGAAGTCAGGCAGAAAGGGGCTCTCTGATCAAATAATTCATAAATGATAACAGTTATCTCAACCACACCTTTCCATTCACCAACTGTCCCATACACCCTACCTTTCTTCTATCACTGACCATTGCACCGTCCTCTTTCCTTTCACAAAAATAAAATCCACCAGAAAATACACATTCCAATCCAATTTTATAAATTCGATCATGACAAAATGCATACAAAAATAAACTAATCACCCTTGTGCATTACTTTAGTGCATGTCTTCTGTGTGCCTTTGTCTCTCCTGGAGCTCATACGAGGTGTATCTTCAGAGGCTGCTGCATAGCTGGTGGTAGGCTACTGACCTTCAATTCAGCAGGTTGCAGATGGCTTTGGACGGTGACCCAGGTGAGCTCTTGGCCTAGAGACCACACCATCTCAGCTTGGGTTGCAGCAGTCTGGGCTGGCTGGCTGACAGGCAATAGCAAGGTCGTTGGCAGAAGTGGGAGCAGGAATGCTATTATCATGAGAAAGGAAAGCAGGTTTGTGCTCCATGACGCCACTGCCACTTTCCTGGGGTGGTGCCTTCGCAATCCTAGTATTCTATTGGAGAACAGATTGATGAATTGCTGTGGCAATTAGAAGCCCCTCTGAACAGTGGTAACCAGAGTCACGATAGCAGTAGTCTGAGGTTGCCAGGCAGCAGTCTGAGCTTTCATTGCAGCACTCAGAGCTTTGGAAGCTGTATGTGCTGTAATGGAAGCTGTGACATCAGCTAACTGATGCTGCATCATGATGGGTTGCACAGATGTGCTAATGGAAGTGACCACATATGTTGGAAAGGATGGGTTCCAAACTCTGCGCAAAGCCCTGTGCCAGTTGATGCTGGTCTTCTCCATGCTCCTTGACATTGTGAATGCTTTTTGGTTGGTTTTCAGTGGACCAAGTGTTTGGTTATGTGCACCCATCAACCTTTTTCTGTCGTCTGGCCCATCTAAATCTTCATCCATTCCCTCTGCAGCAGATCTAGTGGGTGACCTTGCCCTCCAGTGAACTGGCATCTGTGCTATCCTTTCCCCCATCCAAGCTACTGCACACTTGTGCCCAGTGTCTCACCAAATGCAGATCCCTTCTCCATGCTATCCTCTAAAACATGTGCAGTTTCTATGTCTGAGCTGGTGGCTGCAAGTGTAAGATAGACCGATGATGTATTTTCTTCTTCACTGTCTTCTTCCTCTTCCTCCTCTGACTGGGAAGGCTCCAGTTCTTGGATATCTGAAATGAAATGGATTGGGTTGTGTTGAAGGGAGAGGAGAAAGTAAGAAATGCATGCTTACACCATCTGCATCTTGTAAGTCAGAAGAGATTATGAGTCGAAGGGGAAGTTGGATGAGAAAAGAAGGATTAGGTATGTAGGTATCCTTCAAGCCTCACCAGTGGCCACAGCCTCAGCAATGCCCCTTCTCATGATGGCCAGCACTGTCTTCTCTATGGGGTTTAAAACATGCAGACTGGCTTTTCCTCCTCCAGTTTGTTGCTGCCTCCTGTTATGCACCACCTTCTCCTGCAAGAAAGAGGGAAGTGTGTCACTGAGTGTCCTGTAATATATTTGGGTGATGTGGTTGTAATGGTTAAATAGCTGCCAGTGGGTGCGAGCTATGAGTTGTAGGTGCGAGGCTTGAAACTGTGATAAGTTTATGAGGGTGAGATGGAGCAACTGAATTGAAGTGTTGAGCACTGATTGATAGAGATTGTTGATGGAGGTGCGGTAAGTTAAGCAATGGATGAGGATAGTGGTGCAGTTGTTAGGATATGCCTTTTGAAGGTGAATTCACTCACCTTGACAATTCAGGGCAGGCCATTAAACTTCTTCCTGCACATGCTTTTGGTGCAATACTCCTGGCATTCCCTTTTGCCACTACTTGTTCCCACTGCTTCCTGAGAAAATATCTGGAGGACCCCCTACCCCCTGCGGATACAGTATGCCTTTTCTGTTTTCCACCTCTTCTACCAAGACCTCCAGTGTTCTGTCTGAAAACTCTGATGTTCACTCTCTGGCATGTTCAGCCATTCCTCAAAGTATCAGCATACATTCACTCGTCATAAAAAAAATTCCCATCACTTCTTGATGCCACAATGTACCTCCCCTTTACATAGCACGAGCCACTCGCGATGTCAGGGTCGCTGCTGATGTGTGCAGCCGATGGATATCGTGTATAGCATGGTCAGCATGCAGCAACCATTTCAAAAAGCAGGCAGCACCAATTTAGCATGCAATTTAGCATGCAATGCAATGAGCAGATCAGGGTTAATCGCATATCCCTATCCCCAGGCCTGTCAAACAATTTAACCCCCATTTTGTTTGAGACAAATAAGACAATAAGATGCTGGATTTTACCAGCCCTCTTAAGATGGCAGGGGGCCCATAAAATGGTGAGGGTGACGAGAGGGGTGGAGTGCACATCGTCTACCTGCTGCCATGGCATTTGACCAGCAGTGGGGAAGAATGAGGATGGCCCTATCACCCAAAGGCCAATTGAGCCACTTAAGTGGCCAAATAAGAGCCTTGGCCCACCCCTGCTGGCATTTAACCAACACCATGTGTGGAGACTGCCTGATGAACCCTGGTGGCCTCCCTACAATTTGGTGTGGGGGGTGGGGCAGGGGCCTCCTAATCAAGCACACTCACCAACCACCACCCATTGCCAGGACCTGCCCGAATGGCCCCAGCATGCTCAGATCCCACTTAGCTAGTTGGGAGGGAGGCCTGCTTCCATTGTGTCCTCTTTTCCAGGTACAGTCCCAGCAGTGGCCACCACTCTGAGCTGCCACCCTCCGATTGGCCAACAGCTCTTGGGGGTGGGCTCCTGCCCTTTAAAGGGACAGGTGCCCCAACAGCAACTAATTAGTTGCCAGATGGCCAAAAAATGCGGCCAGGTGTCCCAAAACAGCCGAGGTGAAGTTCTCCTGACTTTCAGGCCCGACGATGGGGTCCCCTGTCACACCGAGAAAATTCTGGCCAAGATTTGCAGAAGTGAAATGTGTTTCTTATTTTTTAAAAACAATTTGTACTGATCGATTTAAGTGAATCTGATCATAACTCTTCTTGTGAAATAAAAAAACTTGCATTTTTATAGCACCTTTCACAACTTCAAGACATCTGAAAACTCTCTCAGCCAATGAAGTACTATGAAGTGTAGTCACTGTTTAATGCAGGAAATATGACAGACAATTTTTCACACAGCAAGATCCCACAAACAGCAATGTGATAATGACCAGATAATAGTTTCTTTTAATGCTTCTTGAGGGATAAATACTACTCTGGATGCTGGAGAAAGTTTTTATGCTCTTCTTTGTCTGCCTGAGAGGGCAGATTGTTCCTGGTATAACATATAACGATACCTCAGACAGTTCAGCATTCCCTCAGTAACACACTGAAATGCCAACTTTGATTTTGTGCTTACTTCTCTGGAGTGGGTCTTGGATTCTCAAACTTTTGAGTCCAAATCAAGATTGCACCACTGAGCCACATCTGACACCTGAAATAGTTTAATGATTCAGATCGTGCCTTGTCTTACCCGATCTTTGCTCAGTCCATTTTCTTAAAAGATAAGGGAGTGATATGAATGCACAAACAAAAGACACAAATCAGAAAGGAGTGTTAATGTTATACCTCTGGATTGTGCTACTGTTTTTGTTTAATATTTGACAGTATAGGAACACATGTAAGTGAAAGGTTTTCAGACCATTGACAGGAGTGACGGGACTGCACCTGAGAGTATATATAAACTTTAACAGTACCTTACTAAAAACATAGAATGGTTACAGCACAGAAGGAGGCCATTCAGCCTGTCAAGACCATGATGGCTCTCTGCAAGAGCAATCCATCTAGTCTTAGTTCCTTACTCTTTCCCTGTGGTCCTGCATTTTTTTCTTTTAATGTACTTATCTAATTCCCTTTTGAAAGCCTTGATTGAATCTGCCACACCATCCTTTCAGGCAATGCATTCCAGATCAAACCAAGTTTTTTCTCATGTGGCCTATAGTTTTTTAGTCAATCACATTATATCTGTATCTTCTAGTTCTCAAAACTTCCACCAATAGGAAGTTTATCTTTATCTACTCTGTCTAGATTCCCTCATGATTTTGAAAACCTCTATCAAATCTCTTTTCAATCTTCTCTGCTCTAAGGAGACCAGCTCCAGCTTCTCCAATCTATTCATGTAGCGGAAGTCCCTCATCTCTGGAACCAATTCTAGTAGTCTCTTTTGAAGCCTCCCCAATGCCTTCATATCCTTCCGAAAGTGCGGTGCCCAGAATTGGACATAATATTCCAGTTGTGGCTAAACCAGTGTTTTATAGAGGTTCATCATAACTTCCTTGATTTTGTACTCTGCCTTTATTTATAAAACCCAGAATCTCATATGCTTTTTCAATTGCTTTTTCAGCCTGCCCTTCCACCTTCAACGATTGGTGCATATAAAGCCCAGGTCTCTGTTTCTGCACCCCCTTTTGAATTGTACCCTTGAGTTTATATTGCCTTTCCTTGTTTTTTTTTACCAAAATGACTTCATACTTCTCTGTGTTAAGTTGCATCTGCCACATGTCCACCCATTCCACCAGCCAATCATTGTCCTCTTGAAGTCTATCACCATCCTCCTCACTGTTCACTAAATTTCCAAGTTTTGTATCATCTGAAATAGTACCTGGTACATCCAAGCCATTGATATATATAATATATATATCATTAAAAGCAGTGGCTCTATACTAACCCCTGGGGAGCACCACTGTATACCTTCCTCCAGTGTAAAAAATAATCATACATCACTATTCTCTGTTTGCTGTCACTTAGCCAATTTTGTATTCCTGCTACCACTGCTCCTTTTATCCCATGGGCTTCAACTTCAACTTTGCTGACAATTTTATTATGTGGCACTTTATCAAGCATCTTTTGGAAGGCCATATACATCACACCAATTACATTACCCTCATCAATCCTCTGTTACTTCATTGAAAAACTCAATCAAGTTAGTTAAGCACGATTTGCCCTTAACTGCCTGTGTTTTCTTTCCTTAATTAATCCACATTTGTGAGAGTTACTGTTAACTTTGGCCTGGATAATTATTTCTAAAAATTAAATGGAGGAGGGTCAATTTCAGCAGTTTCAAAATGGATTTCCCCCGGGTAAATTGGTATCAATTTACGATTTGGATGTAAATGTGGGGGGCATGATCAAGAAGTTTGCAGATGACACAAAGATTGGCCGTGTGGTAGATAGTGAGGAGGATAGCTGCAGGCTGCAGGAAGACATTGATGGTCTGGTCAGATGGGCAGAAAAGTGGCAAATGGAATACAACCCAAAGAAGTGTGAGGTGATGCATTTGGGAAGGTCAAACAAGGCAAAGGAATACACAATTAATGGAAAAAGACTGAGAGGTGTAGAGGAAGTGAGGGACCTTGGAATAAATGTCCACAGATCCCTGAAGGTAGCAGGATAGGTTGATAAGGTGGCTTATGGAATCCTTTCCTTTATTAGCCGAGGTATAGAATATAAGAGCAGGGAGGGTATGCTGGAACTGTATAACCCATTGGTTAGGCCACAACTTGAGTACTGTGTGCAGTTCTGTTCACTTCATTACAGAAAGGATGTAACTGCACTAGAGACAGTACAGAGGAGATTTACGAGGATGTTGCCAGGACTGGAAAAATGCAGCTATGAGGAAAAATTGGATAGGCTGGGGTTGTTCTCCTTGGAACAGAGAAGGCTGAGGGGAGATTTGATTAAGATATACAAAATTGTGAGGGGCCTAGATAGAATTGATGTGAAGGGCCTATTTACCTTAGTAGAGAGGTCAGTGACTAGTGGGCATAGATTTAAAGTGATTGGTAGAAGGATTAGAGGGGAGATGAGGAATACCTTTTTCACCCAGAGGGTGGTGGGAGACTGGAACTCACTGCCTGAAAGAGTAGTTGAGGCAGAAACCCTCAACTCATTCAAAAGTAATCTGGATATGCACCTCAAGTGCCGTAATCTGCAGGGCTATGGACCAAATGCTGGAAGGTGGGATTAGAATGGGTGGAACATTTTTTAGCTGGTGCAGACATGATGGGTTAAGTGGCTTCTTTCTGTGTTGTAAACTTTCTATGATCAAGGATTGGCAGGCAAAACTGTAATCGAGCAATGGGCAACCTTTAAAGAGGAGATTGTTCCAGGGAGCTCTGGTTTTGGTTGCCTTACCTTTTCCGCCACACACCGTGCTCCCAGGCACCCCCTACCCCCGGTGGAAATGTACCTAGGTTTTACCCTCCTCCAATTAAGTATTTTTACTCTAGATTACTTCTTGCCTTTTTCTATGGCTAATGTAAACCTGATGATGCTATGATCACTGTTCCCAAAATGTCCCTCTACTGACATTTGCTCCACTTGGCTCACCTCATTCTGCTTGTTTCAGTAAGGTAAACTTCCAAAATGTAGAAACATGGAAAATTTACGGCACAGAAGGGGGTCGAAAAACAGCTGTCCTACCTAATCCCACTTTCCAGCTCTTGGTCATGCAGGGTACACAAGTGCATATCCAAGTATTTTATAAACGTGATGAGGATTTCTGTGTCTACTGCACTATCAGGCGGTGAGTTCCACACCCCCACCATACTCGGGGCGAAATTATTTTTTCTCAACTCAGCTCTAATCCTTCTACTGATTTACTTTAAATCTATGCACCCTGGTTACTTTTATGACCAGTCTGTCATGTGGACGGTCAAAAGCCTTTCTAAAATCCATGTGGACTACAATAGATGCGCTAGTCACATCGACCGTCCTTGTTACCTCCTTAAGCAATGTGGTTGCCCAACCCCCCCCCCACCCTTGGCTGATGAATCAGTGCTTCTCCATGTTGAACACCAATTGGAAGAAGCACTGAGGGTAGCAAAGGTGCAAAATGTACTCTGGGTGGAGGACTTCAATGTCCATCACCAAGAGTGGCTTGGTAGCACCATTACTGATCGAGCTGGCGGAGTCCTAAAGGGCATAACTGCTAGACTGGGTCTGTGGCAGGTGATGAAGGAACCAACAAGAGGGAAAAACATACTTGACCTCATCCTCACCAATCTACCTGTTGCAGATGCATCTGTCCATGACAGTATGGGCAGGAGTGACCACCGCACAGTCCTTGTGGAGACCAAGTCCCTTCTTCACATTGAGCATATACACCATCGTGTTGTGTGACACTACCACTGTGCTAAATGGGATAGATTTCAAACAGATATATCAACTCATAACTGGGCATCCATGAGGCGCTGTGGGCCATCAGCAGCAGCAGAGTTGTATTCAACCACAATATGTAACTACATGGCCCGGCATATCCCCAACTCTACCAGTACCATCAAGCTGGGGGCTCAAGCCTGGTTCAATGAAGACTGCAGGAGGCCATGCCAGGAGCTGCACCAGGCATGCCTCAAAATGAGGTGTCAACCTGGTGAAGCTACATTGCATGCCAAACAGCGGTCGCAGCATGCAATAGACAGGGCTAAGTGATCCCACAACCAATGGATCAGATCTAAGTTCTACAGGCCTGTCACATCCAGTCGTGAATTGTGGTGGACAATTAAACAACCGACAGGAGGCAGAGGCTCCACAAACATCCCCATCCTCAATGGTGGGGGAGCCCAGCACATCAGTGCAAAAGACAAGGCTGAAGCATTTGTAACCATCTTCAGCCAGAAGTGTTGAGTGGATGATCCACCTTGGCCTCCTCCTGAGGTCCCCAGCATCACAAATACCAGGCTTAAGCCAATCCGATTCACTCCATATGATACCAAGAAATAGCTGAAGGCTCTGGATATTGCAAAGGTTATGGGCCCTGACAATATTCCAGCAGCAGTACTGAAGACTTGTGCTCCAGAATTGGCTGTGCCCCTAGCTAAGCTCTTACAGTACAACTACAGCACTGGCATCTACCCGGCAATATGGAAAATTGCCCAGGTATGTCCTGTGCACAAAAGGCAGGACAAATCCAATCCGGCCAATTACTGCCCCATCAGTCTACTCTTAATCATCAGTAAAAGTGATGGAAGGTGTCGTCGACTGTGCTATCAAGCGGCACTTGCTTAGTAATAACCTGCTCAGTTTGGGTTCTGCCAGGGCCATTCAGCTCCTGACCTCATTACATCCTTGGTTCAAACATGGAAAAAAGAGCTGAATTCAAGATGTGAAGAGAGAGTGACTGCCCTTGACATCAAGGTAGCATTTGACTGAGTATGGCATCAAGGAGCCCTAGCAAAACTGGAGTCAATGGGAATTGGGGGAAAACTCTCCACTGGTTGGAGTCATACCTAGCACGAAGGAAGATGGTTGTGGTTGTTGGAGGTCAATCATATCAGTCCCAGGACATCACTGCAGGAGTTCCTCAGAGTAGCGTCCAATGCTCAACCGTCTTCAGCTGCTTCATCAATGACCTTCCCTCCATTATAAGCTCAGAAGTGGGGATGTTCACTGATATTTGCATCATGTTAGCACCGTTCGCAACTCCTCAGATACTGAAGCAGTCTGTGTCCATATGCAGCAAGATCTGGACAACATCCAGGCTTGGGCTGATAAGTGGCAATAACATTTGCACCACACAAGTGCCAGGCAATGACCATCTCCAACAAGAGAGAATCTAACCATCTACCCTTGATGTTCAATGGCATTATCATTGCTTAATCCCCCACTATCAACACCATTGACCAGAAACTGAACTGGACCAGCCACAAAAATGCTGTGGCTACAAGATCAGGTCATAGGCTAGGACTTCTGCAGCAAGTAACTCACCTCCTGTCTCCCCAATGCCTGTCCACCATCTACAAGGCACAAGTCAGGAATGTGATGGAATACTCTCCATTTGCCTGGATGGGTGCAGCTCCAACAACGCTCAAGAAGCTCGACACCATCCAGGACAAAGCAGCTCGCTTGATTGGCACCCCATCTAACACCTTCGACATTCACTCCCTTCACCGCTGATGCAGAGTGGCAGCAGTGTGTACCATCTACAAGATGCACTGCAGCAACTCACCAAGGCTCCTTTGACAGCACCTTCCAAACCCACGACCTCTTCCACCTAGAAGGACAAGGGGAGCAGTTGCATGGGAACACCACCACCTGCAAGTTCCCCTTCCAAGCCACACACCATCCTGACTTGGAACTATATCGCCGTTGCTTCAGTGTCGCTGGGTCAAAATCCTGGTACTCCCTTCCTAACAACACTGTGGGTGTACCTGCATCCCAAGGACTGAAGCAGTTCAAGAAGGCAGCTCACCAAAACCTTCTCAAGGGCAATTAGGATGGGCAATAAATGTTGGCCTAGCCAGCAATGCCCACATCCCCTGAACGAATAAGAAACATTCAATCAAGTTAGTCAGACAAGGCCTTCCCTTAACAAATCCATGCGAACTTGATTAATCCACACCTTCCTAAATGATGATTTATACTGTGCTCAGAATTTTTTCCAATAACTTGCCCACCACCAAGTTGAGGCTGACAGGCCTGGAATTACTCGGGCTATCCTTTCCTCCTTTATTAAACAATAGTACAATGTGGCACCACACCTGTACCCAAAGAGGATTGGGAAATTATGGTTAGAGCCTCTGCTATTTCTTCCCTGGATTCTCCTAGCAGCTTGGGATATATTTCATGCAGACCTGGCAATTTACCCACTCTCAAGGATTCTAAACCTCTTGATATTTCCTTCCTCACTATGTTTATCCCATCCAATATTTCACTCCTCCTCCACTACAATGTTAGCATAGTCCCCCATTTTTGTGAAGAGAATCACAAAGTATTCATTAAGAACCATGCCTACATCTTCTGCCCTCCACACACAGGTTCTCTTTTTGGTTTCTAATTGGCCTTACTCTTTCTTTACTTATTCTCTTGCTCTTTATGTATTTATAAAATATCTTTGTGTTTTCTTTGATTTTACTTGCCAATATTTTTTCATGTCTTTGCTTTCCTAATTTCCTTTTTAATTTCAAACCTGCACTTTCTATACTCCTCTTTCTGCCATATTGAGTTCTTGGCATCTGACATAAGCTTTCCCTTTTTGCCTTATCCTTCTCTATTTGCTCTTTACCATCTTGGGGGCTGGTGTCTAAATTTGGGAGTCCCATCCTTTCTCTTTATGGGCACATATTTGTTCTTGAACCCTCTCTATCTCCTGCTTGAATTCCTCGCACTACCCGGACACTGATTTACCTTCAAGTAGCTGTTTCACTTTTGCCAAACCACATCTCAGCTCAGTAAAATTGGCCTTTCCCAATTTGAAACTTTTACTCTGGTCTATCTTTGTCCTTTTCCATAACTATACTAAATCTAACTGTATTCTGACTACTACCATCAAATTGTTTTCCCACTGATACTCCTTCCACCTACCTAACTTCATTCCCCAAAACAAAGTTCATAACTGCCCCTTCTCTTGTTGGGCTTGCTGTGTACTGGCTAAAAAGGTTCTCTTGAATGCATTTTATGAATTCTACACCCTCTATACCTTTAATGCTGAGTTTATTCCAGTTAATATTAGGGCAGTTGAAATCCCCGGCTATTAATGCCCTATTGTTTCTGTACTTCACAGCATTTTGCCTAAATATTAGCTCGTCTATCTCCTTCTGACAAGTTTGGGGGTCTATACTCCCAGCAGTGTGATCGCCCCCTTTTTTGTCCCTCAGTTCAACTCATATGGCCTCATTTGATGATCGTTCTATTATTATTATATTATCCCTCCTTGCAGCTATAATTGTTTCTTTAACAAATATTGCGACTGCTCCCCTCCTTTTCTATCCCATCTCTATCCTGTCTGAAACGCTATAACCAGGAATGTTGAGCTACCATTCCTGCCTTTGTTTCAATAACAGCTATGTTATTGTACTTCTAAGTGTCTATCTGTGCCCTCAGCTCATCTGTCTTATGCCCTAGACTCTTTGTATTGAAGTATATATCATTAATCGTTGAACAGCTCCTTTTTTGTCTATTCTTTAGCCTGTGTTTTCTCTGCCTTCTGAACTCATTTACTAATTTTATGCCTTCTATTTCCAACTTTGCCTCTCTCTCTTCTAAATCTACACTCAGTTTCCCATCCCCCTGCCAATCTCGTTTAAACCCTCCCCAACAGCACTAGCAAACTTGCTGCCACGATATTGGCTGCAATATCCTATTGAGGTGCAACCTGTCAGGCTTGTACAGATCTCACATTCCCCAAAACTGGTCCCAATGCCCCAAGAATCTAAAGTCCTCCCTCCAATACCATCTCTCCAGCCACACATTCATCTGCTCTATCCTTCTATTTCTGTACTCACCAGCACATAGCACTGGATGTCATACCTTTGAAGTCTTGTTTATTAATTTCTTTCTTTCCTAGCTCCCTAAAATCTGACTGCAGCACCTCATCCCTCTTTCTACAATGTCATTGGTATCTATGTGGAGCACAACTGCTGGCTGTTCACCCTCCCCCCTCAGAGTGTTCTGCAGCTGCTCAGTGATATCCCTGACCCTCACACCAGGGAGGCAACACACCATCTTGGAATCACCTCTGCAGCCACAGAAATGCCTATCTGTTCCCTTAACTATTGAATCTCCCATCACTATTGCTTTCCTGACTTTCCTCCTCCCATGATGCGGTGGCTTTGGCTCTTGCTGTATGCCCCAGAGGAACCATCGTCCTCAACAGTATTCAGAAAGAAATACTAGTTAGAGAGTTGGATGCACTACAGGGAATCCTGCACTGCCAGCCTGGTTCTCCTCAATTGTCTGGAGGGCACTCATTACCTGTTTGATTCCACATTCTTAAGCTGTGGAGTGACCACCTCCTGAAACATGCTCCCCACACAGCTCTCAGTCTCAGCAGATGCACTGCAGTGATGCCAGCTGCTGCTCAAGCTTCAAAAGCCAGAACTCTAGCTTCTCCAGCTGACAACACTTCTCGCACATATGGCTGTTCAGGACACGAGCAGCATCCGGGAGTTCCCACAAGGCACAGGATGTGCCTTCAACTGAACTGAGCTACCCTGCCATGCCATGCTTCTATCGATTAGGCAATTAGTTAAACTTACCAGAAATGAACCTAAAATCCAATTACTTGATCTAGTTTAAGTTATGGGTAGGTTAAATTATTTACCTGTAACTTACACCCGCCACCCCTCCTTGTGATGTGACGTCCTCCTCCATGTTTACTGTGATGTCATTCTCAAATTCCCTCAGTGTTTGTTTTCTGTGGATTCTGCTGCCACTACTCTGTTCACATCTCAGGCCTCCCCTACAGTCCTCTGCACTCTGTCTTTTTAAAAACTGTGTAGCTCCTTACTTCAAGATGGGCAGAATGAAGATTTAGTATTGTAAGTAGAGGATTCGAAAACCAGGAAGCATAAGCTCTTAGGTTGAAAAGAGAATTATGATTTATTGTAACTCAATACTGAAAAGTCTTCGACATGAAATGCATTGGTTTAATCACTGCTTTAATTAGAAATGCAGCAGTGACTGCAATAAATAAGTCATGTTGTAAGATGATACAAGATTACTTAGATTATCAATAGCAAGTGGAAAAGTATAAGGGTCCATAACACCTAAAAATTGATAGCACAGTTTCCATTTTTTAAAACGTTAACTATAACTTTTTAAAGATAAGAAACGATCAAGTAGGTGAGGCAAATTGACTTCAATGGGAAATAGTCTTAGAGGCTGATCCTACAGGAAATGAAGTGCTTCAGTAACATATTTAGCCTTTGAAGTACTTCTTCAAGAGAATATTATTAACTGTGGTTCAGTCCATGAGGGAGAAAAAAAACTAAAGGAATGAAGTAAAGTTTAATGAGAATTCAATTCTTGTTTAACATACAAGTGTGGTGTTGGCTTGAAAGCTGAAGCTGCAGTGATTAGTCAGACAATCATCCCTCCTGGTAATGAGCTGCTTACAGACACAAGAGAGAATAATTGAACATTCAGATAATTTTATATTCATACTCCTTAAAATCAAAGGGGTGATGGAATCCAAAGAGAAAATATTATAATCCCAAGCTATCAATGGTAGATAATTTTATGGACATGATGTTTGAGTCATAAATTAGTGCTATTTCTGCCACAATGCCAAGGACATATCAGAGTACAAACTCATAATTTTATACTAATTTATATTAGAAACTTTTTGAATGGCTTTATGTTTATATGAAGTGATGGTGATCTTCCTCTTAGGGAGTGCTGGGAAAAGTGTCTGGTCACATCACCATTTTACCATTACTTTGCGAATTTCTTTTGTTGTCAATAAAATCTTTTATTTGTTGCTCCCCAATAGCCTGGTGGGCAAAAATACTTGCTAATGTAGTATGGAAATGGTCCTGATTGATTTGATTAATGGTCTGCGCAGAGCAAATCAGTCATAACAGTGATCTGGGCTTGGGAGAAAAAAAAATCAGCCAGGATTCCTGCTCCTGAATAATGTCCAGTGACCCCTGCTGTATAGTGTGTGTGTATCTATGTCAGGTTAAAAAAAAGTATTGTGCTTGGCTGTGTTGCTGTCCAAGGTTAGTAAATTCACTGTTCAGGCTTGCATAGAAGAATAGACAGTTAGGTGAGGTCATAAAGGATCACTGAAGTCCATGGAACAGTGCTTCAGCATCAGTCAAGCCTTAGAAATTACAGGGAGTGCACTAATTAAGAGTCCACTGAACATTACTTAAGGTCTTTGAGCTTTATAAAATACACTCATTAACTCCTGATTTTGGTGTTCTACAGGACACTCAAAATCCATGTGCTATAACTGCATGCAATGGGGTTCCCAATGGATCCAGAAGAACACTATGAACAATGTTCCCTCTAAGCTGCGCACTTGCGCAGCAACCTGAAACCTGCAGGCTACGCACAAGTTGGCCACTTTAAATTACCCTAAGTGCACGGTCGCACAAAAAAGGGGGCTGCACACTTAAAGAAATCACCCATGCGCTCAAAAAAATTACAGGAAACGTTGCTAATGAGGCTTTGCAACTGTTAACTTTTAAGCATGTGTTTAAAACCCTTCAATCTAGTAGGGTAGCTGCTATCAATACAATATCAATGTGCTATGGAGGGTATCAGTTAAAGGAGAAAAAGATTGGAAGTCGAAGTGCTGAAGGCACTTCTGGAGCAATTAAGGGACCAAAATAATTATCATTTACACCAAGGGTTCTCAACCGGAGGTTCGCAACCTTCTAGAAAGGGATCTGAGAAGGTTTCAAGGGGTCTCCCAAAAATAATTACAGGATTATAGCTCCTCATTTGAAAATGGAAAGTTCTATCTACAAGTTCTAGAATCAATTATGCCATGACTTTCTCTCCCTGGCTACAAGACGTGTCTTTTTTTTTTTACACTTAACAAACTGCTATATTTCCTAGACGATCTTTCTCCAACCACCAGAAATATCCTCAGCAAAGCTGTTCTGATTGTTTTCGATACTCAAGTATAAATCTTACCACGCCCCCTTAGTCCCAAGGCATCACTGCAGGAGTTCCTCAGGTTTGTGTCCTAGGCCCAACCATCTTTAAGCTGCTTAATCAGTGACCTTCCCTTCATCATAAGACCAGAAGTGCGGATGTTTGCTGATGATTGCACAATGTTCAGCACCATTCGTGACTTCTCAGATGCTGAAGCAGTCCCTGTCCATATGCAGCAAGACCTGGACAACATCCAGGCTTGGGCTGATAAGTGGCAAATTACATTTGCGCCACACAAGTGCCAATGACCATCGCCAATAATGAGAAATCTCTGCCTGGCTGAATTTGTTCTCACATTGAATAACTTCTCCTTCAACTACACTCACCTCCTTCATGTAAAAGGTGTTGCTATGGGTACCCGCATGGGTCCTAGTTATGCCTGTTTTTTTGTGGGCTATGTCGAACATTCCTTGTTCCAGTCCTACTCAAGCCCCCTCCCCCAACTCTTTTTCCAGTACATTGACGACTGTATCGGTGCCGTTTCCTGCTCCCGCCCCGAACTGGAAAACTTTAGTAACTTTGCTTCCAATTTCCACCCTTCTCTCACCATTACATGGTCCATCTCCAACACTTCCCTTCCTCGACTTCTCTGTCTCCATCTCTGGAGATAGACTGTCCACTAATATTCATTATTAGCCCACCGACTTCCACAGCTACCTCAACTACACTTCTTTACACCCTGCCTCTTGTAAGGACTCCATTCCATTCTCCCAGTTTCTCCGTCTCCAACACATCTGGCCTGATGATGCAACCTTCCACACAGCGCTTTTGACATGTCTTTCTTTTTCCTCAACCGAGGATTCCCCCACACTGTGGTTGACATGGCCCTCAACCTTGTCCGGCCCATTTCCCGCACTTCTGCCCTCACCCCTTCCCCTCCCTCCCAGAACCATGACAGGGTTCCCCTTGTCGTTACTTTCCATCCCATCAGCCTCCACATCCAAAGGACCATCCTCCGCCATTTCCGTCGCGTCCAGCGTGATGCCACTACCAAATGTATCTTCCCCTCCCCTCTCCTGTCAGCAGTCCGTAGGGATCATTCCCTCCGCGACACCCTGGTCCACTTCTCCATTACCCCAGACGCCTCGTCCCCTTCCCACGACACCTTCCCTTGCAATCGCAGGAGATGTAATACCTGCCGTTTTACCTCCTCTCTCCTCACTATCCAAGGCCCCAAACACTCCTTTCAGGTGAAGCAGCGATTTACTTGTACTTCTTTCAACGTAGTATACTGTATTCGCTGCTCACAGTGTGGTCTCCTCTACATTGGGCAGACTGAACACCAATTGGTGATCCCTTTGCGGAACACCTCCTCAGTCCGAAAGCATGACCTTGAGCTTCCGGTTGCTTGCCATTTCAACACTCCCACTGCCGCCCACCCCACTTCACCCCACCCCCTGCTCTCATGCCAACATTTCTGTCTTTGGCCCGCTCCAGTGTTCCAATGAACATCAACGCAAGCTCGAGGAGCAGAACCTGATCTTTTGATTAGACACTCTAGAGCCTTGCGGACTGAACATTGAGTTCAATAATTTCAGAGCATAACTGGTCTTTTAAAAAATATTTTATTTTTAATCATGAGCCTGTTTTTCAAGCAGTCAGAGCTGCTCATTCTTCTGCTATTAACACTCTCTCTGGACTAATGCTTTGTCTTTCACCACAAGCATTAACACACACTTTGCCTTTGTCCCAGGACAGCTTTGTTATTCAATCTCTCCTACCCTCTGCCCTATCAAACAACTTCCCCTTTGTTCTCTCCCCCATCTCCCTCCCCTTCACTTGCTTAAAGCCTAAATCTTTTCTAACCTTTGCCAGTTTTGATGAAAGTTCACAGACCTGAAACGCTACTCTGCTTCTCTCTCCACAGATGCTGCCAGACCTGCTGAGTATTTCCAGCACTTTTTGTTTTTATTTTATCTTGTATAAGAGAGAATCCAACCATCTCCCCTTGACATTCATTGGCATTACCATCGCTGAATCCCCCACCGTCAACATCCTGGGCATTACCATTGACCAGAAACTGAACTCGACCTGCCACATAAATACGGTGGCTACAAGAGCAGGTCAAAGGCTGGGAATTCAGTGGTGAGTAACTCACTTCCTGACTCCCTAAAGCCTGTCCACCATCCACAAAGCACAAGTCAGGAGTGTAATGGGATTCTCTTCACTTGCCTGGATGAGTGCAGCTCCAACACTCAAGATGTTTGACACCATCCAGGACAAAGCAGCCCGCTTGATTGCCTGCCCCCCCCCCCCCCATCACCCATCACCACCTTCAACATTCACTCCCTCCACCACCAATGCACAGTGGCAGCAGTGTGTACCATTTACATGATGCACTGCAGTAACTCACCAAGGCTCCTCAGACAGCACCTTCCAAACCCATGACCTCTACCACCTAAAAGGACAAGGGCAGCAGATGCATGGGAACACCACCATCTGCAGGTTCCCCTCCAAGCCACAGACCATCCTGACTTGGAACTATATCACCATTCCTTCACTGTCACTGGGTCAAAATCCTGGAACTCCCTCCCTAACAGCACTGTGGATGTACCTACACCGAACGGACTGCAGCAGTTCAAGAAGGCAGCTCACCACCACCTTCCCAAGAGCAATTAGGGATGGGCAATAAATGCTGGCCTAGCCAGCGACGCCCACATCCCGTGAAAGAAAAGAAACACTGCCACGCTACACTTACTATTTCCTATAAGTTTATCAAAACATATCCACCTATGCTTTTAGAGAAGGATAAGGCCTGGATTAGTTGTTATCCCCTCCAAAACGTGCTTGGTTTTAGCAAGTGAAACGTGTACTCTCTCCTGCATTCATTCAGATCGCTGCCGACCATTTCCATACTTTTAATCTTCATGTTCAGCCATCTTTGATCACAAGTTTCATTGTTTTATCGTCAATGACTTTTTCTTATTTTAAGAATCTGTACATTGTCTCAGAATTTACCTTGCCGAAAAAAAAACTCCCCGTAGGGTCCCAAACCGAACCAACGCCCGGCTGTTTTCTGTCAATGGTTTTAGTTCTTTTATTTCCCAAAGTTATATGTATATACTATATGTGTATATATATATATATATATATACATATAATCCAATCGCTAGTTATTTTCTCAGATTAAACAATCTCCCTTTTCATTTTCTTTCATTAGGTTTTCTCTTTCACCGCCACCTGAGTAATTAACTCAAGCAGCTTTGGCTGAGTTTGTATTTACAGTAAGCTGCCTCCAGGAAATACAGTCGATTAGCATACAAAATACATGTAGGGCAGTAAAAACAGTGCGTAACTACTAAAACAAACAATGCCAGATGTGGTATAGGAGCTCCTGGTTTGATAAGAAATCTATATAAATGGCTTTAAATTAGTTTGCTTTCATTGGTACGTGTGTATCGTATTTTTTTCATTATTTTAGCAAGAAAATTTGAAACTGATGTGTTGTGACAGTCTAACCAAAATAATACCTGTTAATTGGGATGCCTATATTGGCAATGTGTGTTGTGTAATAAATGTAGATATTCAGGCTTCCACTGATGAATAGCTGGGTAAATGCATTAATCCAATGTGATGCTGGCAAAGGAACGACCTGGTTAGATCCCTGGGCTGTGCTCTGTTGGTTGTCGTGAGCTAAACGGCAATATGTGCCGACAATATCTCTTGGAATGGTAAATTAAAGTCGGGCAAGCCACTCCTAATTGCTATACAGTGACCCTCTGCTGGAAAGTGCGTGTGTGGAAATCACGTGAAGCAGGATTGATGTTGGCTATGGTGTAACAGGATACAAACTGCTTCTTCTGCAGGACTGAAAGTGTTGGTCCCATCTAGTACAACCTACTTATGCAAAGCTTGATTTTTAGCAATGACATCAATGAAGACAAAGTAGCGAGCAGGGTGAACTTTGATCATGACATGCACGTGTGCTTGTAGAATAGCCTCCTACGTCTTGACAAAATGGGCACTCAGTCCAGCAACATGTTTCATGTCAAGTAAGTAAAACAAAAATAATAAATATGTGCAATTGTATAACTAATTTTTACACATTTGTTGTGTTACATGGGGTCCATGGGATTTTTGTAACACGGTAGGAGGGCCTCAGAAACTAAAAGTTTGAGGAAACCCTCATTCATTCCCCGGACTGCTGAATCAGCAGGCATGGTACAATATTGCAGAAATAGTTAATTCTGCCTCTTAAGCCAAGTAGCTGCGGAAGAATGTTCCAAAAAATGCAGCTCTGAAGAACTCTAGTGAGGTAAGTCTAAAGTGCTTTTGCGCATAACAAGTACCAGCTGCAGGTAGACATGAGAAAGTCTTTCCTACCTGTGACAAGATTGGGTGGAAGAGCCCTCGTGGGAGGAAATTTTGAAGGTGGTTTTCGCCAAGGTCACGTTTAATACTTGTTTGCAGAACCAGTAAGAAAAGGGACTGAATTTTATTATTGTGATGCTGGTCCCACCGTCGGGGATGGGGGCGGCTGACCGCACGCGATTTAGCGGCGGCTAGCCAATTAATCCGTGACACTGGACCAATTGGTATCAGGCCCAGAGGCGGAGAGTGTGGCGTCAGGTGAAGCCTCGGAAGGAGGTGACGCCATTTTTAAAGGGTTGCCAACCTTGCGTTGAGTTCTGCACTGCGAAGGGATAGGAGAGGTGGAGGTGATTGCAGAAACTGAAGAAATGGCTGAGAGGGGACCCTGGGCGGCCCCATGCTTCCCTGATGCCTCCCTCCATCTGCTTTTGCAGGCTGCAATGGAGAGGAGGGACATCTTGTCCAGAGGGACAGGAGGAGGAGGACTGGGAGCCAAACTGAGCAGAGCTGGCTCCAGATCACAGAGGGGGTGATCAGCTGTGGGGTCATGTCGCACATGTGGATTCATCACCAGAGGCAGCTCAATGGCCTTATCCGGGTAGCCAAAGGAAGTATCTTTTAATGCCTTGCATCTGGCAAAGTAGGACAGCGTGTTGAGAGGAGAGGGATCTACCCCCACCCCCTGCGCACCAACCCAGATATGGGCAAATGGTCAGGGTATGCAGGCTGACTGACAGCAGCATGGTGAAGTGGCCCTGAAAAGAGGCTCCCTGTCACAGTACAGTCTCGCGAGGTCCCTGGAAAGGGGACACATGCAAGAGGCATCTGTGTTCCCCCATCAGTGGCAAAAGGACTGCCAGCAGCCTTTGTGTTGGGATTGATGTTGCTGGGGGACCAACAGCTCCCTTCCCTGTGCAGGAGAAATAGCGCACAATCAGAGAGCAGGGGCCAAGATCGGCAGTGGGCTGCCTATTCTGCATGTCTTAACACTGATGGAGCTAGCTGGACTGCAAGATGGCCGGTGCATCGCAGATGGAGAGACGGGGCACCTTTCCAAGACTGAGTAAGATCGCCTGGGGCATAAGGCTGCATCTGCTTAGGAGTCTGCATCAATGGGGTGTGTGCTATGTCAGGAGGGGAGGCCCTTGACCCTTACATGTCTCTGTTCTCTCATGCAGGTCAAGTGGTGCCAAATCAGATTGTAAGGCAATCACACAACACAGATAGCTTTTGAATCTGTGGGGGGAGCCTGCCACCTCTGAGGGGGAGGAAGGAGCCTCAGAGAGTACAGCAGTACCTCCCATTCCTGCACCCTCCACCAGTGCAGATACTCATACCTTGTTGGGTTTGTGCTCGAGTTTAGATCTGAGCACACAACCTGGTGAGGGCAGCACACAGGAGCCTGAGCAGCTGACGGCAGATTTGACAGCCCATGCCTCTGACAGTCTGTGGTATGCCAGGCCCGTGCTGAGCCCCAAGCTCATGATGTGTCTCTGGTGTCGGCAGCATCATGGAAAATGCTGCAGCAAGTGGTCCGGCAACATCAGGCAGAGATGCCAGAGGCAATGCATGCCCAAGCATAGATGATTGATGAGTCCATCCCGGGTCTTGAGCTTGACATTGTTTCTCACTGCATGAGTGTTGTCTTCCATTGAGAGATTGGTCGCTCTAATGGAAAGCCACATCCAGCAGAGCACTCGGTGTCTGCAGGATATTAATGCAGATCTGTAGACCCTTGTCTTGACCATGAGCCTAAGGCAACAGTGGCAAGGCGAGGGGGATCAGGTGTCCTGGAGTCACGACCAGGTCCTCCACCCTCTCCGGTCAGCAGGGAGGCAGCAGTCTGCCTTACAAGGGAGGATTAGCGGCTACCTCATGCAGCTGGGGACTCCTCTCAGGGTACTCCTGGTTTGGCCAGCTGCTCCTCTGCCAGTGTTGCCAGATGCTCCTTCATCCTTGCGAACAGAGAGTGGTACTGCTTCAGTGCAGAAGGCCCTCAGGCATTCCGAGGACTTGCAGGCCTAAAGCATCCAGAAGATGGCTGCCAAGGACATCCCTAGCCAAGGGTGGCAAGGTCAACAGCCAGTCTCCACCTCAGCTGACAGTGCAGGAATAGCACCGCGTAGGAGTACACCTAAAAGAATAAAGAAGTATACATAGAATCACAGGGTTATCACGGGTGAGTGTGCCTTTCACATGCAAAGCACAGGATCCATTGTGAATTTAAATAAATTGTTCCTGTTAAGCACAGACTCCTCCCTTTCTCTTCCATCAAGACTTTAGCCTTTTGCTGAAACTCAGCCTCTGAAGAGGCTGGAGGTGATGGAACATGCTGTGAGGGGACAACTCTGGAGCCTCACCATTTCTGCACTTTGCGAATGTTCCATAAGCCATTACATCCTTAAGGAAGGAAGGCAACAACGTGGCTGCATAAAGATAGGTCTTTATGGCCCAAGCTACAACGAGTATTAAGCAGCAAAGGAAACAAGAATGTATAAGGGCATCCAAGCCTCTCTTCTCCTGGGGTCCTTTATCTGGCCTGGGTTTCCCATCTTCCCGCTCGGCATCCTCATCGTCCGAGGAGGGAGTCCACTCCTCACTTTCCTCATTGCTCATTGGCTCCCCCACTCTGAAGGGCCAGGTTGTGCAGTGCACAGCAGACCACAACGATATGAGAGACCCTTTCTGGGGCATACTGAAGGGCTCCACTGGACTGATCTAGGCACCTGAGTCTCATAAGCAAACCAATGGCATGCTCAGTGGTAGCATGCGTTGTCCCATGGCTGGCATTACATCTCACCTCTGCATCTGTGTGTGGTCTCCTCACAGGCATGAGTAGCCATGTCTTCAGTTGGTAGCCCTCTTCTCTGAGTATTGATCCCTGAAGAAGGGTGGGAGGTGGTGGCGTAATGATGATGTCTGGGGACATGGGTTCAAATCCCACCATGGCAAATGGTGAAATTTGAATTCAATTAGTAAAATCTGGAATTAAAAAGCTGGTCTAGTGGTCACCATGAAAACGTCAATTGTTGTAAAAACCCATCTGATTCACTAATGTCTTCAGGGAATGTAAACTGCCTACATGTGACTCCAGACTCTCAAATGCCCTCTGAAATGACGACTCAGTTCAAGGTGTACCTACACCACATGGACTGCAGCTGTTCAAGAAGTCAGTTTACCACCTTTTCGAGGGAAATTTGGGATGGGCAATAAGTGCTGGCCTAGCCAGTGATGCCCACATGACATGAACGAATTTGAAAAAAAGGGTCTGGCACCTGGCATCGTGATAACTTCCTGGGAAGTGTGCACAGATCTGCAGAATCCGTTTAGAGTGGTCACAGACCAGTTGTACATTGAGGGAGTGGAAGCCCTTCCTGTTGATTAAAGGCTGCTGGCTGGTCTTCCAGAGCCTTGATGGCCACATGCAGTTAATGACACCCTGCACCTGGAGGAATCCAACGATTGCGCTGAATCCGGTGGCCCTCTCAGCTTGAGAGTTGGGATCCATGCGGAAGCGCACATAGTTGCCAGCCGTCCTAAAAAGGGTATTGGTGACCTCCTTGATGCACCGATGGGCGGCTGACTGTGAGATTCTGCACATGCCCCGTGTGGATCCCTGGTATGATCCGGTGGCATAAAGTTTCAGCGCCACGGTGACCTTCAGGGCCACTGATATTGCATTCCCCTGGGGCACAGCTCATTATGCATCATGGCACACAGGTCTGTATCGGTCTCCCTGGAGAGGTGCAGTTTTCGTTGGCACTGCCTCTCGGACATCTGCAGGTAGTTGAACCTCGACCTGTAGACCCTTTCTGGAGGGTACCTCTTTCTACGTGGGGCAGCTACCGCTGTCTCCTCTGCACCCTTCTTCAGCATCTGGAGGCTGCTGCTGATCGTCCTGTTAGCTCACAGGCTGTTATGGTGCCACTGCCGGTCCCTGGCCCTCCCTGCCGTTCAGCTGCACCTTGTCTTCAATGGGGTCCCTGAAGCCCAGACAAGTGAGGTCCATGATAGGTGTCCTCTCCCTGAAAGCAAGTCCTTCCCTTCCAGTGGCCTCCTCCTTCTTGCCCCCACTTGTGAGCCTTTCCCAATTGTCACTTGCCCATTACTCCCTTACAATGGCACTCCCCGCCCCCCCCCCCCCCCCCCCCAAATGCAGTTCAAACAACCTTCCCCTTCACTCCTCATGCAATGCATGCAGTCTGCCCTTCATAACCCTGCCAGACCCTGGATGTTTGCCCTCCCCTAGCAGGCAACCATGCTGTCCTGCCTCCATGTCACCTCCTTGAAGGAGGTGAGCCTCTGAAGCCCATGAAATCCGTGTGTCCTTTGAAAAATCCAATCTGGACCATAAAATCACATACAATTGGCCTGTAAAGTATCTTAATTACCTGCTGCCACATCGCCATCAGTGATGAGGAGCTGCCACCATGTAATGAGTTTTTTTTTATGTTGTCTGATGCAACATAAATGAGATGCGTGGAGTCCAGTTGGTTGAAGATCCCAAACAGGTTTATTAACAGCTAACTATTATGTACAGTACAGAGCTAACTATTTACAGAACTTGACTCAGGGTGTTCCAGTTGCAGAGCCACTCAGGCTTGTAGTCACATGACTGCATTCTAGCACTTGGCTCATGAGCATTCTAAGATCTTAAAGGGACATCACTCTTAAAGGCAATCATTCAACATCCCCTTTCTTTCCAAAGATAAGTCTCGTATGCTAAAAGTAAAAAAAAAAATTTGATAACATCAAAATTATTTACACATGGATAGAGAGTGTGAAATTTACAAATATAGAGGCTCAAAAGTCCATATATTATCTTGGTTGCCAACTCTTGCTCAGGGAATATACATCTCATCTGTTCTTGCTGAAGTTTCTCCCTCTCTACATTCAGTTTCTGTTGCTCTGCCTTCGGCCTACCAATATACTCTGTTGCTTTTTTAAGCATGACCATTTTTGAGGTCTTGTCATTCTTGGAAAGTTCTGGCACCTCAACTCGAAGAGCCAACAGACAATGCTTCAACTCATCCTCCTCTGCCTCTTCAGGACATTGCGTGTCCTTTGCCTTTCCTCATCCTCCGCGTCTGAAGGTCTTGGGCTCAAGGTCGAGGACTTGTTGGGGGAAGAGTACTAGGTCTCATGGCGGTACCTGTCTGATCTGGCTCATTGTGGTGCTGGCTGTTCTCTATAGAGCAAAAGTGAACGCACGGTGTAGTTGTGCTGTTGCTGGGTTTCCAGACTGCACCATTTGATGCTAGTTGGAGTCTGCGAGTGGGTTCCTGTCCTAGAAGATTTCCCCTTGGCAATGCTCTCATGGATAGTTATGATGTTGAGTTCCTTGCATGCTGGTAGACCTGCTACTGCTGGGCCACTCGTGTCTACTAGATAGAATATTTGCAGTTTTCATGCTGACTTGCCATAGCTGCATTGCGTTGTTAATGTGCCACTGCATGGGATGGGTGACCCATTGTATTGCAGATAACTTGGCAGTTGTCAGTTGTATCATTGATTTCCAATGACCTCGGTACATATCTTTCAGGATTCGGACTGGTTGGATATTTGCACTAGCGCCGGTGTCAATCTTAACCCTGAGAGTGTGTTTGCCAGCTTTCTTTGGGCACATGATGTTAATAGTGGCGAAAGCTTCCAGTTGTTTGACTTCATCGACATGATGTGTCAGGTTCACAATGTGGAATACCTGTTCGTCTTCTGGCTGAGAACTGCTTCTCTCTGAGTCTTATCCCAGGCCTGTTTGGCTGTGGACTTGGTGTATTGGCTTATGTTTACACAGGTCTCTGGAGCTCTGCTTGCTGTTGTTGCCCTATTTCTGTGCCTGTCGTCAGTTTGTCTGCGTCCTACTGTGACTTCTGGCTGCGTCTTCAGAGCTAGATTTCTAGCATAGGTGGGCCCAGTGTCATTTTGCACAGGTCTTGAAATGCAGGATAACTTTGCATTGTGTGGGGCCTACCACACAGCTTGCTTGCTCTTTTTGACCTGGTTATGGTGCTGATACTGTTGGCTGCATCTAGTGCTTGCAGCTGCTGTTGTCTAGCTACAATGGCTTCATACTTCATGGCATCTTCCAGCAGTGCAACAATGCTGTGACCTTTTTTCCCAAGAGGTCCTTCTGAAATGCTTCAATGGGTGTTGATACAATCACCAGCTCCATTATTCGGTCTGGCAGCTCAGTTTCTGAAAAATTGCACTTGTTCCTCTGGTATCTGCTGATGAACTGACCTAGCGATTCCTGTGGCTGTTGCCTATAAGACACCAACTCCATGTGGTGAATTCTAAAATTTATTCTTAATCTGAGCTGATCTTCCGGCACTTTCCATATTTTTGCAGATTTTCTTGTCCTCTTCAGATAAGCCTGAGTGTAATCTGTGTAATCCATCATTTCCAACTGCTGATAATATTTTCACAGCCTGTCTTTCTGGTTCTGTAATTACTTGGTCTGTGACATATAACTGCATCCTTTGGTTGAAAAGTTGGAACTCGGATGGGATATGTTTCCAGTTTATGCTGGAAAATTTGGTATCCATCTTTCTTCTGTTTTTTTGCTTAAAACTTGCTTGAAGACTTTGTTCTGAAACGCTGTTTTGCTTTCCCTTTTTAAAAAAAAAATATTTTTTGGCTGTTTTGATTGACAGAAGCAGGTGTTTGTCAGTGCTTTCTGTTTATCTAGCTTCCAGCACTCCAGTGTGTCTGTTTAGGTAGGCGGTAGCATAGTGGTAATGTCACTGGACTAGTAATCCAGAGGCCTAGGCTAATGCTCTGGGGACATGGGTTGGAATCCCACCATGGCAGATGATGAAATTTGAATTCAGTTAATAAATCTGGAATTAGAAAGCTAGTCCATGACACTATTGTCGATTATTGTAAAACCCATCTCGTTCACTAATGTCCTTTTTTAGGGAAGGAAATCTGCTGTCCTTACCTGGTCTGGCCTACATGTGACTCCAGACTTACAACAATGTGGTTGACTCTTAGATGCCCTTTGAAATGGCCTAGCAAGCCATTTAGAAGTCACGGGCAACAGGGATGGGCAATAAATGCTGGCCTAGCCAACGATGCCCACATCTCATGAATGAACTAAAAGAACAGCTGTTTACTAGGCATTTCAAGTGTTTTTTTTTCTCTGCTAATGTTTTGTTTATACAGCTGTGCATTAGACAATTCTTCACACTTGAGTAGTTTTATGGTTTTTTTTTAACTTTGGCTGAGTAAGTGAAAGATCTTCATGCTTGAGTGGTTTGAGTTTTTTTTAAGCTTTAGCTGTGAGCTACATGAATGGAGGATTCCCGCACTTTCTGCTGTCAGGCACCTCATGTAATGGTGCCGACTTTGTTCAGCCTGGGAGAGGAGCCTTTGTAGACAATCGATCAGCCTGAGTTGGGAATTGCGTTTTCCTTTTTTGTCTTTTACTGAGCCTTTAAAAATATCACCTTTTACAAGCACCTCAAAAGTTTTTTCAACGGGGATTCCTGGACTGTTGGGACAATGACTTATTCAATCATAGTGATTGATTTGCAGTCTGTCGTTCAGCATTCTGTCTTCTACAGCTTGAGGTAATTGTTTACTTCTTTCCCTGCCTGTGCCAGTATTTTTTTTAAACTTTCTCTCTTAGCTGTAGGAAGTAGTTTTTAAAGCTGTTTTTCCTGTGATCTTCAATTTAGATTTTGTCTTCTTACAATGGCTGCCACCATGTAATGAGTTCTTTTAATGTTGTCTGATGCAAACTATTTACTGAACCTTACTTGGTGTGTTCCAGTCGCATACACCACCTCAATCAAGCACCAGTACAACTACACACACCTCAGAGGATGTAGATAGTGAGGCTGGCACAACTTTTGCGATTCTGTGCTAGATATTTTCTTGCATTTAGTGTCATTGGCCTTTTTACAACAGGTAGACTGAGAAGCACTCTCTGTCAAGATGAAGAAAACTTCAAAACAACAGTTGGTTTATTTTCCATTAGTACCCTGAATAAGCAGTTTAGCTTTCAAATTGAGCAGAGCCAATTCCCTATGTGCCTTGGTTATGGAAAAATGATAAAGAACTTCCTATTTGCATAAATGTAAGCTTACTTTTCTTGCTAAGCTACTCAAAATCAGATAGTTCATAACTTTTTAATAGCTTCTTATTACTGCATTGAGGTCATAGGTCACTCTGTGTCTGAGTGACAGAGCGAGAGATAGAAACCTATCCCTTGAGATGGGAGGTTTAGCTACCAATTTGAATATCATCTTGAATAGAATGTTTGCCCTTTGATGTGGGAGCAGGAAGCTTGGATTCTTGCTGTCTTAGCTAAGCCCTTAGCTGTGTGAATGGAATAGAATTGCACTTAGCCCCTCAGATGTTGTAAGGGAGCCATCTTCTCCCAGTGGCATGAAAGGCTTGAGATTGTAATAATCAGTAAACAAAAGGTAGGGTTATTAACATTATAAATCACAATGGTAACCAGTGTGGTTTCAAAATATTAGCTTATAGTTGAGGAAATAATGAACATATAAACATGACAGAAATACTAAAGTTTAAAAAGTCTAATCTGGACAACACAGACAAATCCAAATTGTTCCAAAGCTGAGCCACAGTGCATGGGTGAAGAGGACCAGGCCATCTTGGCTGCTCAAGACCAGGCATCTGCTGACTGGTCCTCAAGGTGTTTGCCTCTACTAAAGCAACTAGAGATTCAGACTTCAGAGGGCCTGCTTATACTAAGATAAGATCATCTTTCGTGTCATTTGTGTTCATTGAAGATACACTGGAACGTCTGGGGAGCTTCATGGAGGTTTGTTTTCCCATCTATGTTGTGACGACTGAGGCGGGAGGAGTGCACTGTTAATTCAGTCCCACTTCTCCATGGGTCACAGCACATCAATTTTTCCACCTACCGAAAAACAGCCAATTACATACTCTATTTGTCCCCCAGAATAAAGCACACCAACCAGGTTTCTTTAATCAACAACATCATTAACTATTTATTATAAAAATAAGAGTTAACCAAGAATAAGATACTATATACGAAATGCTCCTTATTTCCCTAGCCCTCATGCACACACACATACATTTTTTAAAAAAGGCTAACCGGAGAATAAGGATTTGTTTGGTTTACAGTTGTTTCATAGGAATGAAAGGAATATTAAAATAACTTGGGTTGTCACGTTCTGGTAGGAAGTTCTTCGGTTTGGTGAGGTGTCCCAGAGTTGAATAGTCGTATACCACTCTAAGCCTCTCCAGGCGAGGTTGGTGAACAATCTGTGATGGGTAGGCGTTCAAGGCCATTCAGCTGCAGCAGGCTTCGCATAGGTCTTTCATCAGGGGTGCAGCAACAATCATCTTGGGTTTTACAGCAGCAGGATAGCAGTAGAAGATTTCTTCAGATTTCGAGATTTCTTAAAACACAGGAGGTAACAGGAACCATACTTGATGCAGGGATTCTTCAGAGAAAGGAGGCAATAGGGATCTACCACCTTTGAAATAGAGGGTCTCTTCTCAAGAGATGCAAGATTCCTTTACAGAGAGAGATAACAATTTTTCCGGGTCTTCCTCTCTGATCTCCAGGCAGGTCAAGTAATGTGTAATGAGGTAGGACTAATAAGAGATATCGTAGTTAAGGAACCTCTAGGGGGTAGTGATCACAACATGGTAGAATTTCAAATTCAGTTTGAGGGCGAGCAACTCGGGTCTTAAACCAGAGTCCTCAACTTAAACAAGGGCAATTACAGAGGTAAGAAGGAAGAGTTGTCTAAAGCAGACTAGGAAAATAGACTAAGGGGAAGGTCAGTGGATGAGCAGTGGCAGACATTTAAGCAGATATTTCACGACGCTCAGCAAAAATTTATCACGGTCAAAAAGAATGACTCGATGAGAAGGATGAACCACCCGTGGTTAACAAAGGTGGTCAAGGTATCCAATCAAAAACTAGTGGTAGGCAAGAGGATTGGGAATTTTTTACGAACCAGCAGTGGATGACTAAAAAGCTAATAAAGAGGGAGAAAATTGATTACAAAAGTAAATTGGCAAGAAATATAAAAACAAACAGCAAGAGCTTCTATGGGTATATAAAAAGAAAGAGAGTAGCTAAAGTGAGCATGGGACCTTGGAGGATGTGACTGGAGAATTGATAAAGGGAAATGGCAGATAATTTAAACCAATATTTTGCATCGGTCTTCAGGCTGGAGACACTGTAAACATCCCAAAGATATCAGGTAAGCAAGGAGCTAATGGGAGGAAAGATCTCGTAACAGGCTGTATCATGAAGGACAAAGTATTTGACAAACTAATGGGATTAAAGGCAGACAAGTCGCCAGGACCTGATGGCCTACATCCAAGGGTTTGAAAGGAAGTGGCTGCAGAGATAGTGGAAGGATTGGTCGAAATATTCCAGAACTCACTGGATTCTGGGAGGGTCCCAGTAGATTGGAAAACTGCTAATATGATGCCCCTGTTCAAGAAGGGAGGGAGACAAAAAACAGGAAACTGTAGGCCGGTTAGCCTAACATCGGTCTTTGGGAAAATGCTAGAGACCATTATTAAGGAAGAAATAGCAGGACATTTAGAAAAGCTTATCGTAATCAAACAGAGTCAACATGGTTTTGTGAAAGGCAAATCATGTTTGACAAATTTGCTAGAGCTCTTTGAGGATATAACAAGCAGAGTTGATAAAGGAGAACCAAAGATGTAGTGTATTTGGATTTCCAGAAGGCATTCGGTAGGTGCCACATAAAAGATTATTGTACAGATAGGAGCTCATGGTATTGGGGGTAATGTATTAGCATGGATTGAGGATTGGTTAACTCATAGAAGACAGAGAGTTGGGATTAATGGGTCTTTTTCAGGTTGAAAAGACGTAACTAGTGGAGTGCCACAAGGATCAGACCTCGGGCCTCAGTTATTTATGATCTATATTAATGATTTGGAGGAGGGGGCAGAGTGTAATACGTCAAATTTGCTGATGATACAAAAATAGATGGGAGGGCATGTTGTGATGAAGACATAAGGAATCTGCAAGGGGATATAGATAGGTTGGGTGAGTGGGCAAAAACTTGGCAGATGCAGTTTAATGTAGGAAAGTGTAAGGTCGTGCACTTTGGAAGGAAGAATCAAAAGGCAGACTATTATTTAAATCAAGAGAGACTTCAAACAAGTGCAGCACAGAGGGATCTGGTTGTTCTTGTGCACGAAACACAAAAAGTTAGCATGCAGGTGCAGCAAGTAATTAAGAAGGCAAATGGAATTTTGGTCTTTATTGCTAGGGGGTTGGAGTTTAAAAACAGGGAAGTCTTGTGACAACTGAACAGGGTGTTGATGAGGTTGCACCTGCTGTTTTGGTCCCTGTATTTAAGAATGGATATACTGGCATTGGAGGCAGTTCAAAAGAAATTCACTAGGCTGATTCCTGGGATGAAGGGGTTGACTTAACAAGAATGAGTTAGACCTTTATTCATTGGAGTTTAGAAGAATGAGGGGTGATCTTATTGAAACGTACAAGATTCTGAGGGGGCTTGACAGGGTAGATGTTAAGAAGATGTTTCCACTAGTGGGGGAATCTCGAACTAGGGGACATAGTTACAGAATAAGGGGACACACGTTTAAAACTGAGAGGCGAAGGAATTTCTTCTGAGGGTAATGAATATCTGGAATTCTCTACCCCAGAAAGTTGTGGAGGCTAGATCACTAAAGTATTTAGAGAGGAGGTAGCTAGATTTTTGAAATATTGGGGAGATGAGGGCTTTGAGGAGCTGGCACAAAAGAGGAGTTGAGGTCTGGGGCAGATCAGCCATGATCTTATTGAATGGCGGGGCAGGCTTGAGGGGTCAAATGGCCTATTCCTGCTCCTATTTCGTATGTTCTTACATTTCAAATGCCTGCTCTTTGTCCAACTCACTGGCTTTTTAAAGGGGCCAAAGCGAAAGCAAAACCTTACTGAACAGGTCACATGTCCAGACATAGAGTCTGCCTTGTCATTCGAAGAGTTGCTCTGAGGAGGTCAAACTCCTTGCTGCTTTCCTGTCCTTGTATACAAAGTCAGCTTCTTTTCAAAACATCCAAAAATTTCAGCTATTTGCTGGTGTCAATGGCCACTGAAAAATCCTTTTTCAGTTTTTAAAAACACACAGCATTCTAAGTTTTTAATATAAAACCTTGTAACAATGTGTATGTAACAAACCCAATTTATTTCTAACCAATATCTTCCTTTAATACATATGAAGACAAAGGTATGCTATCATTATAATAAGAATGATAAACTAGACAAGGAGCTCTTGAGGATAACTCGGGATTTTTGAAATTAACTTCTATCCATGTTGAATCTTTAATGCACAGTTAAAAATCCCACATAGCTTAAAATTGTCCCCTATGTATATGCTGTATTCTGTTGGTAAATTTATGCAAAAAATGTTGAGAGATAATGAGAAGTATTGATACTGTGGTGCAACTGAAAAAACCCTCATAGGTAATTGGATTGGATTTGGCTATGTGTTTGGATTTTTTATAATCCTAAAATGAACAGAAGTTGGGAGCTCAGCCAAGTTTTAACTTACACTGTTGACAGCAGCAACCAGTGCTTGAAACGTGGTTTTCATGTTTGATGGATTGGTGTCATTTTAGGTTGAAGCTAATGGACTATATGAATCAAGGTTGGTTCAATCATCCCTAGTACATTATAAATTAATTAGGAGATACTTGAGTGTTGTGTTATTTGTCAAAATTCACTAATCATTAACAGATCCCATGTGATGACTAATTTCTTCATACATTGTAGATTATAGAGCACTTTAACGTGTGAAGGAGAGTGTGTTTTCTTTCATTCTTGGGATGTTGGTATTGGTGGCAAGTCCAGCATTAATTGCCCATTCCCAGTCTCCCTGAGAAGGTGCTGGTGGGCCAACTGACTGGCTTGCTAGAGGCTGGTTAAGAGTTTTGACATGGGACTGGAGCTACGTGTCAGCCAGACCAGGTAAGGATGGCAGGTTTCTTCCCCTAAAGGACAATAGTGAACCAGTTGGGTTTTTAGACTTCATGGTCTCTTTTACAGATCCAATATTTTTTACTTCCAGATTTTTTTTAAACTGAATTCAAATTTGCAAACTGCAATGGTGAGATTTGAACACACATTCCATAGATTATTAGCCGAGGCCTCTCCATTTCCGATCTAGTAGCATAACCACTACACTACCATATACATGAATGGGTTAATTATGTCTCTTAATGGTGTTTGCCTATTAGTACCTTGTTAGGAGAATGATAAAACACAAAACAACTGCAATCAAATGGAAAATGTACTGGAATGGCAGTGGGAGAATTAAAGGTATAAGCATCAACTGCTCCAGTAGGTCGTAAAATTGAGGTCAGCATGGTTCCGTCATTTTTTTTCTACTGAAGCTAATGGCAGCAACATTAGGATTATCCATTGATCAGCTCTGTGATCCTGTCAAGTCCAATTTTATACTGGCAGAGGAAAAAAAGAGGGGGGTGACTCTAGTGGAAATGAAAATCATCTACTTAACTGTATGATTAACTCCAGCATTGCTTTCAAGTCAGAAAATAATCAGTGCCAAGTAATCAACACTAAATAGCCCACTGTGTCTCAGACCACATGGCATGATGCCTTTTAAACACTGGGATATCTATGGTTATCACAATTCTAATACGTGAGTTTTTTTAAAATTTAAATATTGTACCAAGCTTTCTATCATGAAGAATGTAGTACTTTGAGCTCAGTTTTAGAAGTTATGATGTCATGTAGTCTTGTGATAATTATTTAGTGTGGAATCAATGTATCTCTAAAGTGTAGTTCGATGTTGAAGATAGTTATTAAAAAATGTTTACTGCCATGTTTTGTTGATTTTAGCAGAATTATGTAATAAGGGTTAGATGAAGTAGGGTGGGAGGAGGTTTGTGTGGAACATAAACATTGGCATAGACCAGTTGGGCATGTTTCTTTGCTGTAAATTCTATGTAATTAGCATTGTAATTTTAATCAGGCAGACGCAGTATCTTTTTGCATTAATTTTCTCTCCTTCCCTCTTCAGAAACTGTTGACCCGTTGCTAGGATGTAGTTCCATGGATATTGGTTACCTTCAGGAATATCATGCAAGTGCCATTATTGATATGAGCTTTGACCGTGGATGTCAGCAGATTATCACCGTCAAACTTTTTCCTGACCCTGCTCAACCTACCTACATGTGCTTTCAACAACTGCTTGCTTAACAGTGATTAGGAGTTGGAACACTTCCTTGTTGATTTATTTTTGCTGACCCAGAGTATAAAGATTGTAAACAGTGCTCTGGCTGCAATGAACTAATTCAGCAGGGCTTAGGAATCAGTCAGATCAGTAAAGTTGTAGATGCTGATTTAATGTAAAACATCATATTTGATTTTGTTTCAGTATCTTTGTAATCCTGTGGTATTGATCTCTTGTTGAGATTGGCTTATATAATACCAATAGAATATGCATTATGTAGTACCTTGTATTACAGAGGATTCATATTTCTCACTCAGCTGAGCTTGAGTATTCCTTATTGATTTGTGCTTTTAGAAATTAATAATGGTATTTGCAAGGAAATTTCAAGGAATGCCCAGTTTGCAAGAATGACTGACAGAATTTAGTCATGTAGGGTAATCTAGATGGAAATGTTTTCATATAATTTAACAATAATTTGTGAAACAGATGGTAAATTGGCTAAATGAATGTAGGCAAAGGGTGGTTTTAGAAAGAGCTGTTTTCCAGTGTGGTCTGGTCATGATTGAGGTGTTCAAGATTTGGTACCCAACATCCTCTTGTTTATTTCTTAATGATCTGAAGCTGGGCACAGATAGTATAGCAATTAAATTTACAGATGCTACTAAATTGTGCAGTAGAGTCAGGACCTTAGAAAAAGCTTGTAAGTGTATAAAGGCTAGACTCTTGTGTTCTATCCTTTACCACCTGGCTATCTGAGTTTTAACAGAGGATTCTTTATGTTATGGTCTATGGGCCATGCTATTATTTAACTAGATATTGGCCAGTAAAGATACTTTACAATTTGCAGGTGTTACGACCAGGCGGGAAAGGGGTCTAGAGTTCCCTCTCAGCCTTCACCTGGTCTTACCGTAACAGGGTTTAATTTTAAACACACTGTTTTTAGCTCCCCCTTGGTGAATCCTTGTTCACTGCCTTCCAATTATAAGGCAACAAAACCAGCACAAACAGGTTTTCTTAGGATAAAAGAAGAAAGGTTGAAATTTATTAAACTTAAACTGAAACTCTGATTCGGTTAACGCCTACAGTACACGACGCGCCCACGCTAGCATGCATACGCGATACACACATGCAGATAGAGACAGACAAGAGCAGAAGAAAATAAAATAGAAAAGTTTGATGCAATCTCTGAAGAGGGTTTTTGTTACGGATCTTCAAGCTCACTGCAGAGTCCTTGATTGTAGGTAGATCTTGCTGTTTGTTGGGGCCCAGTATTCTTCTTAAACCTTGTTCGCTGAATTGTATGAACAGTTTGAACTCAATGTGTCGGTTTGCTCCTGGACTGAAAAGACCTCTCCTGGCTGGCTCGCCACTGCCTCTCCTGTCTGCTCCCATCTTTTTCTCATGGAACTCCAAATCCACTGAAGACACATGAACCCCAAGAGGGAGAAGTCTCCTACAGCTGGTCTGATCACATCTTGGCTCTGTGGATTGTATTATCTTAGCAGGGCCTGGAATGCGTCCCTGCCTTCAATGTCTGGTGCTCAAAGTCCATTATGGGTTAAATTGATGAGGGAAGTGACCTCTCTCATCCCTATTGGTATGTAAATGTCTTCCAGCTAAGTGTCTGGCAGCCCTTGTAACAGGCCTTCTCTTCTCAGCAACAATTTGAAATTTAATGTCCATATGGTGAATTAATACGCCTCATTCTTGGCAGGTGGTGGTCTAGCATGAAAGCGGAGAACATGATGTTCGCTTGCAGGAGTGACTGGTACCTATGAATCTGAGAAAACTTTTAGTGCAGACCCAGAATTTGTGATAGTTACAATTTGTGTCCATTTTTTTCCTCATCATAATGACCCAGAAAGAAGTGCTAACCAGATGGTCCAATGAGGAAACTGTGCCTCAACCAACTAACCACTGATGATTTTGAAATAAACAAACTCTCTCCCTGGTTACAAGAGAAAAGTCTGTTTCAAGACAGTAGGAAACAAGAAATCATAAATATATCCCCTCAGACTTATTGTCGTAAATATTACAAGAACTGCATGATAAATTATTATTGAAGGGGAACCTCAATATTATAGTAAAAGCAAAATACTGTGGATGTTGGAAATATGAAATAAAAACAAAAAATGCTGGAACCACTCAGCAGGTCTGGCAGCATCTGTGGAAAGAGAAGCAGAGTTAACGTTTCGGGTCAGTGACCCTTCTTCTTCAATATTATTGGCCTTGCAGAAACATTATCCTATTTATATTTTTCAGATATCATTACTTTCTTACTATACTTGTTCGCTATCTTGCGATGTAGTTGGGAAGTCTTATCCTGTTCAACTTTTTTTCCTGAATACATTACTTGCTTATTTAAAGTGATTGTTCACTAACCAGTCAGTCAACAACTCATTTGCCATCATTTCAAGCAGATAACAGGTGCCTCTGGGAAGACTTGACTGCATCGCAAATACAGTAGGAGCCAAAGGTTATCACTGGAATATTACAAATGCTCAGGGTTGTAAATGGAATTGCGTTCTTGGAAGATCTGTTATACAGAGATCCACTGCACTAATATTTGAGTACTTGCGTTGTTCTTGCAATATTTAATACTGTAAATCTGAGAAGCCATTTCTCTAATTCTTATGTCTTAGTCTTCACCTCTGTAATGGCTAGTGCTACACAATGGCAATTACCTCTAGGCAGAGTGCCCCAATTTTTGGGCAGTCACCAACTGGGTAATGATCTCTTGCCATTTTCATCATTTATGTGACACCATCCCTGCTTCATAACCTTTAAGGCTTAGAACATCGAGGGCAGCATGCCCATTTTTTGGGGCCTAAAGAGATACCTAAACCTCCAGTATGGCGGATTGGAAGCATGCACTCATTACAAGCCAAAAGTGTGCCACTCAACAAATTGGGAAAGTTTTTTTTTTAAAAGGCATCCAGGGCCCACATCTGAAATGGATGTTAATCCCTTTGCATTTGTAAATAAGGAGCCTAACACTGATTGAGGGCCCCCTGTGAAAAATTGGGTTGCCCTGAACACATCTGGCACCAGGACAACTGATTTCTGAAAAAACATATGGCCATAAGTTTTTAAAAAGTACTTATTGAAATGTAGGTCTAGGATGCGCAGGAGTGCGGAACCCATTTTTCCCATCTCCCGATCACCCCATTCCTAATCATTTTCCTCCTGGTTGCCCACCCTGGCCCACATCACCTTCTCTTCCCCATTGAATACTTACCTGAGGCTGTTGCCAGTATAGCAGCAGTCCAAAAGCCAAAGGCTCTTCATTGACCATCTTCCTGGGGCACCCTGCAGGTTTCTGTAGTTTGCTGGTTTAATTTAAAAGTGGGCTGAGGCCCAATATCGGGTGCACCTTGGGCCTATCTGCCATGTGCAGAGATTGGCCCTGGCCCTGGCATTGGTACAAACCGATTTCTGCATTGAGCTGATTGTCTTTTCCACATCAGTATTTAAGATTTGAAAATGGCACTTTGTAAAGATCGCTGCGAATTTCACTAGATAGAGGCAGGTCATATTTGCAAAACTGTACCTGATTCTGCCATCCATATCCCATTTAAATATGGCTCTGCTTTGGAAATTGCACCCACCCCCAACCTCTGTGCTCCCACTGAGCCAGACAAATTATACTGGCACTGCAGAAACCATATGCTGCTGAGGGGAAAACACTATATCTGCAGAGGTCCCCATAGTGCTTCCGAACAAAAATGTACTTCTGAGCCATTCATGCAGCAGCAGCACAGCCATTAATACAGCTGAATACAGTATACTTTTGTTAATTCAAAGTCATTTTTTTGTACTAAAAAAATTGTACTATCCAATAATTTGAATTAGCAACATAAAAATGGTAATTTAGTGCCCAGCAATGAAATTATGATATCATTTGAATTGAGAAACTTTGAATGAAGAGGTGTGGACTGTACCCAGCATACAATCAATTAACAAGCTGTTTAAAGAATGCTTTTCGGAGTAATTGACTGGAGAGACAACTTCGATTTATTGTGTTTTGATTTCCTGTTCGACATGTTGAACATCACCGAAGTCACGTCTGGTTGCTAGTTGCCTCAAACATGTGCAATATTAGTCTATTGTCTCATTTGCTTCTTGCTTGGTGTGTCAGAAGACAATGGTTTTGTATATAGTCTTTTTCTTAGGTGTGAAGTAGGTCATGAATGCATTTCTTTGCTGAGTCATAGTCATTTTGCTCAGGCGTAAGTGTGTCAAAAATAGCTTCTAATTCTTCACCACCACCTTTTTCCTTGTGTCATCTGTGATTGCAGGTGCAGTTACATTGCTCGGTGTTGTTTATAGGCTACCAACTGGTGGGAAGGATGCAAAGGAACAAATTTGCATGGAAATTAGAGAGGTGCAATAATTATAGAGTAGTTATAATGGGGGACTTTAATTATCCAAACATAGACTTGGATAGTAGTGGTGTAAAGGCCTAATGAGAAAGGAGGCACTACTAGAGCTGGTTCTTGGGAATGAGGTGTGCCAAGTGGATCGAGTGTCAGTATGAGAACATTTAAGGGACAGTGATCATTGTATCATAGGTTTAGGCTGACTGTGGAAAAGGACAAAGAATGATCCAGAGTAAAAATAATTAACTGGGGGAAAGCCAACTTCAATGGGGTAGGAATGGAGTCAAAGGTTGGTAGGAAAAACAGTAGCTGAACAATGGGCTACCTTCAAGGAAGAGATAGTTCGGGCACAGTCAAGGTGCGTTCCTCCGAAAGGGGAAAGGTAGGGTAAACAAATCCAGAACTCCCTGGTAGACAAAAGAGTAGAGATTAAGATAAAGAAGAAAAAGTGTGCTTACAACAGATGCCAGGTAGAAAATACTATTTTTTTTAATTCATTCATGGGACGTAGGCGTCACTGGCCAGGCCAGCATTTATTGCCTATCCCTAATTGCCCTTGAGAAGGTGGTGGTGAGCTGCAGTCCATTTGGGGTAGGTATACCCACAGTGCTGTTAGGAAGGGAGTTCCAGGATTTTGACCCAGCGACAGTGAAGGAACGGCGATATAGTTCCAAGTCAGGATGGTGTGTGACTTGGAGGGGAAATTGCAAGTGGTGTAGTTCCCATGTATTTGCTGCCCTTGTCCTTCTAGTTGGTAGAGGTCGCGGGTTTGGAAGGTGCTGTCTAAGGAGTCTTGGTGCATTGCTGCAGTGCATCTTGTAGATGGTACACACTGCTGCCACTATGCGTAGGGACTGAATGTTTGTAGATGGGGTGCCAATCAAGTGGGCTGCTTTGTCCTGGATTGTGTCGAGCTTCTGGAGTGTTGTTGGAGCTGCAGCATCCAGGCAAGTGGAGAGTATTCCATCACACTCCTGACTTGTGCCTTGTAGATGGTGGCCAGGCTTTGGGGAGTCAGGAGGTGAGTTACTCGCCGCAGGATTCCTAGCCTCTGACCTGCTCTTGTAGCCACGGTATTTATATGGCTACTCCAGTTCAGTTTCTGGTCAATGGTAGCCCCTAGGATGTTGATAGTGGGGGATTCAGCGATGGTAATGCTGTTGAATGTCAAGAGGAGATGTTTAGATTCTCTCTTGTTGGAGATGGTCATTGCCTGGCACTAGTGTGGCGCGAATGTTGCTTGCCACTTATCAGCCCAAGCCTGGATATTGTCCAGGTCTTGCTGCATTTCTACACGGACTGTTTCAATATCTGAGGAGTCACGAATGGTGCTGAACATTGTGCAATCATCAGCGAACATCCCCAATGCTGACCTTATGATTGAAGGAAGGTCATTGATGAAACAGCTGAAGATGGTTGGGCCTAGGACACTACCCTGAGGAACTCCTGTAGTGATGTCCTGGAGCTCATATGATTGACCTCCAACAACCACAACCATCTTCCTTTGCGCTAGGTCTGACGTTAGCCAGTGGAGGGTTTTCCCCCTGATTCCCATTGACTCCAGTTTTGCTAGGGCTCTTTGATGCCATGCTCGTCAAATGCTGCCTTGATATCAAGGGTAGTCACTCTCACCTCACTTCTTGAGTTCAGCTGTTTTGTCCATGTTTGAACCAAGGCTGTAATGAGGTCAGGAGCTGAGTGGTCCTGGCGGAACCCAAACTGAGCGTCACTGAGCAGGTTATTGCAAAGTAAGTGCCACTTGAAAGCACTATTGATGACACCTTCCATCACTTTACTGATGATTGAGAGTAGACTGATGGGGCGGTAATTGGCCGGGTTGGACTTGTCCTGCTTTTTGTGTACAGGACATACCTGAGCAATTTTCCCCAATGCAGGGTAGATGCCAGTGTTGTAGCTGTACTGGAACAGCTTGGCTAGGGGCACGGCAAGCTCTGGAGCACAGGTCTGCAGTAATATTGCCGGAATATTGTCAGGGCCCATAGCTTTTGCCGTATACAGTGCCTTCATTCATTTCTTGATATCACGCGGAGTGAATCGAATTGGCTGAAATTCTGGCATCTGTGATGCTGGGGATTTCAGGAGGAGGCCAAGATGGATCATCAACTCGGCACTTCTGGCAGAAGATTATTGCAAATGCTTCAGCCTTATCTTTCGCACTGATGTGCTGGGCTCCCCCATCATTGAGGATGGGGATATTTGTGGAGCCACCTCCTCCAGTTAGTTGTTTAATTGTCTACCACCATTCATGGCTGGATGTGGCAGGACTGAAGAGCTTAGATCTGATCCGTTGGTTATGGGATCGCTTAACTCTGTCTATCGCATGCTGCTTACGCAGTTTAGCATGCAAGTAGTCCTGGGTTGTAGCTTCACCAGGTTGACACCTCATTTTGAGGTCTGCCTGGTGCTGCTCCTGGAATGCCCTCCTGCACTGTTCATTGAACCAGGGTTGGTCTCCTGGCTTGATGGTAATGGTAGAGTGGGGGATATGCCGGGCCATGAGGTTGCAGATTGTGGTTGAGTACAACTCTGCTGCTGCTGATGGCCCACAGTGCCTCATGGATGCCCAGTTTTGCATTGCTAGATCTGTTCGAAATCTATCCATTTAGCACGGTGGTAGTGTCACACAACACGATGGACCGTATCCTCAATGTGAAGGCGGGACTTCGTCTCCACAAGGACTGTGCGGTGGTCACTCCTACCAATACTGGCATGGGCAGAAGCATCTGCGGCATGCAGATTGATGAGGACGAGGTCAAGTATGTTTTTCCCTCATGTTGGTTTCCCCACCACCTGCCGCATACCCAGTCTAGTAGCTATGCCCTTTAGGACTCGGCCAGCTCGGTCAGTAGTGGTGCTATCGAATCACTCTTGGTGATGGACATTCAATTCCCCCACCCAGAGTACATTTTGTGCCCTTGCCACATGGGTGGCAAGGGTGTTCAACATGGAGGAGTACTGAGTCATCAGCTGAGGGAGGGCGGTAGGTGGTAATCAGTAGGAGGTTACCTTGCCCATGTTTGACCTGATGCCATGAGACTTCATGGGGTCCGGAGTCGATGTTGAGGACTCCCAGGGCAACTCCCTCCCTACTGTCAACCTCTGTCCCGCCACCTCTGCTGGGTCTGTCTTGCCTGTGGGACAGGACGTACCCAGGATGGTGATGGCAGTGCCTGGGACATTGTAAAGTATGATTCCATGAGTATGACTATGTCAGGCTGTTGCTTGACTAGTCTGTGGGACAGCTCTCCCAGCTTTGGCACAAGTCCCCAGATGTTAGTCAGGAGAACTTTGCAGGGTCGACAGGGCTGGGTTTGCTGTTGTTGTTTCCGGTGCCCAGGTCGATGCCGGGTGGTCCGTCCGGTTTCATTCCTTTTTATTGACTTTGTAGCGGTTAGGTACAACTGAGTGGCTTGCTAGGCCATTTCAGAAGGCATGTAAGAGTTAACCACATTGCTGTGGGTCTGGAGTCACATGTAGGCCAGACCAGGTAAGGACAGCAGATTTCCTTCCCTAAAGGACATTAATGAACCTGATGGGTTCGACAATCGACAATGGTTTCATGGCCATCATTAGACAAGCTTTTAATTCCAGATTTATTAATTAAATTCAAATTTCACCTTCTGCTGTGGTGGGATTTGAACCCATGTCCCCAGAGAAATACCCTGGGTGGCTGGGTTACTAGTCCAGTGATAATACCATTACGCCACCGCCTACCCAGAGGACCAGGCTGAATATAGAAGGTTCAGAGGGGAAGTGAAAAAGCAAATAAGAGAATCAAAGAGAGAGAGCATGAAAGGAGACTGGCAGCTAACATTAAAGGGAATCCCATAGATTTCTATAGACATATAAATTGTAAAAGGGTGGTAAAATGGAGGAGTGGGGGCGATTAAGGAAGTAAAAGGGGATTTACGCATGGAGGCAGAGGGCAGAGCTGAGGTATTAAATGAAAGCTTTGCATCTGTCTTTGCCTGGGTCGTATCTTCTTCCTTAGTAATGGTGAAAGAGGAGGTAATTCAGACACTAGAAGGACTTCAAATTGATAAGGACGACCTATTGGATAGGCTGTCTGTACTTAGTGGGTCGGACACCGGGACCGGATGAGATGCATCCAAAGATGTTGAGGGAAGTGAGAGTGGAAATTGCGGAGGCACTGGCCATAATTATTCAGTCTTCCTTAGACTCTGGGGTGGTGCCAGAGGACTGGAGAATTGCAAACATTGCACCCTTGTTCAAAAAAGGTGCAAGATAAGCCCAGCAACTACAGGGCAGTCAGTTTAACTTCAGTGGTAGGGAAAATTCCAGAAAGAATAATTGTGGACAAAATTAATAGTCACATGGACAAATGCAGGTTAATTAAAGAAAGCCAGCATGGATTTCTTTAGGGAAAATCATGTTTAACTAACTTGCTGGAGCTTTTTGAGGAGGTAACAGAGGATTGGTGAGGCCAATGCAGTTGCGTGGACTTTCAAAAGGCATTTGACACAATGCCACACAACAGACTTGTGTTCAAAAGTATAGCTCTTGGAATAAAAGGTACGCTAGCACCATGGATATGGAATTGGCTGAGTGACAGGAAACAAAGAATAGTGGTTAATGGATGTTTTTTGGGCTGGAAGAAGGTTTGCAGTTGAGCTCCCCAGAGGTCAGTGTTGGGATCCTTGCTTTTCCTGATATATTTTAACGACCTTGACTTTGGTGTACAGGGCACAATTTCAAAGTTTGCAGATGATATGAAACTTGGAATCATTGTGAACTGTAAGGAGGATAATGTAGAACTTCAAAAGGACATAGATGTGTTGGTGGAATGGGCAGACAGGTGGCAGATTACGCTCAATGAAGAGAAACGTGAAGTGATTCATTTTGGTGAGAAAAACATGGAGAGACAATATAAAATAAAGGGTACAATTCTGAAGCGGGTGCAGGAGCAGAGGGACCTGGGTGGAAATGTCATTGCACTAGTCATTGAAGGTGGCAGGGCAGGTTGAGAGAGCAGTTAATAAAGCATATAGTAGGTAGCACTGTAAATGTACCCACCACACATGGACTGCAGTGGTTGAAGAAGGCAGCTCACCACCACCTTCTCAAAGGCAATTAGGGATGGGCAATAAATGCTGGCCTTGCCAGCAACGGCCATATCCCATGAATGAAAAAAAAAGAATCCTGGGCTTTATTAATAGGGGCATAGAATACAAAAGCAAGGAGGTTATGTTGAACTTCTATAAAACACTCGTTCAGTCTCACCTGGAGTTTTGAGTCCAGTTCTGTGTGCCACACTTTAGGAAGGATGTGAAGGTGTTAGAGGGTGCAGGAAAGATTCACAAGAATGGATCTCGGGATGAGGAACTTCAGTTATCACGATAGATTGGAGAAGTTGGGATTGTTTTCCTTGGAGAAGAGAAGGCTGAGAGTAGATTTGATAAAGATATCCAAAATCATGAGTGGTCTGGACAGAGTAGATAGGGAGAAACTGTTCCAACCTTTGAAAGGATCAAGACTTGAGTGGGCACAGATTTAAAGTAATCGGTAAAAGAAGCAAAAGCAACATGAGGAAAAACTTTTTCAAAAAGGCAAATGGTTAAGATTTGGATTGCACTGCCTGAGTGCATGGTTGAGGCAGGTTCAATTGAAGCTTTCAAAAAGGAATTAGGCAGTTATATGAAAAGGAAGAATGTGCAGGGTTAACGGGAGAAGGCAGAGGAGTGGCACTAGGTGAAATGCTCATTAGGAGAGCTGGTGCAGACACGATGGGCCGGATGGTCTCCTTCTGCACTGTAACAATTCTGTGATTGTGAAACCTGCCACCGTGCCATTGAAACGTCGCAGTCACTTTTGCTAATGTGGGCGTACAGATGATGTCTCTGCACATCAAAAGGTGGCAGATTGGGCATCGACAACACCATACTAATCAGCAACACAGTGAAAAAGGAATAAAAACAGAAAGTGCTGGAAAATACTCAACAGGTCAGGCAGCATCTGTGGAGAGAGAAGCAGAGTTAACGTTTCAAGTCTGTGACCTTTTTATAAGAACTGGCAAAGGTTAGAAAAGAATTGGGTTTCAAGCAAGTGAAGGTTGGGGGTGTGTGGTTAGTGAGGAAGAGAACAAAAGGGTTACAAAAGAGGTTACGCTCTCTCTGTACTAATGCTTTGTCTTTTAACACAAGCATTAACACTTTCTTTGCCTTTTGTCCCATGACATCTTCGTTATTTAATCTCTCTTGCCCTCTGCCCCATCACACACCTCCCCTTTTGTTCTATTCCCCACCAACCACACTCCCACCCCCATTTTCACTTGCTTAAAACCTAATTCTTTTCTAACCTTTGCCAGTTCTGATGAAAGTTCACAGACCTGAAACATTAACTCTGCTTCTGTCTCCACAGATGCTGCCTGACTTGCTGTGTATTTCCAGCACATCGTTTTTAATTCAGATTTGCAGCATCTGCAGTGTTTTGCTTTTATTACAGTGATAAAGGATCTGGGATCACATTCCTTTCAGCGGAAACCTCTCTGCAGTGATCAGAGATTGTTTTTTTTTATTAGATGGTTATTTTGGAGAGATCAGTGTGTGAGCATACACTGAACAAGCTTTTGTGTGTCACTCTAACAGTCTGCAAGTTAAAATGCTGTCTCTGAAAGTAGACAAAAGCTTCCATAATTTTCATATCTGAAAGCTATGTTTCAGGTTTTTTCCCATCCTTTTTCTGTTTACCACGTCATCATTGTGATGTCCTCTGGACTGGAGTGGGGTTTAGCCGAGTTCAGTATAAGCTATGAAGCAAAGACAGAGAAACAAAGACTGCAGCAGCTGAACATAGAGGCTTCTCTTTTTATTCTGTCTGTTTCAGTTTCATTTTCACTTTGCTTGCCTGTGTGCTCTACAGAAGCCTTTAGAGTACACGATGCACAAAGCAATTGCAATTTCAAAACACTACAACACGATAATAGGTAAATTCACCATTATAAATTGCCCCTAGTATAGGTAGGTGGTAGGGGAATATAGGGACAGGTGGGGATGTGGTAGGAATATGGGATTAGTGTAGGATTAGTATAAATGGGTGGTTGATGGTCGGCACAGACTCGGTGGGCCGAAGGGCCTGTTTCAGTGCTGTATCTCTAAATAAATAATGTTCATATTACGTTCAGCAGAAATTAAAACTTTTAAAACAAATGGATTCACACACTAAATAAATCTAGTTTAGAACTAATATCCACTCTATATTTTAAATATTGTGGCAGCTGAATTGGCACTGAGTTGCAATTTTATTTTACACTGTAAACTAGAACATTACTTTTGTATATTCAGAAGAATATGTAATTGGTCTATTTTAAGAGAATACCCAACTATCAGACTGTTTCCTCATTGCAGCTTGAATATAACTGTTAAAATGTATGTCCTAAAATTGTTAATTACAAAATTAATTAGCACTAAGGCTTTGATGAGAACAGTCCTTTGTTTTATATAATAACTACATTTGTAGTAAAGTTAATGTGATTGTTGAATACTGTGACTGAAATTACACCTGTCAAATGGAAACATATCAATTTTGTCATATGGGACACTACTTGAAACTTTTATTGGATTACTGGACATGGCAAAGGGAAAAAAAACAGAGTGGCTGAAAACATGATTGCACCTTTGCATTCGGAGAGACATGAATGGAGAGACAATGGGGGTGCTGCTTGATTCAATTAACAAGATTGGTCTGGACAATAGTGATTGTACATGATTAAATGTATTTACATTTCCTATTTTTTTCACTTTCTGTTTTGCAGACTGTGTGGATGATCTGATTGTTTGAAGAGCCTCACTGTTGTTTGCCCTGTTCACACATGCCACAGAGCCCCTGTAGAGGGCGCCACTTTAGATCATCTGGGTCGAAATTTTTGTTACGGAGTTGGGAACCTGACGTCCAGAACATTTCCAGGGTCCTGCACCCATGTCACGTCATCAACAGTGACGTGACGCAATTTTGAAATTGCAAGATGTTGATTGACCTTCGGGCGAGTCCGGCATCTAAGCAAGCATCCTGGAGGCAGGAACAGGTCACTGGGGGAAATTTTAAAAGGCTAGCGGTAGCTATGACTGCACTTGCCGTTGCCTTCAGTAATGCAACACAAGGGAGGTCGGAGGGCCAGTGTTGGCATGGGCATGCATCCCTGGAAGACACCACGTTTCTCTGATGTCTCCCTGGAGGTGCTCACTGATGCAGTCTCACAGAGGAAAGAGCTGTCCTTCCTGACCTCAGGAAGGAGAAATCTGCCCAGTGAGACCAAGAGGACTTGAATGGAGGTGGTCACAGATGTCAGCAGGCGGGGTCCCATGAGAAGGATAAGGGCCAGTGTAGAAAACCCTTCAATGACCTCTTGCGGTCTGGTAAGATGAGTAGCCAGCGGTACCCAGTTCATTGGGCACCAACTCTCTAAGTACCAGAATGCATTCGAGATGACCTCACAGAATGTCCATATGTCTCCCTAACATTGCCAGAGTAAGTGAATGGTCGCTATACTGAGATGCAGCCACCCTCACATATGTGGACATTACTGAGGGGAACATCAGCTCACATGTATGTCATGCTGGAAGAGATGAGGGAAGGCAGCTTACTCATGAATCATTCTCTTCTCATCCTGCAGGAGGAGAGCCCATAATATGCAGGAGATGGCCAAAATGGGAGGAGGAGTGACCTAGCTCCACACTCTGACAGCAGTGGAGGAGGCAGCGCTGGAGATCGCCAGAGTGCTAACAAGGCATTCGGTGGGGGATGGCAAGGCTGGTGTCCATGAGCAACAGGGTCACTGGATAACTCTTTCTTGAAGTAAAGGGCTTGGAGGAGATTCTGGCCCAATGCGTGCTGTGGATCTAAAACTAGAGTCTTCTGAGAGGATGGTTGTGCTGTGGCACTTGTTGAGTAGGTTGAGTCCTTGTTTCCATTTTCTTGTGTTTCCCACAGGGCCAGTTGCAGAGTGGGAGGATGTGGACCTGCCAAATCAATGCCACCATTCTCAGAGGTGCGGAGGTTTGGCTGGAGTCCATGGAACCTACACCATCACATCATACCTCGGCACCTTCCACCAGTGCATACACACTCACCTCGGCTTTGCCATAAATTTGTGTAGAAAGGGGAGCACTGGGTGAATGTCACATCATGCATGAGCAGGAGGAGAGGGTGAGCAGAGTCAGCTGTGGACAGTCCCCCTTGGAGGATGGAGGACAGACACAGCGATGTTTCGCTGGGCGAAGATGCTGGGCTTTGGGTGTCACAGACAAGGAGGGTCTTCCACTGGAATCAGAGGGAGATAAGCTCCTGTTTGTCGGAGTTCCCTGAGGCCTTGAGGAGCAATGGGCAGGCTTTGGAGGAGTCCATGCATTGCATGTGCTCTGTCATGACCCTGAGATCAATCACATGAGCTCCTCCATTGGGAAATTGGGAAACCTCTTGGAGAGCCTTATGCAGCACCACTCTGGGTGCAGGAGCAGTGCGCTGATAGGCACAGAAAGAGCGCAACTTTCTGTAGCATTGACCGCTCAGTGTCACTGGCGCAGAAGTGCTCAGAGTGGATGCCAGCTGCATCTCAGTTGCTGGCCACATCCAGCATCCAGATGTAGCAGGAAAGGGCTGAGACAGTCCTAGCAGCACATGGAGGGGCCACCCTTCTGGGGCATCGGCATCACTCTTTGGCCTCTTGCCTCCTCCGAATCTGGAGCCATCTGTGCCCCAAGGCCCTATGACAGAGGCAGGCCCTGCAATGATGCAGGAGCAGCGGCCTGTGGAGGAGTCCTCAAGGGGAACCTCCAAGATGAGGAAAGAAGCCACAGGCATTTCAGATGGAGGCAGAGATTAGGGAGCAGGCTGCTTTCCCCTCATCCTCTACCACAGGGGGAATACCCCGTAGAAGTGTTAGGGAGAGGAAGGTGCTACACTGTGGAATTCTCCTAATGATCCCTGTGACAATCACAAATCAAAAGAATCCAATCCACTGACTGACCACAATTTAGAAGAAAAAACAAACTGGACAAGATTTCACTTTTATAAATTTTACTTTGACATAAATTAAACATGAACAAATAGTTAGATCACAGTCAATATACATATAGCTTAAAGATTACACATTAATCATCAAATGCAACAAAGTTCGATCTCTCAAATCTTCTGGGCAGTTCTCTCAGCAAAGATAGCACCAGCTGTGGCCTCAAAGTGCTTCAGATCTTTGAACTTTTAAGTAGATCTTCAGATTCCATCTTCCAAGATGCAGACACTGATGTGATACCTTCTTGTTGATTTAACGAGCAGTGCAGTCTTCCCTTCAATGTTTTGTTCTTGTTGCCTCTCAATGTCCTCGGAACTGCTCACGACAGTCTTAATGTCGTGGTTCCACGAGTAACTCTTCAAGGCACCATAAACAGCTGTAGCAATTCATATTTTCCAAGAGCCAGCTCCCAGAAAACAGGTTCCAATCATTGCAGCTTGTCTTTTTTAAAAAAACAATAGCTTGCTGCTTGCTTCAACAGTGCAGTCTGTAATCTTTAAACTGAAACCTGAGCTCCAGTCACATGTCTCTGGTTACACTGCTGATCATATGACTGTTTGTTTGTTTTACATGATTCCATCCAGTTCTGATTTTCCCAGAACTCTGAAGCTTTCAGCTTCATTTTCCAGTAAAGGACTGTCTCAGAAAAAAAATACAAGCTTTGAATCCAAAGTCAGTGGACCTGGCAGTACATTCAACAGGTCAACTGTTCAGATAGCAGTCTGCAAATGCAGACGCCATCACAAATTAATGAGTCACCTGGGTGCTATTGTCCACATCGTCTGTTATTTCATTTGCATCACAATATAACTTCTATGTCATCACTCTTACAGGTGTGTTGTCGGTGTCTCATCTCAGAAGGGGGAGGTAACATTGTGTGACACATGGTAGAGATTTAGGCTGCTGGGAATGTTATGTGCCCATGCTTTGTGATGTTTGACCGTGTTGGCAGAGGAACTCTCAATCGGCATGTTCATGCCAGGCATTGGGACCTTGCAGTTATGGGTCATAGCTGTAAAATAACTCTGTATGCTGGACAGTGAGTTTCGAGGTCGTCAGCTGCAAGAGGTCGGGGGAGGGTGGTGATCAGATGAAGCGCCTCTGAATCAGCATTACCCTTGCTGCCATGCCAGCCTGCAGTTTGCCCTGAGGTCTGGGACAGCGCTGACAGGCGTTCTCTGCTGCCTGGGCGCCGGCCACCTCTAGAGCAATCCCTTCCTCCTCCTCCACTCTCTCCTCTTCCTCCTCTTCTTTTTTCCTCCTAGTCCTCCTCTGAGGTGGAGTGGCATTCCAGCTCCTCCTCTTCATCCATTTCCAGATCTCTTTGCATTGTCATGTTGTGCGGGGAACAACAGATAACCACGATACATGACACTCTGGCTGGCTTATACTGGAGGGCACTACCTGACTGTTCAAGGCAACAGAAGCGCATCTTCAAGAGACCGATGGTCTGTTCACTGCAGGTCCGTGTTAGGAGATGGCTCTCGTTGTATCACCTCTCTCCATCTGTGTCTGGGTTTCAGACTGGTATCGGGAGCCAAGACCCTTACCCCCCCCCCACCCCAGTAGCCACCCACGGAGTCTGGATGTGGGCCGGAAGAGGTGCAGCACCTGGGACTCTTCGCAAGATAAACGAGTCATGACAAGTGCCCGGGAACCAGGCGCAGACCTGCCAGATTCACTTACTGCAGTCAGAGACCAGCTGGACATTCAGTGAGTGGGAGCCCTTTCTGTTGAGAAATCTGACTGGCTGGTCTGTCAGTGCCTTGATGGCTACTGTGCTCCTCTGGCCTCCTGCTGTCCTGGAGGTTGCATCTGCCAAAGCTTATCCTGGCTGCTCCGCCCAATGTTAGAGTAGCCTGTTCGCATCTGACATCCCTCAGCTGGGCTTTGTGCATCCACCAGCCCTTCCCCAGCTGCTCAATGTCCCTCTCCAGATTCATACCACTCACCACTGAGGAAAGCAAGTTTTACAGCTCCAGCAGTGGCTACTCTGTAGAACGTTTGGAGCAATTGAGCTTCATTTTGGGCCTCTGTATTATGTTAATCAGCCCTTCCCATAGCCCTCATGGCCTTCTGTATTGCTCACATTTTTTCAATTGTCACTCTGAGACTAGTTCTTAATTCCAGATAATTCCAGCAGCTGCCATGGTGGTATCTGGTCCACAATGTCTCAGGGTATCAGCTGCTTCTTCGTCTTCCTTCTCCTTGTCGCGAGAAACAATGAGTAAGTGCCTAGAGGTGGTCAGTGGTTTGTGGAGCAGCGCCTGGAGTGGCTATAAAGGCCAATTCTAGAGTGACAGGCTCTTCCACAGGTGCTGCAGATAAAATTGGTTGTCGGGGCTGTTCCACAGTTGGCTCTCTCCGAGCACTTGTCTTTTTTCCTGCCAACTGCTTAGTCTCTTCAACTCGCCACTCTTTAGCCCCGCATTTATGGCTGTCTGCCAGCTCTGTCGATCACTGGCAATTGACTCCCATGACTTGTGGTCAATGTCACAGGACTTCATGTCACGGTTACAGACGTCTTTAAAGCGGAGACATGGACGGCCGGTGGGTCTGAAACCAGTGATGAGCTCGCTGTACAATGCGTCCTTGGGGATCCTGCCATCTTCCATGCGGCTCACATGGCCAAGCCATCTCGAGCGCCGCTGGCTCAGTAGGGTGTAAATGCTGGGGATGTTGGCCGCCTCGAGGACTTCTGCATTGGAGATACGGTCCTGCCACCTGATGCTAAGGATTCTCCAGAGGCAGCGAGGATGGAATGAATTGAGACGTCGCTCTTGGCTGACATAATGTTGTCCAGGCCTCGCTGCCGTAGAGCAAGGTACTGAGGACACAGGCTTGAAACACTTGGACTTTTGTGTTCCGTGTCAGTATGCCATTTTCCCACAGCCTCTTGGCCAGTCTGGACATAGCAGTTGGATGCCTTTCCCATGCGCTTGTTGATTTCTGCATCGAGAGACAGGTTACTAGTGATAGTTGAGCCTAGGTAGGTGAACTGTTGAACCACTTCCAGAGCGTTGTCGCCGATATTGATGGATGGAGCATTTCTGACGTCCTGCCCCATGATGTTCGTTTTCTTGAGGCTGATGGTTCGGCCAAATTCGTTTGCAGGTGATTCCTGTCGATGAGTCTCTGCAGACACTCTTCTGTGTGAGATGTTAATGCAGCATCGACAGCAAAGAGAAGTTCCCTGATGAGGACCATCCGTACTTTGGTCTTCGCTCTAAGACGGGCAAGATTGAACAACCTGCCATCTGTTCTTGTGTGGAGGAAAATTCCTTCTTCTGAAGACTTGAATGCATGTGAGAGCAGCAGTGATCCCAAATAGTGTAGGTGCGAGAACACAGCCCTGTTTCACGCCACTCAGGATAGGAAGGGGGTCTGATGAGGCACCGCTATGCTGAATTGTGCCTTTCATATTGTCATGGACTGAGGTGATGATACTTCGTAGCTTTGGTGGACATCCGATCTTTGCTAGTAGTCTGAAGAGACCACGTCTGCTGACAAGGTCAAAGGCTTTGGTGAGATCTATGAAAGCAACGTAGAGGGGCATCTGTTGTTTGCAGCATTTCTCCTGTAGCTGGCGAAAGGAGAACAGCATATCAATGGTGGATCTCTCTGCTCGAAAGCTGTGCTGTGCCTCAGGGTAGACACGTTCAGCCAGCTTCTGGAGTCTGTTTAAAATGACTCGAGCGAAGACTTTCCCCACTATGCTGAGCAGGGAGATTCCACGGTAGTTGTTGCAGTCACCGCGGTCACCCTTGTTCTTATAGAGGGTGATGATATTGGCAAATGACTACTGGCAACACCTATGCAGTCGTATTCAGCTGCCCTCTGACACCGGAATGTATGATGGCATTAAGAGAGCTTTTGGGCCAACCATCAAGAAGATCGCCCCCCCTCAAGTCTAAATCAGGGGAAACGATTACTGACCAATGCAAGCAAATGGACCGCTGGGTGGAGCACTACCTAGAACTGTACTCCAGGGAAAATGTTGTCACTGATACCACCCTCAATGCAGCCCAGTCTCTGCCAGTCATGGATGAGCTGGATGATCAGCCAACAAAATCAGAACTCAGTGATGCCATTGAGCAGTGCCATCTAGCCAGTGGAATAGCCCTGGAAAGGACGGCATTACCTCTGAAATAATCAAGCGTGCCAAACCTGCTATACTCTCAGCACTCCATGAACTGCTTTGCCTGTGCTGAGATGAGGGAGCAGTACCACAGGACATGCGTGATCAGCCTCAGCTTCTGGATTATTAGTCTAGTGACATTACCACTACACCATCATCTCCCCCTTACTGTGAGAGCGTGTGGGAGCATTGGGATTAGCCCTATTTCCAACCCATGTTCTCTCTGTGTTTGGGTTTTCCATTGGGAGTACACGGTTGCCGAGTCACTTCTAACATGCCAGACATGATAACACAGATAAAAAGATTAGAGGTGTTCAAAATGAGTTGGTTGCTAGAGTAGGAGAGTTAGGATTATAAAGGGATGAGGTTTCATGGAAAAAAACAGCCTTTTCCTAACTTATGCCTTTTAACCCTTACAACTAGTACAAATAGTTGTCTGGCTAGAGGAGTTGCTGAATAATTTGAGTCATTGACAATTCTGTGTTTTGATGTGCAAAGGTCATGTGACCCTGTCAATCTTAAAAACTAATCAAAACTGAAAACACAGCCTTGAAAATCAATTTTCGGCCAATGAAAACCCATTTTGTTTTTACTTGCACCATATCTCTCAAATGGATGATGTGAGGAACACAAGAAAGAAGAAACCAGTCACGTAAAATATTTGAAAGTCAACGTGGTTTTGATTATATTAAAAAAAAACTAGGTTTGATTGAAATTGTTTTCAATCTGAGGCAATGGGGAAATTAGTAATAAAGATTTGAGATTAGATGAATGTTTATATTTAAACAATCTGCTGATTGCAGTTTTTCAATGCTTAGTTTGTCTTGGGAACAAATCTATCATTCATGTATTGTTAACTGCTATTAGAATCCACATAATTCGATACTATTGGTGGGATTTCTATGTTTTATTGTTCCTCAGTTTTTGTGTTTGTTTTTAGCCACATATGGCTGCCTTTCAATTTTAATATAATCATTGAGATTTTAAAATTATTCCTTTTCAATGCTGAACCAAAAATTGGTGTGAATAACGTAATTCAAATTACATTGAATTTTCTTACTTTGCTCACTGAATATGAAACTAAATATTGTTGCTGAAGAAACACTGAACACAATATTTATATTGCAAATATGGTTAGTTGGATAAAACTAGTTTGCAATGGTTGTTTTGTGTTGATTTTTAATTTCAGTATTGTGGCCAAGAGGACTCTGGTGGTCCATAAAGAGTGAATGGTAAGTGGTGGGACTGTTGCACAATGGGGATTTTTGGTTGTGTTCACAGGAACCATAGTCAAATGAAGCGATCATAGACAGCCTGGCCAGAATGGGGATGTGCTGTCTGCCTCCTCCTGCTCCGGAGCTGCTTGCTGTGTCCCTAGTGGCAAGGGCTGTATCCTCATAATGGCCAGGTTGTGGAGGATGCAGCAAACCACCATGAATCGGGAGAAACGCTCCAGTGAGTATTGCAGATTTCCTGCAGAGCGGTCCAATGCAGAAACATTGTTTCAGCACTCCAGTGGTCGGCTTTATGATGATTTTTGTGGTAGCATGGCTCTCATTGTGTGCATCCTGACCACGTGTAGTTGCATTGTGGAGTGGAGTAATGAGCTAGGTGTAAAGCAGGCAGCCCTTGTCATCCTGCAGCCTCTAGTTTGATGTGGTAGCTGAAAAACTGAAGGAACAATGGACTGGTGCAGAATGAAAGCATCATGACTGCTGCCAGGATACCAGGCTCTCATCAGCATAACGTGCTGAGCGTGCTGACACACCCTGCACATTCAGCGAATGGTAACCTTTGCAATTGCAGTACATCTCACCATTGAGATGCAGTGCCCGGAAAGCCGTGTGTGTGATTGATGGCCCCTTGCACCATCTATCCTGGCAAAATCATGTGCTCATTCTGCCTGCTTTTCTCTGTTCAGAGAAGACAATGAACTCCCCTCTTCTGACCTTAAAGAGCATCTGCCACCTCTCTGATGCAACAGTGGACAGTGAATTGGGAGATGTTATAGATGCCACCTGCTCCATCCTAGAAGATCCCAACGCATGGAAATTCACAGCTATGATTACCTTCACAGCCACTGGTAGTACCATTCTTGACCTGCTCTGAGGCTGAAGGTCTGATTGCAAGAGGAGGCAGAGTTATGTGAGCACATCCTTTGTAAAACACAGATGATACATACATTGCTCCATACTCAAGTGGAGGTAAGAGAAGTTCTCCCAAAGATCCTAGGTTGATAAGGTGGAGCTGAGATCCCTTCTCCCCTTCCTCCTCTTCCCTCTGTGATCAGCTTGTCCTTTTCTCCCTCTGCTTTATCATCCTCTCATTGCAGCTACCGCACCCATGACTGGGAGCAAGTGATCTGACCAGAACCCTTCCAGTCACAATCCAGGTCTACTCCACTCACTGCAAACTTCAACAACATTAACCAGTTCTTCCAACCACCAAGCACTTTGCCAAACGTGAGCAGAGCCATTATAGATTAATGAGCAACTTACCAGCAAGTGGTTGATGATCTTTTTAAATAACGCTTGTGGGTGCCCTTACTGCTGCTGAATGCATGTTCAGCTGTGCGTGTTCAAGAGAGGGCGTTAGCTGGAGTGGCGAGGCCAAAGATTTACAGCAATGGCGTCAACTCAGCACTACACCCCGACTGATGTTGTGATCTGCCAAATCTGTGTACTTCGGGTGCATTCTCCTAATGCCCACGTTAACACCCTCACCAGGATGGTGTCCAGCACAAGCCATGCTGAAAGTGTGCATGCATTGCCACAGAAGCCATTTTGGTTCCAAAACAGCACCTATAGCTTTGAAACTACGGGTGCTACAGAGCTGAGTTTCGGGGCAGTAGTATTTGATGTTGCAAAATTCATATGTTTCCAATTAAGCATATAATGTAATTTGAGTTATTGCAGCACCTGCAAGCAGAAGTGGAAGGTTTTTCAAAACTGAAAAACTGAACATGAATAATTATTTTAGAATATTGTTATAAATTTACTTGACAATTATGGGAACATGTAAACATAATGCTTATGGTTTGTTATTTACAGTGTTTTGGGTCTCAACAAAATATATTGGAGTACAATTTCCATTCCACCTTTTCTCCCGGCTTTCTGTGGATCTTCTGCTGAAGTTATGCTGGATGTTTGGGACGATCCCAGCAGAAATGTATGGTGTCCATCTCGGACTTAGAGGATAGGTCAGTAACCATTACAAATTACATTTTTGCCTGCACTAGATTTTTAACTTGTATTTAATATTGCTAGAAATAGCAATAGACGTTAACACACAAAGTCAGACAGAATATTTCTCAACAGAATAGCTATCAGCTCAGTTCAGACAAGCTGACTGCATAGCTTTCATAGGGTACAATGTAGCAGAGAAAAGAACAAAAAGGAGGCAAAGGTATTAATTATTTACATGGCTCAAGTCATTATCTTTGATCACAAACTTTTTCTATTGATAAAGTTTGGCTCTGTTTTCATCAATGATGGATAGCTGTTGATCTAATGTTACTGAGAGATGGAGCTTTTTATTAATTTTTGTTCCCATATAACTTGAAAGAGGCAATCTATAATCCCTGTTTCAGTTTTGCAGCCAGTTGCCATTGTGCTCTGTGTTTAAGTTTTGTGCAAATCTGCAGAGGTGTTTGGTCAACTAGATATTGTGGGATGCTTGAAAGTGTAGAGTATCCATATCAAGAGGAAAATGAGGATGTCTATTATTTTATGTATTGAACAGCATTATGCATCATTCATTGTTTTATTCTGTCTTATGTAAATAAAACAATTTGGTTCAAAGCCTGAGTCTTAGTCTGAATTTGCTTTTTCTTGACAGGAGAATCACATAATGGCACATGATGTATTCTAGTAACTAATGTATTCCAGTAACTGATCTATGGAGTAAATATCATTGTTACAATCTCTGGGCTAGGCTATTGTTTACCTGGATATTAGGTAGAAATAGATACACTCCAGATCATGGAGAATGCAAGCTCCACTTGTCAGAGTAGCTGGTGACACTGAACTGGGGAAAAATTTGCGTAAAAATCCAAAAATGTGACAGCAACCTCCTTCCAGGCCCCCTCCATCTCTGTCACCAGCCACTAAGAGGCAAGCCAGAGTTAGGTTCCCTATGGTTTTCCTTCTCATACTGTCAGTAAGCATATTGCTTGGCATTTCTTGAAGTGAACTTAAATCCTACCACACCATGGTAAGGTGTGGTGGTGCTCAATCCCTTCTCACTTATTTCATTTTACCTCCAAAGTTAAATTTTCTTACTCATGCTTTATATATTTATTATTAGATTTTGTGCAATTTAAATTCAATCTTTTGTTATCGAGCGCATTTGTTTTAACTTTCTTGAAGTTTGAAATTAACCCCTTTTTCTTTCAGTGTTTAGTAACAAAGGTTGTATTTTTTTTTAAATGGTGACATGTGCCCGTGTCATAGAGTCATAGAATTATACAGCACAGAAACAGGCCCTTTGGCCCATCGTGTCTGAACCAGCCATCAAGCACCTATCTATTCTAATCCCATTTTCCAGTACTTGGCCCGTAGCCTTGTATGCTATGGTTTTTCAAGTGCTCATCTAAATACTTCTTAAATGTTGTGAGCGTTCCTGCCTCTATCACCCCTTCAGGCAGTGCATTCCAGATTCCAACCACCCTCTGGATGGAATTTTTTTTTTCCTGAAATCCCCTCAAAACTTCCTGCCCCTTACCTTAAATCTATGCCCCCTGGTAATTGACACCTCCACTAAGGGAAAAAATGTCTTCCTATCTACCCTATCTATGCCTCTCATAATTTTGTATAGTTCAATCAGGTCCCTGCTCGAAGGAAAACAACTCTAGCCTATCCAGTCTCTCTTCATAGCTGAAAATGCTCCAGCCCAGGCAACATCCTGGTGAATTAAATTAATTCAGTGACCTGAAACGTTAACTCTGCTTCTCTCTCCACAGATGCTGCCAGTCCTGCTGAGTATTTCCAGCATTTCTTGTTTGTGTTTCTGATTTTCAGCATCTGCAGTATTTTGCTTTTATTTTAGTGTTTAATTCACTGCCATTTTTCCAGGAATGCCTACCTTGAAGAAGTTCTGCTTTTCTCTCCGGGATTTTCGTTTGTCTCTTTTACCTTGTTCACCTTAATTGCTTTCTATTTCCCTCCTGGATTTTGATAAAGTGTCTACGAAAACTCGTTTCCACAGCCACATCTCCTTCCTCAGTGACTGTCTCCGGCTCCGACTTATTCCACGTGGATTCCAACTGCAGTTTCACACATCATGTTTTGAATCCACCCAGGACTACAGTTATCCTTGATTAATCCCTGCCTCTCCAAGTGGAGATTAATCTGTCCCTCAGAACTTTTTCCAATAGTTTCCCCACCACTGATGTGTGTAGGGGCTTGTCCACTCAGGACATACAAGAAAAATAAAACCAGCCACACTGCCATTGATTACATTGTACTGCGTACTGACAAATGTCATGAATGTTCAACCACCCATAAGAAATCTGATTTCAGATAATGGCATTCCAAATAAACTTGGCATTGCTTCTCCACAACTCCCTAAGTTTCAGCTTTATTCTTCTGATAGTGTCTCCAACAGGTCGATGACAATAGCACAATTCAGTGCCATATTGCGCAGCATGAAACAAAAAGTTTACAACTTCCATAGACTGTGCTGCAGCATGTCCCCGGAGTGATGTAAGATCCTAAATATGTTTCGTAACGCTATTTTTATATTATGTCAGCCCACCTTCTCTATACATGTTTTTAAGGTCTCAAAGTTTAGTCTCTTATCACATGAAGAGAATCCAGTATTAATAGAAGTCTATTTAGGAAAAAAAGAGCCACAGATACCGCTTTGTTTATGTCTTTTCCAGCAGTCATCTGCTCGTCAATTCTCCAGTCAGATATCTCCTGTTTTGTTTCAAATGGATAAGGGTAAGAGTTATTATTGTTGCCAGGTTAATTGGAACATAGATCTGAAGTTCTCATCTTGGCATCAAGTATCACCTGCAACATTCACAATGTGGAAGGCTTTCCTATTACTATAAACGCTTGGGGCTGAATTTTGTTCAGCTCTTGACGCAGACTCTGTGGCGGGAAGTTGGGGGGCTGGAAGATCGCACCGGCAGCGGCCTGCCACAGAGCCCAGTCCTGGGGTTGCTGGGCTCGATCTTCCCGGTGGTAGCGAGGTTCCGTGGTGGCCCCCCCCACTTGCCGCTCGGTGATGGGACCCGACTTTGAATATTTAAATAAACTCTATGCATACATTTAAATCCAATTCCTCTCGATCTTGCTTTCGGTTCCGGATCTTCAGTCCGACAGGTGGCACTCATGCGCCTTTACTTTTCCGTCCAGGGAAAGTTGGCACCACCGAGGTGGGGAAGGGGGGATCAGAGTATTTTTAGTGTAGTGGTGGATGGTACGAGGTCAGTGCTGCATTTTTTAGTGGGGGGGAGGGGGGGTGGGTTGAGAGGGGTGACCACTTTGTGCAGTTGTGGGGAGAAGGGGTCAACTCTGCAATTTCAGTGTTTTGGGGAGATGGTGGGGACAGGCCAAACATTTATTTTTAGTGAGTTGGTGGGTGGGTGGGGGGAGCAGAAACTGGGTCAACTCATCTGTCAACGCAGGCCTGGCAGCCCTTTAAAAACGGCACCAGTGCAGAAACAGGTGACATCATTAATGATGTCGCCGAGGCTGCCCCCGCCATGTGATTGGGGGGGGGGGGCAGCCGCCTGCATATTATAATGAGCCGCCACACGTGGCCCGCATGTGCGAGCTGTTATTTTTTTTGCCCGCCGCCGGAAAATAAAATCCAGCCCACTGATTCTTTTCGGGGTTATCAATGGGTAGCAGGATGTAATTAATGTAGCCCAAGACAATGATCTGTTTGTTACTTTGTTGCTAATTTGAATATTGCAGATATCAAAAGAAGAGCAGTCATGATTTAAGAAATAATTACCTTTTCATTCTTCTAGACTCCAGAGAATATAGGCCCAATTTACTTAGTTTCTCATCAGAGGACAACCCCCCTCATCCCAGGGACCAATCTAGTGAACCTTCCATGCACTGCCTCCAGTAAAATGTGGAGACCAAAACTGCACACAGTATTCCAGATGTGGTCTCACCAAAACCCTGTACAATTGTAGCAATACTTCCTTATTCCTGTACTCCAATCCCCTTGCAATAAAGGCCAACATGCCATTTGCCTTCCTAATTGCTTTCTGTACCTGCATGTTAACTTTCTGCATTCATTGTACAAGCACATCCAAGTCTCTCTTGAACCTTGACACTTACTAGTTTCACACCTTTTAAAAAATATTCTGCTTCTCTATTCTTACAACCAAAGTAAATAACTTCACACTTCCCTACATTATACGCCATCTGCCATCTTGTTGCCCACTCACTTAACCTGTCTATATCTCTTTGCAGCCTTTCTGTGTCCTCCCCACAGCTTCCCTTTCCACCTACCTTTGTATCATCAGCAAACTTAGATACATTACTCTATGTCTCTTTATCTAAGTCATTAATATAGTTTGGAAATAGCTGAGGCCCCAGCACTGATCCTTGTGGCACCCTACTGTTTACTGCCTGCCAGCTTGAAAATATCCTGTTTATGCCCATTGTTGCTTCCTGTCTGTTGACCAATCCTCTATCCATGCTAATATATTATCACCAACTCCATGAGCCCTTATCTTGCCTAATAACCTTTTGTGTGGCTCCTTATCGAATGCCTTTTGGAATTTAATGTTCCCCTTTATCTACCTTACTAGTTACATCCTCAAAAAACCCTAATAAATTTGTCAAACAGGATTTCCATTTTGTAAAACCTTGTTGACTTGTTCTAATCATACTGTGCTTTTCTAAGTGCATTGTTAAGACTTCCTTAATAATAGATTCCAGCATTTTCTCAACAACTGATGTTAGGCTAACTGGCCTGTAGTTCCCTATTTTCTCTCTTCCCTCCTTTCTTGAAAAGCAGTGTAACAATTGCCAACTTCCAATCTGATGGGACTATTCCTGAATCTGAAGAATTTTGGAAAATTATACCTAGCACATCCACTATATCTGCATCTTTTAGAACCCTAGGGTGTACTCCATCAGGTCTTGGAGATTTGTCAGATTTTAGTCCCTTAAGTTTCTCCAATACTTTTTCTCTGCTGATATGAATTTCCTCACATTTTAGCCACATCAAAACTACGAGGTGTTTCATCTGGGTCATCCGCAAACCTTTCTGCTACCCTCTGTACGTGTAATCGAAGCTTTTCTTTGTCCAGTACACATTTCCTCACTTCTCTTTCTCTTCGTAAATCTAATTCTTTTTCTTTCCTTTGATATTCTAATTCAAGTTTTTTTCATTTCAGATTGTAATTGTCTGTCTCTCTTCCCTTTCCATTTCTCTTTCAAATTTCATCTTTTTCTCTTTTTTTAAGTTCCATTTGCTTCATTTGTTACTGAATTCTGGCTAACTCAATCTGAGTGCTACCAAGATCACTCTTTTTCTCCTCAAGGTTAAAATGCCAAGCTAACACTTCAACAATTTATGCTTTTTTAGCTTTTGATTTTACACTAACCCCCACTTGCTCTGCTACAGCCTTTAACACATCCACTGTTAATCATGTTAAGTCATGGAGATTCAAATCTTCTCTCTCCGCAAAGGCTTCAGCATTGAAAGTAGACATGCTGAATTTTCTTTATGACTACAGCAAAACTAATTGTGAAATCTTGTTCGTTTTAATTCTAGCAAATACCCGTGTACCCTTTTATAGCCTCTGAATTCTTATCCGGATGAACCTCCAATTCGTTAGGACCAGTGAGACTGTTAACATTAAAACATGAAATATGATCTCCTCAGACCAATTTAAAGAAGTACACAACAGGATTTCACATTTTAAGACTTTTACTATAACAACTAAACTAAAAATCAGCATTAACTAAACAGTAATTTTTAAGCAGCTAATCCACTAAATTACAGAGCTGGTATTTCCCTTTAACTTATTAAAACACTGGAAAATCCAACATCACATTTATACATTACACAGTGTCCTCATTAAAATGATATCTTTGCAGTTAAAAGTCCCAAATACCTCCCAGTTGCAATGGGTTGGATCTCCTAGTCCTTCTCAAAGTCACTGTCCTCTTTGATCACTTTCAACCTGGACTTCTGTGAATAAGGTGATATCTGGTGACTCTAATGGTCTCTTTTCCTCTGCAAACCTCAGCTTTCAAATTGGGTCCAAGTCTTAGCAGCCGTTCACTGTATCACTGTTCAGAGAACAAATGTTTTCTCTCTCTCGCGCTCTCCTGAGGCTGTCCCTGCTGGTTTTTGTCGTCTGGTCTTCCTTACAGCCTCCAGACTTCTGAAAGCCTGTTGAACTTACCCAGAATCAAAAGTCAAGAGTCATTTGCCTTTTTCAAAACGCAGAGTCCACAAGTCTGGCCACCGCAGAAATGCCTGGGCCTTCCTTTGTTTCCAGGTGTTAAAAATTTCAACTTGAGTTTGCACCTTCAGAGCCCCTGGCTCCCTGTTTACGATCTGAGAGTCTGGCAAAGCAAAATCCATTGTTCTTCAGGTGTTACAACCTTGCATGCTGATCTCAAAAGGGTCTTAAATCTGGGTTCCTTGTTCGCATGGTTCCCAGGATCCCTGTATTGTCTCTAGGTAGAGTTGGTCTGAGGTCACATGTCTCCTCTGCATCCTGCTTACACTACATTAAAAATCACAGTTTTAAAAATTATAATCATACTACCAAGTCCAGCATTCATAACAGTGTTAAAAGAACTTCATCTACAATTCTTAATGTGCCAGCAATGGCTTAGTGGTAGCACTCTCACTTCTGAATCCAAAAGTCATGGGCTCAAGACCCACTCAAGGATTTGAACAAAACATCCAGGTTGATACTTCAATGCTGTACAACGGGATTAATGTTGGAGGAAGCGACGTTAAACCTAGACCAAGCCTGTTCTGTCGGGTTAACATAAAAAATCCCATGGCACTATTCGAAGAAGAGCAAGAGACGCGACCTGGACAATATTTATCCTTCAAGCAACATCATTAAAACAAATAATCTGGCCATTTATCCCATTGTTGATTGTGAGACCTTTCTGTGTGGAAATTGGCTGCCATGTTTCCCGACATTAAAACAATGATGACGCTTTGGAATGAATCGGCATAGGCTGTGAAGTGTTTTAGGAGATCCTGAGATCATGAAAGGTGCTATACAACTACATGTTCTCTCTTTATATTTTCTGATATGTCTATAGTTGTCAGATATTATAGTAGTGGATTGCTGCTTAAAAAAAGGTTTCAGGGCTGAATCTGGGCTGATAATTTGTAGGGGATGCCTCATGGCTAGGAACTGGCTACTGCAGGTTAGCAGAGTGTCAGACAACATTCTCCTGCACATTTCCACACCTTTCCCCCCCACCGCTCTTCACCTCATTGCCTCCATACCTGATCATGCGGGACCTCTTCACCCATCCCAATCCTCCAAGACACTAATCTTCCTTCCATGTTTTCCCAAATCATTAGCTTTACTCCCCAATGCTATCTAATGCTGTCACCCACTTCAGGACATTAAATATTACCACCTCTTGGGACTCTTCCGAGCACTGACAAACACAGTACAAACCCCAATTTACCTCTCCACAGTTCTATTGTATCTCATAACCACTCTCTAATGCTCCCAAAACCCAACAATCCTCATAACTGCTGCAATATCTCATGATACTCTCAGGTCACAACTGTTAAATCCCTGCATTACTACTTTCAATATGCTACATGTTGCCTACCATCTTGTCTCTTCTGTTAATTAAAAAAGATGGAGTCAACATTTTTTAAAATAGGTAAAGGAAACACAAGGTATTTATTGAAAAAAAAAACAGAATTGTGGAACTTGATGGCCAAATCCTATATTACTGTTTAATAAAAACAGAATTTGACTTACTGTGTAAGTCAATATGTTGCAATTATATGGGATAGCACCCCCATCACCAACTCCCCCCACCCCCCCCCCTCCCCCCAACTCGCCATTGTACTAAAATAGCACATGCTCTGACTAACTGGCTGGAATCTTTCTGACATAGAAAACAATTGAGGGTTGAGGCCATTTCCGGCTCCCTACCCCACCTAGGTGCGAGGTGTGCTGACGGGAGTTTTTACCGGGAGGCAGCCAATTATGAGGTTATCTCCGTGTTGGTCATCCAATTAAGGATGGCAGGTGGGTTCTGGAGGCGGGAGCATAGGACATTGCGGTACACTCCAATGGAGTCTGGCAGCCCCACTGTGAGATCAGTGGGAGTGCTGCTGAGGGCCTGGCAGACAGAGTGGCAGGGAGGCACACATCATTAGTGACCATGGAACAGATGAAATGTTCACTTCTTATGGCCATCGGAGTCATCTGTCGCCACGATTTTATTGCTCAATGATCAGGCTGCGATATGGGCAGACAGCAGCCTTGCCATTTGTCTATGAGCTCTTCAACAGCTTTAGAAGTTACGAGACTCCGATCTCCCACTGTGAAGCTGCCTCCTCTCACCTGCCGGGGAACGAACGCAGCCGGGGGGGGGGGGGGAGGGGGAGGGGGAGGCACGTGTACCGCTCACAAGATCTCATTGCAATAGATAAATATGGACTAATTGCCCTTGTAATCACCGTAAATGGCCAGCTCCTGCTACTGTGTGGGTAGCTGCTGCCGCTAGGAGCCCACTGCCAGCAAAAGCACATGGAGGTGGGAACATGTCGGGGAGCTGACCCGATGTACAACTATCTAACTTTCTCCACCACCACCCCCAACCACGCCCCCCCCTCCCCAACCCGCCTCCCTCCCACCTCCACAAGCCCCTCCAAGGGGTCGGGAAGATTCTGGCCACTGAGCATTGCCAGGTAAGATCTTGTCTTATTATAAAAATAAAACATCCAGCATACACTTCTCATCTGTTACACTTGTGGCAGATTACAACACCCAGGAGCTGCTCTCTTTCTCTTCCCTCAGTATAATACAGTACTGAACATGGAGGGTGAGGCTCACAAATGGAAAGTCGTGGCTCATTCTGTGAAAAGCCAGCCTTACTGCCAATTGCAAAAAAAAAATGTAATGCTTTAAAGACCTACCTGAATTTTTGATGGTCAGATAACAGTTTTGTCCGATGTACAAATGAGATCCAGGGATAAAAATTCATAAAACAGATGCCATCATTGCTATGAAACAGTTAAGTCCCTGTTTTCTTCAGTGTACAGATACTAGTTTTAATTATATAAATCTGTGCTCCCATAGCTCCTTTTGTGTTCCACTCTCCAGGTCTCCTCCATGCTGGATTCTGTCCTATAACCCCTTCCAGCTAATTGGACGGTTCCCTGCCCTGCCCGCACCCTCACTGTGCTCCATTAAAATACCTCCTCCTCCCCACCCAAACCCCTCCCCCATCCACCCCACCAGATTCACTCTACACCTCATGCTGTGTGCCGTTCCCTGACTTTGAAGCTGAATATCACATCCATGATCCGATAGCAAATCAACCATGAACTACGCCACGAGAGAGCAACTAATTATTTTATAAATTTGACTTATTCTGCCTTTTGTCACATATTCAAGTCCATTATTTTTCATTCATAAGACGATTGCATTCTTTTTCTGTTTTACATCTATTGTGTGCTTTATATAAATGAATATATTATTGTACTCCGAATTCTATTTCTTTTGTGGCAATGAATTAGATGTGGCTACTCATTCCACTGAATTAATCAAAGGCAGATGAGAAGGAAATTTACAATAAAAGGCACCATTTAGCACATTATTAGTATTATATGTATATATACTAGTGGTGTACCGCAAGGATCTGTTTTGGGGCCACTGCTGTTTGTCATTTTTATAAATGACCTGGATGAGGGTGTAGAAGGGTGGGTTAGTAAATTTGCGGATGACACGAAGGTCGGTGGAGTTGTGGATAGTGCCGAAGGATGTTGTAGGGTACAGAGGGACATAGATAGGCTGCAGAGCTGGGCTGAGAGATGGCAAATGGAGTTTAATGCGGAAAAGTGTGAGGTGATTCACTTTGGAAGGAGTAACAGGAATGCAGAGTACTGGGCTAATGGGAAGATTCTTGGTAGTGTAGATGAGCAGAGAGATCTTGGTGTCCAGGTACATAAATCCCTGAAAGTTGCCACCCAGGTTAATAGAGCTGTTAAGAAGGCATATGGTGTGTTAGCTTTTATTAGTAGGGGGATCGAGTTTCAGAGCCACGAGGTCATGCTGCAGCTGGACAAAACTCTGGTGAGGCCGCACCTGGAGTATTGCATGCAGTTCTGGTCACCGCATTATAGGAAGGATGTGGAAGCTTTGGAAAGGGTGCAGAGGAGATTTACTAGGATGTTGCCTGGTATGGAGGGAAGGTCTTACGAGGAAAGGCTGAGGGACTTGAGGTTGTTTTCGTTGGCGAGAAGGAGGAGGAGAGGTGACTTAATAGAGACATATAAGATAATCAGAGGGTTAGATAGCGTGGATAGTGAGCGTCTTTTTCCTCGGATGGTGATGGCAAATACGAAGGGACATAGCTTTAAGTTGAGGGGTGATAGATATAGGACAGATGTTAGAGGTAGTTTCTTTACTCAGAGAGTAGTAGGGGCGTGGAACGCCCTGCCTGCAACAGTAGTAGACTCGCCAACTTTAAGGGCATTTAAGTGGTCATTGGATAGACATATGGATGAAAATGGAATAGTGTAGGTCAGATGGTTTCACAGGTCGGCGCAACATCGAGGGCCGAAGGGCCTGTACTGCGCTGTAATGTCCTAATTCTAAATCTAATTCTTATTACCTGAAGGATCAGTGTGAGTTATGCTCAAATACCTGGTTTACATGCACGCACTGAACTAACACAGAATATGATTTATATCTAAGAACAATGCACATCACAACATACTGTATCCCAAAACACATTATACAGCATGAACTACTCTGTGGCACTTGGAGTGTAACCCTAGAATTGGTAAGTTATTATGATTCAGTTCTAAACCCCCGTGTAGGGGAACCAAGCAAATAGGCTCTGCAGCACACAAGCTGTACTGTGTGTGGATAATCTATTCATAAGAGTTTAAGCAAACTTTCCATGCTATCATAGTAGTGCTCCACAGTCTGGAAAGAGCTCCATATATCTCAAAAATATTTGTCTTCCCATTAAATAGAATATTGTAGAAACTCGACTGGAGAACTAAATTGTTTCTGATACCCTGACTATGCAATTTAAGAATTCAAAGTTCCTTTATTGACAAAACCGAAGCACTCAGGCATGACACTGTTTGTTCAAAACTGATTGTGCAGAGGAAAGAGGTCCTTGATATACTCTGCAAATTACAAAGAAACAAAACAAAGCCCAAAAATTGTGCCAGGACAGAATACAAAATTTCAACAAGGGTTTTATTAACCTTGAAGTCGCCTCCTCAGCAGGGTTCAAATTCCACTAAAATAAAAAGGGAAAGCTGCAAAGGGTGGATTTCTTTTTGTTTGTCATGTCATGCCCACGCAAGCCGAACTTATGAACTATAAAATGAACTTATGAGGTAGACCTTAAATGGAACCTCTTTTAAACAAAATGGAGTAAGAGGTCAAGTGACCCTTTCCTTGCCTGCAAACGCACATAGAACTAAAAGAACTGTGAGCTAATTTTCATGTCTGGACAAGTCTTGGAAAAGCCATTAAAATACAAATGACCATTCTGGACACATCCTTGAGGAATCATGAAAATGCAAATGACCTTTTCTTTGGAAATGGCTGCTTCTCTCCAATTCATTGGGTTCACAATGATGCAGACTTTTTGACTCCAAACTCAAAAATCCAAAGAATGGGTGTGAAAAGCCTTACTTTATCAAAGTGAGATGAGGATGTATAACACCTGGATTCAAATTGTCTAACAATGACCTCACCATCAGAAACCATATATGGGGACAATGGAAAGAGAAACTATGGTCACATGACAGAAACTAGGTCTCTGACAAGGTACTTAATAAAGGTATATTCTGGGCAGGCAAAGAAGATCCATCTATGCCATCGAAGGGACAGGATCCTGCCTAAGATTACTAGCTTTGAACTACACGTAGACAGTGACTGGAGTTTGGCCTTGAACTCCTTACCTAAGAAATTGGATCAGGACTTTGTCAATGTCCTTTGGCTGGAATATAACAAAAGCAATCTGCAGCAGTGCATCCGTCTTCCTACACCTCACAAGTCTTTCATCAATGAACAAAGGAAATAACTACAGGCTTGCACAATTTCAAGTCTTCACCCCAGGGAAAAGCAAGTTTAACAGAGGACATTTAAAAAATAATCAGACCAATGCATATTATCTTTATAATCTCTCTTTTTTTCTTGAGTGTGTGTATCTGTATGAGTGTGAGAGTGGGTGTTATGAATATTGTGGGTGTTGTATAATAAACATTTATCTTTCTTTTAAACTTATTAGAAAACCTTTTGCCTGTTCTTGATAATTAAAGCATGCATGGGTTTAAAAAAAACACCTTTATTAAAAGAAACACTGTCTTCAGTCAGTCAAGAGGTGAAAAATGGGGTAACTATCCTTATCATCTCTCACCTGTCTGTAACAGACTGGGGGCTCATCCAGGATTTGAAATGCTAGATTAAACGAGTGAATGGAATACGGGAGGTGAATTGATCACCAAAATTGTATAAAGAAAACAGCAGCTTTTCATGTATTTTTACTGTGATAAACTTAAGACAAGGCCACATTCAACGCCAAAGCATTTGTAGACTAGGAAGAGTTATCTTGGGGTGCAAGACATCAATTAAATATGGAAGAACTAAAAGCTGTGGCTAACCAGGTGGGAGTAATTTCAAGGCTGAAAGTAAGGAAGCCTGAGATTCTTAAACTCGAGCGAATTATTTTAACATTGACTCAGAAACAGATGAAACAGGCATGGAACCTGAAACTAACAAAATTGGAGTTTCAAAGGGACAAAGAACAACAGGAGAGAGAGATGCAAAAGGAAAAAGAACAAAAAGAGGGAGAGATGCAAAGGCAGAGAGAGGCAAGGCAGTTTGAGTTAGATAGGGAAAGACTGAAATTGCAAAGTGAGGGTACCGCGCCAACAATTCAAATAATGACCCCGATTCGGAGTAAAACTTTAATTTAATGAGATACTCACAATTAGTGCTAAAATTGAATGAGGATGAGGTTGAATCATATTTTATCGCTTTTGAGAAAATTGCTCACAGGTTAAAGTGGCCCAAAGTGTCTTGGGCCCTCCTTTTACAAGGTGAATTAATGGGAAGGGCCTGTGAAGTTTACTCCGTGCTACCAGATGAAAGCTCTTTAGATTATGAGTTAGCCAAAACTGTTATTTTAAATGCCTATGAGTTAGTCCCTGTGGCATATAGGCAAAAATTCAGGAATACTCAAAAATGGCTTGCCAACCCTTCATTGAATTTGATCGAGCTAAACACATGGCTTTTGATCACTGGATGAGATCTTTGAAGCTAGAATTATGAGAATTTATGAGAAGTGATTCTATTAGAGGAACTTAAAAATAATATCCCAATTAATATCATGTTGAGGAACACAGAGTCTCAAGGGTGAGGGACGCTGCTGCAATGGCGGACAACTACAAACCCATGCACAAACCGTTTAATCAGGGAAAACCCTTCCCTAATAATCCCCAGACGTCCGGGAAGGACAGATAGTGGAAGAACAACAGACGATGGGGTGGTTGTGAAAGGGATTGTCAAAGTGAGAATGTGGGAGGCCCTCCTCAGGTCAGGAAGGATGGTGTAGAGAGTAGGAATGATTCCTGATGACCCACTGCAGTAAAGCAGGGCACTTGAAAGCCGACTGATGGAAATTGAAGCAGAAGTCAATGGATTTTGTTGAGGTTCACAAGGCCAGTCCAGGAAAGGGTACCCTAACAGGTGGCGCAGTGGACAAGACCATGGCCCTGACCACGGTAAGTGACCCCTCCAGGAATACTGCCATGGGTGTGGTAGAAGCAAACAAAATCCCCGAGGGTTACCAGGATTTTGTCTTCAAGGGAGAGGTGTCTCCGTACTTCCCTAATGAAGCAGGCAAGTCAATTGTCCTGCTCAGGGATACAGGGGCTACCCAATCCTTAATGCTGGGTAAAGGCATGACCTTCCCACCAGAGAGCTCAGTGAATATAAAGGTTCTGGTAAAAGGCATCGAAGGCAGGTTTGTGCCTGCACCCCCATATCGGTCCACTTACAGTGCAACCAAGTCTCTGGTCTGGTTCTGGTAGGGATTGTCCCTAGTCTGCCTGTGGCTGGAATAGATTTGCTGTTGGGTAATGATTTGGCTGGGGATAAAGTGATATCCTATCCCCTTAGACAAGCCAAATGAGGTGAGAGAGACGGAGCAGTTACAGAAGGAAGTCCCTGGAGTATTCCCTGACTGTGTAGTGACCAGGTCCATGGCTATACAAGCTCCACGAGAGAGAGCTGAGCCAGAAATTTGGACAGATGACTCACAGGTCTGGCTGGCCAAAACTTTTCTTGGGGATTTAGGAGAGGAAAAGGAGGTGTTCAGCAGATCCTCCCTGATTAAGGCTCAGCAGGCAGACTTAAAAAGAATAGCACAGACTGCCTGTTTTGACGCAGAGGCAGAAGGGGCTCCCGAATGCTATTACTTAAAAAAAATGGGATAGTGATGAGAAAATGGACACCTTCTCAGTGACCTGCAGAGGAGAAGTGGACAGTGATCCACCAAATTTTAATTCTTCCCAACTATAGTAGGGAAATTCTGAGGATGGACACATGGGAATCGAACGACCCAGGCCCAGATAAGCCAGCACTTTTATTGGCCTCACCTCCACTAAGATGTGATTAAATTCTGTAGGACCTGCTATATCTATCAGCTTGTAGGGAAACCACAACCTGCAATCAAGCCCACTCCACTAATACCTATACCTGCTTTCAATGAATCCCTTAGCACAGTTCTGATAGATGGTGTGGGACCCTTACCTGGAAGTATCATGGACTTGGTCACCTGATTCCCAGAGGCCATACCTTTAAGAGAAATCACAGCAAAAGCCGTGGTCAAGGGCTGACCCAGTTTTTCACCCGCTATGGACTGCCTAAAGAGATCCAATTGGATCAAGGATCAAATTTTATGTCCCGGGTATTTCAAGAGGTTATGCATAACTTCAGCATTCAGCAACTAAAATCCTTGGTATACCACCCACAATCACAAGGGGCTCTGGAACGGTTTCACCAAACCCTGAAGCTCAGAGCCTACTGCTGTAAGTACCCCACGATTAGGAAATGGGGTTAAGCTTTTCTGCTGTTCGGCACTAGGGATTCACCCTATGAATTGACAGGCTTCAGTCCCTTTGAACTTGTCTCATGGCATGACATAAGAGGCCCCTTTAAGCTGATCAAGGAAAAAATTCTAGATCAAAGGGAGGAAACCTCGTTGTTGAATTTTGTATCAGCCTTCTGCGTGCGACTCTGTAAAGCATGCACTGTGGCAAAGGAACATCTTAAAGTGTCCCAGCACATCATGAAAAGGCAGAGACACATGCTGAGACTCAGACATTCAAACCAGGGGATCAGGTCCTGGTGCTGTTGCCATTACCGGGCTAACCCCTGAAAGCTAGTTATAGTGGCCCATAATGCATGGAGGAAAAGATCAGTGAGGTCAACGACCTATTCCACACCCCTGACCGGAGAAAGAAACAATGACCATGCCACATAAACAGATTAAGGAAATATTATAATCAGGAACCAGACAAACTCGTGAATATATGCCAGGTACTGAGGACAGATGAGGACGGAAACAATAGTGAGGGGGAACTGGGGGAAGAAGAGAACCTGGAAAAGTCCCAAATTGAACCGCCAACTGTGAAAGTAGCAAACACAGAAGTCTTAGACACAGCATTAATTATTATTTAAATGACAAGCAGAGGAAAGGTCTAACAACACTGCTAAGAGAGTTTGGGGAAGTGTGTAGGGACAAACCAGGTTGCACTTCTTTGGCCATTCATGATGTGGATGTAGGGGAGACCCCACCTATTAAAGAGAACCCATACCGACTGAGCCCCGATAAACTGGCTCAAGTCCGAGAGGATGTTAAATGCATGTTAGACAATGACACAGTCAAGATGAGTCAAAGCAGCTGGAGTTCTCCTATTGTATTTTTTCCTAATCCAGATGGTTCTGAGAGACTCTGCATTGCCTATTGAAAAATAATGTTTTTTATTCGCTCGGGGTAATGTGGGCATTGCTGGCAAGGCCAGCATTTATTGCCCATCCCTAATTGCCCTTCAGAAGGTGGTGGTGAGCTGCAGTCCTTGGGGTATAGGTACAGCAACAGTGCTGTAAGGAACAAAGTTCTAGGATTTTGACCCTGCGACAGTGAAGGAATGGCAATATAGTTCCAAGTCAGGATGGTGTGTGGCTTGGAGGGGAACTTGCAGGTGGTGGTGTTCCCATGCATCTGCTGCGCTTGTCCTTCTGGATGGTAGAGGTCATGGATTTGGAAGGTGCTGTCGAAGGAGCCTTGGTGAGTTGTTGCAGTGCATCTTGTAGATGGTACACACTGCTGCCTCTATGTGTCAGTGGTGGAGGGAGTGAAAGTTGAAGGTGGTGGATGGGGTGCCAATCAATCGGATTGCATTGTGCTGGATGGTGTCGAGCTTCACCCATCCAGGCAAGTGGAGAGTATTCCATCACACTCCTGACTTGTGCATTGTACATAGTGGACAGGCATTATGGAGACAGGAGGTGAGTTATTCACTGCAGAATTCCCAGCCTCTGACCTGCTCTTGTAGCCAGTTATGTGGCTGGACCAGTTCAGTTTCTGGTCAGGGTTGGTAGTGGGGGATTCAGCAGTGGTAATGCCATTGAATGTCAAGAGGAGATGGTTAGAATCTCTCTTGTTTGAGATGGTCATTGGCTGGCACTTGTGTAACTTGACACTTATCAGCCCAAGCCTGGATGTTGTCCAGGTCTTGCTGCATATGGACATGGGCTGCTTAAGTATCTGAGAAGTCGCAAATGGTGCTGAACATTGTGTAATCATCAGCGAACATCTCCACTTCTGACCTTAGGATGGAGGGAAGGTCATTGATGAAGCATCTGAAGATGGTTGGGCCTAGGACACTACACTGAGGAACTCTTGCAGTGATGTCCTGGGACTGAGATGATTGACCTCCAACAACCACAACCATCTTCCTTTGTGCTAGATATGACACCAACCAGCAGAGAGTTTTCCCCCTGATTCCCACTGACTTCAGTTTTGCTGGGGCTCCTTGATGCCATACTTGGTCAAATGCTGCCTTGCTTTCAAGAGCAGTCACTCTCATCTCACACCTGGAGTTCAACGCTCTTGTCCATGTTTGGACCAAGGCTGTAATGAGGTCAGGAGCTGAGTGGCCCTGGTGGAACCCAAACTGAGTATCAGAGAACAGGTTATTGCTGAGCAAGTGCCGCTTTATAGCACATTTGACGACACCTTGCATCATCGAGAGTAGACTGATAGGGCAGGAATTAGCCAGGTTGGATTTGTCCTGCTTTTTGTGCACAGGACATATCTGGGCAATTTTCCACATTGCTGGGTAGATGCCAGTGTTGTTGCTGTACTGGAACAGCTTGGCTAGGGGCGCAGCTAGTTGTGGAGTACAAGTCCATTTCCTTCAGCCATTTCTTGATATCTAGCAACTCAAAACAGGGCATTCATGAGGCGCTGTGGGCCATCAGCAGCAGCAGAATTGTATTCAACCACAATCTGTAACCTCATGTCCTGGCATATCCCCCACTCTACCATTACCATCAAGCTGGGGGACCAACCCTGGTTCAATGAAAAATGCAGGTGGGCATGCCAGGAGCAGCACCAGACATACCTAAAAATGAGGTGTCAGCCTGGTAAAGCTACAACACAGGACTACTTGCATGCCAAACAACGGAAGCAGCATGCAATAGACAGAGATAAGCGATCCCACAATCAACGGATCAGATCTAAGCTCTGCATTCCTGCCTCACCCAGTCATGAATAGTGGTGGACCATTAAATAACTGACAGGAGGAGGTGGCTCCACTAATATCCCCATCCTCAACGATTGGGGAGCCGAGCACATCAGTACAAAAGACAAGGCTGAAGCATTTGCATCCATCTTCAGCCAGAAGTGCCAAGTGAATGATCCTTCTCGGCCTCCTCCTGTGGTCCCCAGCATCACAGATGAGAGTCTTGAGCCAATCAGATTCACGTGATATCAAGAAACGGCTGAAGGCACTGGATGCTGAAAAGACTATGGGCCCTGACAACATTCCGGCAATAGTACTGAAGACTTGTACACCACAACTATCTGCGCCCCTAGCCAAACTGTTCCAGTACAGCTACAACACTGGCATCTACCTGGCAATGTGGAAAATTGTCCAGGTATGTCCTGTGCACAAAAAGCAGGACAAATCCAACCCGGCCAATTACCGCCCTATCAGTCTACTCCTGATCATCAGCAAAGTGATGCAAGGTGTCGTCGAATGTGCTATAAAGTGGCACTTACTCAGCAATAACCTGCTCACTGACTCTCAGTTTGGATTCCGCCAGGGCCACTCAGCTCCTGACCTCATTACAGCCTTGGTCCAATCATGGACAAAAGAGCTGAAGTTTCGAGGTCTCTCTCATAGGCAGTCTCTCAGGAACAATGATGGCTTTTTTCCAATCCACGGTTGTGGGTCCTTAGGTAACTGAGTAGTCCAATTCTGGATCCGCACACTCTGCCACAAGTCAGGCAGTTGGTGTTTGGTGAGGCAAGTGAATGTGATGCTCGAACTTCTGAATGCTTCTTCTGCTATTTGCGCTTGGTTGTTGTCTGGGCATGTCAACGTTGTTCGAATTGGCTGGCACCTTCGCAGATGCTTCTTCTCCATTTTGAGCAGTCTCGGGCAATAGATTCCCATGAATTGGTGGAGATGTCACATTTTTTCAGGGAGGCTTTAAGGACATCCTTGTAGTGTTTCCTCTGCCCTCCTGGTAGCCCCTTGCCGTAACGGAGCTGGGAGTAGAAAGCTTGCTTTGGTAGTCTTGTGTCAGGCATGCAGACGATGTGGCCCGCCCAACGTAACTGACTAGCCATGACCTGTGTCTCGATGCTGGGGATGTTAGCCTGAGAGAGGACACTGATATTGGAGCGCCTGTCCTGCCACTGAATTTGCAGGATCTTGCGGAGGCACCACTGGTGATATGTCACCAGGGCTTTGAGATGTCTGCTGTACAGCGTCCATGTTTCTGACGCATACAGGAGGGCAGGTAACACTGCGGCCCTGTAGACCATGAGCTTGGTGCCAGGTTTGAGGCCTTTGTCATCAAGCACCCTTTTCCTCAGATGACCGAAGGCTGCGCTGATCACTGGAGGCGATGCAGAGTTTCATCTTCGATGTCTGCCCTTGCTAAGAGGAGGCTCCCAAGGTATGGGAAGTAATCCACATTGTCCAATCGTTCTCCGTGGATGTTGATAGTCAGGGGGCAGTGTTGCACTGCGGGAGCAGGCTGGTAGAGGACCTTTGTCTTCCGGATGTTTAGCTTAAGGCCCATTCTTTCATTCGTCACCATCCTCCACCTGCTGCACGACGACATTCAAGCTGTAATCCTTGCCAATGGATCTGCCACTGACCCAATCCGAGTGCAAACTGGGGTCAAGCAAGGCTGTGTCATCACACCAATGCTCTTTTCCATCTTCCTCACTGCAACACTCCACCTCATCTCCTTGAAGCTCCCTGCCGGAGTAGATCTACTCTACAGGACAAATGGCAAACTATTTAACCTACGTCGCCTCCAGTCCAGAACCATCGAGCTGCAGTATACTGACGATGCTTGCCTATGCCCACACTCAGAGGCCGAGCTTCAAACCCACGTCGATGCATTCATGGAGGTGTATGATAGAATGGGCCTTAAGCTAAACTCTAGAGGTGAGGTAAGAGTGACTGCCCTTGACACCGAGGCAACATCTGACCGAGTACGGTATCAAGGAGCCCCAGCAAAACTGAAGTCAGTGGGAATCAGGCGGAAAACTCTCCGCTGGTTGGACTCATACCTCGCACAAAGGAAGATGGTTGTGTGGTTGTTGGAGGTCAATCATCTCAGTCCCAGGACATTACAGCAGGAGTTCCTCAGGGCAGTGTGCAAGGCCCAACATTCTTCAGCTGCTTCATCTATGACCTTCCCTCGATCATAAGGTCAGATATGGGGATGTTCGCTGATGATTGCACAATATTCAGCACCATTCGTGACTACTCAGATCCTAAAGCAGCCCGTGTCCATATGCAGCAAGACCTGGACAATATCCAGGCTTGGGCTGATAAGTGGCAAGTAACATTCGCACCACACAAGTGCCAGGCAATGACCATCTCAAACAAGAGTGAATCTATCCATCTCCCCTTGACGTTCAATGGCATTACCGTCGCTGAATCCCCCACGATCAACATCCTGCGGGTCACCATTGACCAGAACCTGAATTGGACCAACCACGTAAATACTGTGGCTACAAGAGTAGGTCAGAGGCTGGGAATTCTGTGGCGAGTAACTCACCTCCTGTCTCCCCAATGCCTGTCCACCATCTACAAGGCACAAGTCAGGAGTGTGATGGAATACTCCCCACTTGCCTGGATGGGTGAGGCTCCAACAACACATAAGAAGCTCAACATCATCCAGGAGAAAACAGCCTGCTTGATTGGCACCCCTTCTACCACCTTCAACATTCACTCCCTCCACCACCGATGCACAGTGGCAGCAGTGTGTACCGTCTACAAAATGCACTACAACAACTCACCAAGGAACCTTGACAGCACTTTCCAAACCCGCAACCTCTATCACCTAGAATGACAAGGGCAGCAGATGCATAGGAACACCACCACCTGCAAGTTCCCCTCCAAGACTCACACCATCCTGACTTGGAACTATATTGGCTTTTCTCCACTGTTGCTGGGTCAAAATCCTAGAAGTCCCTTCATAAACAGCACTGTGGGCATACCTACACCCCAAAGAATGCAGCAGTTTAAGAAGGCAGCTCACCACCACCTTCTGAAGGGCAATTAGGGGTGGGCAATAAATGCTGGCATAGCCAGCGATGCCCACATACCCCGAACAAATAAAAAAATCAGCAGGAGGTTTCCTTGCCCATATTTGACCTGATGCCATGAGACTTCATGGGATCCAGAGTCAATGTTGAGGACTCTCAGGGCAACTCCCTCCCGACTGTATATCACTGTGCCGACAGTTGCACATTTTACCTTCTCTTTATCACAGACTATCACAGCATCCACTTGGCCACAGTACAAAAATGAAAGTCACAAAATAAATATTCTAAACCAAATTTTTAAATGAAAATCATGCCAGATTACTTACAAAAGTTCATGAATCGCCCTCTTGCATTATTTTAGTGCCTGCCGTAGGTGTGCCTTTGCAGTTGAACCTCCAGTAGCTGTAACATAGCTGGTGGAAGGCTGCTGGCTTTCAATGTAGGAGACTGCAGATGGTCTTGGAGGATGACCATGAGCAACTCTGGATCTTGAAGGTTCAGGTGCGGGCTGCACCATCACAACATGAGCAGCAGCATTCTGTGCTTGCTAGCTAACAGGCAACAACAAGAGCACTGTTGGACTAGCTGGGCTGGGGGTTTGGATGCCGTCTTTCTGAGAGACGACTGCAGGCTTGTGCTTCACCAAACTACTGGCACTCCCTTGGGGTGCGGGGGCAGGGGGACGGTAGCAGGGGACGAGGATGCAGCAATCCTAGCAATCTGTTGGAGGTCAGATTGCTGGACTGCTGTGACACTTGCAAGCCCCTTTGCACATTGACACCCCCAGCCATGATGACAGCTGTCTGAGCTTGAATGACTGCAGTCTGAGCTTCCACTGCGGCACTCAGACGTTGGGTTGCTTGTGCTGCAATAGAAGCTGTGACATTGGCCATCAGATGCTGCAATATGTTTGGGTCCACAATTGTGTGAACTGAGTTGGCCGCCAATTCCATGATGGAAAGGATGGATTCCAAGCGCTGCACAAAGGCCCGTGCTAAGTTTGTGCCGGACTCCTGCATGTTCCTTAATATTGACCGCAGGCTTTCTGGCAGGCTAACCAATGCACCAAGCATTTCTGTTTGCATATCTATTGGTGTTCTTCTGTAGGCTCTCCCTTCAAAGTCCTCAGGCCAGATTTTATTCTGGCAAAGGGGGTCTTGGCGGCGGGCCGGAAAGTGAGGAGAAACACTGCCTTGGCCCTCCATTGGACCCGCATTGCTATCACATGGTGGGCAGGCAAGTAACTGCCTGCCATCAGGCACACGTTCCTAAAAGAGACCAGCTCTCTCCTCCAGAAGTGCCAGCCAATCCGAGGACCGACAGCTCTGCAGTACCATCAGCGTCACCGAGAACAGTGGCTACTGCTGGTACTGCCAAAGACTGAAGGCGACCCTGGGAGAGGTGAGTGGGGTTGGGGGGTCACTAAGGCCCCCAAAGAAGGGACCCCACAACCCTGCCAGGAGGCTTCCAGGCTTTGCCTGATGGAGTGGAGGTGGGAAGAGGCCCTTAAGTGGCCAGGAAGATTTTCCCGCACTGGACAAGATGACAAGTGGCCCGGGCGATGCCGGGAACAGTGCCCCTACCATTTTATTTGGTCCCCTGCCTTCGTGCTCGTGTAAGTGTTCCAGTGGAGGGGGGGGGGGGGGGGGCTACATTCATGGCTGCACTGGGGAGTCATGTTATATGTAACACAAGAACCAGTGGAATCAGGTTCTACAGCACAAGCATGGTGCTGTAATAAATCAGACTGACTCTAGTCTTTTCCAAGATCAAGATTAAAGTGTGATTCTTTCCAACATCTGAGAACCAGAAACAACATAAAGATGAAACATGGTGGCAGCGTATGTCTGTGAGTAAACCTACAACATTTTTAAAAGTATCAGATTGAGAAAAATTACCCAAATTAGTGCCAGAGAGAGAGACAGAAAAACTGAGTGACTCATGCGAAAACTCTAAAAAAAAAGATTGAACTGTCAGCTGGGCCGGGAATGAATGCACTGCTACAGCCCATCATGAATTGGGGAGCTGATGATGTCATAGAGGCATTTGAGAAGTTTAAACAAAAGTGCTATTTTGCATTCAGTAGTTTCCTAAAAGGCACTAGTGAAGAGGAGAGGATCAGCTTTATCCTTCTGTGGACTGGAGATAAAGGATTACATTTATTTAACAGCTGGGACCTAAGCGAAGAGGACAGCAGAAACCCAGACAAAATTTTTGAAAGATTCAGCACCCATCTCCAGCCAAAATCAAATCATCGGATATACCGATATGAATTTCAAGGCCTCAGACAGGAACTTGGTGAGCCTATTGACAATTTTGTAGCAAGATTGAAAAATGCAGTCAGAAAATGTAAATTTAAGGACACAGATGAACAGCTGATAGATCAACTCATTTGGGGTTCTGCACATCCAGAAGTATAGAAACTCATAACAGAAAGAGGAGATGATAGCTACTGAAGTACCACCCAGACCATGGCATACTGTAGGAGTCGATTTATTTACACATAATCAAGAATGGTATCTCATAGTCGCAGACTACTACTCAAAATTCCCTTTTATCCGGAAGATGAAAGACTTGAGAGTCACAACAATAATCTCAGCAGTACGAGTTCTGTTTGCTGAGCAAGGGATTCCTGAAAGGTTAATATGTGACAATAGCACCCAATTTACATCCAGAGAATTTAAGGAATTTGCTGACCAGTATGGGTTTAACACCATCACCTCATCACCACACTACCCACAGGGACACAAATTTATGGAAAGACAGGTCCAGATGGTCAAAATAACACTTGTGAAATGCCAAGAGATGAAGGATGACCCAAACCTGGCCTTATTGTCACTCCGATCTACACCTCTCAAGGCTGACATGAAATCACCTGCAGAGCTGTTAAATGGAAGAAAATATATGACAACTCTGCCAAGCAAAATACATCCTTCAATTGACCAGGAGGAAGTGAGACAACAACTCACTGAAGCACAGATAAGAGGAGAGCAACACTTCATGAAGTAAGCTAAACCCCTACCTGAGCTGTTGAAGGGACAAACTGTACACGTACAGGATCCAAGCATGAAAACCTGGAGCCCAGCAAAAGTTGTTAGTGAAGCTAAGACTCCAAGGTCATATATCATTGAGACCGAAACCCGAAACCAAATGAGAAGGAATAGAATCCATATTCGACCTACACCTGAGCTGGAACAACAGAAAAGACCATCAACAACACCGGAAACATCACTATCCAGCGAGACAACATTAACAACATCACCAGCAAGTGACACGACATTGCCTGTACAGCGTGCCAACTCACCACTGAGAGCAACAAATGCCAAATCTACAAGATGGAGGCACAACATCTTACCACCCAAGCGACATCGTGAATAATATTTTAAAAAAGAATACATGCTATAAAAGACCCTAAAAAAGGGGTTCAGATTATTTCCTCAAGTCGGATGATGATCTTCTTTATTTATATTGACAGTTCTATTGATATGGGGGAACTTTGTTTGAAAGAAAGAGGGATGTTATATATGTTATATATTGTATATACTATCTGTAAAGTGTTAGGAACTAATTAGCTGGGAACCAGTTTTTATGTGTAAGTGTTCCAGTGGGGGACCACATTCACGGCTGCACTAGGGAGTCATGTTATATGTAACACAAGAACCAGTGGAATCAGGTTCGACAGCACAAAGCATGGTACTGAAATAAACAAGACTAACTCCAGCCTTTTCCAAGTTTAAAGTGTGATTCTTTCCAACATCTGAGAACGAGAAACAACAAAAAGATGAAACATACGACCTTGCCCATCAACGAGCTGAAAGCTGTGCTGTCCTTTCCCCCTGACCTGATGCAGCCATTCATGCCCAGTGCCTCACCACATGCAGATCCTTCCTACCTCTGTGCTATCCTCTAAATTGCAGTGTCATAGCTGGTGGATGTGAGTGTGAGATCAAGTGACGTTGCATCTTCTTGTTGATTGTCTTCTTGCGTTCCTCTGCCTGACCAGTCTGCACATCTTGGCTATCTAAGAAGAGAAAGACCCATGAGTAAGGTTGTAGTATGGGGTGTGGGATGTGAGGGAAAGTAAAAGGTGTATGCTTACACTACCTACAGCTTGTAAATCAGAAGAGAGCATGGGATGAGGGGGAGGTGGGATGTGAGAAGGAGGTTTAGGTATGAGGATACCGTCATCTTCAATGCTTTCAGCCTTGCCGCCATCCATGACCTTAGTAATGGCCATCCCAATAATGGCCTGCACCATTTCCTCCATGTAGGTTAGGACATGTTAGCTCCTGCTGCCTCCGGTTGTATGTGACCTTGTCCTGTAAGAGAAAACAAAGTGTGTTATGAGTACCATGCAATCTATTTGGGGTGATGTGGCTGTTATGGTTGAATTGCTGGCATTATGAGCAACCTGTGAGATGTGGGTGTGAGGCTTGCTGCAGTGCTAAGTGCGGGAGGGTAAGGTGGAGTATATGAATATCAGATATAAGTCCTGATTCATAGAGATTGTTGGCAGTTAAGTAATGGGGTGTGGTCAATTGAGCAGTGTCTGATGCAGTTGGCGTGATATGGTATTTGAAGTTGCATTCACTGATTTTGACCACTAGTGTGAGGTCATTGAACTTCTGCAGCACTACATCCAAGTCCTGAGGGCTTAACACCTGGCATTAACCTTCATGGTACTCTGCTCCAATTGCCTTCTGAGTGTAATCTGGAGGGCCTCCTGTAGGACATCTCTCCTCCTTTCCATCTCCTCCACTAAGACTCCAGTGCAGCGTCCAAAAACTTCTGAGCTCGCTCTGTCCCATGTTTTCCAGGCTGGAGTCAGTTCCTGCATGATTGCCAGTATCTGCTCCAGCCACAATGCACCTCCCCGCTGACGTGTCCAGCCAATCAATAGCACAGTTAGCGCTGGCTGGACATTGAAATAGGCAGACAATGCAAAGTTTGCATTCTGCCTGCATTGCAATTAACAGATGAGTTAAGCATGCATTGTGATCCCCCCACTCATTTCAGATGTTATCAGATTTGCCCCCCCAGTCACCAATCAGAAGAGGATCTACTGAAAGTATCTGATGGGGCCTGGGGTAAGTGGAGCTTCAGTCCACCAAACATATCACATGACATCAGTGTAGGCAGGACCAGTGGGATAGCTTTTGCATGTCAGAATTCCTGCTGGGCCTCCTATTCACCCAGCAATCTGGATGCTGGAAATAACCCACCATATATGGCAGTTTAGGGGTGGAAGTGAGGCCCATGTGGAAGGTCATGCTGGATTCTTGTCAAGGTCGCCCAGAATAATCCCAACATACTCAAGCATAATGGCATCACTATTTAAAAGGGCCGACTGGTAACATCAGCAAAACTTTGCAACTCGTAATGCAAGCTGGTCTTCGGACCAGAGACTGGAATGTATTGCTGGAAAAGGTTGCTCACATAAGGTGCACACATTTGGAAACAAAGAAGATCTAGAAATGAACTTATCGGGACACAGGGAGTCCGTGCAACTTGGCAAGTATGGGAGTGATGGGTGTGTTGGACTTAAACATATACAACATAATGAATGCCAATTTTCCTTGCACTTTTCCATCTTGGTGTCTCTGAGCTTCTCATTGAAGTCAGGAGCTTAATTCCTAGTGCAGATTCACTCTCAAGTAAGGAATGAAGATATGAATAATGCAACTTATTTTAAAAAGCACAATATTCAAAAAAGGAAACAGACACTAAAGTCCCTTACTCTTGAAGGAATTGTGAACCAAGGACCAGGGTGATCAAAATGTTGACTGGATATATTAGAAACTGTCAGGTTTTCAGTGGCTGTCATCCCAGCCTATTTGATCATTTACACATTCAACTATTTTAATTTGTTTTGAAACCAGCTTACCAATCCAGAGAAGGGACAGTTCTGACGCAACACACCAGCATTCTATTGGCCCCATCACAGGAGGGAGAGTTGCCAAGGCATGAGATTGCATAATAGTTTAATAAGATTTACTTAGGATTACAGAGGAATCTTCATAAAAATTTAAGGGCTAAAAATCAGATAAGGCCCATTTGCAGGAACGGGGATCGCAATGCACGATTACCTCATTCCCAATCGAGGTGACGCTAGCAGCATGCAAACTTACTGCTGCCTGTTCATCTCAATGATTGGGGCATGCAGCAAGGGGTCCATGTGCATGCACAAGTTAAAGCTAGCTTGCACTTCTTAAAGGCATCCTGCAGCTCTTAAAGGGGAGGTGTATTCTGGCTGCTGTAGAGGCTGGAATAGTTTGTGAAAGAGTTTCTCAGAAGGAAGAAATAGAAGCAATGGAACAGCAGGCTAGAGGGAGATCACAGGTTCTCTGATGCAGCCCTGCAGTCCTTAGTAATGGAAGTGGAAATGAGGAGAGTGCTCATCTTTCCACAGGAGGCCCTCAAAGTAGACACTTTGAAAGTATTTTGGAGCAGATAACCACAGAGGTCAATACAAAGAGTACGGCCCCAAGGACTTGGCCACCTCCAACCCTGCACACTGCTTGATGCATCACATCCCCATCTTCTTCTTCTTTGGCCTCCTTGTCTCGGGAGACAATGGGTAAGCGCCTGCAGGTGGTCAGTGGTTTGTGGAGCAGTGCCTGGAGTGGCTATAAAGGCCAAGACTAGAGTGACAGACTCTTCCACAGGTGCTGCAGTTAAAATTGGTTGTCAGGGCTGTTTCGCAGTTGGCTCTCCCCTTGCGTTTATGTCTTTTTTCCTGCCAACTGCTAAGTCTCTTCGACACGCCACACTTTAGCCCCGCCTTTATGGCTTCCACCAGCTCTGGTGAACGCTGGCAACAGACTCCCACGACTTGTGATCAATGTCACAGGACTTCATGTCGCGTTTGCAGACGTCTTTAAAGCGGAGACATGGACGGCCGGTGGGTCTGATACCAGTGGCGAGCCCGCTGTACAATGTGTCCTTGGGGATCCTGCCATCTTCCATGCGGCTCACATGGCCAAGCCATCTCAAGTGCCACTGACTCAGTAGGGTGTGTAAGCTGGGGATGTTGGCCGCCTCAAGGACTTCTGTGTTGGAGATATGGTCCTGCCACCTGATGCCAAGGATTTTCCGGAGGCAGCGAAGATGGAATGAATTGAGACGTCGCTCTTGGCTGACATACGTTGTCCAGGCCTCGCTGCCGTAGAGCAAGGTACTGAGGACACAGGCTTGATACACTTGGACTTTTGTGTTCCGTGTCAGTGCGCCATTTTCCCACACTCTCTTGGCCAGTCTGGACATAGCGGTGGAAGCCTTTCCCATGCGCTTGTTGATTTCTGCATCGAGAGACAGGTTACTAGTGATAGTTGAGCCTAGGTAGGTGAACTCTTGAACCACTTTCAGAGCGTGGTCGCCGATATTGATGGATGGAGCATTGCTGATGTTCTGTCCCATGATGTTCATTTTCTTGAGGCTGATGGTTAGGCCAAATTCGTTGAAGGCAGCTGCAAACCTGTCGATGAGATTCTGCAGACACTCTTCAGTGTGAGATGTTAATGCAGCATCGTCAGCATTCCCATCACTCAACCATTAACAACCTCTAGTAATCAAGATTCATGCCGAACATTCAGATGCTCTACCCCACTCTCAGATACTTACCTCTGATGCAAGTCTCATACCCACATCTTGCAGATACTTCCAGCTATTCAGCTATGACATGCACATCACCTAAACACATTGTACCACACTCACTGACATTCTTCCCTCTGTCTTGGAAGACAAGGTGGCACATAACAGGAGGGAGCAGCAAAGTACTGGTGGGGGACAGGCACAACTGCATGTCCTCAGCCCCTTGCTCTGAATTATTGGCGCAGCCATCACTGAAGCCATTGTAACTGCCATCGCTGACACTACCTAGGATGACGGTATTGTATTATTAGTTTTTAACACAAACGTACCCAACAATGTGACAATGATTGGTAAACTAAATGAAGAGTTCTTTATTACAGAATAATAGAATTATAGGAGAGCTCATCAGTGCATGTGCTACTTGCTAAGACGGCTCTAGTTACTGTGTCACATGTTAACTTTCATCCTATGATGATGTATACCAAAGTATTTATATATTCAGTGGTATGTTAACTTGTATTCAAGCAGTTAAAGCAATATCACAACATTCTCTTTCCTGAAATAGAAAAATTACATAAGTTTTAAGCTATGTATATAATGAAATAGGATAATTGTGTATAATATTTACACATCGATGGACTCTCACATTAATTACTCAAGTTTCACTGAAAAGTACAGATGCCCTGCTGACTTGACCTGATCTGGTAACAGTGAAACTTTGCTGAGACCTGGAATTCTCAATTCTTTTCCCTTGACTCGTAGGTCTAGACTGACAATTATCTTGTACTTGGGTGTTGCACGTGTCAACTTCCTTAACGTCACTCTCAGAACATGAATGTGAACATGTTCTTGACACTACAGGAGTGTTCGGTATAATGTTGTTGGATAATTTTCTCAGCTGACATCTATTTCTCCTTTGACACTTTCGCAGGAAAACATGTCTTCTTTTGCGGATGGATCACTCTGACCTTCTGTCCCATCTGCAGAGGAGGCAATTTCACGCCCGCATGTTTGTCATGTGTGCTTTTCATTTTCTCTTATCTTGGACTGATGACATGGAAGAGTTGCCCTGACTTGCCTTCCGAACATAATCTCTGCTGGGAATGGTAATCCTGCTCATTGGTGGAACGTTGCTATTTGAATGTCTTGATTAGTTCGTTTACATTTTAAGATTAGTAACTTTACCATCCGCACCATCATATGACCTTTGATAGTGTGGCCATGATGGAACGTGATTTGCAGCCCACTTTCCACACATCTCTTGAAATGGCTTACCAATGTGCTGTGGACCATTATCTAACACTATCTCCTCCGGGGAACCAAAAAGACTAAAAATTGTGCTCATTGTGTTTGCTAACAATGCGCATGATATATCCCTCAGTTGGCAAATATTAGCAAATTTGGAGAAGTAGTCAGTAATAAGTAAGAAATCTTCACCTTTGACAGTAAATAAGTCGGGAGCTATTCTTGTCCATGGATGTGATGGAACATCATGAGGATGAAGTGGCTGTTTGTCTTGGCTCGGCTGATGCTCTTGACATGCATCACACATCCTCACTGCTCATTCTATGTCGTTTTTGATCCCTGACCAATAAACTGTTTCACGTGCAAGTCGTCTTGATCTTTCAATACCCATGTGACTGTGATGTAATTGGGTCAGCATATCTTGACGAAGCACTTTTAGTATCAGTACCTGTCTGCCCTTGAAAATAACTCCACTTGGCATCCCTAATTCGTCACAATATGGCCAAAAAAGGTTCTGAGGTCTGTGGGAACCTCTTGTATTGTATCTGGCCATCCACTGATGAGCTACCATAGTGCTCTGAGGATAGGATCTCTGGAAGTCTCTTTTTGGAGATCTTCATGTTTTTTCTGTCCAAATCGCATTTGGTCAATGTTATATACATTTTTGAGTTCCAAGTCTACTTCAACCACTTGTACATCTAAGGGTATATCTTCTGTCTTCTTGGGTTTGAGTAACCTGTTCAATGTGTCAGACATAATGATGAGGTTTCCAGGTTTGCATCGGATCTCACAATCGTACCCCTGTACTTTGATTAGTGCCTTTGGAGTTGAGGTGGCATGCTGGTGAGTAGTTTTTTGCCAAATCATTGCCAACGGTTTGTGATCAGTCTCGACAACAAAGTGTTTGTCAAATAGGTATGTATAGAATCTGGTGATACTGAACACTAGTTCTATTTTTAGAATCGAATGCAATTATTCTACCTTCCTGTAACAGACATGCTCCAAGACCTCTTTGTGAAGTATGTACTTTGAATTTAGTTTCTTCCTTTGGGTTATAATATTGCAAACTTGCTTCAGCAGAAAATGACTGTTTTAACTAATTGAATGCACTCTGATGATCTTTGTGCCACACAAATACTGTATCTTTCTTGAGAAGTTCATAGAGTGATGATGCTTTCTCAGAGAAATTCGAGATATATGGTATGTAAAAGTTAAACAGGCCTGAACACCTCTGTAAATTTTCTTTGTCTTGAGGAGTAGGCATTGATTGTACATCCTCAACTTCACTGGGATCTGGTCGTATTTCAGTATCAGAATAAATTGAACTGAGAAAATGAATATGGCTCATATTGATAGCACATTTTTTGCTGTTAAACATGTGAAGTTCTCTTCTATCTGTCTCTATTAGAAAGAGAAGATTCTTGTCATGCTCTCCCTTGATACTTCCCATGACCGCTATGTCATCCACAATGCAAACACAGCCAGGAACACTCTCGGTAATGCAATCCATATGCTGTTGGAACAGGTCTTGATTCACTGACAACCCGAATGGTAACTGTAGAAAGAAACACCTCCCAAATGATGTTCTGAAAGTTGTTAGTTCCTGTGCATCTTTGGAAAGGTGGAATGACCAGTGTCCATGTTCTGCGTCCAATTTTGAAAAGAACATCTTTTGAGCGCTTGATTCAGTCTTCTGGGATCCAGGCATACTCTAATGGTACCATCTTTCTTAAATACAATGGTTGTAGAGCTACAGCAATCCATGTGTTGCTGAACACGGCAAATACAGATACAAAGTATTTGTTTAATGTCTCTGCCATTTCCTTATTCCACATTATAATTTCTCCTGTAAGTGACCCATATTTACTTTCGCTAATCTGTTCCTTTTTACATACATAGAGAAGCTTTTACAATCTGTTTTTATGTATATTGCTAGTTTACTCTCATATTCTACTTTCCCTTTGAATTTCTTGGTCATCATTTGTTGAATTCTAAAATACTCTGAATCAACAGGCTTACAGCTCTTGGCAAAATTATTAGCCTCTTTCTTGAAGCTGATACTATCTTTAACGTCTCTTGTTAGCCACAGTAGGACTACTTTACCAGTGGAATTTTAATTCCGTAAGGGACCGTATATTTGTTGTGAATTATGAATTATTTGTTTGGGGGTTGGTTAGCTCAGTTGGCTAGATGGTTAGAGTGTAACATAGAAAGACACCAACAGCCTGTGTTCAGTCCCTGTACTGGCTGTAGTATTTCATGGAGACCTGCCTCCTTGCCTTGCCGCATGCTTGTGGAGTGAAGACCGTCAAGCTATACATTACCAGTAATGTATACAGAGTAATACAGAGAGATTCCTTTGGGACTACAGCTACTACTACAACAATGAATGATTTATTTAAATGTTTGCTATTGTTTATCTACCTTCATATCTTTTAATCTAGTTTTTCCAATCTACCTTAGCTGGCCCTCACCTCAGACTGATGTAGATTGCTTTGTTCAGATTTAAGACCTGAGTTTCAGACTTCACTAAAACACTCTCAAACTTAATATAAAGTTCTATAATATTATGATCACACTTCCCTGAGACTCCTTTATGTTAAGGTTATTAATTAACCCTGTCTTGTTGCACAATACTAGATTTAAAATAACCTGTTCCCTGGCTGGTTCCTTGAAATACTGATCTCGAAAACTATCTTGAAGGCATTCCATGAAGTTGTCCTCCACACTATTACTGCAAATTTGATTTTCCCAGTCCATATGAAGATTAAAAACCCCTATTATTAGTGTATTACCCTTATTACATGCGCCTCTAATTTCCTGATTTATACTCGACCTGCCACTGTAACTACTGTTAGGGGCCAATAAAATACTCCCACCAGTGTCTTCTGTCCCTTGCTATTTCTTAGCTCCATCCAAACCGATTCTTCTTCTTGTTTTTCTAAGCTAAGATTTATTTTCTCTGTGCTCTCTTTATCCCATCCTTTATTATCAGGGCTGCCACCGCACTCCCCCCACCACCCCCCTCCCCCTCAACCCTTATTCAATTTGCCCACCTCTTCTAAAAGACAACTATCGTGGAATATATAGTTTCCAACTTTGGCCACTCTGCAACCATGGCGGTAATTTTACGCCCCCCCCCCCCACCCCCCTGCAGGAGCGGGCTGGTGGTGGTGGGGGGAGGGGGGGGGTGGGTGGGGGAGTTCATAAAATTGAGTGGGAGGTGAGGAGGCCGTTCCCAATACCTTCCTGCCCCGTTGCAATTTTATGAGGGGCGGTAGCAGCAGGAAATGGCCTGCCCACCTCAAGCTAATCAAGACCCTTAAGTGGCCAATTAACTGCCACTTAAGGGCCTCCTTCCACGACTGCTGGTATTTTACCAACAGTGGGCAGGCAGTTCAGGCCCTCCAGGAGGCCGCCTTCTTGCGGGCTTGGGGAGGCCCTCCTGATCAGGTACCCTGTGCCCATGGGGTCTCGCCCCCACCCCCCCAGCCCAACCACCCCCACTGCACAACACACAATCCCAACTGACCCCCCGCCCCCACCACTGTCTGGCCGATTGTCCCTGGGAGGATCCAGAAACTTACATTTTTTCCAGGCCCGTGTCCAAGAACCTGCTGTGGCTAGGTGCAGTCCCAGCAGTGGCCACTGGGCGGAACACCCTGCCTCAGAGGGGTGGAAGTCCCACCCAAGGCCAATTAAGGGCCTGGGGAACGCAAAATCCTGGTGTTGCTCCCCAGGCCCGGCAGAGGTGGGCTCGCCCCTGACTTTTTGGCCGGTGGGCAGGGCCTCCTGCCCAATGTAAAATTCTGTTCCAGGTCTCTGTAATGGCTACTAGATCAAACCCATTTTATTTTTATCTGCATGATTAATTCATTTTGTTTCTGCGAATACTTCACACATTTAACTATAGTGCCTTAACCTTGAACTTTTTTCTATTTTTGCCTAATGTCACCTTAGTCAATAATTCCTTATAATCTTTATTAAGCTCTCTGTGCCTCCCTGACCCACTCTGCTTATTTTTACCCAAATTGCTACTCTGCAGCCTTAACTTTTCTCTTACTGCTTTTGAATTTACCCTTTTCTCGACCTGTTTTTATAATAGAGCAGCTATTACTACGATTGTACGATATTTTTCCAGTGGACGTCTATATATAAACGGAAAATACATGAAATGCTGCTCGATTTAGTAATTGTTGCGATCAAAAAAAAATCCATTTTGCATTTTTCTTGATTGAAAACTCCACTTGGGGGGTGGTGTTGAAAACTCCACTTGGGGGTGGTGTTGCACAAGAATGGCTGTGATCAGAGCCAAAGTCCACAAACAAAATTTAGTTGAATTTAAATTTTTGAAAATAACCAATGAAGGAAAAAGTATGCCAAACAAGACATTGTGCCTGACATATCTTATATAAACATTGACACAAAGGTAGAAGTTAGGTGAACATCAAATCCCTTGAGCAGTTTCACGAGCCAGAATTTGTAACGTTTTTAATGTTGACCTGGAGGGAGTCGGGAGCAGCAGCAGCGGCAGACCTGTGAGGAACCTACCAGGGAGAGAATAAATCCAGACCCAGGCTCGGGGCCTTCCATGTACCTGGAGCGAGTCAGGAGCAGTAGTGGACCTGTGAGGAACCTATTGGAAAGACAATAAATCCAGACCCAGGCTCGGGGCCTTCCATGTACCTGGAGCGAGTCAGGAGCAGTAGTGGACCTGTGAGGAACCTATTGGAAAGACAATAAATCCAGACCCAGGCTGGAGATCTTCTACCTGTCTGGAGGGAGTGGGGAGAGGCGGCGGCAGTGGGAGACCTGTGAGGAACCGACTGGAGAGACAATAAATCCAGACCCAGGCTGGAGATCTTCTACCTGTCTGGAGGGAGTGGGGAGAGGCGGCGGCAGTGGGAGACCTGTGAGGAACCAACCACCTCTACACGCCGGAGTTTAAAAAAAAGGTCAAACCGTGACATCACAGGAAAGCGTTGAGTTGATTGGCTGGTGAGTTTTGCTGTTTAGGAATTCAGTCTAAACAACTAGGAGTTTAAAAATGTTAAAAATATTAAGTCTTAAATAACAAGTAACAAGTGGGTAGCTGGTGAGTCTTATCTTTTATTTTTAAATAAAATTCATTACTATTTCTGAGGTTATTACAACTATTGGTAACGTTTTAGTATTGGTAGGGTATATTAATAGTGGTAGGGTGGATTAGTATTGGTAAAGTTTAGTATTAGCAGTAGTAAGTTTATTATTACTATTGGTAGGGTTATTAGTATTAGTAGTAGCAGGAAAAAAGGAAACGGTGGATCCTGTCGGATGGTTCCCCGAGCAGACCGTCAAAGTCATTTGGCGGAATGCCTCATCACCAGAACTTTCAAACAAGCACCAAGACGTAGCTTGGCTGGTGGTGAGAAGGGCCCTCCCCGTCAGATCCTTCATGCACACCTGAAGTCTCGCCCCCTCCGCACAGTGCCCCCGCGTTGGCTGTGGTGGGGAAGAGGCGGTCGCCCACCTCCTCCTGGAATGTGCCTTTGCAAAGCAGGTGTGGAAAGAGATGCAGTGGTTTTTGTCAAGGTTCATCCCAAGCAGCTCTGTAACACAGGAGTCTGTGCTCTACGGGCTGTTCCCAGGGACGCACACCGAGACAAACATCAACTGCTGCTGGAGGACTATCAATTCGGTGAAAGACGCCCTTTGGTCTGCCCGAAACTTGCTGGTCTTCCAGCGCAAAGAGTTGTCCACCACCGAATGTTGCAGACTGGCACATTCCAAGGTCCAGGACTACGTGCTGAGGGACGCACTAAAGCTTGGGGCAGCCGCAGCAAAGGCTCAATGGGGAAAGACCACAGTGTAAGGTTCCCCCACCAAGCTGGACTGAGGGGCTGGATCCAATGGAAACCCCTCGAACTGTATCGTTAATATTCTCAATTGCTGTAAATGTAAAACTGTAATTGACATGACAATTGTGAAACGGAAGGGTTGGGAAGAAACTCATGACATTATTGAAAGAAACTGATCTCTTTTGCAATGTTTGTATTTTTTCGTGCTGTTTGGAAACTGTTTGGCAATGTAATTTTTACAGATTTTTATGAATAAAGTATATTTTGGAAATAAAAAAAAAAGTAGCAGGAAAATGTAAAACTGTAATTGACATGACAATTGTGAAAAGGAAGGGTTGGGAAGGAACTCATGACAGTATTGAAGGAAACTGATCTCCCTTGCAATGTTTGTATTTTTTGGTGCTGTTTGGAAACTGTCTGGCAATGTAATTTTTACAGATGTTTATGAATAAAGTATATTTTGGAAATAAAAAAAAAAGTTTCTCTCACCAAGCTGAACTGAGGGGCTGGATCCATGGGAAACTCCTCGAACTGTTTTGTTGATATTTTCTTTTGCTGTAAATGTGAAACTGTAATTGGCATGACAATAGTGAAATGGAAGGGTTGTGAAGAAACTCATGATAGTATAGAAGGAAACTGATCTCCCTTGCAATGTTTGTATTTTTTGGTGCTGTTTGAAACTGTTTGGCAATGTAATTTTTACAGATTTTTATGAATAAAGTATATTTTGGAAATAAAAAAAAAAATTTGTAGTAGCAGGGTTTATTTGCAGACCGCCAGAGGGAAATGTCCCGACTCCAGAAGAGTATGCAAAATCTGCTCCGGTTGCAGTCAGTGGGGGTCGAGGTCAAGGAGGATCTCCAAGAGGTGAAGAGCCAGCAGGCCTCGCTCTTTGCCACGGAGGCCTCCAAGATCATCTTCCGGTCCAGAGTCCGCTCCATCGAGCAGGATGAGACGTGCTCGCGTTACTTCTTCCAAAAGGTACACAGAGAGAGCTCTGTTATCAGCAGCCTGAAGGAAGAGGATGGCTCAGTAACATCTTCGCAGTCCGACATACTAAGGATCAGCAAATCCTTGTATGCTGGGCTGTATGACGCGAAGCCCACAGACAGCAGAGCCTCCCAGTCCTTCCTGTCATCTATCACAGAGGTCTTAGATGACAGCAGGAGAGAGAGACTGCACAAGCCGCTTGCTCTGGATGAGCTGACAAAGGCCGTTGAGTCCTGCGAGACGAGTAAAACTCCCGGAAACGACAGCTTACCGGTCGTGTTGTACTCGGCCCCGTGGGACTGGGTCGGCCCGGACCTGCTGGAAGTATACGGGAGTATGCTCCTGGCCGGCAGCATGTCAGAATCTGTGAGAAGAGGCATCATCACCCTCATTTACAAGCGGAAGGGGGAGAGGGCAGAAATTGGAAATTGGCATCTCACTGCTTAATGTTGACTACATGATTCTGTCCAAAGTCATAGCCAGTCAAGTAAAGTCTGCTCTGGAGTTAGTGATTCACCCTGATCAGACCTGCACTGTACCTGGCAGGAAGATCTCTGATAGTCTCGCGCTACTCAGGGATACGATCGCCTATGTACAGGACAGGAGGGTGGACACCTGCCTCATCAGCCTGGACCAGGAGAAGGCTTTTGACAGGATATCGCACACCTACATGATGGACGTGCTTTCCAAAATGGGGTTTGGGGAGGGAATCTGCAATTGGATCAAACTGCTCTACACAAACATCAGTAGCGCAGTCTCAATCAATGGATGGGAATCGGAAAGTTTCCCGATCCAATCTGAAATCAGACAGGGCTGTCCTCTCTCCCCGGTCTTGTTTGTTTGCTGTATTGAACCCTTTGCTGAGTCTATTAGGAAGGATGCGAGCATAAGAGGGGTGACAATCCCAGGCAGCAGAGGCACTCAGGTCAAAACCTCCCTGTACATGGATGATGTCGCTGTCTTCTGCTCAGATGCGCTGTCCGTGCGCAGACTGATGAGCATCTGCGACCAGTTCGAACTGGCCTCGGGAGCCAAAGTTAACCATGGCAAGAGCGAGGCCATGTTCTTTGGGAACTGGGCTGACCGATCCTTTGTCCCCTTCACCATCAGGTCAGACTACCTGAAGGTGCTGGGGATATGGTTTGGAAAGGCCGGGACATGCACCAAAACCTGGGAGGAGCGAGTAGCCAAGGTACAACAAAAGTTGAGCATGTGGGGGCAGCGATCTCTCTCCATTGTGGGTAAAAACCTGGTCATCAGGTGCGAGGCGCTCACTTTGTTGCTGTGTGTGGCGCAGGTCTGGCCCATACCCCACTCCTGCGCTGTGGCGGTCACCCGAGCCATTTTCCGCTTCATCTGGGGATCTAAAATGAATCGGGTCCGGAGGAACACGATGGTCAAATCTCTGGATAAGGGCGGGAAAAATGTACCCAACGTGGCCCTCATCCTGATGACCACCTTCGTGTGCGGCTGCATCAAGCTGTGTGTAGATCCCCAGTACGCAAACTCCAAGTATCACTACGTGCTGAGGTTCTATCTGTCCCCGGTGTTGCGAAGGATGGTCCTGGTCACATTGCCGCGGAACGCTCCATGCAGTTGGACCGTGCCATACCACCTATCCTTCGTGGAGCAGTTTCTGCGGGAAAACACCTTTGACCACCGATCCATCAAGCAGTGGTCTGCACGGAATGTCCTCAAGGCCCTACGGGAAAAGGAGATGGTGGACCCTGTCGGATGGTTCCCAGAGCAGACCGCCAAAGTCATTTGGCGGAATGCCTCATCACCAGAACTTTCAAACAAGCACCAAAATGTAGCTTGGCTGGTGGTGAGAAGGGCCCTCCCCGTCAGATCCTTTCTGCACGCCCGAAGTCTCACCCCCTCCGCACAATGCCCCCGCGGTGGCTGTGGTGGGGACGAGACAGTTGCCCACCTCCTTCTGGAATGTGTCTTTGCAAAGCAGGTGTGGAAAGAGATGCAGTGGTTTTTGTCGAGGTTCATCCCAAGCAGCTCTGTAACACAGGAGTCTGTGCTCTACGGGCTGATCCCAGGGATGCACACAGAGACAAACATCAACGCTGCTGGAGGACCATCAATTCGGTGAAAGACGCTCTTTGGTCTGTCCGAAACTTGCTGGTCTTCCAACGCAAAGAGTTGTCCACGACCGAATGTTGCAGACTGGCTCATTCCAAGGTCCAGGACTACGTGCTGAGGGACGTACTAAAGCTTGGGGCAGCCGCAGCAAAGGCTCAATGGGGAAAGACCACAGTGTAAGGTCACCCCAACAAGCTGAACTGAGGGGCTGGATCCATGGGAAACCCCTCGAACTGTCTCGGGAAAATTTTGTCTGCTGTAAAATGTAAAAATGTATCTGGCACGACAAATGTGAAATGGAAGGGTTGTGAGGCAACTCATGATTGTATTGAAGCAAACGGACCTCCTTTGCACTGTTTGTAATTTTTGTCTTGGTCCTGTTTGAAACTGTTTGGTAATGTATTTTTTACAGATTTTTATGAATAAAGTATATTTTTGGGAAAAAAAAGTAGCAGGGTTTATTTGTAGTACCAAGGTTATTATCTTATAGATAGAGGAATGGAAGGGCTGCTCCAACCTCAGCAGCGCACATTCTGTGCTAGGTGAGAACTCCAGGATGCTTTTCTGGTCCTGGATAACCATATGTGCAGGAAGTGTCGCCAGTTGCAGCAGCTCGAGCTCTGGGTTGCGGAACTTGAGCAGCAGCTGGCATCACTGCGGCACATCTGTGAGGATGAGAGCTTCGTGGATAGCACAGTTTTAGATGTTCTGAATACTGAGGCAAGTGATGGTTCATCTGGGGAGTACAGCCAGAGCCAAGGCCATGGAACCACGGGTGGCTCAGCTGCACAGGGTGGCACAAGGAAGACTGGAAGAGCAATAGTGATAGGAGATTCGATTGTCAGGGGAGCCGACAGGTGTTGCTGTGCCGCAGACATGAATCCAGGATGGTATGTTGCCTCCCTGGTGCCAGGATCAAAGATGTCACTGAACGGCTGCAGAGAATTCTGAGGGGGGAGGGTGAACAGCCAGTAGTTGTGGTCCACATTGATACCAACGACATAGGTAGGAAGAGGGATGTGTTCCTGCAGTCAGAATTTAGAGTGCTAGGTAAGAAATTATCAAGCAAGACCTCAAAAGTAGCGATCTCCTGATTACTCTCAGTACCACGCGCAAGTGAGTATAGAAATAGGAGGATAAAGCAAATGAATGCATGGCTGGAAAGATGGTGCAGGAGGTGGGGCTTCAGATGCCTGGGATATTGGGACTGGCTCTGGGAGAGTTGGGACCAGTTCTGACTGGACGGGTTGCATCTAAATAGAATCGGGACTGAGTTCCTTGCAGGCTGATTTGCTCGTGCTATTGGGGAGGGTTTAAACTAACTTCTCAGGGGTGTGGGAACCAGGAGGAAATATCAGAGAGGAATACTAAGGTGCACAGAATACTGAGAGAGAGAGATAGCACTGGAGTCGGGAATAGTAAGTTATTAGGTGGGGTCAGAGTAAGGGAGAAAACAATATAGTCTAAATCAGGGTTAATGTGCATTTATGTGAATGCACAGGTGTGGTTAATAAGACTGGTGAGGTACAGGGGCAGATTGCCATGTCAAAATATGATGTTGTGGCTATAACAGAGACCTAGCTCGAAGAAGGGTAGGTCTGGGTGTTAAATATTCCTGGATACAAGGTGTTCAGCAAAGATAGGAAAAGGGAAAAGGGGTTGGGGAGGCAGTATAGATTAAGGAGAGCATTGCAGTGCTGGAGAAAAAGGATGTCCCATAGGGGTCGAAGACAGAATCAATTTGGCTAGAGCTAAGGAACTAAAAAGGTGGTGCTACATTGCTTGGTGTTGTCTTTAGGCCACCAACTAGTGGGAAGGACATGGAGGAACAAATTTGCAAGGAAATTACAGAGAGGGAGTGATAATGGGAGACTTTAATTATCCAAAAATAGACTGGGATAGTAGTAGTGCAAAGGGCAGTGAGGGGCAAGTGTTCCTAGAGTGTGTTCAGGAAAATTGTATACAGCAGTATGTTTCTATCCCAATGAGAAAGGAGGCACTGTTAGACCTGGTTCTTGGAAATGAGGTGGGCCAAGTGGATCAAGTATCAGTAGGAGATCATTTAGGGGATAGTGATCATTGTTTCATAAGGTTCAGGATGACTATGGAAAAGGACAAAGAACAATCCAGAGTAAGAATTATTAACTGGGGGAAAGCCAACTTCAATGGGGTAAGAACGGGCTGGGGTGAATAAATTGGAGTCAGAGGTTGGCAGGAAAAAAGGCAGCTGAACAATGGGCTGCCTTCAAAGAAGAGGTGGTTCAAGCAGTGTCAAGGTATGTTCCCTTGAAGGGGAAAGGTCGGGTAAACAAATCCAGAGCTTCCTGGATGACAAAAAAGGTAGAGATTGAGATAAAGAAGAAAAAGTGCGCTTATGATAGAAGCCAAGTAGAAAATACCGTGGAGAACCAAGCTAAATATAGAAAGTCCAGATGCGAAGTGAAAAAGCAATTAAGAGAAGCAAAGACAGTGCATGAAAAGAGACTGGCAGCTAACATTAAAGGGAATCCCAAAGATTTCTATAGACATACAAATAGGAAAAAGGTGGTAAATGGAGGAGTGGGGCCGATTAGGGACCATAAAGGAGATTTGCGCATTGAGGCAGAGGGCATAGCTGAGGTATTAAATGAATACTTTGCATCTGTCTTTACCAAGGAAGAAGATGAAACCCAGGCATGGTGAAAGAGAAGATAATTCAGACACAAGAAAGGTTTAAAATTGATGAGGAGGATGTATTATATGGGCTGTCTGTACTTAAAATGGATAAAGCACAGGACTGGATGAGATGCATCCAAGGATACTGAGGGAAGTGAGAGTGGAAATTGCGGGGGCACAGGCCAAATTTTTCAGTCTTCGTTAGACTTAGGGGTGGTGCCAGAGGACTGGAAAATTGCAAACATTACACCTTTGTTCAAAAAAGGATGTAAAGATAAGCCCAGCAATTACAAGCCAGTCAGTTTAACTTTGGTGGTGGGGAAACTTCTAGAAAGAATAATTGTGGACAAAATTAATTGTCTCATGGACAATTTCAGGTTTATTAAAGAAAGCCAGCATGGCTTTCTTTAGGGAAAATCATGTTTAACTAACTTGCTGGAGTTTTTTGAGGAGGTAACAGAGAGGATTGATGAGGCCAATGCAGTTGCGTGGACTTTCAAAAGGCGTTTGATACAATGCCACACAACAGAGAACAAAGTTATAGCCCGTGGAATAAAAGGTATGGTAGCACCATGGATATGGAATTGGCTGAGTGACAGGAAACAAAGAGGAGTGGTTAATGGATTTTTTTTGGGCTGGAGGAAAGTTTGTAGTTGAGCTCCCCGGGGGTCAGTGTTGGCATCCTTGCTTTTCCTGATATATATTAATCACCTTGACTTTGGTATACTGGGCACAATTTCAAAGTTTGCAGAAGATATGAAACTTGGAAGCATTGTGAACTGTGAGGAGGATAGTGTAGAACTTCAAAAGGACAAGTTGGTGGAATGGGCAGACAGGTGGCTGATTACATTCAATGCAGAGAAATGTGAAGTGATTCATTTTAGTGGGAAGAACATGGAGAGACAATATAAAATGAAGGGTACAATTCTAAAGCGAGCGCAGGAGCAGAGGAACCTGGGTGCATATATGCATAAGTCATTGAAGGTGGAAGGACAGATTGAGAGAGCAGTTAATAAAGCATTTAGTGTCCTGGGCTTTATTAATGGGGGCATCTGTCAGCTTGCTGATGACTGTGGACACATGTCATTAGCCTGAGGCTCAGCATCACCCTGGTCTCCCACAGTCTTCAGAGTGTCAGTGGCCTCGGTTGTCATAGCCTCTGTTAGCTGCTGAGGTGCAACTGTGCTGTGCTCACTAGGCTGTGATCCTGAATCTAAGTGTGAACAATACCCACCGACATGAGAGTATCTGCGCTGGTGGAGGGTGCAGGAGATTGATGTGATGGTGCATCCTCTGAGGTCCTTTTCTCCTCCTCAGAGGTGGGTGGCTGTCCCCTGTGCACTGCAGTGCTCTGTTCTTGTAGCTGGCCTGCATAAGAGAATTGTAGATTAAAGGGTTATGTGCTTCCCATTACGTCCTTTCAAGTACTCTTAGTGTGGAGCTCCATGTGTCCAGTGGTGAGCACATGAACATATGCCTTGTGCTGGCCAGAGGCTCCTTTGTGCCCATCCATTAGGCCAATCACTCTCTTGTGTTTTTTTTATTCGTTCATGGGATATGGGCATCGCTGGCTAAGCCAGCATTTATTGCCCTTGAACTGAGTGGTTTGCTACACCATCTCAGAGGGCATTGAAGAGTCAACCACATTGTTGTGGAGCTGGAGTCACAGAACATTAGTGAACCAGATGGGTTTTTACAACAATCGACAATGGTTTCATGGTCACCATTAGACTAGCTTTTTAATTCCAGATTTATTAATTGAAATCAAATTTCACCATCTGCCGTGGTGGGATTCAAACCCATGTCCCCAGAGCATTAGCCTGGGGCTTTGAGCTACTAATCCAGTAACATTACCACTACGCCACCACCTCCAGTCTACACTCCTGTCTTGCCCCATCTGTTCCCATGCTGCCCTGCCAGTTCCAACACCTCCTCCTCCATGCGGGTCAGGATGGCCAGGAAGGGGACCCTGCCGCCAGGGTCTTGACTGTTTCCTTGACATTGTGGGTTGTCTTCTTCTGAAAGCACAAAAATGAACAATGTTAGTCACCTGACAAAGAGAAGCACAACGCCTAAGCTGGTGGTAGCCTAGTTGTCAGTTGATAGGGGTGCACGAATGCCTCTTGCATGTGGCCACTCTGGAGTGATCTTGCTAAAGTCAACACTGATAGGTGGCTGCCATTGACTGAGATGCAGTCATGCCTCTGACAGGATATGCTGCTGCCTGACCCCATTGTCACTGACGGGATGGATATTCCCTCGCCACCAAACTCACCCTCATGCATTTCCACGTGTAAGCTCCTAATGGAAGTGCAGTGTGGGTACTCACCTTGGCGGAATAATGTCATTCACCCGCTTGTGGCACTGCAGCCAGGTTCTATTAATGACCTCATGACTGCTGACCTCCTCTGCCATCCGGCGAGCCCTTCTCCTCCTCCTGTCTCTGGGGAAGAGGGCCTCCCGCCTTGCCCGAGCAGCCTGGAGGAGAGCCTGCAGAGAGGCATCGCTGAACCATGGGCCACGTGGGATCTTCCTTCTGCCATTATCTCATCCATTTTCTTCCTCAGGCCTTCAATTTTTGCAGATGTCCTGGGAGTCCCGATGTTAGTGACCACTGGCAGCCCTTTAAATATGGCGACAGCATCTCTGCCGTCTGAGTGCCCGCTGTCGCACCTTTACTGGTTGGCCCACCCGCCTGCCTATTGTTAATTAGCTGGCAGCCGGAAAATCGCATGCACCCAGTCGTTCTCTGCCGAAGTGGCGGCAGTTCCCACTTCTGGCCCCGATGGCAGGGCTTCGGGCCTCGCTGTAAAATTCAGCCCATGCTGTTTCTATCAGACAAACTCTCCACCATATAAGAGTGAAATGAAGAATTAAGCATTCGTGCACAACCGGGTTGTTGGAGAATACACTCCACCATGAGAATCTTTCGTCTTGCCTACTGGTATTCTTCAGGTTTTTCCAATGAGTCCACGTGTGCGTGCGATGTATCTTTCTTAACTCATCTTGCAATGCCAAGTAATGTACAAAAATGAAATCTGTATCTGGCATGGGGACAGAGTGAAACGGTTCTCATAAGGAATTTCTAGATTTTGCTTCCAAATTTGAAAACAAAATGCTTGTCGTTTGCATGATCCTTTAACTTGCGGCCCCTTAAGATCCGGTGCGAAACTTCTCTGAACAGCGGTGTAAAGCAGTTCAAAATCGACTTCAAGTGAAACGTTTCTCTTATGGAACATCCCCTAAAGCCGGTAACTGATAACAATTGAAATCTTTGGGTATAATCTTTAGGTGCCGTGTCGATAATAGTGAGATGCTGAAATGAAAAAACAAGCAATGCCTGTTCAAAGGAAGATTAATAGAATTCAAGAGAGTTTATTTTCAATTTGCTTCCTAACTAGAACTCATTTGAAATGAAAAATAATCGAACTGTAGGGAACTGCTTATTAGGATCGCTTGCAAGATTTTATTACGTGAAAATATCCCTCCATCCAAAATATTTTAATTTCTTACAGGGTTTTCCGCTGCTTTCCAAATGCTCTACGTGATTTCTATCACATTGCAGCAACAACACATGCTTGTATATCGTGAATGCAGAATACATAGAACTGCATCTTCTCTTCAAAAGTCAAATGATGCTCGACAACAAGGAATTGAATTGTAAGCAGTGCCAGTCTAGTTCTCGTTTTTCCTAATCTTTGTAATTGTATTTGTATGTCACAGTGCGGAGGCATGGGAGCTGAACACCGAGTATTTCTCGACATTTTCAAATACTTCTGATTTAAATGGTTTCTGTTATCACGCCGTCATTCTCATAACTACTGAGACATTTATGGCTGTAACCATGGAATGGAATCCGATGTCTATTCCATTTAAGGATGATTTGGGAAGACGGGTAGTAATGTAAATATAATTTCGCCACATGGCAAATAAATAGGAAATTTAACGAGACTGCAGATGTTTATGTGTAACTATTTGCATACACGAACGAAGTATAGATATGTATAACCTATATATGTGCAAATGTAGTCTATAAAGCATGGTTATATTTCCATTTTGTACATAAACATTGCCCATCACGTACACTGCAAACACTCTTTCTCCGTCCTGATGTATTCATTCCCCTGCCTGAATGTGGTACGAACATGCTTTGTATTTTTTAGACTCCTTAGATTATTGGATTGCTATTTTTAGAAAGCTCAAGCCGTGTCCTGCGGGCTCCGATCACATCTCGGTGGCAGACTGGATTTTCTAAACATTTAACCGTCTCGCTTCCTCATCCTGCTTCCCATGAACATGGCGGGTTAGACTCGATCACAGCTCAGCTTCTCATCCAACTTCGCAACCTTTGACAGACGGGTTTTAATCTCTGCCGAAAGGTCAGTCGTGGCTCCCATATCCATCTACTCCTTTAATGATATTGTGATTTGCAGGTTGGAAGATCGCCTTCGATCACGAGTTGGGAGTGGTCGAAGGCAATTTTTTTTATCAAACAGTATTACAAAGTGAGATTAGAAATTGTACACTTCCCAACAACTAGGTTTTCGGAACTACCAGGAAGCGCTTACTGGCAGATAGTGCATTTACACACAGGTATTTTTGCCCATTGTTCACTGATCATCACATTTGCAAGGAGTAATATTAGTAAAATAGATTGAGTAGTTCACTCAAATGTAAGACGATATATATTTCTGGCGAGTTGGAGGATATTTGGCTGCACAATGTACTTAGGGAATGGTAATCTGGCGTGTCCCAGTAACCTTCGTATCTCCTGGTTTCTCGTTTGATATCATGTTAGTTTCACACAGGTGGGCATTTCATCCATTCGTAGCTGGAACTTGCGTTCATATTTCATGTGCAATATTGTGAAAATAAATCACGAGTTTATTTGATGCAGATGCAGATTTTTACGTCTGTTCGTCATTTTTCATTTAACTGGTTCTATACCACCTCTTATCGTTCTAACAAGATGTACACGGTATGATTAACAGACTCATGGCAAAAATATGACTTTCAGACACGACTGATCGCGAGTTCCATATATGCACGGATAACAACTTAATCTAGAGTTTTATCGGTATCATATAGCGTTACCAAACGCCCACATACACCTAGTTGGTATTCTGATGCATTGTATTTTTAAAATTTTGACATTGGAAACATGTTGATTCCCCCACTGCTGCAATTGCTTGAGCAGTTGGCTTTGCTTGCGATGCTAACCTCATATATGGGGGGATGGGGGAAGGGTGTGATTGCTAGTGTTACTGGGATTGAAAGGTGTATGTCACATTCGTAGGGCACCTCAATGCGTTTGAATGAGGATCATTTGATTATTAAACTTAAAGGCACTATAAGCACTGGATCACCAACTTGTCAAGAACAGAGTTTAAATGTGAAATGCAATTTTATAGTGTTAAATACGCTTTCATCTACAGATAATTGGCTAATATTACCAATATAAGACAAAATTGGCATTCAGTTCAAAGTGGGGCGTGTCATAGCTTGAAGTAGAATTCATTAACATTTGCCTTGAGTAAGCTGTGTTTCTGCAACAGGAGTGACTTGATCTGAGAGTCAGCATAGGTTCCATCTCTGGAGTTATAACTCTGGGGCAGCACAGTGGCGCAGTGGTTAGCACCGCAGCCTCACAGCTCCAGTGACCCGGGTTCAATTCTGGGTACTGTCTGTGTGGAGTTTGCAAGTTCTCCCTGTGTCTGCGTGGGTTTCCTCCGGGTGCTCCGGTTTCCTCCCACATGCCAAAGACTTGCAGGTTGATAGGTAGCTTGGCCTTTATAAATTGCCCCTAGTATAGGTAGGTGGTAGGGAAATATAGGGACAGGTGGGGATGTGGTAGGAATATGGAATTAGTGTAGGATTAGTATAAATAGGTGGTTGATGGTCGGCGCAGACTCGGTGGGCCGAAGGGCCTGTTTCAGTGCTGTATCTAAATAAAAATAAAAAAGGTATTGTTACGACCAGGTGAGACAGGGGTCTAAGGTTCCCTCTCAGCCTTCACCTGGTCTCAGCGTAACAGCATTTAATTTTAAACACATCGTGTTTTTAGCTCCCCCTTGATGTATCCTTGTTCACTAATTTCCAATTATAAGGCAAAGAAACTAGCCAAACAGGTTTTCTTAGGTTTAAAGAAAAAAGTTTGAACTTTATTAAACTTTTAAACTCTAATTTGGTTAACGCCTATGGATATGCGACACGCCCACACTAGCATGCATACGCGACACACACATGCAGATAGAGACAGAAAAGAGCAGAAGAAATAAAGTGGAAATGTTTGAGGCAATATCTGAAGATGGTTTTGGTTACTATTCTTCGAGCTTGCTGTAAAGTCCTAGATTGTAAGTAGGTCTTGCTTTTCGTTGGGGCCCAGTATTCTTCTTAAACCTTGTTCGATGCAGGAGACTTTTCTCTCTTGAAGTTCATATACCCTCAATGGGTCCAGAGGCTTGTGAGAAAGAGATGGGAGCAGACAGGAGAGGTCTTCTCGCTCCAGGAGCAAACAGTCTTTCTGAGTTCACAAACCCTGCGGCTAGTTCAAAAAATCAGCCAGTTAGTCATGTGGCCAGCTGGTTTAACCAGCCCTGGCTTTTGTGAATTGTATCACCTTAGCAGGCTCTGGAATGCTCTTCCTTACACCTTCAATGTCTGGTGATCAAAATCCATTGTGGGTTGAATGTGTCAGGGAATGGTTCTTTTGTCTCCACAAGCACTGTCTGTTAGTATGCAAATATTTTTCAGCTAAGTGTCTGGCAGCCCTTGTAACATGCTTTCTCCTCTTCCCAGCAAGTTTAAAATCAAGGCTGCATTTGCTGACAATGCTACCACTAGGTGGCGCTGCAGTGGCACATGCGCAAACGCAGCATGTGCCACTAAAACGTCACAGTCTGTGACTTCAGGCAGCTGCCAGGACTAAAGATGGCGTTGCTCAAATAATCACACGAAGGCAACCTAACCTAAACACATGGCAGCACACAATGGCGGGAGGGTGAGAGTGAGCGAGCAGACCGGGGACAGGGGAGGGGGGGGCGGGTGGGGGGCAGCGGAGCGGGCCAGGCAGGGGTGGGGTGACGGGGAGTGGAGCGGGCCGGGGACGGAGGGAGCGGAGCGGGCCGGGGATGGGGGTGGGGGGAGCGGAGTGGAGCGGGCCAGGCAGGGGTGGGGTGATGGGGAGCGGAGCGGGCTGGGGACGGAGGGAGCGGAGCGGAGCGGGCCGGGGACGGGAGAGCGGAGTGGGCCGGGGCCGGGGGTGGGGAGGTGGAGCGGGTTCGGGGACGGGGGGAGCGGAGCAGGCCGGAGACGGGGGGAGCAGAGCGGCCGGAAAGAATGGAGCGGTTGGAGAGAGCAGCGAGGGGGGTGGGGGAGCGGAGTGGCCAGAGAGAGCAGCGAGGGAGGTGGGGGAGCGGAGCTTGATGCATGGGTGAATACCGGTTAGCGTTGCATTGCTGTACGCGTAAAGCCCATGGGCAGAGGCCAACCAGGCGCGTTGCCCGAAGATGCAGATGTCAATGATGTCTGGCAAGTTCTGGCAAGTCGGAACGCAGCGCACGCGCAGAGAGCAGGAGACCGTCTGCACATGTGCGCACCTTGGCGCAGCCTGATGACCTCAGTGGCCGGCTGCGTTGTCAGGAATCACTTTGTAAAATCAATGTTCATCTGACAAAATTAATATGCCTCATTCTTGGCAGGTGGGGGCCTGTATGACAGTATCTCCTGGAAACAAAATGGAAGGAAATGACAATCTGGCTGCTGTCTTTGAAATAAATTATCACTGGAGCATATTGTGCAATTTGTAAGAAAAAGGTGGAGTGAATAATAATACTAATATTTCATGTATAACTCATAAAAGAGAATGAAACATTCACATTTAAAGAAAAGAGGGTTATATTTCCCCGATCACAAAAAGGGTTCATAACAACTTTTGTAAATTTAAATTTCTGTAAATCAAAAATGTTGCTGTGCAGGATTTTATTGCAGTTAATTTTGTGCAACATAAATTTGTTAGCTGGGACAACAAAAAAAGCCAATCAGAACTCCCCTAATAATAATGACACATGTGAAGCAGCTAACGAGCTAGTTGACTACTATAATTAATGGAGATTTAATTTGTTCAGTTGTGGAGTGCGAAAAACATGTGAAATGGCACAGTAAGATTTTAAGAACTCACTACCTGCAATCTGAAATTTCAGTTGATTTGAGCTTTTGAAAAAGCTTAATATCCTTTTTGGACTGAGGTGGTGGCACCAAACATGCTGAGGAAGCAATCATTTAGAGGCCTGGAACATTGGCCTAAATACAGTGAGGTCTTGGTAGGAGGTCTGGAAGCATATTTACAATTTAAAAATGAACACTGAGGTAAGGCAAGTACATTAGAAAGAAATTTGCATATAGGCGCATTTTATTTCAAAGAAAAATACACTTTATGGAAAATTCAGTTTCAGTTGGGCTGGTGTAAGTGGAAAAGAATCATATAACATTACTGTACAAACAGGTCATTTAGCCCCTCAAGTCTGTGTCCCTTTTTTCCCCCATTGGTCTCCTTCGGCAGGATTTTCTTCCTGAGTGGGTTTGCTGTTGGAAGAGGGTTGGTGTGGCATTTCTTCCTAATGCCCTGAACCTGCTGTGAAGTCGACTCAATTTCTTATCACATTTATCACAGATTGGGACTTGACATAATTACCTAAGGAGAGTGGGCTTATATATGTTTTTATATAATAATGAAGTGCCATATTCTCCCTTCAACAAGCATCAACCATCATCACACACTTTCAGTAAACAACAACCAAAGGCAAAAGGGTGGATTTTAACTCCTGATGGGAAGCAGAGGGGAGCCAATGGCCTTCCCAATTGGGAATCTGTGGGTTGCCTTGTCCAATTTTACCAACCCAGCCCTCATTTGCTTCCAACTGGTCAGCTATGTGCCCCAAATGGGTGGTAGGAGGCAGCTGGTTGGCTTTGGGCAAGTCAAAATCATGAGGCACAGAGACTCCTCACCTACACCCAAGGTAAGTCATGGGGTGAGGAGGGGGTGCTGGTTGGCACCAGTTTGTAAGTGGGAAGTGTGGGAGAGCACAGGGTAGTGGAAGCACAGGTCATTTGCGTAGGAGCTGGAAAAGAAATTCTGCTCCTCCAAGCCCCAACAGAGAAAGTTTTTGACTTATCTTAAGAGGGCTTCCTTTTCATCACAAACAGGTTTAACTGAAGGCCATCCTGCTCAGTAGACCACTAAAACACTATCAGGATCCTATGGATGCCATATGATTCCAATTAGCATATTAAAAAGATGCTGGCCTGAATTCAGATGGTGACAAGCAGGAATGGGATAGTAAATCTTTTTATATTTTGACTGTGTGCCTGCCCAGTTCCTGCCAGACACTTTGCAGCAGGTATATAGTGATGTAGACGATGACGAGCAGGATGAATCACATGGAACTAATGCCGAAGGGTCACAAAGCTGTAGGTTGCTATGGGTCCAGCAGGTACAGGGTTCAGATCTGCCATGTTGATTGCCCTTCTCGGTTCTCTCAGGATACAGATTTTCATGGACTTACTTTCCAATGAATTATGTTAGAACTCATAGATCATGTAGAAACAGTTGGGAGTCCACTTTATCTCCCAGCATTGAGAGATCAGGTATGTCATGGGTTATCCATATTCTTAGAAATTTTTCATTGTAGATGTACGCCTACTGGGAGCTGGGTTCAGATCTGGCATGCATCACATCATAAATTGCCTCTGATTTAGCATAAATTGAATTATCGGTAATCAATAGTGTGTTAGTGGATGGTGCTATTGGAGGCTAGGCTAAAAGACATTGAGAATCTTTTTTTCCTATATGTTTTGTTGCAGTGTTGTCCAATGGAAATCACTGACTAGCCGCAGGTGTGCCTATTGTGACACCATTTTAGCCATGTGCACTAATTTTAGCAGTAAACACCTAACACATGATACAGGTAAATGAATTTCATGTGTACATTCACTTTACAAACATCTATCGTTCAGCGCAAAACTTTGCAGTGTTTCTCTTTCACCAAAGTTTGAAATTCTGGCATGAATTAATCAGACACAGCACATCTTAATGCTGCTTCTAGGTTTTGTAAACAGTCATGAACAGTACTTTGACTGCATCAGAGTAATTGCTGAGAATGTTGGCTCGCACAACACCAGACCCGCCTCTGATGCTACTTGCCCTTTGCCATGACGTGCCCTGTTGGAGCTGATCATTATTTGTTGGGTTTGCTTTCTTCTGGAGTAGTTATTTTGATTGGTTGAGTTGACTACAATGACAGCACTCCTTTCTATGCAGCGTTGCTGGTGTTTCTGTCATGCTGAGGTCTGGGGCTGGATTTTTAAAGCTTGCTGGGTGCGGGGGTGAGCATGATTTGAAGACTGCATTCTTGGAGGTTGGCACTGAGTCCCACTGCCTCTGGAATGTGATGCCATTTTTAAAGGACCACTGGGAGGGAGGGAACAGGTTGGGCGCACCCCTCCAATTAGGTAGAAGTAGGAATGAGATTCACTTAAGGGAATTGAGGAGCTAGGGTCCAAATTGATAAGCAAAACCTCAAAAGTAATAATCTCTGGATTACAACTGAGCCACTTGCAAATTGGCATAGTGCCAAACAGATCAGAGAGTTGATTGGTGGCTCAAGGATTGGTATGGGAGATAGGGGTTTTGATTTTTTTTTAAAGAGATACAGCACTGAAACAGGCCCTTCGGCCCACCAAGTCTGTGCCGACCATCAACCACCCACTTATACTAATCCTACCCTAATTCCATATTCCTACCACATCCACACCTGTTCCTATATTTCCCTACCACCTACCTATACTAGGGGCAATTTATAATGGCCAATTAACCTATCACCCTGCAAGTCTTTGGCATGTGGGAGGAAACCGGAGCACCCGGAGGAAACCCACGCAGACACAGGGAGAACTTGCAAACTCCACACAGGCAGTACCCAGATTTGAACCCGGGTCGCTGGAGCTGTGAGGCTGCGGTGCTAACCACTGCGCCACTGTGCCGCCCTAATTCTTAAGGCACTAGTACTGGGGAAACAGGGAGCTCTTCTGTTAGGATGGGCTCCACTTAAACCGGCAGGGACCAATGTCCTGGCAAATCAAATAATTAGGGTTGTAGATAGGGCTGTAACTTAAAAAAAGGGGGAATGGTTCAGATGAAGGGAAATTTATAAATCTAAAGAGAAAAGTCAAGGCCATAGAGCAGTGGAGCAGTTTGGGTAAAGGTAACCACAGTGTGACAGGAAGGGACAGAGATGTTAATGGTAATCATGCATCAGCAACTCAGGTTAAATCAGGGAAAAATAATAAAAAATTAAAATTAAAGGTGCTTTATCTGGATGCACAAAGCATTCATAACAAGTTAGACAAACTAATGGCACAAATAGAGACAAATGAATTTGACATATTGGTCATTACAGAGACATGTTGCATGGTGACCAAGGTTGGAAACTAAATAATCCAGGGTACTTGACATTTTGAAAAGATAGACAAAATGGAAAAGACGGTAGGGTAGGTCTGATATTAAAGGATGACATAAGGGCAGTAGTGAGGGAGAATCTTGACTCAGAACAGCAGAAAATGGAAACAGTATGGGTGGAAATAAGGGCCGCGATTTTATGCTTGTGACGGGGATCTCGATCTCCAGAAAAAGCGACGCCAAGATCCCAGCGTCTGGAAGGCCCACCGAATCTAGTGCCAGTCAGGCACTTTAAGTGGACAGCAGCAGGCCTTCCATCAGATCAAGTACCCCATCGCTGGAAGTCCCGCCTGTGGAGATATGCCAGCAAATCAGACGTCAACAGCTCTCTCTGAGCAGCACCACTGTGGAGGTGGTGGCTGCTGCTGGAGGAGCACCTACCAGAGGCCCAGGGGCAGCGCTGGGCCCAGGTCACAGGTAGATCAGGGCGGGAGGGGTCTCACAGGGTGGAGGTTGCGGGGGAGGGAAGTGTAGGGGGTTTGCTATCCAGGGTAGGGAGATGGCTCTCAGCGGACCCCACCCCCCCTTTTTGATGCCCTTGTTCAAGCACCGTGCCTTTTAACGAGGGGTTTCCCCCCACCACCCCCAGAGTCGGGAAGCAGCCCGCATGGTTTTTTTGTGCCGTGCATCCTGTGTGGCAACAGGGCCATCTGCCGCAAGGCGAATTGTGGCAGTGGTGGGATGAAGTGCTTAATTGGGGATTAATTGCCCAGTTAAGGGCCTTAATTCGTGGTGGGGCAGGAAGGCCATTCACAGACCTCCCGCCCAAACTTCCGTCTCCAAACCCGCCATGGGGAAGAGCATAAAATTCCCCCCAAAATATAACAAGAGGCAGAAAACATTGGTGGCAGTAGCTTATCGGGCTCCAAAAAGTATCGGTAATATTGGACAGAGTATTAATCCACGCATAAGGGGAGCTTGTAACAAAAGTAATTCAATAATTGTGGGGAACTTCAATCTTATTGGCTGGACAAATCAAATTGACAGACGTAATTTGGAGGACGGGTTCATGGAATGCATTCAAGACAGTTTCTCCGAACAATACATCATGGGACCAATCAGGGATACGGCTATTTTAGATCTTGTCTTGTGCAATGAGACAGGATTAATTAGTAAGGATCCTTTGGGGAAGAGTGATCAGAATGTGATAGAATTTCACGTTGAGTTCAAGAGTGACATATCTAAGTCTGAAACTAGAGTATTAAACTTAAATAAAGCCTATTACATAGGTATGAGGGTTGAATTGGCTAAGGTTGATTGTAAAATTAGATTAAAAAGTACAACGGTAGATAAGCAGTGGCAAACATTTGAAGAATTAGTTCATAATTCTCAATATACATTCCATTGAGAAATAAAAAATCCACAGAAAAAAAGATCCACCTATGACTAATTAAACATATTAAAGATAGTATTAGATTAAAGGAAGAGGCTTATAATGTTGCTAAGAAGTTAGTAAGCCTGAAGATTTGAGAGACATTTAGAAAGTAGCAAAAGATGATCAAAAAATTGATAAAGTGGGAGTAAATAGAACATGAGAGTAAACTAGCAAAAAATATAAAAGCAGATTTAAGAGCTTCTAAAAGGTATGTAAAAGGGAAGAGAGTAGCAGAAGTAAACGTGTGTCTCTTAGAGGCTTAAACAGGAGAAATTATAATGAGGATTAAGAAAATGGCAGAGACGTTAAACAAATATTTTGTGTCTGTCTTCACAGTGGAAGACACAAAAACATATTGGACACAGTGGTGAGTCAAAGGCCTACTGTGAGTGAGGAACTTAAAGTGATTAATGTTAGTGAAGAAAAAGTATTGGAGAAATTAATGGGACTAAAAGCGAACAAATTCCCTGCACCGAGAACTTAAATCGAAAGGGTCATAGAATCATAAAAAATTACAGCACGGAAGGAGGCCATTTGGCCCATCATGTCTGTGCTGGCTGACAAGGAACCATCCAGCCTAATCCTACCTTCTGGCTCTAGGTCCATAGCCTTGTAGGTTACGGCACTTCAAGTGCATATACAAAGTACCTTTTAAATGTTATGAGGGTTTCTGCCTCTACCACCATTTCAGGCAGTGAGTTCCAGATCCCCATCACACTCTGGATGAAGAAATTTCCCCTCGAGTCTACTCTAAACCTCCTACCTTTTACCCTAAATCTATGCCCCTGGTTATGGACCCCTTAACCAAGGGGAATAGAGACTTCCTATCCACTCTATCTCGACCCCTCATAATTTTATACACTTCAATTAGGTCTCCCCTCAGCCTCCATTGTTCCAAAGAAAACAACCCTAGCCGATCCAATCTATCCTCATAACTAAAATTCTTCAGTCTAGGCAACATCCTTATAAATCTCCTCTGTATCCTCTCTAGTGCAGCCACAGCTTTCCTATTGTGCGATGACCAGAATTGCACGTAGTACTCCAGTTGTGGCCTAACCAGTGCTTTATATAGTTTCATCATAACCTCCCTGCTGTTATATTCTATGCCTTGGCTAAAAAAAAGACAAGTATCCGGAATGCCTTCTTGACCACCTTATCTACCTGTCCAGCCACCTTTAGGGATCTGTGGACATGCACTCCAAGATCCCTCCGTTCCTCTATACTTCTCAGTATCCTACCATTTATTGTGTATTCCCCTGCCTTGTTAGCCTTCCCCAAATGCATTACCTCACAGTTCTCCAGATTGAACTCCATTTGCCACTCTTCCGCCCACCTGATTTTGATTTCTTCCTGCAGTCTACAGCTTTCTTCTTTATTATCAACCACACAGCCAATTTTTGTATCATCTGCAGACTTCTTAATCATACCCCGTATATTCAAGTCCAAATCATTGATATAGAACATTACAGCGCAGTACAGGCCCTTCAGCCCTCGATGATGCGCCGACCTGTGAAACCGTCTGACCTACACTATTCCATTTTCATCCATATGTCTATCCAATGACCACTTAAATGCCCTTAAAGTTGGCGAGTCTACTACTGTTGCAGGCAGGGCGTTCCACGCCCCTACTACTCTCTGCGTAAAGAAACTACCTCTGACATCTGTCCTATATCTATCACCCCTCAACTTAAAGCTATGTCCCCTCGTGTTTGCCATCACCATTCGAGGAAAAAGGCTCTCACTATCCACCCTGTCCAACCCTCTGATTATCTTATATGTCTCTATTAAGTCACCTCTTCTCCTCCTTCTCTCCAACGAAAACAACCTCAAGTCCCTCAGCCCTTCCTCATAAGACCTTCCCTCCATACCAGGCAACATCCCAGCAAATCTCCTCCGCACCCTTTCCAAAGCTCCCACATCCCTCCTACAATGCGGTGACCAGAACTGCACGCAACACTCCAGGTGCAGCCGCACCAGAGTTCCGCACAGCTGCAGCACGACCCCGTGGCTCCCAAACTCGATCCCCCTACTAATAAAAGCCAACACACCATATGCCTTCCCAACAGCCCTACCAACCTGGGTGGCAACCCCCAGGGACCTATGCACCTGGACACCAAGATCCCTCCGTCCATCTACACCACCAAGAATCCTCCCACCAGCCCAGCACTCTGCAATCCTGTTACTCCTTCCGAAGTGAATCACCTCACACTTTTCCGCATTAAACTCCATTTGCCATCTCTCAGCCCAGCTCCGCAGCCTATCTATGTCCCTCTGTAACTTACAACATCCTTCGGCACTATCCACAACTCCACCGACCTTAGTGTCATCCGCAAATTTACTAACCCACCCTTCTACACCCTCATCCAGGTCATTTATAAAAATGACAAACAGCAGTGGCCCCAAAACAGATCCTTGCGGTACACCACTAGAAACTATACTCCAGGATGAACATTTACCATCAACCACCACCCTCTGTCTTCCCCCAGCTAGCCAATTTCTGATCCAAAGCACTAATTCACCTTCAATCCCACACTTCCGTATTCTCTGCAATAGCCTACCGTGGGGAACTTTATCAAACGCCTTACCGAAATCCATATAGACCACATCCACGGCTTTACCCTCATCCACCTGTTTGGTCACCTTGTCAAAAAACTCAATAAGGCCTGTGAGGCACGACCTACCCTCCACAAAACCGTGCTGACCATCTCCAATGAACCCACTCTCTCCAAGATGACCATAAATCCCATCTCCTATAACCTTTTCCAACATTTTACCCACAACCGAAGCAAGGCTCACAGGTCTATAATCACCAGGGCTGTCTCCACTCCCCTTCCCGAACAAGGGGACAACATTTGCTATCCTCCAGTCTTCCGGCACTATTCCTGTCGACAATGACAACATAAAAATCAAGGACAAAGGCTCTGCAATCTCCTCCCTGGCTTCCCAGAGAATCCTAGGATAAATCCCATCTGGCCCAGGGGACTTATCTATTTTCACACTTTCCAAAATTGCTAACACCTCCTCCTTGTGAACCTCAATCCCATCTAGCCTAGTAGTCTGTATCTCAGTATTCTCCTCGACAACATTTTCTTTCTCCACTGTAAATACTGACAAAAAATATTCATTTAACACTTCCCCTATCTCCTCCGATTCCACACACAACTTCCCACTACTATCCTTGATTGGCCCTAACCTATCTCTAGTCATTCTTTTATTCCTGATATACCTATAGAAAGCCTTAGGGTTTTCTTTGATCCTATCCGCCAATGTCTTCTCGTGTCCTCTCCTTGCTCTTGTTATCTCTCCCTTTAGATCCTTCCTGGCTAGCTTGTAACTCTCAAGCGCCCTAACTGAGCCTTCACGTCTCATCCTAGCATAAGCCTTCTTCTTCCTCTTGACAAGCTCTTCAACCTCTTTAGTAAACCATGGCTCCCTCGCTCGACAACTTCCTCCCTGCCTGACAGGTACATACTTATCAAGGACACGCAGTAGTTGCTCCTTGAATAAGCTCCACATTTCGATTGTGCCCATCCCCTGCAGTTTCCTTCCCCATCCTACGCATCCTAAATTTTGCCTAATCGCATCATAATTTCCTTTCCCCCAGCTATAATTCTTGCCCTGCTGTATATGCCTGTCCCTGCCCATCGCTAAGGTAAACCGAACCGAATTGTGATCACTATCACCAAAGTGCTCACCAACTTCTAAATCTAACACCTGGCCGGGTTCATTACCCAGTACCAAATCCAATGTGGCATCGCCCCTGGTTGGCCTGTCTACATACTGTGTCAGAAAACCCTCCTGCACACACTGGACAAAAACAGACCCATCTAAAGTACTCGAACTATAGTATTTCCAGTCAATATTTGGAAAGTTAAAGTCTCCCATAACCACTACCCTGTTACTCTCGCTCCTGTCAAGAATCATCTTTGCTATCCTTTCCTCTACATCTCTGGAACTATTTGGAGGTCTGTAGAAAACTCCCAACAGGGTGACCTCTCCTCTCCTGTTTCTAACCTCGGCCCAGACTACCTCAGTAGACGAGTCCTCAAACGTCCTTTCTGCCGCTGTAATACTTTCCTTGATTAACAATGCCACACCCCCCCCCCTCTTTTACCATCTTCTCTGTTCTTAGTGAAACATCTAAATCCCGGAACCCGCAACATCCATTCCTGTCCCTGCTCTACCCATGTCTCTGAAATGGCCACAACATCGAGATCCCAGGTACCAACCCATGCTGCAAGCTCACCCACCTTATTCCGGATGCTCCTGGCGTTGAAGTAGACACATTTTAAACCAAGCTCTTGCTTGCCAGTGCCCTCTTGTGTCCTTATAACCTTATCCCTGACCTCACTACTCTCAACATCCTGCACACTGGAACTACAATTTAGGTTCCCATCCCCCTGCTGAATTAGTTTAAACCCCCCCGAAGAGCACTAGCAAATCTCCCCCCCCAGGATATTGGTACCCCTCTGGTTCAGGTGAAGACCATCCTGTTTGTAGAGGTCCCACCTACCCCAGAAAGAGCCCCAATTATCCAGGAAACCAAAACCCTCCCTCCTACACCATCCCTGCAGCCACGTGTTCAACTCCTCTCTCTCCCTATTCCTCACTTCGCTAGCACGTGGCACGGGCAACAACCCAGAGATAACAACTCTGTTTGTTCTCGCTCTAAGCTTCCACCCTAGCTCCCTGAATTTCTGCCTTAAATCACCATCTGTCTTCCTACCTATGTCGTTGGTGCCTATGTGTACCACGACTTGGGGCTGCTCCCCCTCCCCCTTGAGGATCCCAAAAACACGATCCGAGACATCACGTACCCTGGCACCTGGGAGGCAACACACCAACCGTGAGTCTCTCTCGTTCCCACAAAACCTCCTATCTGTTCCCCTAACTATGGAGTCCCCAATGACTAATGCTCTGCTCCTCTTACCCCTTCCCTTCTGAGCAACAGGGACAGACTCTGCGCCAGAGACCTGTATCCCATTGCCTACCCCTGGTAAGTCGTCTCCCCCAACAGTATCCAAAACGGTATACCTGTTGTTGAGGGAAACGGCCACAGGGGATCCCTGCACTGCCTGCTGGTTCCCTCTCCTTCCCCTGACGGTATCACTGACCACCTCCAGGCGCGTATCCATTGTCTCTCGAGATAAGGAGGCCCAAAAGAAAAAAAAAGAAAAAAAGAAAACCCATCTACCTTCTTCTTTTACCTGAGGTGTGACTGCCTCCCGATAACTCCTCTCAATAATCCCCTCCGCCTCCCGAATGATCCGAAGTGCCTCCAGCTCCAGGTCCAGTTCCCTAACGCGGTCCTCGAGGAGCTGGAGCTGGGTGCACTTCCCGCAGATGCAGTCAGCAGGGACACCCTTGGCGACCCTTACCTCCCACATTCTGCAGGAGGAACATTCAACTGCCTTAACCTCCATTCCCACTATTCTAAATTCCCAAGTTTTTAGCCAATCACACGATAAAACAAGAAGAGAAATAGAAAAAGCCTTACCTTACCTACACACAACCGAGTCCTTTTTTTTGGTAAGAGGAGGAGGGCGGGTGGGAGACACTACAAGAGTAGTGTCTCGGGTTCAGAAACAGCCAAATATATAGGTTTCTACTTACCCAGCAGTCCCTGCTCCACCGAAACTCCCGATGAAATTGACTTCCCAGCTGTTCACTCCTCGCTTGCAATGTCTGTGCTCCTGGAAAAGCTGCACAAAAAGCTATACCACAAAAAGCAAGGGACCCAGTATTGAGCCCTGCAGAACACCCCTGGAAAGAGCCTTCCAGTCTCAAGAACACAGATCAACCATTACCCTTTGCTTCCTGCCTCTGAGCCAACTTTGGATCCAACTTGCCACTTTGCCTTGGATCCCATGGGCTTTTACTTCTGTGATCAGTCTGTGATGTGCCTTATCAAATGCCTTTCTAAAATCCATATAGACTAAAGCAAATGCACTACACTCATCGACTCTCCTTGTTACCTTCTCAAAAAATTCAATCATGTGAGTCAGACACAATCTTCCCTTAACAAATCTGTGCTGACTGTCTTTGATTAATCCGTGTCTTTCTAAATGACAATTTATCCTGTCCCTCAGAATTTTTTCCAATAATTTTCCCACCACCAAGGTTAGCCTATAATAACTTGCTCTGTCCCTTTCTCCCTTTTTAAGCAATGGTACAACATTAGCTGTCTTCCAGTCCTCTCGCACCACGCTTATTGCCAGACAGGATTGGAAAATAATGGTCAGAGCCCCCGCAACCCTTCCTTCCCTTAACAGCCTAGGATACATTTCATATGGGCCTGGAGATTTAATCCCTTAATACTTCCTCTCTCACTGTGTTAATTTCATCTAATATTTCACACTCTTCCTCCCTGATTGCAATGTCTGTATTGTCCTTCTCTTTTGTGAAAACAGATGCAAAGTATTCATTAAGAACCGTCCCAACATTCTCTGCCTCCACACACAGGTTACCCTTCTGGTCCCAAATAGGTCCTACTCTTTATTTAGTTATCCTCTTGCTCTTTATGTATTTATAAAATATCTTTGGTTTTCCTTGCCAATATATTTTCATGTCCTCTCTCAGTTTTCCTAATTTCCTTTTTAATTTCACCCCAATACTTTTTCTACTCCTCTAGATTTTCTGCAGTTTTGAGCCTTCAGTATCTCTCATCAGCATCCCTTTTTATCCTCTCTAAGCCCCTTGATTTGTTAGTCCTACCCTTTTTCTTTAAGGAACATACTTGCTCTGAACTCTCACTATCTCTTCCTTGAATGCCTCCCACTGATCTGGCACTGATTTACCTTCAAGCAGCTGTTTCCATTTCACTTTACCTAAATCACATCTCAGCTCAATAAAATTAGCTTTTCCCAGATTGACAGCTGTAATTCCTGGTTTATCTTTGTCCTTTTCCATAACTACCCTATATCTCACTGAATTATGTTCACTTCCACCAAAGTGCTCTCCTTCCACCTCCCTAGCTTCATTCCCGAAAATCCAGAATCGTTCCATTGCTTGTTGGGCTGCTACATACTGGCTAAAAAAGTTCTCCTGAATGCATTTTAAGAATTCTTCTCCCTCTGTACCTTTCACACTCAATCTAACCCAGTTAATATTAGGGTAGTTGAAATCCCCCATGATTGCTGCCCTGTTGTTTTTGTACTCCTCAGAGATGTGTCTCCATATTTGCTCTTCTATCTCCTTCTGCCTGTTTAGGGGTCTATTGTACACTCCCAATAGTGTGATTGCCCCTTTTTTGTTCTTCAGTTCAAACCATATGGCCTCATTTGATGATCCTTCTCCCATATCATTCCTCCTCACAGCTATAATTGTTTCTTTAATCAATATTTCGACCCCCATCCTTTTTTAACCTCCTTTCTGTCGCGTCTGAAAATTCTATAACCAGGTATGTTGAGCTTTCATTCCTGCCCTTTCAGCCATGTCTCAGTAATATATACCATACTCCCACGTGTGAATCTGTGCTCTCAGTTAATCTACCTTATTTCCTTGACTTCTTGCATTGAAGTATATACCATTTAGCACTGCCAAACTCCCTTCTTGTTTATTTTCTAGGCTTTGTTTCCTCTGCCTTCAAAACACATTTACTAATTTTCTGCCTTCTATTTCCAACTTTTCTCCTTTCTGAATCTACTCTCAGGTTCCCATCCCTCTGCCAAGCTAGTTTAAATCCTCCCCTCTAAAAGAGGTGGCTACAGGGATAGTGGATGCATTGGATTGGATCTTCCAAAATTTCCTAGATTCTAGAATGGTTCCAGTGAATTGACAGGTAGCAAATTTAACATTGCTATTCAAGAAAGGAGAGAAAACGGGGAACAATTGGTTAGTTAGCCTGACATCGGTCATCAGGAAAATGCTGGAGTCCGTTATTAAAGACGTGGTGACAGGGCACTACGAAAATCATAACATGATTAGGCAAAGTCAGTATGGTTTTATGAAAGGGAAATTGTGTTTGACAAATCTATTAGAGTTTTTTGAAGATATAACTAGCAAGGTAGATAAAGGGGAACCATTGGATGTAGTATATTATGATTTTCAAAAGACATTCGATATGTGCCATGTACCAACATACCAAGGTTGTTGCACAAGATAAGTTGGGGTAATATATTAGTATTGACAGAGGATTTGTTAAAGGACAGGAAACAGAGATTAGTAATAAATTTGCCATTTCCAGGTTGGCAGGATGTTATTAGTGGGGTGCCACAGGGAGCAGTGCTGGGGCCTCAGCTTTACAATCTACATTAATGAATTAGATGAAGGAACTGAGTGTAATGTGTCCAAGTTTACTGACAATACAAAACTATGTAAGAAAGTAAGCTGATAGGAGGAGACCAGGGGCTAAATTTTAACTCTCCAAAACAGATGGGTTGGGGTCAGGTCAGAGGTTAAAATGCAAGAAATCTCAAACAGGAACCCAACCTATCTCGAATATGCTCACTTTCAGTTTTAAGGAGGTGGGGGAAGAGGTGGGCCACCAACATGTTCACAGGAAGTGCATTGAGCATTTAAACATTACAATGCTGCGTGCCATTCAAGATTGGGCGGCACAAGGGCGCAGTGGTTAGCACCGCAGCCTCACAGCTCCAGCGACCCAGGTTCAATTCTGGGTACTGCCTGTGTGGAGTTTTCAAGTTCTCCCTGTGTTTGTGTGGGTTTTCGCCGGGTGCTCCGGTTTCCTCCCACAGCCAAAGACTTGCAGGTTGATAGGTAAATTGGCCATTATAAATTGCCCCTAGTATAGGTAGGTGGTAGGGAAATATAGGGACAGGTGGGGATGTGTTAGGAATATGGAATTAGTGTAGGATTAGTATAAATGGGTGGTTGATGGTCGGCACAGACTCGGTGAGCTGAAGGGCCTGTTTCAGTGCTGTATCTCTAAAACTAAAACTAAAATATGTCGGAGATGCCTGAGGTCATGCGTGGCTTTGCATGTGCCATGGAGGAGTCCATGCAAGCCATGGTGTCTGCCATGTCCCAAGCATATGAGCGTATGGCTTGCTCAGTTGAAAGTCTGGTCGAGCACTTTGAGCCATATGCGATCTAACCTGCACTCCATTGCTGTTGCCATGCAGCAGAGTCTAAGCGAGAGGGGGACAAGGAACCTGGACCTCTCTCCAGGTGCCCCTTCACCTCCGGGACACAGGCAGTTACCATCATGCACACAGATGGAAGAGGAGCGCGTGCCAGCTGCCCCAGGACCTTCCTCTCAGGACAAGCCCAGGGTAAGCAGCGTCTCGTCCTCCCCCTCTCGACATTGACCCCCTTACCTCCAGCAGGCGAACACATGGGGGATAGTCACGCATCAGTGCTGCAGACCCCCAGTAGGATGGCGCCACCAAGGTCCTGTCCCTCCAGAGGATTCCCGCCATGGTCATCCACAGCAACGGGGCAGCGCATTGAGCAGGCTGCCTCCGCCTCAGCTGCTAATGTCAGGTTTGCACCTATACGTAGTGTTAGGAAATGAAAGACAAAGAAGTTATGAGCACGAAGATGGCCCGGGTGTCGTAAATATTGTGTATATTTTGATTCATTTTCAATACATCTTTACTTACTTTGATATGTAATCCACTCTCGTAAGTCATTTGCTTGGTTTCATTTGAAAATGAAAATTCCTATTGGAGGTGTATGGCAGGAACGCATTGTAGCTTGCAATGTCTTTCAGCAACATGCCTTCCATTTGTGGATCTACAGTCACAACCTTACTTTCCTACCATTGTTGTGTTTCCCATTGCATCATAGTCCACAGAACATTAGATTTGCTGGACACACGAAGTGCTGCAACATTGCAGCTTACTATGTGTGTGGGTTAATGCCTTGATGCATTACAATATTTTCAATGTAGACGCATGTCACTTTCAGTGAAGTGGATAGTATACAGGCTGTTTGCCATATCTCCTCTGCAGGTTCATGTGATGTTGTCAGGAGAGCCCTTTTTGATTGCAGCAATGATTAAGACCTCAGGGCGTATGTGAACATATTTGGAGAATGTATATTTTCTCCTCCCAACATAACTTTAGTAATAAAAACAAGAAATGCTGGAACCACTCAGCAGGTCTGGCAGCATCTGTGGAAAGAGAAGCAGAGTTAACGTTTCGGGTCAGTGACCCTTCTTCGGAACTTTAGTAATTGGGTTATTATTGTCTGAAGCGTGCAAGTTTGGGGTGTTCCCTGATGCCCGTTGCATGTCTTTCCCTGGTCCTTACATCTATAATGGCATTGTTTGCATTGTTGTCCCCCTCCTCACCCTCTTCATAATCATCCTCATCTGCGTAGGACTGGTGTTCCTCCTGTTCCTCCACCTGCAGAACAGGACCGTGTCTAAGTGCCAGGTTGTGTAATGCACAGTAGACTATGATTATTTGTGAGACCCTCTCTGGCGTGTCATGATGAACCTCTCCAGACCTGTCAAGGCAGCCTAACTGCATTTTAAAAATGCCAATAGTGTTATTGATTACAGTTCTGGTGGATGCATTGCATTTATCATCAGCTCTGCTTTTGGGATGCTGCACTGGTGTCATCAACCATGTACGATGTGGGTAACCATTGTCATGCAGGATCCAGTTGTCCACTTCGGCTTGATTTTTCAGAAACTTCTGGCAGATATGATTTCCTCAAAATGTTTGAGTCATGACAGCTTCCTTGGAAACGTTTGGAAACCTGCATTATTTTTCTCCTGTGGTCGCAAACCAGTTTGATGTTCAAAGATGGGAAGCCTTTGCAAATCACAAATGCTGCAGGCTGCTCCCTGGGAGCTCTAATGGCCACATGAGTGCAGTCGATCACCCCTTGCACTCTAGGGAACCCAACAATGACAGCAAAGGCTGCAGACCTTGCTGACTGGCTTTCTTCGTCGACAGGTAAGTAGATGAATTTATTGGCACGATGAAATAGGGCATTGGTCACCTCTTTGATACACCTATGGGTCACAGACTGATATACGCCACATATGTTGCCCATTGAACCCTGGAAGATGCTGATAGGTCAAAGGTTAAGTGCAACAGTCACCTTGAGGGAAAGTGGAATGAGTTTCCCACCACACCCAAATGATTGAAGGTCATGCTGCAGGATCATAGAATTTTCTGTGACTATTTCACAAAACATCCTTAGGCGTCTCTGGCATTGGCTCTCTGACATTTGAAGGTGATTTTCCTTGTTCTGAGGATACAGTGGTGTGCCAGCGCCCGTCTTCAGAAATGCCATTCCTGCATTTTGTCATCACAGCATTCTTCCTGTTCTGCCTATTGCTAGCATTCAGCAATCATGTTTTGAGGGCAAAGATATATCCTTACTTGCTCCCTGTTCTCCTCTTCCCGTGGTATTAGAAAAATTGGGCGGATGACACCCATGTCACTGCAGCTTTGCCAATAATGAAATGAGCAGAATGTTCCAATTCAGCCTTCTGCTGCCAGTCATGCTGTGCCAGTCAGCAAAAATATCCAGGCAATGTGCACTCTTCTTTTCTGTGCCTTAAAAACGCAGCCAGGTTGAGTACCCACCCACAATCATTTGTCTTCTCCCCCTCGCCTTGCAATCCTTGAGTGACCACATGATTTTCAGTATCGTTGGAGAAAATGGTGCTTGTGCAATTTAAGGCAAGTCTCCCCATCTTCCAACCTCCGCCTGCCACCTTCCAGCCTGAACTAATTGCCCTTGACCCACTCAATGTAACCTTAACCCTTCCCTCCGTTACCATTGAACCTCCCCCATTATCGTGCACAGTGTCGCAATCAATTTATTCATGCCATCCCTCCGCCCCGTTCCAACTCTCTTTTCCATCAAAATGCCCACTCTGGCCCTTGATCCTCCTGAAATCAAACTAAAGCCCCTTCCCCTCCCAATAATGCCTTTGAGTACCCAATCCTAAGTCTTGACATTCCCCCCTACAGAATCCATTGCCCCCATTGACTGTGACCATTCTCTCTGCTGGCCAGTACCCTGAATTCACCCTAAAGGCCCCCAGCATTGACAGCACTCATCCCTTCCTTTAGGTCCTTCATGATCATCTGTTCACTGTTAGACTCAAATCCACTGAACCACCCCACAGTCACCCACAGCCAGCTTAAGCTGCAATAACAGCCACTGCACACCCAGGATGCTCCCTTCTTCCCTCCCCTGCTCCTCCATGCACCCAGTAACCCCACCCTTTGTTCTCCCCTCCTCCCTCCCCTGCTTCTCCAGGCACCCGGTAACCCCATCCTTTGTTCTCCCCTCCTCCCTCCCCTGCTCCTCCATGCCCCCAGTAAACCCATCCTTGGTTTTCCCCGAGTAACCTCCCCTGCTCCTCCATGTAGATCCAGTAACCCCATCCTTGGTTCTCCCCGAGTAACCTCCCCTGCTCCTCCATGTAGACACACCCATGCCTTCGCCACCATCTCCTGAGAAGAATCACCATTGCTGTTGCCGAGCCTGGTGACAAACATCCATTCAAATATTGGTGTTCGTTTTGCCAATGAGTTCAAGAAACAGGAACACTGACCTTAGAATCAACTGCACAAAGCAGACTGTCGCACGCCATGTTCAAACTAATGTGAACTGCGTGGCATTGGAATAGCGCTCGCCATTCACTTAATCTAGCAGGACTTAATTGGAACTAGGAGTAGGCTACTCAGTATTCATGTAAATGAATGCAAAGCTGCAATCTGCAGCAAAGTGCAGGCGGAACCCCGGAATGCCCTAAACCAGCTGCCGACTTAATTTCGATAAAATATCCCACCGTCGGAAATCCTAATTAAATCACCCTGCACGCCTCCAAATCCGCTCTTGCAGGGCCAATAAAACTCCACCCCATGATGTAGTTGAATGTGCCACTGCATTCACCTTTCCCACCGTGACGAGGTCATTAAACCGCTTCTGGCATTGAATCTCGAAGTGCGGCAGCATACTCCCGCCTCCTGAGCAACTTTGAGCCATGCCTTCTTGCTTTCACTGGCAGGTTTCCATCTCCTGTCATAAGGGAACAGTATCTCCCTGTGGGCACCAACAACTGCCAGCATCACATTCAGTGAGGCAGCACTAAAGTGAGGTACAGACTTGGAACATCGGGATTCCATTCTGACTGTTCCTTCTTTTGTTCTCCCACTGCCAGAATCCATTAACTGTCATCTTTGCTGTGCTCCTTTAAATTCTGGAGTTGAAATTAACTCCTACCTAATCATGCCTGCTGAACCTAATTGGTTGGAAAACCCAGAAGTCAAAGGTAAATGGAGTGGCTGGGTTAAAAAAACCACCAATAGACATGCTGCCCTTACTTCTGGGTTTCCCACATGCTATATTGTGTAGCACAAGTGAAGGGCCAAGGCCCACAGTGCAAGATACCATCAAGTTTGGAAAAATATAGGACGGAATTTGAGATAAATCAAGAGATATTGCTTATGCTTAGATTTTAAAGCCTATAGGTTGGAAGATGCAGGAAAAACTGAACAAGTTGAGGAGTTGCAATATTTTGAGATCCTGAAAGAGACTGACTGATGAGTCATGATTTCAGCACAGTAAAAATGCTGAGAAGAGGGTCCAGGCTGGCACCTTGGAGCTTATGATGAAAAAGAGAGTAAGATTTTGATGAGCAATGTTGATTGTAGTATCGATAAAGTAAAGACAAACACGAACAGATAAAATGAGGTTCAAGATGAGAGGTAGAGCTGCCTTTTGAGTGCTCGAGCAGCGATAAATTATGAGTCTCCCCATCTCGCCTGCCCTTTTCTTGCAACAGAGATCATTAATATAGGTATAACATGTAACGACAGTTGCTGTTTCTGTTTTTGTTACTCTTAAGATTTTTGACTAAACTGATTTTGAAAATTAGTCTGAACAGAAAATTAATTTTGCACGTTTTGATCCAAAATGAGTAATACATATGCAACAGAAATATAAAGTTTGCCACATTGTCAAGGCTGAGTCTGTTGTGATAAGACATTCTTAGACAGTTTCAATCTCTCAGTTTAAAAGCTAACACCACTAATAGACAGTGATTTTGGTTTCACCATTTTCTTAACTGAAGAATGTATGTTATTGCAGAAAATTGAACATGTTGATTTTTTTGACTTGCGAATATATGTAGATTTAAAATAAAGACAAGAAATGCTGGAACCACTCAGCAGGTCTGGCAGCATCTGTGGAAAGAGAAGCAGAGTTAACGTTTCGGGTCAGTGACCCTTCTTCGGAACTGACAAATATTAGAAAAGTCACAGGTTATAAGCAAGTGAGGTGGGGGTGGGGCAAGAGATAACAAAGGAGAAGGTGTAGATTGGACAAGGCCACATAGCTGACCAAAAGGTCATGGAGCAAAGGCAAACAATATGTTAATGGTGTGTTGAAAGACAAAGCATTAGTACAGATTAGGTGTTAACGGACTGAATATTGAACAGCAGCAAGTGCAAACCTGAAAAAAAACAGTGGGTAAGCAAACTGAACAAACTAAGATGAAATGAAATCAATGCAAAAAAAAAAGATTGTAAAAAATGTAAAAAAGAAAAAATAACTAAAAATGAAAGTAAAATGGGGGGCTGTCATGCTCTGAAATGATTGAACTCAATGTTCAGTCCGGCAGGCTGTAGTGTGCCTAATCGGTAGATGAGATGCTGTTCCTCGAGCTTGCGCTGATGTTCACTGGAACATCATGCAGCAATCCCAGGACAGAGATGTGAGCATGAGAACAGGGGGGAGTGTTGAAATGGCAAGCAACCGGAAGCTCAGGGTCCTGCTTGCGGACTGAGCGGAGATGTTCCGCAAAGCGGTCACCCAGTCTGCGCTTGGTCTCCCCAATGTAGAGGAGACCACATTGTGAGCAGCGAATACAGTATACTACATTGAAAGAAGTAAATCGCTGCTTCACCTGAAAGGAGTGTTTGGGGCCTGGGATAGTGAGGAGAGAGGAAGTAAATGGGCAGGTATTACACCTCCTGCGATTGCAGGGGAAGGTGCCATGGGGCAGGGGCGAGGTGGTGGGGGTAATGGAGGAGTGGACCAGGGTATCGCGGAGGGAACGATCCCTTCGGAATGCTGACATGGGAAGGGAGGGGAAGATGCGACTGGTAGTGGCATCACGCTGGAGGTGGCGGAAATGGCGGAGGATGATCCACATGCACACACTGGACCTCTCTCTCCAGCAGCACCGCCTCACCTTATCTCAAAGCTGTTCTACTCCGCAGTTTCATTTCATCTTTCGTTTCATCCGACGCATTAACAAAAAACTTTTTTTCTTCCTTTCAGGTGTTAAGGAACGCAAGCTCCAGCAGCTGATGGGGACTAATGCCCCTCCAGATCCTCCTTCCGCTTCACTTCCCTCTGACCCCACCCCTTCTGATCTGACCCCTTGCTGTGTATTCACTATACCCTCTGACCTCCCCCTCTCTGATGCTGAACGTTCTGTACTCAGCAAAGGTCTCAGTTTTATCCCTTTCTGCCCCCACCTCAATGAATTTTGCGCTCGGCATGACGTTGAGCTCTTCTTCTGTTGCCTCCGCCTCCGGGCTCACTTCTTTGACCAGGAGTCCTCCCCCCGACCAGCAGACCCATTCACCCGCCTCCAGCATTCTCCCTCTACCTGGACCCCTCCCCCTGGCCTCTTACCCGCTCTTGATCTCTTCATTGAAAACTGTCGGCGAGACATTGGTCATCTCAATTTCTCTGCCCCCCTCCCTCACTCTGACCTGTCCCCCTCTGAACATGAGGCACTCCGTTCTCTCAGGTCTAACCCCGACATGGTCATCAAACCTGCAGACCTCTACCTTGCAGAAGTTCAACGCCAACTCACGGACACTTCTTCCTACCTCCCTCTGGACCATGACCCCACCACCGAACATCAAGCCACCGTCCAAAGGACTGTCACTGACCTCATCTCCTCTGGAGATCTTCCCTCTACAGCTTCCAACCTCATAGTCCTGTAACCCCGGACAGCCCGCTTCTACCGCCTTCCGAAAATCCACAAACGGGACTGTCCCGGCAGACTCATTGTGTCAGCCTGCTCCTGCCCCACTGAACTTATTTCTTTCTATCTTGACTCTCTCTTTTCTCCGCTGGTCCAGTCTCTTCCCACATACATCCGTGACTCTTCTGACGCCCTACGTCATTTTGACAATTTCCAGTTTCCTGGTCCCAACCGCCTCCTCTTCACTATGGACGTCCAATCGCTCTACACCTCCATCCCCCACCAGGATGGTTTGACGGCTCTCCGCTTCTTCCTGGAACAGAGGCCTAACCAGTCCCCATCCACCACCATCCTCCTCCGCCTGGCTGAACTTGTTCTCACATTGAACAACTTCTCCTTCAACTCCATGCACTTCCTTCAAGTAAAAGGTGTCGCTATGGGTACCCGCATGGGTCCTAGTTCTGCTTGTCTTTTTGTGGGATATGTCGAGCATTCTTTGTTCCAGTCCTACTCAGGCCCCCTCCCCCAACTCTTTTTCCTGTACATTGATGACTGTATCGGTGCCGTTTCCTGCTCCTGCCCCGAACTGGAAAGCTTTATCAACTTTGCTTCCAATTTCCACCTTTCTCTCACCTTTACATGGTCCATCTCTGACACTTCCCTTCCCTTCCTTGACTTCTCTGTCTCCATCTCTGGGGATAGGTTGTCTACTAATATCCATTATAAGCCCACCGACTCCCACAGCTACCTTGACTACACTTCTTCACACCCTACCTCCTGTAAGGACTCCATTCCATTCTCCCACTTTCTCCGTCTCCGACGCATCTGCTCTGATGATGCTACCTTCCATGACGGTGCTTCTGATATGACCTCCTTTTTCCTCAACCGAGGATTTCCCCCCACTGTGGTTGACAGGGCCTTCAACCGTGTCCGACCCATTCCCCGCACCCCTACCCTCACCCCTTCCCCTCCCTCCCAGAACCGTGACAGGGTTCCCCTTGTCCTCACTTTCCACCCCATCATCCTCCATATCCAAAGGATCATCCTCCGCCATTTCCACCACCTCCAGCATGATGCCACTACCAGTCACATCTTCCCCTCCCTTCCCCTGTCAGCATTCCGAAGGGATCATTCCCTCCGCGACACCCTGGTCCACTCCTCCATTACCCCCACCACCTTGCCTCCGCCCCATGGCACCTTCCCCTGCAATCGTAGGAGGTGTAATACCTGCCCATTTACTTCCTCTCTCCTCACTATCCCAGGCCCCAAACACTTCTTTCAGGTGAAGCAGCGATTTACTTGTACTTCTTTCAATGTAGTATACTGTATTCGCTGCTCACAGTGTGGTCTCCTCTACAAGCGCAGACTGGGTGACCGCTTTGCGAAACATCTCCGCTCAGTCCGCAAGCAGGACCCTGAGCTTCCGGTTGCTTGCCATTTCAACACTCCCCCCTGCTCTCATGCTCACATCTCTGTCCTGGGATTGCTGCAGTGTTCCAGTGAACATCAACGCAAGCTCGAGGAACAGCATCTCATCTACCGATTAGGCACACTACAGCCTGCCGGACTGAACATTGAGTTCAATCATTTCAGAGCATGACAGCCCCCCATTTTACTTTCATTTTTAGTTATTTTTTCTTTTTTACATTTTTTACAATCTTTTTTTTTTGCATTTATTTCATTTCATCTTACTTTGTTCAGTTTGCTTACCCACTGTTTTTTTTTCAGGTTTGCACTTGCTGCTGTTCAATATTCAGTCCGTTAACACCTAATCTGTACTAATGCTTTGTCTTTCAACACACCATTAACATATTGTTGTCTTTGCTCCATGACCTTTTCGTCAGCTATGTGGCCTTGTCCAATCTACACCTTCTCCTTTGTTATCTCTTGCCCCACCCCCACCTCACTTGCTTATAACCTGTGACTTTTCTAATATTTGTCAGTTCCGAAGAAGGGTCACTGACCCGAAACGTTAACTCTGCTTCTCTTTCCACAGATGCTGCCAGACCTGCTGAGTGGTTCCAGCATTTCTTGTCTTTATTTCAGATTTCCAGCAACCGTAGTATTTTGCTTTTATTTTATATATGTAGATTTAAAGTTCATTGTAGGGGCAATTTCACAATTCAATCAGATCACTTGTGTTTTGTGGCAATTCTTTCGAAGTTTCACCTTTATTATCCTCTTATTACTGAAACATATGATGGTGAACTGGCTTCTTGATTTGAATGTACTGGTTCAAATTATTTAATACAATGCAGTTTTGACAAAAGGTCATTAACCTGAAATGTTAACTCTGTTTCTCTCTCCACAGATACTGCCAGACCTTCTGAGCATTTTCAGCATTTTCTGTTTTTATTTCAGGTTTCTAACATTTACAATATTTTGCTTTTGATTTAATACATTTAGTGAGCAGACCATTTTGACAATGGCAAGTGATGTGCATGCTGTACTGTATATAATGACATTATACTGCATTTAGAGTAGTTGTTGGAATCATGTTCGCAGCCTGTAATCTCCTCCTTTGCATCTAGGTCTCTCACAGGCATAAACGTTGCAAATGCTAGAAGTGAAAGATGGATTGTCTAGTAGACAACATCTTTTTTCCAGAATCATGTTCAGGAGTGCTATAGAGGTTTTAGAAAGCTTCACAGGTGTGAAAGTCATAATCAAATCTGTATAAATTTGGATTTATGAAATGATGTTAGGTTACTAATGTGTTAATGTAAATTGGGTGTGCATCAATATGAAAGTAATGTGCTCTCACTATAAGGGGCAACATTGGATATATATTTTATTGCACTATTTGTGCACTAATATTTTATTTGCCTTTTCAAGTCCAGCTTTATGTTGTGATGATATGCTTAAGAAGCCGTCAAGTGCTGCAGCAGTGGCTTAGTTGGTAGTACTCTTGCCTCCGAGTCAGAAGATTGTGGGCTCAAGCCATGTTCTAGGACTTGAGCAAAAAGCATATGCTACCAGTGTAGTACTGAGTGGGGTGTTGCCTTTTGGATGAGACATTAAACTGAGGCCCCGTCTGCCCTCTCTGGCAGACGCAAAGATCCTATTGCACGGTTTCGAAGAGCAGGAGAGTTATCCCCAGGGTTCGGCCAAAATTTATCCTTCAATCAACATAAAAAAAATTATCTATTCATCATCACGCTGCTGTTTGTGGGAGCTTGCTGTGCACAAATTGGCTGCCGTGTTTCCTACATTACAACAATGACAACACTTCAAAAAAAAAAGTGGCTGTAAAGTGCTTTGGGATGCCTGGTGGTTATGAAAGGCGCTATATAAATGTAAGTCTTTCTATCTTAAATCCTTTTCCTGGCCCACATTATTTAGTGACATTTCCTTTGTCCAGCAATCATTTTAGAAATTAGTGCAAATTTGCCAGAATGTTATATATAAATAACAGGCTGGTAATACTACATGATTCATATGTTCACCTGGGGAGTTGGCTGCAATATTGTTGTGTCACCTTACATTAAGTTCACTAAAGAAATGGGTTTTAATAGAAGGAATTGGGGCTTTTCAACAAGTAACAAAAACAGACTCTTGACCTTTCCACTGCCTCTGTGTTGTCAAATTAATTTGTCCAATATCCAATCATGGATGACCCACAATTTCCTCTAGTTAAACATGGGGAGAACTGAAGCCATGGTCTTCATATCCTTGCCACTGATTCCATTACTCTCCCTGGCCATCACCTCTAGCTGAATCACACTTTTTGCAATCTTGGGGCAGAATTTAGTGTGGCCGTTTGAAGCGGGAATGGTGGCATGGGGGGACTGGGAATTGCATCAGAAGTGCCTGCCTGGCAATCCAGGATTGTGACGTCGCTTCCAAATTTAGTCAGCTATGGGAAAGCACCAAGGCAGAATCACCGCCCCAAAGCAATGGGTATGCATTTTAAATTGCTGAGGAGTTAATTTCAATGCATTTCCATCTAATTTGTCATGATTCAATGGGGCGCTTGGGATTAAGTAGACAGCGGGTGGCACTCATGTGCCTTCGGGTTTATGACTGTTAAAAGCTGGCGGCACCAAGGTGAGGCTTCAGTGCTGTGACAGGTAGGCAGCCATTGGCAGTACTACATGGGGAAGAGGTGGGAGCTGAGGCCATTTTCGGACTGCAGTGCTGTGTGCTCTGTGAGGGGGATTGGGGTCTCGGGTGCTCTGCAAAGGGGTCAGGGTCTCGGGGGCTCTGCAAGATGGGGGCTTGGGTTTGGGTGGCTGTATCGGGTGAACAAACTTTTGGGTGAGATGTGTGGTTGCCAGTACTGCTGGATGAGAGGGATGGCCATCAGCAAGCATGGGCCGTGAGGGCCATCAGGGATTCTGCCAGGAGAAGTAGCAAAAGCTCAGTTGCCAGGACAGGATCGTCTCTGCATTGACAGTGCTCTATAGGTCCACTGGTCACATGGCATGAGTCTCATATAGCTTGCCTTTTTGGACCCCTCCGACAGAGGGAGGACCAGGAGGTATCTGCGCCTGCCTGTGAAGCTCCACGATGAGAGCAGCAGCATAGGCCATGCCATGACAGGCCCACCTGTGCCAGAGAGTGTTCTGGACTTGAATCAGCTACCTGCAGATGTTTGAGCAGTTTTGTCAGCGAAGAGTACGCCACTCCAGGGAGCTCATCAGTGGTTTATGCACCCTGCTGCAGGACAAATTGCGACCTATGGGATTTGGGAGTCACGTAAGTAGGTGGCCTTGATGATCACAGTGTTACCAAATTTTTATGCGTCCGGATCATTCCAAGGATCGTCCGGCGACATGTGTGGGGTCTCCCAGGCAGCAACCCGCCGCTGTATCAAGGAGGTGACCAATACCCTGTTCAAGAGGGCCGGCAGCTATGTGTGCTACCAGACCAAAGCTGCCAGTTTGGCCAGCAGGGCCTTCAGATTTGGGGTGATGGCTGGATTTCCCCGGGTGCAAGGTGTGATGATTGCACACATGTGGCCATCAAGGCTCCCATGGATCAGCCAGCTGCCTTCGTCAACAGCAAGGGTTTTCATTCAATCAACGTTCAACTGATCTGCGACCACCAAAAACGTTTGCTGCAGGTGTGTTCCCACTTCCCGGGGTGCAACCACACGCCTACATACGACAGTCCCAGGTGCTGCAGCTTTTCAGACCCCTGCTTGCCTTCAGGGATGGATTCCCAGGGACCAAGGGCTACCCGTTGGCAACCTGGCTATTCACACCTGTGAGGAACCCTCACACTGCAGCAGAGGAGAGGTACAACACTTGCTACGGCTCCACCTGAGTGACATTGAGCAGGCCATTGGGCTGCTGAAGATGAGATTCCGCTGTCTCGATCAATCCGGTGGAGCCCTGCAGTATGCCCCTGTGAGGATCTCGCGTATTGCAGTGGTCTGCTGTGCTCGGTACAATTTAGCACTGCAGAGGAGGGAGGCCTGACATGACATGAGTTGCCTGAGCGACACTCCTCCACCGATGAGGAGAACACGGAGGAGGGAGATGAGAAAGCAGGACTGGATGTTGACGCCCTTGCACCAGAGACCAGGCAGATTGAGCAACAGGCCAAGGAGGCAAGAGACAATTTCATAAATATCCGCTTCCAGCCACCCTCATGTCCACTCAGAGAATCCAACAAAGACTGACCTCAGTGCATGTAGTCTGTCACCTCCTTTTCATTTGTGTTCCGTATCTAGCGCCCAGCTGAACACGTTCTGGTGGCCATGGGAGATGATATTAAATGAGGGCTGTGCCTACATTGGCATTTCACTAACGGGAAAGGGGGAAAGTCAGCAGCTCACAATTAATACATTATAGAATAATCACTTTTACACAATGAATGTTAATGGCTTGAACAAAAGAACTTTATATGAAGCATCGCATGTCAGCTATCAAAAAGTTGTGAACCCCCAAGTGTGCCTAGGTGCTTTTCTTTATACATTTGCGAGTGTTTCTATGAGGTGCTAACCCTTCACCAGCAGCTGGACTGGTGGCAGGCTGCTGATCAGGTTGCCCTTGGCCTGTGATGATTTTGGCGGCCGTCCTCTGGCTGCCTGAGGGTGGGAAGGCCCCAGCTGCCTGAGGGTTTCCTGCACTGGTGCAGGACACTCCTCAAGTGCCGCAGCTGCTGGATCTGGGCTCATTGGCGAAGGGGCTGAGGAGCCACTGTCCACACTCAGAGCGCCCCGAGGGGAACCCCAAGCTGTGAAGGCCAGTCTCTCCTCCTATCTTTCAAGGCTCACCTGAGAATAACAAGGAGCTGGAGAAGATTCCAGGTGCCTTGTCCTTCTCTCGCCTTGTCACTGCTGCGTCAAGCTCACAACCAAAGTGATGGTGTGCAGGTCTGCGCGCATCTGTGGAATCTGGCCCTCCATGGGAGTCACCAATCTCTCGATGGAGGAAGCCATGTGCTAACATGCCTAATACATAGCAGCCCACATGACCTGGATGGACTCCTCCATCATCTGCTAATGGCCTTGGGCATCTGCGCCAGATGTTGCCTTACCTCTCTCTGCAACTCCAGCACGCTCTGTGCTGTCGCCACCAGAGGCTTGTCATGAACCGGGGGCTCAGCATGGGCCTGGCCACTGACAGTCTTCCGACTATCAGAGGCCTCGGTTGTCACAGCCTCAGCCAGCTGCTCAGATGCGTGTGCAGTGCTCTCACCAGCTTGTGACCCTGATTCTACAGCCGAGTAGAAACCCACCGAGGTGCAAGTATCTGCACTGGTGGAAAATGCAGGAGAGTCATGTGATGGTGCATCCTCCGAGTGCTCCTCCACCTCAGATATGGACGGCTGTCCCTCTTCTGGTTGAGTGTCCTGTGGATGCCGACCTACACGAGAGAACAAAAACATGTTTGGGTTAGGCTGTACAGATCTTGTCACGCCAACCATACACGATGTCGGTCTCCAGAGGTGAACTCTGTGTCAATGGAAGCCAATCCTCACTCTCTTGCACGGAGACTACATTCTCTTGATTGGATAAGGCATGGCCGCCCTGTGTCCCTGCCAATTCTAACGCCGCTACCTTGGCTGGGGTGTGAGGCCGCAGATCCGGAATGCCTCCCCCTGTTTGGGCTGTCTTCCTCCTGTTGTGGGGCCTCTTGTCCTGCAAGTGGAAAGAGAGAGATAGTCATACTTCACAGAGAAATCAACATGACAGTTCTGCTAGTTTCAGCGCCTCATCCCCTACTGGACTTTCACATATAGCCCATGCTACTGTTGCTCTCAGGAGAGTTAATGGGGGTGAGTTGTGAAAGAAGGTGGCCTGTGTCCAATATGCAGCCATGCATCTTTCAGGATAAGATGAAGCCTAACCCCCTCTGCCATCGCTGTTGTCGTGCCACATTCTACATGTTCCGCTTCCTCTTGCGTAGCCACTTGCAATCACTAGAAAGGAAAGAGGTGAGGAATACTCAACTTGACAGATGAATGAGGTCGTTGACCCTCTTGTGGTACTGTACCCAGTTCCAGAGAGTGACCCCACTGCTGCTGACCTCCTCAGCTATCTCCATCTAGGCTTGCTTGGTCAGGCAAGCCTCTTCGTACCATCGCTGGACATCCTGCCTTTCCTTTGCAGCCTGGAGGAGAATCTGAAGGGGTGCATTTCTAAACCGTGGGGCCACCCTGTGTCTCGGCTCTGCCATCCTGCAGGGTCTGCCTCGGTGGGGGTTGGGAGATCCAGAGTCAATGCAAAACAGGTCACAGTTAGCAGCAAATGAATGCAAGGAAGGAATGCAAGCAGGGCTTTAAATATTGTGCCAGCACCTGCTCCAGAGTCATCAGACACCATACTCGGCACCTCGCCTCCTGGCCCCTCTGCGTGATTGGGCGGTTCCCGCGTCTCCATGATGTAAAATGGCCGCCCTCAACGTGATTGCAGTGGGGCGGCCACCCACATGACAAATGGGAACATCACCCATTTCTGGGACCGCTGCCGGGACCTGCAACGGGCTCACTAAATACAGCCTTTGGTGTGCAAGTCAACCCTGAGCTGAGCTTCTGGCCTTATAAACTCTCTATCACAAAGCTGCTTACTTTGATCTCTAAAACATTGCCCACCTCCACTCCTTCCTAAGTCCATTAGGCACTGAAACCCTTATCCATGTCTTTGTCACCTCCAGACTGGACTATTCGTACACTCTTCTGAACTGCCTCCCAGTTCCATAGAATTCTCTCCCTAACCCCATCTGCCTCTCCATTTCCCTCTCTTCAAGGCTATCTTTAAAGCCTACCTCTTTGACCAGACAATTGGACATTCCTCTAAATATCTTCTTCATTTGTTGTAGCTGTATTATTAGGTTATGGGAAAAGTTCAGGAAATACATGGGGAATGATGGTGCTCTGAGACATACAGGAGAACATAAAAATGTATTTTGTCTTTATATATCTATTTTTCCAAGTTGTTTACTTTGAGCATGCTCATACGCATGGACACCCCTCAATTCATATGCACATATCAGTGATTCTGACTGTAGTTAAAGTGCATGATGCTGATTTTAATATTTAAATTTCCGCATCAACAGTACTTAATATACAGAAGGTCACAATTGAAACTCTGCACACATCTACACAGGTCTAGACACACATATATGCCTCCAAATATGTCCCAGCAAATACATAGGAGGTGATACAAAAGTTGCTCAGAACAAATTGCTTTAACATTTAATTACAATAAAGTCAGTAAAGTAGTCATAATGTTGTGCCATTATGTATGTAGTGTGTTTCAGAATCAAGTAATTTAATTTCTACAAATTGGACAGCAGCCATACTATTTATTGCAGAGATTGAGGCTTGAAATAGGATAATAGAAAAGAGAAATATGGTTAATACAATGGATGTTTTTGTTTACAACACTCTGCAGCTGGGTTAATGCAGCTATCTCATCAATGTACTGACAGCCATTGTTCAGATAATTATATCCTTGAAATATATTTAACCATACAACAGTGCTGCATTGGTAATAATGACCAGGCAATGGATCATACAGTACAGAAAGGGGCCATTCAGCCTATTGTGCCTATGCCGGCTCTTTGAAAGAACTATCCAATTAGTACCACTTCCCTGCTCTTTCAACATAGTCCGACAAATGTTTCCTTTAAAAATATTTTTCCAATTCCCTTTTGAAAGTTACCATTCCAGCATCTTTCCGGGCAGTGCATTCCAGATCATAACAATTTGCTGCATCAAAAAAATTATCCTTATCTTCCTTCTAATTCTTTTCCCAATTATATTAAATCTGTATCCTTTGATTACCAACTCTACTGCCAGTGGAAAAAGTTTCTCCCTATGTTCTCTGTGAAGGAACGGCGATATAGTTCCAAGTCAAGATGGTGTGTGACTTGGAGGGGAACTTGCAGGTGGTGGTGTTCCCATGTATTTGCTGCCCTTGTCCTTCTAGTTGGTGGAGGTCGCGGGTTTGGAAGGTGCTGTCTGAGGAGCCTTGGTGCATTGCTGCAGTGCATCTTGTAGATGGTACACACTGCTGCCACTGTGTGTCGGTGGTGGAGGGAGTGAATGTTTGTAGATGGGGTGCCAATCAAGCGGGCTGCTTTGTCCTGGATGGTGTCGAGCTTCTTGAGTGTTGTTGGAGCTGCACCCATCCAGGCAAGTGGAGAGTATTACATCACACTCCTGACTTGTGCCTTGTAGATGGTGGACAGGCTTTGGGGAGTCAGGAGGTGAGTTACTTGCTGCAGGATTCCTAGCCTCTGACCTGCTCTTGTAGCCATGGTATTTATATGGCTACGCCAGTTCAGTTTCTGGTCAATGGTAGCCCCTAGGATGTTGATAGTGGGGGATTCAGCGATGGTAATGCTGTTGAATGTCAAGGGGAGATGGTTAGATTCTTTCTTTTTGGAGATGGTCATTGCCTGGCACTTGTGTGGCGCGAATGTTACTTGCCACTTATCAGCCCAAGCCTGGATATTGTCCAGGTCTTGCTGCATTTCTACACGGACTGCTTCAGTATCTGAGGAGTCACGAATGGTGCTGAACATTGTGCAATCATCAGCGAACATCCCCACTTCTGACCTTATGATTGAAGAAAGGTCATTGATGAAGCAGCTGAAGATGGTTGGGCCCAGGACACTACCCTGAGGAGCTCCTGCAGTGATGTCCTGGAGCTCAGATGATTGACCTCCAACAAACACAACCATCTTCCTTTGCGCTAGGTATGACTCCAGCCAGCGGAGGGTTTTCCCCCTGATTCCCATTGACCTCAGTTTTGCTAGGGCTCCTTGATGCCATACTCGGTCAAATGCTGCCTTGAGTTCAGCTCTTTTGTCCATGTTTGAACCAAGGCTATAATGAGGTCAGGAGCTGAGTGGCCCTGGCGGAACCCAAACTGAGCGTCACTGAGCAGGTTATTGCTAAGCAAATGCCGCTTGATGGCACTGTTGATGACACCTTCCATCTCATTACTGATGATTGAGAGTAGGCTGATGGGGCGGTAATTGGCTGGGTTGGACTTGTCCTGCTTTTTGTGTACAGGACATACCTGGGCAATTTTCCACATTGCAGGGTAGATGCCAGTGTTGTAGCTGTACTGGAACAGCTTGGCTAGGGGCACGGCAAGTTCTGAAGCACAGGTCTCCAGCACTATTTCCGGAATATTGTCAGGGCCCATAGCTTTTGCAGTATCCAGTGCCTTCAGTCGTTTCTTGATATCACGCGGAGTGAATCGAATTGGCTGAAGTCTGGCATCTGTGATGCTGGGGACTTCGGGAGGAGGCCGAGATGGTTCATCAACTCGGCACTTCTGGCTGAAGATTGTTGCAAATGCTTCTGCCTTATCTTTCGCACTGATGTGCTGGGCTCCCCCATCATTGAGGATAGGGATATTTGTGGAGCCACCTCCTCCAGTTAGTTGTTTAATTGTCCACCACCATTCACGGCTGGATGTGGCAGGACTGCAGAGCTTAGATCTGATCCGTTGGTTATGGGATCGCTTAGCTCTGTCTATTGCATGCTGCTTACGCAGTTTGGCACGCAGATAGTCCTGTGTTGTAGCTTCACCAGGTTGGCACCTCATTTTGAGGTCTGCCTGGTGCTGCTCCTGGCATGCCCTCCTGCACTCTTCATTGAACCAGGGTTGGTCTCCTGGCTTGATGGTAATGGTAGAGTGGGGAATATGCCGGGCCGTGAGGTTACAGATTGTGGTTGAATACAATTCTGCTGCTGCTGATGGCCCACAGCGCCTCATGGATGCCCAGTTTTGCATTGCTAGATCTGTTCGAAATCTATCCCATTCAGCACGGTGATAGTGCCACACAACACGATGGACGGTATCCTCAATGTGAAGGCGGGACTTCATCTCCATCTATGTTTTTCCCTCGTGTTGGTTCCCCCACCACCTGCCGCAGACCCAGTCTAGCAGCTATGTCCTTTTGGACTCGGCCAGCTCGGTCAGTAGTGGTGCTACCGAGCCACTCTTGGTGATGGACATTGAAGTCCCCCACCCAGAGTACATTTTGTGCCCTTGCCACCCTCAGTGCTTTCTCCAAGTGGTGTTCAACATGGTGGAGTACTGAGTAATTTGCTGAGGGTGGGCCGTAGGTGGTAATCAGTAGGAGGTTACCTTGCCCATGTTTGACCTGATGCCATGAGACTTTATGGGGTCCGGCGTCGATGTTGAGGACTCCCAGGGCAACTCCCTCCCTACTGTATACCACTGTCCTGCCACCTCTGATGGGTCTGTCCTGCCGGTGGAACAGTACATACTCAGGGATGGTGATGGCAGTGTCTGGGACATTGTAAGGTATGATTCCGTGAGTATCATCTTAAGTGACAGCAGCAGACTGGAAGAAATTCCAAAAATTGTATTTTACAATGAGATATCCTCTACAGTCATTGCTCCTGAACACAATTCACAAATGTGGCTACATTTGAGAGCTGTAGGGATAAAACAAAAACAAAAGCGAAAGGCTGCCACATTCTTATGCGGAAGTTATTTTGCAGGCTATTCAAATCCAAGATTAAATGATTAAAAATAGATCTATTAAGTTGTAAAACAAGTTTATGTTTTCATCCTGACAGTCAACCTTTTGGGGGTTAAGCATCTGTGTTAGCATTTGCTGACAAATATCTCTTTCTAACATTGGTACAACACTTATGATGTTCAGAGAATATATCTAAATTCTTATATTCAAACTGATGTGTTTCTGCAATGGATGCAATTAGAAGAAAAGATCTGCTTGTGTAGTGACTTTTCTTGGACCTATACCTGTAGATGTATTTGAGAATTATTATTGTGTTACGACCTCAGTGGAACCATTAACGTTAAAATACGAGATACGAACCCCCAGACCAATTTATAGAATTACACAACAAGATTTCACGTTTTAAGACAATTATTATAACAACTAAACTGAAAGAAATCCCCATTAACTAAATAGTACTCTGTGAATAATTGATACCCACATCACAAAGAAAGGTATTTTCCTTACTTATCAAAACACTTGAAAACCTCACACCACACTTATACATCACACAGTTCTCTTTGATGGCGAAATTTTTGCAATTAAAAGTCCCAAACTCCTCCCAGTTGTGATGGGTTGGATCTCCCAGATATTTCTCAAAGTTAATGTCCTCTTCACTCCTCTCTCTGAGCACTTTCAACCTAGACGTCTGTGAATAAGGTAATTCCTGGTGATCCTGTTGGTCTTCTACTTCTCCGCAAACTTCAACTTTCAAAGCTGGTTTAAGTGTTCACAGCCTTTCACTGTATCAGTTTTTTCCTTCGAGCAGTGCTCTCTTGAGGCTACGCCACTGGTTGTCTTTAGTTCTTACAGCCCGTTCTGAGACTGCAACCATTGGTTTCCTTTCTTAAAGGTTCCCGAGGCTGCTACTGCTGGTTTCCCTTTTTTATAGCCTGTCTCCCTTCACAAAATCTGTTAAAAGATATCTGGAATCAAAAGTCAGTTGGCGGCACAGTGGCGCAGTGGTTAGCACCGCAGCCTCACAGCTCCAGCGACCCGGGTTCAATTCTGGGTACTGCCTGTGTGGAGTTTGCAAGTTCTCCCTGTGTCTGCGTGGGTTTCCTCCGGGTGCTCCGGTTTCCTCCCACATGCCAAAGACTTGCAGGTTGATAGGTAAATTGGCCATTATAAATTGCCCCTAGTATAGGTAGGTGGTCGGGAAATATAGGGACAGGTGTGGATGTGGTAGGAATATTGGATTAGTGTAGGATTAGTATAAATGGGTGGTTGATGGTCGGCACAGACTCGGTGGGCCGAAGGGCCTGTTTCAGTGCTGTATCTCTAAATATTGTTCTTTTCCAATATGTAAAGTTCACAAGTCTGGCTTCGGCAGTGCCACCCATGCTTTTCATTGTTTCCAGACATTAACAGCTGCCATGCATATTTGCATCCTCAGAATCACTGACTCCTTGTTTATGATCGGAATGTCTGGGAGGGTGACATCCAATGTTCTTCAGGTGTTATCCCTCTGCGGTCTCTGTTTTTCAAAAAAAGTCTGTTTCTGTGTTCTCTGTTGTCCTGGTAACCAAGATTTCTATCTTCTCTTTAAGCAAAGTGGATGTGAGGTCACCTGACTTCTCTGACTCCATTTGAAACTTTTAAAAATCACAGTTTTTAAAACATAATCATGTTACATAGTTCAGCGTTCATAACACCTCTCCCCTAAAAATAGAAAAATCATTACCGTAGTAATGCTTTTTCTTACAACGTAATCACATATAACCCTGTAAACATTTCCATTATTAACATTTTACACTGGCAACAACGATATTTTATGGTTTGGAGTTGCTTTCCTCCATTACTCCCTTTCTTTAAATTCTGGATAGAGCATTGGCAGTTACATTGCTCTTTCCTGCAACATATACAATCTTTAGGGTAAATGGTTGCAACATGAAACTTCACCGAAATAACCTGGCATTCTTGGTTTTGAACTTTTCTAAACACCTTAATGGATTATGATCGGCATGAACAGTTATTTCCACTTGGCTAATTTTAACGCAAATTGCAAAATGTTGAAGGTGCCAATACAAGAGCTAAATTTTCCCTTTCCAAAAGTGGAGTACTTCTACTGGTACTTATTGATTTTTCTAGAAAAATAACTGACTGGTCGTTCAATACCAGTATCATCATCCTGGAGTAATATTGCTCTTACACTGGCATCAATAGCTACCTTAAAGGACTTGCCAAAATGTGGTGCTGCTAAACGAGTTCATTTATTAAAATGGCCTTTAACTTTTCAAATGCCATTTTACAGGATTCTGTCCATTGGATTGTCATGCACTTTTTTAATAAATTCGTCAGTTAAGTTACTACTGTACTGAAGATAGGAACGAAATTCTGGTAGAACCCACACATTCCTAGGAATCTTAGTCTCCTTTTTTGTCTAGGGGACTGGAAAGTCCATTATCGACTGAACTTTAGATTCCCTTGACAACACTTGACCTTGACCCACGACATGCCCTAAATAGGTCACCTTAGCAAACTCGCTCTTTGCTAAGTTCACTACCAAATTGGTTTTCCCTAATGTGTCGAACAGAGCCTTTAAGTTCTTAACATGGTCTTTCCAGATTCCACTGCCTCAGTGTGCAGCTGGTGTGTGACTGCAGGTGGCACCTCATGTTATCTGACAGTAGTCACAATTTCTTCATTCTGCTTCCCCAGTGTTTTAACCACCATGACAAGTGAAAGGCTAGCTACTGGGTGATGAGGGTTATCCACTCATGACGTAGCTCATGAGTCTGCTCTGGATCCCATGCACAAGTACACAGGAGGCATGCAATGAGAGCCATGCTGGCACAGGAATACTAAAGAGCACATCATTGGCTTTCTCAGGCAATGCTTCCCCTATTGGACTACTCTGGAGGAGCTCTGCAGTACTCAACTGAGTGGCTATCAAAATTTGTCGTGGTGTGCTGCACAACCTGGCCATTATGAGGGAACAGCTCTTGCCACCACTTATCAGGTGAGAAGTTGAGAAGTTGACGAACTGGAGCATGAGCAAAAGGAGAAGGAGGCGGAATAAGTGGAGGAGGAGAAAGTGCAACAGGAAGTAGAGGAACAGGAAAAGGAAGAGAGGCTACAATGTGGACAGCCCCTTTCTGCCTGGGCTGTACATTAATAAAAAATATACTGAGCGATACCAATAACCTTAACAATACCTCCCCATTCGCCAACAGTCCCATGCTTCTTACCTTTCCTCTAATCAAATAATCCTCATAACACAAAAGTAAAAACCACCAGAAAATGCACATTCCACTCCAAATTGATAAATTTAATCATGACAAAATGCATACAAAAATAAACCAATCACCCTTGCATATTCCCTTAGTGCCTGTCTTCTCTGAGCCTTTACCTCTCCTAGTGCTCCTATGAGGTGCTCCTCCAATCGCTGCAGCTGCAACAGTCTGGGCTGGTTGGCTGGCTGACAATCAACAGCAAGGGCACTGGCGGAGTGGCAGGGGTGGGAGCACTATTCCATGGAGCCACTGCCACTCCCCCGAGGTGGTGCCTCAGCAGTCCTACTAATCTGTTGGAGAATAGTTTCACAGAATCACAGAATTATTACAGCGCAGAAGGAGGCCATTCAGTCCATCATGTCTGCACTGGCTCTCCAATCAAGCAATTCACTTAGTGCCATTCCCCCGCCTCCTCCTCCTCATCCTGCACATTCTTCTTTTTCATATAACAGCCTAATTCCCTTTTTAGTGCTTCAATTGACCTGCCTCCATCACACTCTCAGGCCGAGCATTCCAGACCTTAACTACTCGCTGCATGAAAAGTTTTTCTTCATGTCGCTTTTGCTTCATTCACCAATTACTTTAATTCTGTGCCCTCTTGTTCTTGATCCTTTCACGAGTCGGATCGTGAACATATAGGACAAAATGCGGATAGCATTTGTAGTTTCATAGCTTTACTAGGACATTTATTTTTAAGTAGGGAAAACTGGAATTTATGAGAAGGGAGGGTGAAACAGAATCAAAGAGTTTGAAAGGCCAATTAACTTAACATATGTCTTAGGGAAAACATTGGAAGCTATTATTAAAGACGTTATAAAAGGGCACTTAGAAAAATTCAAGGTAATCAGGCAGAGTCAACATGGTTTTGTGAAAGGGAAATCAAGTTTAACCAATTTATTAGAGTTCTTTGAAGATGTAACATGTGCTGCAGATAAAGGGGAACAGGTGGATCTACTGTACTTAGATTTCCAGAAGGCATTTGATAAGGTGCCACATCAAAGGTTATTGCGGAAAATAAAAGTTAATGATGTAGGGGGTAGCATGGATAGAAGATTTGCTAGCTAATAGGAAACAGAGAGTAAGCATAAATGGGTCATTTTCTGGTTGGTAAGATGTCACGAGAGGTGTGCCACTGAGATCTGTGCTGGGGCCTCAACTTTTTACAATTTATATAAATGAAATTGATGAAAGGGTTGAAGGTATGGTTGCTAAATTTACTGATGGCACAAAAATAGGTAGGAAAGTAAGTTGTGGAGAGGACATAAGGAGGTTTCAGAGGGGTATAGATAGGTTAAGCATGTGGGCAAAGAGCTGGCAAATTGAGTAGAATGTGGGAAAATGTGAAATTGTCCATTTTGGCAGGAAGAATAAAAAAGAAGCATATTATCTAAATGGTGAGATATTGCAGAGCTCTGAGATGCAGAGGGATCTGGGTGTCCTAGTGCATGAATTATAAAATGTTAGTATGCAGGTACAACAAGTAATTAGGAAAGCTAATAGAACATTATCATTTATTGCAAGGGGAATTGAATACAAAAGTAGGGAGGCTATGCTTCAGTTATACAGTGCATTGGTGAGATCACATCTGGAGTACTGTGTACAGTATTGGTCTCCTTATTTAAGGAAGGATGTAAATGCGTTGGAAGCAGTCCAAAGAAGGTTTATTAGACTAATACCTGGAATGGGTGGGTTACCTTATGAGGAAAGGTGAGACAGGCTAGCTTTATATCTGCTGGAGTTTAGAAGAATAAGAAGCGATTTGATTAAAACATATAAGATCCTGAGGGGTCTTGACAGGGTGGATGTGGAAAGTATGTTTTCCCTTGTGGGAGGATCTAGAACTAGGGGTCACTATTTAAAATTAAGGGGTTACTCTTTAAGACAGAGATGAGGAGAAATTTTTTTCTCTCAGAGGGTTGTGAGTCTTTGGAACTCTTCTTCAAACGGTGGTGGAAGCAGAGTCTTTAAATATTTTTAAGGCAGAGGTAGATAGATTCTTGATAAGCAAGGGGGTGAGAGGTTATTGGGGTAGGCAGGAATGTGGAGTTGAGGTTACAATCAGATCAGTCATGATCTTATTGAATGGTGGAGCAGGCTCGAGGGGCTGAGTGGCCTACTCCTGTTCCCAAATTGTATGCTCATATGAAAGGAGGACTCACTTTTGGGGAGAGGAAATATGTAATAACATCACTCTACAAACATAATTCAATGCAGAAATTTGAGGTATAAATGCCATATAGATGCCTTTCGAAGAAAGATGTCCCAATGGGATTTTCCAAGATTTACAAGGGTCTTTGCAAGTTGCAGTGAGCTGTTCATATGCTTTTCACTATTGGGGTCTGGGTTCAAATCTAGTCCACACTGCTGGAATAACAGCTTTCTTTCTCTTGGTGCCATTTCTCGTTTATCCAGAGCTTTAAAAATTCAAAGTTAAAACATCTATTCATACATGGCCTTCATTCCCTACTCAAGCAAATGTCTTGCTACAGCCATCCTGGTCATATTAACAGGGTGATATTTTTAAGTCATTAAACTTTGTTTCACACCTCCTCCCTGCTCCTAGAACCGATATGCCTGGTTTGACCCAGGCATGAAATGCTACCTGGCTTTCTTGACTTGCCTCCCTGAAACAAAGAATTCAGAACATTTCAGAAGAGCATTTAGGTTGTCAAATTTAAATTGAGTTCTTTACTTCATTTGCAGTAAGATTTGCACAATTCACAACTGAATTTACAAATTGTTTGCAATTTCTGAAATTTAATTGACAATTGAGGTCTAGAAAAATGTGAAAAGAGCATTATTGTAGATGTGTCCTGAGCGGCTAACTGTATAATACATAAATAATTTATAATAACTTATAGAGCACTTTATCACATTGGCTAGATTTTGTGGTCAGCGACGAATCAATGGTGCATACTGCTGACCTTGAAGAAAGATGCCCACAAAGATTTAGCAATCTCTGTGTTGTGGATGTCCCATTTCCTGATGCCAGTTTGAATCTGACACCAAGTCAAAGGGATCTACAGTGGGGAAATTGTATGCTCTTCCCACGGGGCAGGTGTGGAGGTGGGGAGAGCATAAAATTGGGTGGGATCCGCCAAAATTAAGTCCGAGGCAGGAAGGCCTGTGAATAGCCTTCCCGCCCCACTGCCAATTGAGGCCCTCAAGTGGGCAATTAATGCCCAATTCAGGGCCTCATCCCGCTGCCACCAAAATTAGCTGGGTGGCCCTATCGCCGCACAGGAAACACAGCACAAAAACCCGTGTGGGCTGCTTCTTGGCTCCTGGGGAGTGGGGTCTCTCGTTAAAAGGCACTTCATGCTTGAACGAGGGACCCGGCTTCAGGTAGGAGGGGCCCGCTGAGAGCCACCCCTCTGCCCCTGCTACCAACCTCCCATCCCCCCCTCCCCCATGACGCCTCGCCCTGCGACGCTCCTAGGCCTTCGGTGTGTGCTCCTCTGGCAGCAGCCACTGCCTTTGCAATGGCGCTGCTGATTCGCCGGCTGAGGACGGGACTTCCATCACCATGTCCTTGATCCCGTGGAAGGTCCGCTGCTGTCTACTTATGTGCCTTGGCACTAGATTCGGCAGGCCTTCCGCAGAAGAGGCGACACTGGGTTCTTGGTGTCGCTTTTTCCAGATGTCGAGACCCCCATCACCAGGCTAAAATCCCAGCCAAGGTGTCCAGCAGGTTATGTAACTAGTCACATTGAGGTATTCTCACAGACTGCAAACCAGTAGTTAAAAACCACTGAATCCCTTCACATTTAATTTCAAATTTTACAGATACTGAAATAAATGATTGGGACACACACATGGGATTATGCTGGAAGCTAAAATATCACAAATAAACTTTAACAAAAATATTATTTTTACAATATGTGGAATATCTTATCACAATGGAGAAATTTGGAATTCTACAGATATAAAATTACACTTTCAGGGCCAGTGAGGTCATTTAGCAGCAATTATGAATGTAATACGCCATTAGAAATTCAATTACATCTCATTCAACAAGATACAACTTTTTCAAGGGTTTTTTCAATGATACTAAGCGTAAAAGTGGAAGTCTTCATCAGTTCAATGATTTTGAACTGTTTGCATTCTGAGGGAACGTCAACAGTGCATCGTCTGGAGAAGCATAGAATTACTTACATCAATTTTTGGATTTCTGCGTTTAACTACACATGTGTGGGGTCCAGAAGTTGCTGTCTGTTTCAGAGGAATAATGATAGTCAACACTGGCAGTTTTGCCATTATTATTAGTGCAAAATCTGTGCCATTAAACTATCAAAGTGCTTCACACATCTTTTTTGAAGCTCAGTGAATGTTGTGCTGCAGGTGTTTGAATAAATTCAGGGGCCTCTCAGTGCTGCTTGTCTGCACTGAGTACTGCTGGAGTGAAGAAGGGAGTTTGATAAGTGCGGGAGTTTGCTAAAGAGGGGAACTATAAATTAATTAAGAAAATAAATTAAATTAAATTAACACAATAAAGATGGCAGGACAGGTGATGTGTTGTGGCTGCAGTATATGGGAGTTCCTGGATGCCATGGCAATCCATGGCAATCATGTCTGTAGTAAGTGTCGACGGCTTGAGGAGCTTCGCTCAGAGTCATTGAGCTGAAGGCTGAGCTGCAGACATCAGGGAGGGGGAAAGTTACCTGGACACTTTGTTCCAGAAGGCAGTCACACCCCTTAGGATAGGGTCATCTGTTTTGGTCAGTGGTCAGGGACAGGTGGGTGTGATTGTGAGTCAGGGAGGTAAGGGGATTGAGAAGGTGGGAGTGGAGGAGTCTCAGCCTTGCAATTGAGCAACAAGTTCGAGATGCTTTCAGCTTGTATGGACAAGAGTGAGGGCTGTAGTATGGATGAGCAGACTCACCATGGTACAGGAAGCCATTCAAGTGGGGGGAGCAAAAAGGAAAGTAGTGGTAGTAGGAGACAGTATAATGAGGGAGATTGACACTGTTTTCTGCAGCAAAGAGTGAGAGTCCAGAAAGGTATGTTGCCTGTCTTTGAGCCAGGTTTCGGGACATCTGCTCAAGGCTGGAGAGAAATTACAGTCGGAGGGGGAGAATCCATTTGTCGTGGTCCATGTAGGTACCAACGACACAGGCAGGACAAGGAAAGAGGTTCTGCATAATCAGTATGAAGATCTAGGCACTAAATTAAGAAGTTGAACCTCAAAGGTAATAATCTCTGAATTATTACCTGAGCCACGTGCAAATTGGAGTAGGGAAAATAAGATTAAAGAAATGAATGCATGGCTCAAAGACTGGTATGGTAGAAGTGGGTTCCAGTTCGTGGAGCACTGGCGCCAATACTGGGGAAACTGGTGGCTATGCCATTGGGATGGTCTACACCTGAACCGTGCTGGGAGCAGAGTTCTAGCGAGCCACATAACTAGGGAAGTAGAGAGGGTTTAAACTAAATAGTGGGGGCAAGGGATCAAATTTAGTAAGATGTGGTAAACCAAAGAGTAAAACAAGAAAGAGAGAAAGGTATTAATATGGGAAAAGGTAATAGACCGTGACAGGAAGGGACAGTGAGTACAAATCTAAGAGTAAATCAGCAGACAAGGCTAGAGCTTACAAAAATAATAAATGGACAAATCTAAAGGCTCTGTATCTGACTGCACATAGCATTCGAAACAAAACAGATGAACTGATAGCGTAAATAGAAATAAATAAGTACGATCTGATAGCCACTACAGAAATGACGTAGATTGAGACCTGAATATTGAAGGGTATATGACATTTAGGAAGGACAGGAAGCTACGAAGAGGTGGAGGGCTGTCTCTGTTAATTAATGATGCTTTTAGCACAATAGAGAGGGATGACCTATGTTCAGGAAACCAGGATGTAGAAGCGGTTTTGGTTGAGATGAGAAATGATAAAGACAAGAAATCACTTGTGGGAGCGGTGTACAGGCCCTCTAACAGTAACCAATGGTAGGACAGGGTATAAAGGAAGAAATAACGGGTGCTTGTCAGAAAGGTACAGAAATAGTCATGGGGGATTTTAATTTACATATATACTGGAAAAATCAGATGGGCAAAGGTAGCCTAGATGAGGAGTTCATAGAATGTTTTCAGGATAGTTTCTGGAGCCAACCAGAGAACAGCTATACTAGACCTGGTATTATGCAATGATATAGGAGTAATTAATGACCTCATAGTGAAGGTGCCCCTAGGCAGCAGCAATCATAATATGGTTGAATTTTGCCATTCAGTTTGAGGGAGAGAAGAGTGGGTCTAAGACTAGTATTTTAAACGTAAATAAGGGCAATTATGAGGGCATGAAAACAGAGCGAGCAAAAGTGAACTGCCAAAGTAGGTTACGGGATTGATCAATAGAGATGCAGTGGCAGACATTTAAGGGAATATTTCAGGATACATAGAATAGAGACATTCCAACAAGAAAGAAAAATTCCAAGAGGAGGACCCACCATCTGTGGTTAACTAAAACAGTTTAAGATAGTATCAAACTTAAAGAAAAAAGCATATAAGTGCGCAAAGATGGGTGGCAGGTCAGAAGATTGGACAGAATATAAAAATCAGCAAAGAATGACTAAAAGATTAATAAGGAGGGAAAAATTAGAGCACAAGAGAAAGCTGGCTAGAAATAGAGATTGTAAGAGTTTCAATAGATATTTAAAAAAGAAAAGAGTTAACAAAGTGAACGTTGGTCCGATAGAAAGTGAGTCTGGGGAATTAATAATGGAAAATAAGGAGATGGCAGATGAATTGAACAGATATTTTGCATCTGAGTAACAATAGATTATACAGGTAGCACCCCAGAAATAGCTGTACATCAAGAAATGGAAGGCAGGAACTCATGAAAATTACAACCACCAGGGAAATGGTACTCAGCAAATCGTTGGAGCTGCAGGCTGACAAGTCCCCGGGTCCTGATGGACTTTATCCTAGGGTCTTAAAAGAAGTCGCTAGTGAGATAGTTGATGCGTTGGTTTTGATTTTCCAAAATTCCCTAGATTTGGGGAAGATTCCATTGGATTGGAAAATAGCCAATGTAACTCCTTTATTCAAAAAGGGAGGGAGATAGAAAGCAGGAAAATACAAGCCAGTTAGCTTAACATCTGTCACAGGGAAAATGTTAGAAGCCATTATTAAAGACATTATAGCAGGGCACTTAAAAAATCAAGGTAATCAGACAGAGTCAACATGGTTTTGTGAAAGGGAAATCATGTTTAACCAATTTACTGGAGTTGTTTGAAAAAGTAACATATGCCGTGGATAAAGGGGAACTGATAGACGTACTGTACTTAGATTTCCAGCAGGCATTTGATAAGGTTCCACATCAAAGGTTATTGTGGAAAATAAAGCTCGTGGTGTAGGGGGTAACATACTGGCATGGATAGAAGATTGGCTAGCTAACAGGAAACAGAGAGTAGGCATAAATGGGTCATTGTCTGGTTGGCAAGATGTAATGGATCAGTGCTGGGGCCTCAACTTTTTACAATTTATATAAATGACTTAGATGAAAGGACCAAAGGTATGGTTGCTAAATTTGCTAATGACACAAAGATAGGTAGGAAAGTAAGTTGTGAAGGGGACATACGGATGCTACAAAGAGATGTAGACCAGTTAAGTGAATGGGTAAAGATCTGGCAAACGGAGTGTAATGTGGGAAAATGTGAAATTGTCCATTTTGGCAGGAAGAATAAAAAAGAAGCATATTATCCAAATGGTGAGACATTGCAGAGCTCTGAGATGCAGAAGGATCTGGGTGTCCTAGTGCATGAATCACAAGAGGTTATTATGCAGGTACAGAAAGTAATTAGGAAAGCTAATAGAATGCTATCATTTATTGTGAGGGGAATTGAATACAAAAGTAGTGAGGTTATGCTTCAATTATTCAGGGCATTTGTGAGACTAAATCTGGAATACTGTGTACAGTATTGGTCTTCTTATTTAAGGAAGGATGTAAATGTGTTGGAAGCAGTTCAGAGAAGATTTACTAGACTAATACCTGGGGAATGGGCGGGTTGTCTTATGAGGAAAGGTTGGACAGGCTAGGCTTGTATCTGCTGGAGTTTAGAAAAGTAAGAGGTGACTTAATTGAAACATATAAGATCCTGAGGGGTCTTGACAGGGTGGATGTGGAAAGGATGTTTCCTCTTGTGAGAGAATCTAGAACTTATAAATAAGTTTATAAATAAGGGGTCGCCCATCTTAGACAGAGATGAGGAGAAATTTTTTCTCTCAGAGGGTCGTGAGTCTTTGGAACTCTCTTCCTCAAAAGGCGGTGGAAGCAGAGTCTTTAAATATTTTTAAGGCAGAGGTAGATAGGTTCTTGATAAGCAAGAGGGTGAGAGGTTAGCAGGGGTAGCCGGAAATGTGGAGTTGAGGTTACAATCAGATCAGTCATGATCCTGTAGAATGGTGGAGCAGGCTAGAGGGGCTGAGTGGCCTACTGCTGCTCCTAATTCGTATATTTGTATGGTCGTCAGTTCTGTTTTGTCTCAATTTCCCTTGCGGTCAGGGCTCCCAGAATATTTATGCTGACCCGAGGTATGGTGAGTAGCTATAGCGACAATGAATAGGACCGGCTGCCATCTGTGCTTTTTAAACTGCTAAAGCCAGTAGATAAAGGGGAAACCTGGAATACGGTTCACTCTGATTGTCAAATATTAACTTCTTCAATATCTGATGGGAGTCGACCACGAGTACAGGGAAAAAAAGATATGAATGACCACCAAATAAATTAGTCTCAACTGTTGCACCTACAGCTATTGGTAAAACTGATCATTTGTTCAGTACTTATAGAAAGAAAGAATTTCACTTGCATAGTGTCTTTCATAACCTCAGGACATCCCAAAGCACTTTACAGCTAATTTAGTACTTTCGAAGTGTAGTTACTGTTGTAATGTAGACAATATGGCAGTCAATTTGCACAAATCAAGCTGTCATAATAAGCAATGTGATAATGACCAGATGATTTTTTTATTGTGGTGTTGATTGAGGAATGAATCGGCCAAGACACAGGGGATAACTCGCTTGCTCTTCTTCAAAATAGTGCCAATGGATCTTTTATATCCACCTGAGAGACCAGACAGGGCCTTAGTTTAACATCTTATCTGAAGGATGGCACCGCCAACAGTATAGCACTCCCTCACCATTGGAGCAACAGTCTGAATGTTTATGTTCTGGAGTCTCTGGAGAGAGACTTGAACCCAGAACCTTCTGATTTTGAGGCAGGCGTGCTGCCAATGAACTATGATTGAGTGAGTAGATCTGCTAAGGAAACTTAACAATTTTGTTGCATTCAAATTGCACAAAAGAAGCAGCTGCATGTTGTTTTGATACAGTCATTCTGATTTGCATTCATTGTGCTAGATTTTGTGGAGGAGGTGGGGCACCTGGCGCTGTGCCGAAAAGGTACGGGGAAACCCCGCCTTGGCCTTGTTGTTCCCCTCCTCCCCCAAAGGATCCTCCAGTGTTTTGAAGCCTAAGTGTCCCGCACCAAGATCCCCATCCCTTTAAAGACGGGGTTTCCACCTCCAAGAGTTGGCAGCTCAGCCGTATTGGTAGCACCACCGGGGAGCGCTGGCCTCTCCCAATATGGCAGAGGCCTTGAACTCAGGTCCAGTGCTGGAATCCTGGACATCAGGTAAGTGAGGCAGGGTCGTTGAGACCAGTCTGGAAGACCCCAGCGAGGGGAGGATGGGAGGATGGTCGTGAAATCCGGGGGGGGGGCGGCTCTGAAGTTGTAAGTTTTGCTGGCGGGTGTCCTCCATGGGCCACAGACTGTCCATGAAGGATGCACCTCCCCAAGCCCACAGGGAGGGTGCCTCATTTTACATGACGCCCTCCCGGTGTGGTAAAGCCACCCTCCACCGTTGGTTAGATCCAAGCAGTGGTGGGAAGAGGCCCTTGAGAGGCTGTTAATAGGCCACTTATGGGCCTCAACTGGCCTCTGGGCAGGAATGCTGTTGTTGGCCTATTCCGCCTCCGCAAAATCCTTGGCTGCAGGGGGGGTGGGGGGGGGGGGCGACACCTCCGCCCCCACCCCACTCCCCCGCCTCCCATCGTGATTCTTTGATGTCTCAGTTGCCATTGCAGCACAAGCAACTTTCACCAGAAGGCTGAATGCTACAGTGGAAGTTCAGAGTTATGCAAGATCATTCTACTGCCATGCAAGCTCAGGATGCTGGCATGCAAGGCCAGACTGTGGCCATCATGGCCATGGAATGCAGTGTTTATAGGGGCTTTCAGAGTGTCACAGCAGTCTAGCAATCTGTCCTTCAACACATTGCTAGGATTGCTGAGGTGCCACCTTGGGGGAGTGGCAATGACTCCATGGGGCACAAACCTGCTGTCCTCTCTCAGAAAAACAATATCCTCCCACCCTGCTGCTCTGCTAGTGCCCTTGCTGTTGTCCACCTCTGACCCCGCCTGAGGTGGGCCCATAAAATCCAGCCCATTATTTCCTATAGAAGGGAAAAACTTTGAAAGCTATTCTCTCTTGATACTCATCAGCAGGTAATCATAAAAGTGTTTTTCACATTGATTACAGCTCTTGATGCAATTGTTTCAGTCCAATGATATTGTCACACCAGTTGAATGATAATTTTCTTTAATCCACTGACTGGAGATCTGAATTTATATTTTTTAAAGTGATTTTAAAAAGGAACAGATAAAAGATGACTTTGCCAGCAGCTTAAGATGGCCACCTAATTTGCAACAGTCTGTCCTACATTGCAAGGCCTGTGAGGTGGAGACAAAATATCTGCTCATCCCAGCAAGAACCAAGACCCAGGAAGTTTAATGGAACTACCTTTAGCAAGAAGAAATACACTGCTAACTACCATGCTTGAATCACTGGGTGACCGTCATGTGACAAGCCCACCTCCCACCCCCCGCGTGAAGCTGGTGTTTCTGTGTAGCAGCAAGGAGAGGCATCTGAACTCTGACATGTGCAGACCCAAGTGGGGGTTCCTCCTCTCTCTCTCTCCCCATTCCAGTTTGCAAGCTTCAAACCCTGCCTGTTGATTGACCACCTTTGCATACTCCAGCTACAATAAGAAACCCCTTTGGAGGAAATCATCCACATTGCTGTCTCCAAGTGACCCACCAAATCAATCATCTACCTCTTCCAACTAAAAGCCTCAGGACCACCAAATTCAGCTAGAAGCCAGCTGAATCACCAACCTCCACAGACAGTATACCCCCTTTTCTATGGACTTTGACTCGAGCAATCTATCCTTCCCCACTCTGTAACCTATTTGTGTGTGTGTGAACCTCTAGTATGTGTGTGTATGAAAGTTGGCGCGTAGTTTATTATTTTAATTACTTTGGTTTCATAACAATAAGGTTAACCTCTTTCTTTGTTAAACTCAAGAAAACCTGTCTGATTGGTTCGTGTTATGATCATACCAAGTGTCATGGAAGTTTTTTTTCCTGTTTAAAACGGTATGCTTTCAAGACTCTGTTTAAAAACATTGTGCCTTTAAGACTGAGAGTTGTTCTCTCCCTGGGCACAGTGTGCCAGCAGCAAGCCTATTTCCTAGGCAATAGCAGGAGAGAGAGAGAGACTTCAAGTGGCATCTGACTATTCCACTCTGGGACACCTCACCAACCAGGAATGTAAATCACCAGGACTTACAACCCGGCTACTTATTTATTTCTAAGAAACATCATTTTTAAACCGGTTAACCATTGGTTTTTGAATGTATGTGTGTGTGCATGAAGGTTAGGATAAAATAAGAAGTTATAAGGTCTTTAGACATAGATTTATCTCAATATTGTTTAAGATTTAGTTTATTCATAAACAGTTAATTTGTTATTGTTTAAAGATACCTGGTTTGGTCTGTTTTATTCTGGGGGGTTAATAAAGTGTTTAAATTGGCTAATTTCCGATAGGTGGGAAAACTTTAATCACTCCTGCCTCGGTCGTAACACCAAGTAGATAATCAAACACCTACTGCATTGGACATTACATCCACTTTAAGAAAAGAATTAAACCTGTTGTGATCAAACAAGGAGAAGGAAAAGAGGGAAGCCCTTCGACCCCTCCTCACCTGACCATAACAATATAATAAATAAAAAATAAGAGAAAACAGTTAGAAGCCAAGGGCTAGTATATGGAGAAAGAAAAAGAGAGAAATAAAGATTCAGAAACCTGCCAGGGCTGGATGATAGCAATACCACTGTCAACAGTATCTGATTCCACCAGCCAGATACAGTAAAAGTGCATTATCATCATTATTTAAACGCTTCTCTTTTTTCATGTGCTCTTAGTAAACTGCATTCAGAGCTTGAAGAAGTTGCGTGTTGAAGATTATATTGACCTTTCTTCCAATTCCCCTCTTTGTCTGCTGGTCTTATAAATAGTGGGTACAAGATCTTATTGACAGCCTCTGAAGCTACTTTCTATATCCTTGCCATTTGTATATAAGATGGCCCTGTCCCCAGTGGACAGATAAGTTGGTGCCAAATTTTCTTGCCTCTATAGCTGTTGCTAAAATTGATGATCTGTTCAATATTTAAGATAGATAAATGCAATTGGTGGGCAAATCCTGGAGGTATAGCCGTATGGTTTTACATTCTGTTCGTAAATATCTACAGCATCATTATCTTTGACAAGATACATACATCTTCAAAATAAAATGTGTCTTTTGCACAAGAATACTCTTGGCAAGTGTTTTTCTCACATGTAGGAAATATAATCATGGCACCTAGATTATGTTTTAATCTGCAACAGTATGGACTCTGTGGGGAAGGTTTAATCTACTGTTGTGCATGATACAAGCAGCCTGACATTCCCATAGAAGTAGCTCTTGGACTATTGTGTAAGACTTGAAAAGAGAGACAAACATATTTAAAGAAAAATGTGATGAAAGGGATGATGAATTTAAAGTTAATGTTTCATGTGATATTTGAGATAAGAAGAACTATTTTTTTCTGTAATAGATATCTAGAACAGGCTCCTAGCAAAAGCAATTGATGCAACTGTGGTCATTTGGGTAGACTTCTGTATTATATTTTCATATGCCTACATATATAGGATAGAAGTGATGTTTTGAAAGTGCTTCTGTTTTTGTTAAAAATATGTTTTGAGGAATTCATAGTCAAAATGAAGGAATGTTGGACCAGTTTTATTTTCAAGAGGGTCATCAAGAGGATACTGAAAGAACTAGTTTGGCAACACCATTTACTGGTTGTCACATGACTCAAGTTAAAAATAGAACAGAAACCCCTGGTAACTGGGAAGATGTAGGCAGAGAAGTGACAGTCTCATGCCCCTTGACAGGGCAAGCCTACTGAAAAAGTGTCACGGAGGAAGAGACCAGATTCTTGCTGAATGTTTAAAGAGTCAAGCCTGTAGATGGAGAAGAGAATTCCTAAGCAAGGAGAGAAGACCTAGTTCAGCTTTTCAACACCTCTCTGAAAGACCCTGAGAAGTCCATTGTGTCAACTCATCTCATCTCCTGTTGTTGAAGAAAAGCCTGCTAAATTAATTCTCAACGCCGTCTGAAAAGAACTGTTCTAAAAGATCCCAGTGACTCATCTACGTGCACTCGGAGGCTAGACTGTATGCCAGTTTTGGAACACAATGTATCTCATCTACTGTTTGCTTCAAAAATGAGCAAGTATTCAGCCCAGGTGTTTTTTGTCTATAACAGAGCTCCGAACAAAAATCCCTTTGATTTTTCCGGTTATCCAGTGTATGTGTGTGTGTGTGTGTGTGCATGAGTATGAGGGGCTAAGGTAAAGGGAACTTTAAAATTTAAATTTGTGTGTTTATGCTTTAATTCATTACTTGTTAAGACTTGTTTTATAAAAAACTGTATAATTTTGTTGTTCATTAAAGAAACCTGGATAGTGTGTTTTATTCTGGGAAAAATAGAGTATATGATTGACCGTATTGGTAAGTGGGAAAATTTAAAGATATGTCGCGCCTCTTGGAGAAGTGGAACTAGAAGAAATAGTGCACTCTTCCCGCCTTGGTCATAACAACATATCTAAAGAAAAATGTGATGAGAGGGATGATGAATTTAAAGTTAATGTTGCATGTGATATTTGAGATAAGAAGAAACATTTTTTTCTGTAATAGATATCTGGAACAGGCTCCTAGCAAAAGCAATTGATGCAACTGTGATCATTTGGGTAGACTTCTGTATTATATTTTCATATGCCTACATATATAGGATAAAAGTGATGTAAAATGGTTTTCAGCCAGCTATAGCTGAAAAAGAGCTACTTCATCCTGTTCCAGGAAAGTTCCCAATATGTGAAACTATCCAAATATATCCAATTGTAGTGAGAGGCAGCCAGTCTTCATTGTTAGTGCATGCGCCTGTACTCAGAAACTGATCAAGTCAGAGAGTGCTTTCTTTGAAATCCAAGGCCGCAAACTGGAGGAAGTAGATACAATTCATTATCTTAAATAGCTATACCTCAGAGTGCTTTGTTCCAAGTCACAAATGCAAGCCGGGGAGTGGAGCAGCACAAAAGGCAAGGCCTGAAGTGGAGCAGCACAAAAGGTGAGGCCAGGAGTGGAGCGAAGTAGCATAAAAGGTGAGGCCGGGAGCAGGCTGTCTCTCTGGCTGTGAGTCTGAACCATATGGGAGGAAAAATATTGCAAAGTGATGTCACAGCTCAAGGAGCCACATGGGGTGAGCATACTGGCAATCTTTTAATTTAATTTAAATTAATCAACCATGAAATAAGACTAGATCAATTAATTAGTATAAGAACTAAAGTCAATTTGATAGTTTGTCGTATAATGACAATTAGTGTTCAATTAATTAATCAGATCTAGGGGAGAAGGTTGAAATTAAATAACAAGGGATAGTAACACTAAAGGGTTCAGAACTTTTTAGTAACTTACAGTCTGATGAATATAGATAATAAGAATTAAGTAAAAACAAATAAGTTAACCTCTTAATCAAAGACCCTAACTCACTTTGCAGTACTGGTGAATTCGGTGATACCATCAAACTTTCAGTTTCTTTGTGACTTAACTTTCTTTCTGACTTTCTCCTGGGACTGTAGGAACTTGGACTACAGGAGGTTTCTCATGCTCTCCCTTTGTCAGATTTCCTCTTTCAAGCAAATGACCTACATGACACTGACAGAGTCTCTCCTCAGTCGTTACTAGATATGTGAATACACCTCATCTTTTTACAACAACTCCAAACACATACTTCTTATCACCTCGGTGGTTTTTCACCAATACCTTCTGACCAACACTGAACTCTCTAAGTTTCATGCCTCGAGTATCATGACTCATTTTCTGACAGCAACACTTCTGGCAACCCATAAATTGCAGACCAACTTCTCAAAACCTCAATAGTTTTGGCACTTGTGGTGTTGGGCATAGACTCAACATTTATCCACTTGCTATAGCTATCGATCAAAACAAAATACTCTTTCCCTTTCACGTCAAAGAAATTGACAGGTACTCGTTCCAATGGTTATCTTGTGTTTGACCATGAAATGAAAGGAACCTTGGTTGTATCATTTCTCATTCTAAGACTCACTTCACAACTTTTCACCAACTCTTCAATATCTCTATCTTTGGATACCAAAAGTAGCTTCTTGCTACTGCTTTCATATGGACTAACCCTGTGTGCTTTTGATGAAGTCCTGCTAACAATCTCTCCCGAAACCTTGGCGGAATAATAACTCTTAAACCCCATAGGAGGCAGCCTTGATCTACAGTCAGTTTATTTCTACATGTGAAATACTCCTGCAATTTCCTATCATCACACTCTTTGGACCAGCCCTTCATAACATAATTAAGTACTTTACTGAGCACCACATTGTTGCGAGTTTCTTCACTAATTTTTCTGGCATGTCATTTGTATATGTAAAGTAATTCACAGGTAACTCATTTACTAAACTGAATCAGTCTTCATGGGAAATCTTGAAAGAACGTCCGTATTTGGACAATCTGCTGACTTACGATATTTAATATTGTACTGATGGGCATCAAAATCAATGCCCATCTCTGAAGCCATGCAGTCACTAGAGATGGTACTCCCTTCTTTGAACCAAATATGATTGTCAGGGCTTGGTGATCAGTTAACAAAATGAACTTCCTACCATACAGGTACTTATGGAACTTTGTAACACCATATATGATCGCTAATGCCTCTTTCTCAACTTTTGAGTAATTTTTCTCTGACTTTGTTGAAGTATGTGAAGAATATTCGACAGGCTTCTCCACACTGTCTTCCATTATGTGAGATAACATCACACCTAACCCCTGTGGTGAGACATCACACGTTAAAACCAATGGTTTCTTGGAATCATAGTGGGTCAAAACAGCACCACTAGTCAGTACTTACTTCAATTCTTCAAATGCTTTCTGACACTCCCAATCTATTCCATCTATTATTTGTATTAGCTAAGTCGGAGATGAACTTAGAATAATATACAGCAGTTCTTATGAATGCTCTAAGTTCTTCTTTGTTCTCTGGTCTCTTTGCTTTCAAAATCCCCTCAAACTTCTTCTACTTTGAGTGGATACCTTCATCTATTCGGTGACACAGGTATGTTACAATTGACACCATGAAATAACACTTGTGCTTTTTAGCTTTAATGCCATATTCTTGAAGTTGATCTAGGACTTTGTTCAACCTTACAATATGCTCTTTCTCTGTCTTGCTTCTAATTAAAATGTCATCCAAGAAGCAGCACACTCCTTTCATTCCATTTAGTACCTAATTCATGATGCTCTGGAACACTGTGGGAGCGGTAGATATCCCAAATGGTAACCTTTCGTACTGGTACAACCCTTTGTGTATATGAATGGTAAGCAATTTCTTGCTCATGTCAGTTAATTCTAATAGCAAATATGCATTTGACAGATCTATCTTACTGAACACCTTCCCATTTGCTAAATTAGAAAACAAATCATCACTAGTAGGCAGTGGGTAAGTATAATTTTCAAACACCTTATTTACCATTTGCTTATAATCTCCAAATGCAAACAGACCTGTCTGCTTTTGAACTACTACAATGGGTGTGGCCCTTTCACTGCTCTTCACCTTCTTAATTGCCCCTGTTCTTTATAATCTATCCAGCTCTTTTCTTTCTGCTTCTACCTGTGCAGCATAGGCCTAGCTTTGCAAAATGTTGGTTGTATATTGTCCTTTATTTTGACTTCGGCCTTGTGATGCCTAATTTTATCATTTGGTCCTCCTTGCTCAAAGACCACTTTTTGCTCTCTTCGCACTTCTACAATGTCAGACATAATCTTACTGATCCCTACTGTAAATAACTTGGCCCAGTTTAAATGTATTTTCTTAAGCTAATTTTTTCCCATCATGGAGACTTTGTTCCCTCCTACAAGTAGTAAGGACAAGTAATAGGATGCATCATTGTATTCCACCCTAACACTAACTTCACCTAACCCTGTGTTGTACGTTTGTTTAGTACGCTGCCACCTGAATATGCTTAGTTAGTCCAGTTTAGTGAGATTCCTTAGTCTGGAGTAATTAGAACATTAACCTTTATTACAACTAGGTACAGCTTCACACCAGTCAGTGTGACTCCTCTAAAGGCACGCTGCATCTATCTTCAAGTCTCTCTCACATGTGATCTCTTACATCATCATGGTAGGAGGTATTCTTTACACTGTCTCAATATTAATCCTTTCAGACTCTTATACTACATCTCCCCCAAGTATTTATCCAAATATATATCTTTACATACATTCATTTTTTATTTACATACTACCCCATCTCCCCCCAAGTATCTGACTTCATAGATTCAATCTATCAGGAGGCTTCACAACTCTCCCTGATCTTGTTGTTCATAAGATGTGGAAGATTGGTAATCTTTCTCTGAACTCTTGTTTCTTGACTTCATTGACATTTGTAGTATCCGGTGCCTTCTGAATTCCAGGTTTAACATCTGATTCATCCAAATGTATGACTGATTGGCGTCTTTGATGAATAGGTATTAGATTCCTTCTGTTTCTTCTTATAATACCTTCTGAAGTTCTTACTAAATAAGATCGTTGTTGATTCTCCTCTCTCTTGACAATTACTCCTTCTCTGCTTTGGTCTCAGACCCATACCTTTTGCCCTTCTGACAACTTTGGTAGTTCCTGGTACGGTATTTCCTGTTATATTGATAGGCTTATTCCATTTGGTAAAACTTTTCTCTGTCTTGAACTCTCTGATAACTGTGGACATGTAGCCCTGGAAGTAACTTGTTGGGTCGGATTGGAAGTTGCGTTTGAAGTTTTTTCCCATTAACAGTTCGGATGGTGCTAATCCGCATTACAATGGAGTAGTTCTGTAATTCAGAAGTGCTGTTTGAAAATCTTGATTTTTCTTTAACACTGCTTTAATAGTTCTGACTGCTCACTTAGCTTCTTCATTAGATTGTGGATACCTAGGGGAACTTGTTACATGTACAAATCCACAGTTTTCCGCAAAGAGCGTGAAATATTCGTTTGCAAATTGTGGTCCATTATCAGACATTATCTGATCAGGTATACCATATGTTGCAAAGATTTCTTGTAACACTTGAATGACTGCTTCAGCTGTTGTTGTGTACATACGTTTAACCTCGAACCACCTGGAAAAGTAATTGACTACAATCAGATAGGATTTTCCGTTAGAGATGACTAGATCCATCGCTAGACATTCCTACGGTCTGGTTGGGAGTTGGGTTGAGATAAGAGGTTTTTTTTGATTCTCTCTGCACAGCACATACGTGGCAATCTGAAATCATTTCTTCTATATCTTTCAATATTCTTGGCCACCACACGGACACCTGAGCCCCTGCTCTACATTTAGTTATACCCATATGACCCTGGTATACGCTCTCCAATATATGTTTAGTTTAGAGATACAGCACTGAAACAGGCCCTTTGGCCCACCGAGTCTGTGCCGACCATCAACCACCCATTTATACTAATCCTACACTAATTCCATATTCCTACCATCTCCCCACCTGTCCCTATATTTCCCTACCACCTACCTATACTAGGGGCAATTTATAATGGCCAATTAACCTATCAACCTGCAAGTCTTTTGGCATGTGGGAGGAAACCGGAGCAGTGCTGGGACCACTGTTGTTTGTGATATACATTAATGATTTGGAGGAAAGTATAGGTGGACTGATTAGCAAATTTGCAGACGACACTAAGATTGGTGGAGTAGCAGATAGTGAAGGGGACTGTCAGAGAATACAGCAGAATATAGATAGATTGGAGAGTTGGGCAGAGAAATGGCAGATGGAGTTCAATCAGGGCAAATGCGAGGTGATGCATTTTGGAAGATCCAATTCAAGAGTGAACTATACAGTAAATGGAAAAGTCCTGGGGAAAATTGATGTCCAGAGAGATTTGGGTGTTCAGGTCCACTGTTCCCTGAAGGTGGCAACGCAGGTAAATAGAGTGGTCAAGAAGGCATACGGCATGCTTTCCTTCATCGGACGGGGCATTGAGTACAAGAGTTGGCAGGTCATGTTACAGTTGTATAGGACTTTGGTTCGGCCACATTTGGAATACTGCGTACAGTTCTGGTCGCCACATTATCAAAAGGATGTGGATGCTTTGGAGAGGGTGCAGAGGAGGTTCACCAGGATGTTGCCTGGTATGGAGGGCGCTAGCTATGAAGAGAGGTTGAGCAGATTAGGATTATTTTCATTAGAAAGACGGAGGTTGAGGGGGGACCTGATTGAGGTGTACAAAATCATGAGAGGTATAGACAGGGTGGATAGCAAGAGGCTTTTTCCCAGAGTGGGGGTTTCAATTACTAGAGGACACGAGTTCAAAGTGAAAGGGGAAAAGTTTAGGGGGGATATGCGTGGAAAGTTCTTTACGCAGAGGGTGGTGGACACCTGGAACGCATTGCCAGCGGAGGTGGTCGATGCGGGCACGATGGAGTCTTTTAAGATGTATCTAGACAGATACATGAATGGGCAGGAAGAAAAGAGATACAGAACCTTAGAAAATAGGCGACATGTTTAGAGAGAGGATCTGGATCGGCGCAGGCTTGGAGGGCTGAAGGGCCTGTTCCTGTGCTGTAATTATCTTTGTTCTTTGTTTTTTGTTCACCCGGAGGAAACCCACACAGACACAGGGAGAACTTGCAAACTCCACACAGGCAGTACCCAGAATTGAACCCGGGTCGCTGGAGCTGTGAGGCTGCGGTGCTAACCACTGCGCCACTGTGCCGCCCAGAGTGCCTCTGGAATCGCCAGTCTCTCATCATATACCAGCAAATCATCCACTATGGTAAAGTGTTTTCTGTGTTTGAAGAAAATTATCACCCTCTTACCCTTGGGGCTCTGTTGTGGCCATCCTTGCCTGCAATATTCGGGGATTTTGATGCAGTCTTCACCTTGCATCTGCACATTCCGTTTGCTGAACGGAAGTAGGAAGTGGAAATTTGCTAATGGCTTTCGTCTTTTGTGGTACTGCCATTATGCTGCTACTGCTGAAAATGTGTCCTAAAAAATGAATGGCTGTTTTTGAAAACTTGCATTTCTCAGGAAGTGAGTCATACAACACTGAAACAGGCCCTTCAGCCCACAGAGTCTGTGCTGTCCTACATTAATCCCATTTTCCCTCTCACATCCCCCACTAGCTACCGACACTAGGGGAAATTTTTATTTTTACAATGGCCAATTTACCTATCAACCCACAAGTCTTTGGCATGTGGGAGGAAACCAGAGCACCCAGAGGAAACCCACACAGTCACAGGGAGAACTTGCAAACTCTGCACAGGCAATACCCAAAACCGGACCTGGGTCGCTGGAGCTGTGAGGCTGCAGTGCTAACCACTGCACCACTGTGCCTTCAGCCTGCAGATGATTCAAAACCACTGTAACCCTCAGGATATGTTCTTCATTGGATTCACTGTGAGCTAAGATGTCGTTCATATGACTATTATACCTTCAAGGCCCTGTAGAAAATTTGACATAGTTCTTTGGAATATTTTCGGTGCTGTCGTGATACCGAATGGTAGACAGTGAAAACAAAATCTTCCTAATGGAGTAATAAAAGTTGTCAAAAACTTTGATTTCTTATTCAATGGAACTTGTCAAAAGCCATTATTCGCGTCAAGCTTCGTAAAGACTGTACTTCTGGATAAACTTTGCCAAGCTTTTGTCCACTGAGAACATCGGATGAACTTCCCGTGGCACCGCCTTATTAAGTTAAGTTGACATAAATGCGAAGATCACTTTTAGGTTTAGGAACTGGAATCATTCCTGAACACCTCTCTGTAGGTTCAGTAACAGGAAAATGACTTCCATCCTGGTGATGTCTTCTAATTGATGTTGGACTTGCTTCATTAGTGGGTGTGGAATCTTTCTAGGCATGAAAAGACAAACTGGTTTAGTATCTATTGACAAAGTAATACTATATTCGGTCTTCAGTCTCCCTAGACCAGTAAACAATTTTGGGAATTCCTCTTGGAAGTGACTCCTAATTCTTGTTCCTTAACTCCTTCCACTTTCTTTACAAGATGAAGGCCAACACAAGCTCTTCTACTTAAGAGCGAGAATTCCTGATTCCTTAGAACATACAGTGTTTTTAATATTTGCATTCCCTTGTACTGGAGTGTTGCCTGTAGCTTCCCCAAATTCAACCCGTCCTGAGCCATGTAACTGAGTCTCTGTCAGTTGCGGAAAATGTGTTGATAACCATGGATCTTTGTCTAATAAGACCGTTACACTTGTGCCGGTGTCCGGTGTCTAGTTTAAAATTATTGACATATCTGTTGACATATATATCTGCAGAACAAAATGTCTTATGCCAAGAAAGTGTTTTGGTTGCTCTCTTGAAAGGTTTAATGGTATCTGTTGCTTCCCCATCCCCCATTGCACGTTTTTTCTGGTGCTTCTTTTACAGCCCTCTGGTTAAGGAACTTTGCTGGCAGTTTCCTGAACCAAGGTCTTTCTTTACCTCTTAGGATTGCTCTGTTGTTCTTGCGGACCTCTCACCAGCTGAATAGCTTTTTCTAGGATGAGGTCTTCTTTAGAATGCAATAAATCTGATAGGGATTCATCAGCATTACCTACTACAATCCTATGACTGCAAGGTAAAACTGTTGTGATAAAGCCTGAATTGTAATGGCAGCGTTGATCAGATCCTTAATAACGCAGTTAGAAAAATATCTGGTTGGAAACAAAGTTATCAAAAAAAATCCTTAAATCTCATAATAATATGAAGTCAAATAACTTAATTAGTAGAATAATTTATGTACCTTGGAGACACTTCAGTTACAGATATCTTCCACACTCATTAGTAACTATCCAAGATACTTGACAGCAGAACCATAATCCTTTACAATAATGGTGACATCCCTCATGGAGTGTTATAATTATGATAACTAAAACTGTTAGTGTATCTTTCATTCCCATGCAGAATATTTGTACGTCATGTTTTCAGTATTCCTGTCTTTGTTAATTTATGAAATTACATGTGAGTAAAAGGTAAATATAAGGTTATATCTGATCCATAATTTCCACTAGAAATCACTGTTACTTGGGTCTGATTTGGTATCCGTAGTTTCACATGAACTGAATAACACTTTTTACTAAAGCTTACTTTTCCACTAGAATTGTTGCAGGTAGGAATTTTGACCCTTAAGATGCCTGCCCCATAAAATGAAAACAATGAGTTTAATTTAATTTCAAAGTGATTCTTAAGGCAGTAACAATCTTGAGACTCAAATGGTAATTATAAATCAGTTGAGCTTTACACATAATGATGTGCCTTCCCATTTGCTTGATTGCTTGTTTAGAGATGGTCTGGTTTATGAAGTAATAAAATATTGCATAACAATCCATTCTTTTTGAACGTTTTGGTTCACATTCACTTTGGGTTTGTGTGAGACAAAGAACTTCTATCAGCACTGAGAGCTAATAACATAAAGCTAAACACTATAGCTCATAGACATGTCAGATCAAGAACAAATTTATAATCTTTATATATAGAAATCTTTTTCCCTGTTCTCTTCTGAAGGTGATGACTCATACAGGGATATCTTTTCAGTGGTGAAGCTTGCCCAAATGACCACTCTTTATGTAGAGTCTCATCCAATTCTCGTCCACACACATGCTCTTACTAGAAGGAATCAATCGATAACTCAGAAGTGGGAAAACTGGCTAATTTACCTTCCTTTTTAGCCCAGAGCACTGAAGCTAATTGCAGCATCACCACCACAGACATTAACTGTTGGCATAAATTAGCAATTGAAGCTCTAAGCTTCCTGATCTATATATTTCAGTTGGAAACTGGGCAGTACATTTACCAAGTAAGCCATTGGGGTAATCCCTTTCTTAATACAGTGCTCCCCTCAGCATTACTGTGTGGGTTTGTTACAATGCTGGCGGGGTAAATTATATAAATATTACAACATAATGGCCGGAATTTTATGTTGGGCAGGAGGCCGCACCCACTGGCCGAAAAGTCGGTGGCAAGCCTGCCTCCGCTGGGCCTAGGGAGCCAAGCCAGGATTTTTTGCTCCCCAAGCCCTTAATTGGTCTTTGGCGGGACATCCATGTCTTTGAGGCAGGAAGTTCCGCCGCATGGAGCTGCCGGCCAATCAGCGGCCGGCAGCTTTTAGTCTCAGCTAACTATACCCAGCCATCGGAAGCAAGAGGAAGGATGTCCCCAGAACTCAGATAAATTTCTGGGGCCTCATCAGGGACGATTGGCCGGGCCCCGGCGAGGCATCGATGGTTTGGTTGGAGTTGGGGGGTGAGTGGAGTGTTGCGTGTTGGGGGCAGTTGGGGCTTTGGTGGCGGCTCTCTGTGGGGCACAGTGTGCCTGATCAGGAGGACCCACCCCCAGCCTGCAAGAAGGCCCGCTGGTTTTACCAGGCAGGGTTCTTTGGGCTTTTGCCATCCGGGCGCCGTGGGTAAAATAGCAGCAACGGCGGGAGGAGTCCCTTAAGTGGCAGTTATTTGGCCACTTAAGGGCCTTGATTGACCTGGGGTGGGCAGGCAGTTTCTTGCTGTTGCCACCCTGCGTAAAATTGCGGTGGAGGCAGGAAGGCGTTAGGAATGGTCCGTCAGCCACCAGCCTGCTTGTTGGGGGGCTGTAAAATTCTGGCCAATGTTTTCATGATAAGAAGTGTGTCATTTGAGGACATCATTTCAAATTATCTAAAAGAAAAATGTCTGTTAGAATCTTCCAGAGCGTAGAATCATTAATGTTAATTACAGGATTCTATTTGTGACTCCTTTTAAGAAGTTTTTCTTGAGATCTTTATTTGCAAAATGTAGAGGGTTCCTCAGAGACTTGAGCTATTTTGCTTACAAGAAGAAATTAGGTCAGCAACTACTCCTAAAGATATGGGATGCTGCATGATTTATTTACTAAGCTTGAGTGCAGCTAAAAGGATAATGTGTATTAGCAGGTATTCCCATTTACTGTCTGAGATCTCAGGAGTTTAAAGCTGTATTTGACAAACATAAGTGCTTTGATATTGTTGCAAAATGGTTCCACTGCACACTGACTAATCTACCATATAGAGTTGAAAAAGAAATGCATACATTTGATAAACATATGCAAGAAGACCTGCCAAAATGACAAGAGATAACTCAACATTGACTGTAAAGAAGATCTTAACTATATTTTGTAGGCAAGCTTCTGACAGAACATGTACTCTTTTTTTCTTTTGTTTGATAAGTTTACTATCAGTTAAGCAAGGAGATTTGGAAATATTATGGTGTGTTCTCTTTTTGTGTATATTCTTGTCAACACAAGCAATGAGAGTATGAGAAAATGGGCAATTGAAAAATCAAAGCTTGTGTGCTCTACATTAAAAAGTATGAATTTTAGAAATGATACCACTCCTACAAAAGTAGGATTTTCTTTTTTAACTAACCCTGTGATTCAGAATCCAGCTTTTATGATTAATTTTGAGCCATACAATTGCAGCAGACAAGTTCAGGATAACAATATTTGCTCAGTGAAAAGCTCAAATCAAGCAGAGCACCTTACTTGTAGTTTATGTTCACAGTGCACTTCTCTAAGTGTAGCAACATTTTCTGCAGTTGTGCAGATATAGCAAGTTTCTTCACATTAGTTTTCAAAGATTTCTGATTAATCTCAGGGCCCAAAATTCCAAGATGTTTCCTCCATTAGTGGCAGTGTGGTGGAGTGAAGCCACAAGTCAGTGCAGGTCAGAGTGCAGCTCCAACAACATTTAAGCAGCTCGACACCATCCAGGACAAAGCCAGGACATTTGATTTGCACCCAATCCACAACCATTCACTCCCTCCGCCACCAATGCACAGTGGCAGCAGTGTTTACCATCTACAAGATGCAGTGCAGTAAAGCACCAAGGCTCCTTAAACAGCACCTTCCAAACCCGCGACCTCTACCACCTAAGAGGACAAGGGCAGCAGATGCATGGAAATACCACCACCTGCAAGTTCCCCTCCAAGCCACACACCATCCTGACTTGGAACTATATCGGCATTCGTTCACTGTCACGGGTCAAAATCTTGGAACTCCCTTCCTAATAGCACCGTGTGTGTACCTACCCCACATGGTCTGTAGCATTTCAAGAAGGCATCTCACCACCACCTTCTCAAGGGCAATTAGGGATGGGCAATAAATACTGGCCTAGCCAGCGATGCCCAAACGAATAAAAATAAAGCCCCTGACCTTCCATGGACGCCACCATGGACACAAGCAATTAAGAAGGCTAATGGTATGCTAGCCTGTACCGCAAGAGAATTCAAGTACAGTAGTAGTGAAGTCTTCCTTCAATTGTATAGAACCTTGGTCAGACCGCACTTGCAGTACTGTGTGCAGTTTTGGTTCCCTTACCTTAGGAAGGATATTATTACCATAGAGGGAGTGCAACAAAGGATCACCAGACTTGTTCCCAGGATGACGGGACTGTCCTATGAAGGGAGACTGAGGAAACTGGGCATGTATTCTCTGGAGTTTCGAAGAATGAGAGGTGAGCTCATTGAAACCGACAAAATATTCAAAGGGATAGACAGGGTAAATGCAGCTAAGATGCTTTCCCTGGTTGGGGATGTGGTCATTGGCACTTTCCAGAGTGGGCCAAAAGACACCTGGGAGAACATATCAAATAAATAAATTGAAAACATCACTTTCAGTCACAAAATTCCCAACTAATATTTCTCCACGCTAGCCCAAGGACACCGATGCAATTGAATTACCCAATCTGCAAATGCTGCACAGACTACAGATAATACTGAATGGCTGAAAAATTGGGCTCCGTAGCACCACTGGTGCCATGCTATCGAAGAGCCAAACTCAAAAAATGGCAGCCAGAATGTTTCCAGCGCATCCAACATGGCCTGTGTGCCATGCCCTGACTGTCGGGGTCAGCGCAAGTATACCGTGCATGTACCGGAAGCATGCAGAATGGACAGATTGTGACATCAAGTAGCCTCTATTCCTGATTCGGCATGTGATCTGCCATTTTGGATCACACAGGTCCAGTTAACGCCCTGGCAGCAGAGAGGGGAAGCAGTGTACAGAGGGAGGAGGAGGACGACTCTTAACATGAGGCCTACCCATCAAGGGTCTTTCAGGAGCACTTGTCCTACCTGCACTTCAGCCAGGAGCAGTGGCTGATGTGCATGCTTTTCACCAAGGCAATGGTCACTGAACTGTGCCACCTCCTACAAGCCCAACCTGCAACCTCACAACAGGATGAGAACAGTGCTGCCAGTGGCCATCAAGGTCACCATTACCCTCAATTTCTACACCTGTGGATCTTTCCAGCTGGGAGCAGGTGACATTAGCAACATCTCATAGTTCACTGTTCATCACTGCAGCAGGGAGCTGACAGTAGCCCTGCATAGGAGAGGAAAATTCATACTTTTTTTTATTCACTCATTGGATGTGGGTGTCGCTGACCAGGCCAGCATTTATTGTCCATCCCTAATTGCCCTTGAGAAGGTGGTGTTGAGCTGCCTCTTGAACCACTGCAGTCTGTGTGAGGTAGGTACGCCCACAGTGCTATTAGGAAGGGAGTTCCAGGATTTTGACCCAACGACAGTGAAGGAATGACGATATAGTTCCAAGTTAGAATGGTGTGTGGCTTGGAGGGGAAATTGCAGGTGGTGGTGTTCCCATGCATTTGCTGCGCTTGTCCTTGTATGTGGTAGAGGTTGCGAGTTTGGAAGATACTGTCTAAGGGCCCTTGGTGCATTGCTGCAGTGCATCTTGTAGATGGTACAGACTGCTGCCACTGTGCATCGGTGGTGGGGTAGTGAATATTTGTGGATGGGGTGCCAATCAAGTGGGCTGCTTTGTTCTGGATGGTGTCGAGCTTCTTGAGTTTTGTTGGAGCTGCACCTATACAGGGAAATGGGGAGTATTCCATCACACTCCTGACTTGTGCCTTGCAGATGGTGGACGGGCTTTGGAGAGTCAGGAGGTGAGTTACTTGTTGCAGGATTCCTAGCCTCTGACCTGCTCTTATAGCCACAGTATTTATATGGCTACTCCAGTTCGGTTTCTGGTCAATGGTAACCCCCAGAATGTTGATAGTGGGGGATTCAGTGATGGTAATGCCATTGAATGTCAAGGGGAGCTGGTTGGATTCTCTCTTGTTGGAGATGGCCATTGCCTGGCACTTGTGTGGCATGAATGTTTCTTGCCACTTATCAGTCTAAGACTGGATATTGTCCAGGTCTTACTGCATTTCTTCAGTATCTGAGGAGTCGGGAATGGTGAATGAACATGGTACAATCATCAGTGAACATCCCCACTTCTGACCTTAAGATTGAAGGAAGATCATTGATAAAGCAGCTGAAGATGGTTGGGCCTAGGACAGTTCCCTGAGGAACTCCTGCAGTGATATCCTGGAGCTGAGATGATTGACTTCCAACAACGACAATCATTTTCCTTTGTGCTAGGTATGACTCTAACCAGTGGAGAGTTTTCCCCCTGATTCCCATTGACTCCAGTTTTGCTAGGGCTCCTTAATGCCATACTCAGTCAAATGCTGCCTTGATGTCAAGGGCAATCACTCTCACTTCACGTCTTGAGTTCAGCTCTTTTGTCCATGTTTGAACCAAGGCTGTAATGAGGTCAGGAGCTGAGCGGCACTAGCGGAACCCAAACAGAGCATCACTGAGCAGGTTATTGCTAAGCAAGTGCTGCTTGATAGCACTGTCGATGACATCTTCCATCACTTTCCTGATGATTGAGAGTAGACTGATGGGGCGGTAAGTGGCGGGTTGGACTTGTCCTGCTTTTTGTGTACAGGACATACCTGAGCAATTTTCCACATTGCCGGGTAGATGCCAGTGTTGCAGCTGTACTGGAACAGCTTGACTAGGGGCGTGGCTAGTTGTGAAGCTCATGTCTTCAGTACTATTGCCGGAATGTTGTCAGGGCCCATAGCTTTTGCAGAATCCAGTGCCTTCAGTCATTTTTTGATATCATGCGGAGTGAATCGAATTGGCTGAAGTCAGGTATCTGTGATGCTGGGGACCTCAGGAGGAGTCCGAGATGGATCATTAACTGGGCACTTTTGGCTGAAGATTGTTGCAAATGCTTCAGCCTTATCTTCTGCACTGATATGCTGGGCTCCTCATCATTGAGGATGGGGATATTTGTGGAGCCACCTCCTCCAGTTAGTTGTTTAATTGTCCACCACCATTCACGACTGGATGTGGCAGGACTGCAGAGCGTAGATCTGATCCATTGGTTATGGGATCGCTTAGCTCTGTCTATCATGCTTATACAGTTTGGCACGCAAGTAGTTCTGGGTTGTAGCTTCACCGGTTTGACACCTGATTTTAAGGTATACCTGGTGCTGCTCCTGGCATGCCCCCCTGCACTCTTCATTGAACCACGGTTGATCTCCCGGATTGATGGTAATGATAGAGTGGGGGATATGCCGGACCATGAGGTTACAGATTGTAGTTGAGTGCAATTCTGCTGCTGCTGATGGCCCACAGTGCCTCATGGATGCCCAGTTTTGCATTGCTAGATTTGTTCAAAATCTATCCCATTTAGCACGGTGGTAGGGCCACACAGCATGATGGAGGGTATCCTCAATGTGAAGGCGGGACTTCGTCTCCACAAGGCAGTCCGGTGGTCACTACTACCAATACTGTCATGGATAGATCTGCGGCAGGCACATTGGTGAGGACGTGATCAATTATGTTTTTCCCACTTGTTAGTTCCGTCACCTCCTGCCACAGACCCAGTCTGGCAGCTATGTCGTTTAGGACTCGACCAGCTCGGTCAGTAGTGGTGCTACTGTGCCACTATTGGTGATGGACATTGAAGTCCCCCACCCAGAGTACATTCGGTGCCCTTGCCACCTTCAGTGCTTCCTCCAAGTGGTGTTCAACATGGAGGAGTACTGACTCATCAGCTGAGGGAGGATGGTAGGTGGTAATCAGCAGGAGGTTTCCTTGCCCATGTTTGACCTGATGCCATGAGACTTCATGGGGTCTGGAGTCGATGTTGCGGACTCCCAGGGCAACTCCCTTCCGACTGTGTACCACTGTGCCGCCGCCTCTGGTGGGTCTGTCCTGCTGGTGGGACAGGACGTACCCGGGGATGGTGATGGCGATGTCTGGGACATTGTCTGTAAGGTATGATTCCATGATGAGTTTGTATTCTCACTGACCAGAGAGAAACAGAAGAAGAGAGCATGTAAATTTTCCAGGCTAGTGGGATTCCAGGTGTTGCAGGGTGTAATCGACTGCACACATGTGGCCCTGTGGGCCCCACATGTTAAAAGGGAGATATTCCATAACCACAAGGCCTGCCACTCATGAGCATCCACTTGGTGTGTGACAATGCCCAGAAGATCCTCTCAGTGAATGCCCACTATCCTGGCCGAAGCCACGACATATTCATCCTTTGCCAGTTAGCTGTAACCACCATCTTTTGCCCATCACAAAGATCCAGAGATGGCTGCTGGGTGACTCGGGATACCTGCTCTACATCTGGCTCATGACTCCCTTCTACCACCCAACCAGGTGAGGAAACTACAATGACAGCTTGCAGCCACCAGGAACATCACAGAGCAAACTATTTGTGGACTGCAGCAACAGTTCCGCTGCCTGGACCGCTTGGGGAGAGCCTTCAGTACTCACTGCAGCCTGTCTCCAAGTTAATGATGGTCTGCAGTGTCCTCCATAATCTTGCTATCATTTGGGCACAGCCCTTGCCATGTGTACAGAGGCCAGCTTGGGAGGAGGGGGAAGCGGAACACGACAAAGTGGGGAGGCATCCAGGACCACTTTGCTCCAGACGAGCTGTCCGTGAGCAGATGCTCTTACTCCAGTTCCCCTGAAATGACATCCTTACATCACTATTGCTGCACTATTCGCCATCTTTCAATCTAATTGCTACATATCATTACAGCATACTCCTGGCTAAAATCCTGAAATAAAAGCCACCAACAAAATAAAGTAACAACTTTATCCAACAGCTCCTGATCTCATTACGGCCTTGGTTCAAACATGGTGTCTTATTCATTGCGCCATCTACCTCAGGGCACTGAGGGGATGCAGGTCTGCTGGTCCTCTGGCTTTCCCACCTGTTGTGGGCCACCTACTCCTACAAGAGGAAGGGCAGAATGTCAGTGAATGTGTGCCACTGGGCCTGGGGTGTTGTGCCTGTCATAGCTGAATAGCTGTAAGGTTGTAGAGGCATGGAGAGCTGTATGTATGGCTGGCATGAATGGAAGGTATGTGTAGGTGAGGTGCAGTATAAAGAAACAGGATGAGTCTCGAGTTCCAGGGTATGTCATGAGTGAGCAATGGGGATGTGGTGCTTTGAGCAGTGTGAGGGGTGGGTGATGTGATGTGTCTGAGATGTGATGTGAAGATGCAGTCGCTCACCTTGAACACCTGAATGAAGTCATTACATTTTTTTTGGCACTGCTGCCATGTCCTTGGGGTGATACTGCAGGCATTCATCACCACTGCTACCTGCTCCCATTCTCTTCTGAGGGTGTACCTTGAAGACTTCCTGCTGCCTGATGGAAACATGGTCTCCACTTGTGTCATCAATGCTGCCAGGGTGGTGTCACTGAATCGAGAAGCCCTCTCACGGTGCGTTGCGACAACTCCCTTCAGCCTGAGTCTTCCACAGTGCTTATCCAGTAGCCTTCACTGCATTAGTACAGCTTCCCCTATATCGGGACTGCACCTTTAAAAAGAGAAAGCTGCCTGGAGCACATGGTTTATTTGCAATGCTATTTGGCCCCCTGTGGTGCGCAGAGGCTGCCGACAGTACTACAGAGAGGAGTGCAGCAGAGGATCCGCTCAGGGTCACACTGCAATCATGGAAATGAGGTGGGTGCACGAAACTTACATGCTGCCAACCTCCATTGGAATTGGCGTGGATATGCTCCAAATTGTGGCCCCCATGCCCGAAAACAAAGGTAAGCCAATTTCTATCCTGGTGTATTCCATTTCCTTTACTTTCCATAGTTATGCTCAAACTTGTAGTGCCTACTATTTCCAAGCAAATAGGGTTGCATCTATAAATGGGAATTCATGCATAGGAGCAGGAGTAGGCCTTTCAGCCCATCGAGCCTTCCCCACCATTCAATATGATCATGGCTGATCATCCACTTCAATGCCTTTTTCCCACACTATCCTTATATCCCCTTATGTCATTTGTATTTAATAAATGACTCAATAATCCATAATAAACATAATAGTTATGTTGGTTGCGAGAAAACGTCCACATGGGAAGGCTTGTTATTTCATTCAACCCGTGGCACTTATGCACTTAATGTAGATCATTAAAATGTCATGAACAGGTACAGAAAATAATCAATAATGGAATGCTGGCTTTTATATCTGGAGGACTAGAATACAAGTAGGTAGAAATTATGCTCCAGCTATAAAAAGCCCTGGTTAGACCACACCTGGAGTACTATGTGCAAAACTGGGCATCCATGAGGCACTGTGGATCATCATCAGCAGCAGAATTGTATCCAACCACAATCTGTAACCTCATGGTATATCTCCGGCATATCCCCCACTCTACCATTACCATCAAGCCAGGGGATCTACCCTGGTTCAATGAAAACTGCAGGAGGGCATGCCAGGAGCAGCACCAGGCATACATAAAAATGAAGTGTCAGCCTGGTGAAACTACAACATGCATGCCAAACAGTGGAAGCAGCATGTGACAGAGAGAGCTAAGCAATCCTACAACCATCAGATCAGAACTAAATGCAGCAGTCCTGCCACATCCAGTCATCAATGGTGGTGGACAATTAAACAATTAACAGGAGGAGGAGGCTCCACAAATATCCCCATCCTCAATGATGGGGATGCACAGCACATCAGTGCAAAAGACAAGCACTGATCTTCAGGCAGAAGTGCTTTCAGTGGGAATCAGGGAGAAAGTTCTCTTGGTTGGAGTCATACCTAGCACAAAGGAAGATGGCTGTTATTGTTGGAGATCAATCATCTCAGTCTCAAGACATCACTGCAGGAGTTCCTCAGGGTCGTGTCCCAGGCCCAACCATCTTCAGCTGCTTCATCAATGACCTTTTCTACATCATAAGTTCAGAAGTGGAGATGTTTGCTGATGATTGCACAATGTTCAGCACCATTTGTGACTCCTCAGATACTGAAGCAGTCCTTGTCCATATGCAACAAGACCTGGACAACATTCAGGGTTGGGCTGATAAGTGGCAAGTTACATATGCGCATACAAGTGCCAAACAATAACCATCTCCAACAAGAGTGAATCCAGTCATCTCCCCTTGACATTCAATGGCATTACCATTGCTGAATCCTGCACTATCAACATCCTGAGGGTTACCATTGACCAGAAATTGAATTGGGCCAGTCACATAAATACTGTGGCTACAAGAGTAGGTCAGAGGCTGGGAATTCTGCAGTTGGGTAACTCACTTCCTGACTCCCCAAAGCCTGTTCACCATCTACAAGGCACAAGTCAGGAGTGTGATGGAATACTCCACTTGCCTGGATGAGTGCAGCTCAAGCAACACTCAAGGAGCTCAACATCATTCAGGACAAAACAACCCCATCCACCATATTCAACATTCACTCCCTCTACCACTGACGCAGAGTGGCAGCAGTGTTTACCATCTACAAGATGCACTGCAGCAACTCACAAAGGTTCCTTTGACAACACTTTCCAAACCTGCAACCTCTGCCACTTAGAAGGACAAGGGCAGCAGATACATGGGAACACCACCACCTGCAAGTTCCCTCCAAACCACACACCATCCTGACTTGGAACTATATCGCCATTCCTTCACTGTCACTGGATCAAAATCTTGGAACTCCCTTCCTAACAGCGCTGTGGGTGCACCTGTTCAATAAGATGGCTCACCACCACCTTCTCAAGGGTAATTCGGGATGGGCAATAAATGCTGACCTAGCCAATGATTCCCACATCCTGTGAAGGAATAGAAAGAAAATTCTGGGCATTGCACCTTAGGAAGGATATATCAACCTTGGAGGAAGTGCAACTTAGATTTGCCAGAATGATACCTCTCTCCAGGATTTAAATTACGAGGAGAGATTACACAAATTAGGGTTGTGTTCCCTGGAATATAGAAGGCCAAAGGGTGATTTGCTTGATGTTTTCAAGGCATTAAGGCATAAAGATAGGGCAGATAGAGAGAATCTATTTCTGCTGGTTGTGGAGTGTAGGATTTGGGGACATAGCCGAAAATTTAGAGTCAGATCTTTCAGGAGTGAAGTTAGGAAACACTACTTCTTGCAAAGGGTGGTAGAAGTTTGGAACTCTCTTCTGCAAGTGACAGTTGATGCAAGTTCAATTTTTAATTTGAAGACGCAGGTTGATCATTTTTTCCTAACCAAAGGTATTAAGGAATATGGAGTAAAGACAAATATATGGAGTTAAGTCTTAGATCAGCCATTATCACATTGAATGGCAGATCAGATTTGAGAGGCTAAATGGCCTTCCCTTGTTCCTATGTTCCTATACATTTTGATGTCTTGTGGTTTATTGACCAGAGATGCAGTTCGGTTGTATTGAATGCATGTGGATAGCAGTGATAACTTTCAATTTGATTTTAAATATTTAAATTTAATGTTAATAAATTGGTAGAAATTTGGCAAATATATTTATAGCTCACTCCCACAGTCTGAAAAAGGACAGAATTGTTTGCCGCATATCTGGTGTAATTGTTGGATGCCATATCTTCTGAAAATTATCTGAAATCTAAAAACATATTACATAAATGCACATAATCTAATAAACTGATCAAGACCATGCCCCGGAAAGGTTTCTAAGAATATTGACACAATAATTGTCAGACTTGGTTCTTGGCACTCTTAACTCTGATTAGGAGGTTGTGCGTTTAAGACCACTTTAGAAACGTAACCATATAATCTAGCTTGACGGTTTAATGCAACACAGAGGGAGTAACTTATACTACAGACAAATAAGTAACAATGACAAAATCGGGATAGGGATCGGGCCACTAAGGAATGCATTATTCTGCTACTAATGCGAAGCAGTGCCCCTGAAATGTCAGAAAATCTAATTACTATTAAGAAATCGCTGGCTGAAATCAGAGTTCTCTTGGTTACCATGGTACAGCTCAAAATATGACTCTTTTTTTAAAAGTGCGAATTGTAATGTTACGAAGAAGCTACTGATATGCTGGCACATCTTTCCTTTCGGTTTCTTTATAAGCTACATAAAAACTTGAATGTGGCATTTGAAATGTGACAAAATTGTGTAAAACAACTTCTCCTAACTCTGCCCTTCATACTTTTGATGAAGATCTTACATCATCCAGTTACCAACTCACTGACTAAAGAAACTAGTTATTTCCTATTTACCTTATCAAAACCCCTTATAATTTTGAACAGCTCAATAAGATCACATTTGCACCTTCACTATTTTATGGTAAACAGCTCCAGATTCTCTGGTTGCTCCTCAAAACTAAAGCCTTTCATTCCTGCTATCGTCTCTGTAAATCATTTTTGCACCCCTTGCATGGCTTTCACATCCTTCCTAAAATAGGATACATAAAACTGGGCAGAACTATGGCCTACAGGAGGCCTGTATAAATTCGATAAACAAGTTAAAAATAATAAATTTGAGCATAAATTATGAAAGTATGATTGAATTAAAGCAATGGGTTACAGTGCCTTGCCAAGTTGAAAATAGTGTGAGTGGATTAATAGATGAGACCTTTGATCTCATTCTTGAGGTTTCTGGGCAATTTTCTTTACTCACTCATGGGATGTGGATGTCACTGGCAGGGCCACCATTATTGCCCATTCCTAATTGCCCTTGAGAAGTCAGTGGTGAATTGCCTTCTTGAACTGTGGCAGCCACACCCACAAAGCTGTTAGATAGGGAGTCCAGGATTTTGACCCAACAACAATGAAGGACCAGCAATATATTTCCAAGTCAGGACCATGCATGTTGTGGATGGGGAACTTGCAGGCTCCCATATGCCTGCTTCCATGTTCCTCTAGGTGGTAGAAGTCAGAGGTTTGGAAAGTGCTGTCAAAGAAGCCTTGGTGAGTTGCTGCAGTGCATCTTGTAAACGGGACACACTGTAGCCAGAGTGGTGGAGGGAGTGAATGTTTCAAGTAGTAAATGGGGTGCCAGTCAAGCAGACTGTTTTGTCCTGGATGGTGTTGAGCTTCTTGGCTGTTGTTGGAGCTGTACTCAACCAGGCAAGTAGAGACTATTCCACCACACTTCTGACTTGTGCCTTGCAGGTGGTGGACAGACTTTGGGGATTCAGAAGCTGAGGTACTTACCACAGAATTCCGAATCTCTGATCTGCTCTTGTAGTCACAGTATTTATGTTGCTGATCCAGTTGAGTTTCTGGTCACTGGTCACCCCCGGAATGTTGTTATTGGGGGATTCAGTGAAGGTAATCCTTTTGAGATGGTTAGATTCTCTCTTGTTGGAGATGTTCATTGTCTGGCACTTGTTTGGCATGAAGGCTACTTGCCACTTATAAGTCCAAGCCTGAATGTTGTTCAGGTCTTGCTGCATGCGGGAACAGACTGTTTTGTTATCTAAGGAATTGCGAATGGAACTAAAAACAGCGAACAATCCCATTTCTGGCCTTAAAGTGGTTGAGCTTAGGACACTTCCCTGAAGAACTCCTGCGGTGATGCCTTGGGATGAGGTGATTGGCCTCCAACAATCACAACCATCTTCCTTTGTGCTCAGTATGACTCCAGCCAGTGGAGAGTTTTCACCCTGATTCCTATCACCTTCCATTTTACTAGGGGTCCTTGATGCCACACTTGGTCATATGCTGCCTTGATGTCAAGGGCAGTCACTCTTGCATCCCCTCTGGAATTCTGCTCTTTTGTCCATGTTTGGACTAAGGCTGTAATGAGGTCTGGGGCTGAGCGTTCCTGGCGGAACCTAAATTGAGCATCGGTGAGCAGGCTATTGCAGTGTAAGCGCTGCTTGACAGCATGGTCGATGATCCCTCTCACATTGCCAGTAACATCTGACCTCTACTGAGGATATCCTAATGATGGTGACATAATTTTGCCATCATAATGAATGGAATTATATCATGACAATTGGAATTTCCCAATTGGCCACCATAGCTTTGGTAGAAAATCAACGGAAGCTGTAGTGGAAACTAAGTTTTCAATGATCTTCCGCTGAAGTTACAGAAGCTGATCAGGATAACCTCTCCAAAGAAATTCCTGGCAATAGGATCTGAAATTTGTCAGGTCATAATTTGACAGGGACATTGGGACATAGCATAACAGAAATTTCTTTGAGTTAAATGAAGTGACTGTGATAATCCATTACTGGTTATAAATAATGCTGATTCTGCATCTACTCTAAATCGTAATTAGTATGAAGATTGGAACCGATTTATGACCACTTCTATGGTCGGCTATGATTGTATTTCTCCAATGGAGTACAAAAAGTCTTCAAAGATTTTTTTAAAAATTCTATACATTAATATTTTTAAATCTTTCAATGAATTAGCTATTAACATTATAAACTGTTGTATATATTTAGAAGATAATCAAACAAGTGATTGCTGGGGAATGGAACACTATTTCTCAATGTCCATTGAGATTCATATCAAGTAGAATCCTTAGACCAGTAGAGTGGGAAGAACTCTTACTCTCATGACACTGGGCTGCATTTGAATTCCGAATCCAGAGATGAAAGGACACATGCTGACCCACTGCCGCACACAAAGGTCAACTGCGGGATCATTTTTAAAGTAATATGCCTCCTTTAAATCTTCATCAATTTATCACATTCTTAACTTTAAGCAACAGTAATTAAACTTCAATCAGCAGAAGATAATTATCTTTTAGCCTGTGAAAGGAAGACTGTGATCAGTGTAATCCTTTGATGGTAATTTCTGTTGATTTCATTCCCTGATTTTAGATTGCTGTAATTGAAGGAGGATTCCTTCCTGGATCAGTCAACATTCATTAAATACTAATGAGGACTTAAAAAAATCTAAACTTCAGAGTGTCCCTGAAGGCATTTGAATTGAGATAAAAACAAGAAATGCTGGAAATACTCAGCAGGTCTGGCAGCATCTGTGGAGAGAGAAGCAGAGTTAACTGCTTCTGATGAAGGATCACTGACCTGAAACATTAACTTTGCTTCTCTCTCCACAGATGCTGCCAGACCTGCTGAGTATTTCCAGCATTTCTTGTTTTTATTTCAGACTTCCAGCATCTGTAGTATTTTGCTTTTATTTTAGCATTTGAATTGAGGATATGTGACTATACCATGATATATTAGTATTCATAACTTGGCTTGAATGTTTGCTTGTGAAGTCCTAAATGCAAGGAGAGCTACAATATTTTCACCCTAAAATTGTAAGTGAGTGCCACCATTATAGGGCCTCACTCAATGGTAGCACAGATCAGAGAAGCAGACATGACAGCCAGCATGCTTGATTCAAGGTACTCCTGATATGTTAGGTTTTGAAATCAATAGTGAAAAAATTGGAAGCTCTTTAAGTCAGGTTAAAGACCTATCTTTATATATTAAATTCAGTGTGGGGATTTCAATGAAAACTCATTCTGAGCACCCGGAGTATCTTTTACTTCTGTAAGTGGCACTGTGATAGTTATTTTCAATGTTAAAAGTGTCACACTGTGTGACACACTTTTTTCCCACAATTTGCTCAAAGTGTTTTTTGAATTTTGTTTTCATTGCAATTTTGCAATTATTGAAACATTTATGCAGTGAATTGCTATGGAGGTTCTCCCACTCATCTGCCATAAATTCAGCAGAAGAACCAGATCAAAATCGCAGAAATGTGGCACAAACATGGATCTTCCTGTTATATATGCCATAGCACTCACCAATACCTACCTGAAAGTAAATAAGAGAACAGAGGGAAGCAAAAATAAGAGATGGAGAGAAACAGCAGCATGAACAGCAGTGACTGGTTTAAAGAGTGACCATGTCCTACTCCATGTGTGCAACACCACATAAGGTTGACTAGTTAATAGATTTTAATCTTTATTGCCTGGGCATTAAGCCTGGGTGACGTGTAGAAAGGAAAATTCTTGGAGAGGATTGCTTGGAGTTACATTTTCTTTGGAAGGAAAATCATGAGGGGGGTGGGTGTGTGGTTCTGATACTTGCATGCAGTCCTTCTCACCAGATTTTCCTTCTTGTTCTCTGTCCAGGCAAGGCTTAAGAGGCAGTAAAAGTCAAAAATCTACCTCTATCATTCTTAGGCAGCATAATCGTTCATCCTTATGGTATGTGGAGACTATAGTAATACTTCTAATTTGGCATAATATATGCAAATTTTGTGTTGCAATCTAAATTTTCTCCAATAAGTTATATTTTATGAAACCAGTTTTGTAGAGCATAATTATACTACGAGGGTTAATGTATTCCTAACTCATGCTAATCAAATTTTGTCTATGTATTCAGATTAGGCTAGCTATACAACACAGGCCCCAATACTGATGGAGAGCTGGGAAGAGATCAGTTTTTCAGTCATAAAAGCCAGAAGAACAGGTTTCCCTCAGGTCCTGCTGTAGAAGGGTCACTGACCCGAAACGTTAACTCTGCTTCTCTTTCCACAGATGCTGCCAGACCTGCTGAGTGAATCCAGCATTTCTTGTTTTTGTTTGTATTTAATGGCAGGACTGATTACCATTTTTGTACTCCATTTCCCGACCACAGTCAGCCAGATTGAGAGGCTGGCTGGCTGTCGGCGAGATAGGCCTGCATCACCAGGCTGGATCTGGGGAACGGAGAGGAAGGAGGGAGAAATTGGGTGTCAGGGGAGTGGGGGTGGTGGTGCCATAGAGATTTGGTCAGGGATGTCATCGATGGGGGGGTGGGAGATATTGGGGATCAGGAATCATCAATGGAGGGCTGAGAGAGATTGGGGATTGGGGGCTCACTGATGGGGGTGTTGGATGAGATTGGGGTTCAGGGGTCATTGATGAGCGGAGCCGGAGAGATCAGGGGTCAGAGGAGGATCATTGTTGAGTGGTGCCAGGAGGGATTTGTTGGGGTCGAAGATTATGGGGAAACCAGAGAATGGGCTGGAGGGAGAAGATTGCAGGGGCCCATGGAGGTCATGAGGGAGTGATGGGAGGAGTTTGCGGGCCATGGAGGGCATCAAAAGGGCATTGGTTAGCTGAGGAGGTTAACAGGTTTCCTTGCTGGCTGAGGAGATGCATTTCTGCTCCTCCTGGTTGACAAATAGTGTTGGAAAAGCAATTACCTGCACAATACAGCAGCCCTCACCTTCCTTTAGCTGCCAAGTTTGCCAAATCCTGGGAAAAGCAGTGGGCCAGCGTTCAAGCTGGAACAGGGAAAAGCAGCTAATGTCAGTTTGTTACTTTTAAGTACATTGCACTTCAATGGGAAGTCTTGGATCAGTTGGTGTCTCATGTTTTATGGATAGGATGAGGAACAAATATAATCATATTGAAAAGTTGTGCAAAATCACATGGGGGTCCAATTGACATCACTTCCATATTATTATGTAGCTCCTGTCGATTGTAGTGTTCAATGGGTTAATTGATTTGTGTTTGATTGTATTAGTCTGTTCACTGATCAGTGTTCACTGTGCTTAATTGCTTAAGCCAGTGGGTGGAGTTTGAGAGTTAATGAATGGAAACCAATGAGAAGGTTCCAGTAGAAACAGACTGAGTTCTGTAGCGACAATGTGTTGAAATCTTGTAAGTGCTGAGATATTTTAAAGTACTGAAAATAACCTTGTTGTTGGCTTGGAACTAGTCTCATCGCTGCATTGCTCTGAGATAAATCAGATATATAAAATATCCAACAAACCGGCGAATACATTTCTGTTGTCAGCCAAAAACCTGACTAGAAACTCAGCAATCTGAAGTGAGTAGAAGCCATCTCCATAGATCCTCCATATGTTTTACCTATCTATAACTTCAAGTTTACGGAGGGTGGAAGATGGGTGTCCAAACAGGATTGCGGTTGGAATAGTCAAGTCTAGAGGTAGCAAAGGCATGGATGAGATTTTCAGCAACAGATGAACTGAAGCAGGGGCATAGTTGGTCGATATTACAGAGATAGAAATAGACGGTCTTATTGATGGTGTGGATATATGGTCAGAAGCTCATCTTGGGGTCAAGTATGACTCCATGGTTGCAAACAGTCTGTTTTAGTTTCAGACAGTTGTCAGGGAGAGGGGTTGAGGTAGTAACTAGGGAACAAGGTTTGAAGCGGGAACCGAGGAAAATGGCTTTGTTCTGCCCAACGTTTAGTTGGAGGAAATTTCTGCTCATGCAGTACTAGATGTCAGACAAGCAGGCTGATAATTTAACCTGTAGTAGAGGAGTTGAGAGGGGTGGTGGTGAGGTAGAGCTGGATGTCGTCAGCGTACATGTGAAAACAAATACTTTAGGAGGACAGCCTCACTTCTCTTCCTCTTTATCGCAACAAGAACAACTTTTTCACAGTCCACCCAGACACACAGAATCTCGAAGTGTTTTAGTATGGTGGACAAAAGAGAGGACACCAATCTGCCTGGGGAAAGGGAGAGTGTAATTGTTGAAAGGGGTGAAAGAATGGTTGAGGAGAAAGTATTCAGAAGACCTTTGTAAGTGGGATAGGAGGTGAAAAGTGGAGCTGTTGACGGAAGAAATTCAAGTGTCATACAGAGTCATAGAATCATTAACAGCACAGAAGGAGGCCATTCGGCCCATCGAGTTCATGCTGGCTCTCCATGGAGCTATTCAGTCAGTCCCATTCCCCCGCTTGGTTCCCGTAGCCCTGCGAGAATACTTGCTTCAAGTTTCCATCCAATTTCCTTTTGAAGTCATGGTTTCTCTCCACTTCTCCCACCCTTGTGGATGTCGAGATCCAGGTTATTACCACCCTCTGCATACTTATCTAAGTCTGTCATAATCTTGTACATTTCTATTAAATCTACATCCGTGACTCTTCTGACGCCCTACGTCATTTTGACAATTTCCAGTTTCCTGGTCCCAACCGCCTCCTCTTCACTATGGACGTCCAATCGCTGTACACCTCCATCCCCCACCAGGATGGTTTGAGGGCTCTCCGCTTCTTCCTGGAACAGAGGCCCAACCAGTCCCCATCCACCACCACCCTCCTCCGCCTGGCTGAACTTGTTCTCACATTGAACAACTTCTCCTTCAACTCCACGCACTTCCTTCAAGTAAAAGGTGTCGCTATGGGTACCCGCATGGGTCTTAGTTATGCCTGTCTTTTTGTGGGATATGTCGAGCATTCTTTGTTCCAGTCCTACTCAGGCCCCCTCCCCCAACTCTTTTTCCGGTACATTGATGACTGTATCAGTGCCGTTTCCTGCTCCCGCCCCGAACTAGAAAACTTTATCAACTTTGCTTCCAATTTCCACCCTTCTCTCACCTTCACATGGTCCATCTCTGACACTTCCCTTCCCTTCCTCGACTTCTCTGTCTCCATCTCTGGGGATAGGTTGTCTACCAACATCCATTATAAGCCCACCGACTCCCACAGCTACCTCGACTACACTTCTTCACACCCTACCTCCTGTAAGGACTCCATTCCATTCTCCCAGTTTCTCCGTCTCCGATGCATCTGCTCTGATGATGCTACCTTCCATGACGGTGCTTCTGATATGACCTTTTTCCTCAACCGAGGATTTCCCCCCACTGTGGTTGACAGGGCCCTCAACCGTGTCCGACCCATTCCCTGCACCTCTGCCCTCACCCCTTCCCCTCCCTCCCAGAACCGTGACAGGGTTCCCCTTGTCCTCACTTTTCATCCCACCAGCCACCATATCCAAAGGATCATCCTCCGCCATTTTCGCCACCTCCAGCGTGATGCCACTACCAGTCGCATCTTCCCCTCCCTTCCCCTGTCAGCATTCCGAAGGGATCGTTCCCTCCGCGACACCCTGGTCCACTCCTCCATTACCCCCACCACCTCGTCCCCGTCCCAGGGCACCTTCCCCTGCAATCGCAGGAGGTGCCCATTTACCTCCTCTCTCCTCACTATCCCAGGCCCCAAACACTCCTTTCAGGTGAAGCAGCGATTTACTTGTACTTCTTTCAATGTAGTATACTGTATTCGCTGCTCACAGTGTGGTCTCCTCTACATTGGGGAGACCAAGCGCAGACTGGGTGACCGCTTTGCGGAACATCTCCGCTCAGTCCGCAAGCAGGACCCTGAGCTTCCGGTTGCTTGCCATTTCAACACTCCCCCCTGCTCTCATGCTCACATCTCTGTCCTGGGATTGCTGCAGTGTTCCAGTGAACATCAATGCAAGCTCGAGGAACAGCATCTCATCTACCGATTAGGCACACAACAGCCTGCAGGACTGAAGATTGAGTTCAATAATTTCAGAGCATGACAGCCCCCCATTTTACTTTCATTTTTAGTTATTTTTTCTTCCTTGTTTTTACATTCTTTTTTACATTTTTTACAATCCTTTTTTTGCATTTATTTCATTTTCATCTTAGTTTGTTCAGTTTGCTTACCCACTGTTTTTTTCAGGTTTGCACTTGCTGCTGTTGAATATTCAGTGTATTTACACCTAATCTGTACTAATGCTTTGTCTTTCAACACACCATTAACATATTGTTTGCCTTTGCTCCGTGACCTTTTGGTCAGCTATGTGGCCTGGTCCAATCTACACCTTCTCCTTTGTTATCTCTTGCCCCACCCCCACCTCACTTGCTTATAATCTGTGACTTTTCTAATATTTGTCAGTTCCGAAGAAGGGTCACTGACCCGAAACGTTAACTTTGCTTCTCTTTCCACAGATGCTGCCAGACCTGCTGAGTGATTCCAGCATTTCTTGTTTTTATTTCTATTAAATCTCCCCTCAATCTCCTTTATTCTAAGGAGAACAACCCCTGTGACTAAAGGTGAAACCACTGTGATGGAAATGAGAACTGATGACTAACTTATTGTTAAAGGAGTGGAGGGTTTGTGCAGATCAGTCAGCTGAAGCTGATTGCTGGGATGGGGGTGGGGAAAGAGCACAGTGGGATTGAAGGCTAGGATATAGATTTTCAGGTCAATTCACTAAACCACATGTGAGCAATGGAGCTTGAAGAAGATGTTGTTGGGAGTATGTTAAGTCAAAAGTAAGGGACAAAATTAAACTTTCAAAGTTAAAAAAAAAAAGACCATTGCTATTTATCTGGCTTTAAAACCCAACAACAACAAGGGAAATATATTGTTGATCATTTGTTTATATAATCAGCACAATACTCATTGCATTGTATTTTTCTAGGGATAACCACATGTCAGCAGTGCCATTTTCTCTGTTCCACATAGAGGGATGGAGTTGGTAGCTAGGGAATCAAGTTTGGAGCAGGGACTGAAAACTATAGCTTCAGTATTCCCAATATTTAATTGAAGGAAATTTCTGCTCACCCAGTATTGGAGGTCGAATGAGCAGTCTGGTAATTTAGTGGAGGAGTTGGGAGAGGTGGTGGTGAGATAGAGCTGGGTCTTGTCAGCGTACATACTAATGGCATCTATTTTGGATTGATGTCGCTGAGGGGTAGCATATAGATGAGAAATAGGAGGGGGCCAAGGATCGATCCTTGGGGACATAAGAGTTAACAGTGTGGGAGTTGGAAGAGAAGCCATTGCAAGTTCTACTCTCCCCAACATTTAAATTTCTGGGTGATAAATGCAGCTCCGTGACACTGCCTCCAGCATTACAGAGGTCTAGCACCAATTTTCTGGAGTGCGTTCCACTGCCAGCTGCTTCCTGTGTGGCCCGTATGGCACTCTATTGTGAAAAGGACACCTGTGTGTACATCCCCAGCGGGCACTGGAATGTTGTACATCAATGGTATCCTGATGTCACACAGCCCAACTGGCTGATCTGATGCCAGACTACCAAATTCGGACGATGCAGGTCCAAGCAACGAATTTGTACATTACACACCAAAGATCAGGTGGTCTGCTGCTAGTTGAGCCCTGAACCAGGACTATTTAAAAGGCCACTCAACAAGTTGCAGGCAATATGCTTTTGACTTACTTTAGCTTATTTAGGCTGAGCTTGTGGAAGCACTGTGTTGGGCTTTTGGAGGTGCTTTTTGTCAGTGGATAGTTACAGTCAAGAATGAAATCCTAACCCAGGTATAGGGGCAGTTGTTACAGTGCATCTTGGTCTACAACATAACCAGGATATGGAGAGGAGGATGCAGAGAGGGGAAGACCTGTGAGGTGAGAGGAGGAGGAGTGCTCTTCACAGAAGGTCCAGTGTTTTCAGAGAACAGTTATCTTACCTCCATCTGACCCAGGAGGGTGACTCAGATTCAACAAGGAGATGGTCACTGAGCTGTTCCACCTTCTGCAACCCAAATAGGAGCCTCGCACCAGGGCAGGGATGGCCTTGCTGGTGGCCATCAAGGTCTGCGTCGCCCTCAACCTTTATGCCTCCAGCTCCTTCCAGGTGGGAACTGGAAACATTGCAAACATTTCCTAGTATGTCATCCACTGCAGCATCTGGGAGGTGATAGAGGCCATATATGCCAGACAAGGGGATTTCATCATTTTCTTGTTCAGGAAGGGCAAACAGGATGAATGAGCACATGGCTTCGCCGGGATTCCTGATAGTGAATGGCACCATCGACAGCACCCACGTGGCTCTGCGGGTCCTTAATGTCAGCGGGGAGATGTAGAAGGTCTTCAATTTGATAAATGTGCATTTGATGCGTGAACACACCAAGAACTTCCTTTCAGTGAACGCCCGCAACCTGGCACAGTAACGATGGAATTATTCTGTGCCAGTCATCCCTACCCACCATCTTCGGCCCTCCCTGGAAGAACCAGTGGCTGGCTGCTTGGCGACAAATGCTAACCTCTCTACACTTAGCTGATGATCCCCTTCCACCATCCAACCATGCGAGGAGAATGAGCCTTTAGTATGAGCCACGGAATTACTCACAGCAGAGTGGAGCAGGCAATCAGCCTCCTCGAACAATGTTTCCATTACCTTGACTGCTCAAGGGAAGCACTGCAAGTACAGTTCAGAAAGGGTCTTTAAGTTTGTGATGGTCTGCTGTGTCCTCCACAACCTTGCCATTATGAGGGTGCAACTATTACTTCCAGGGATCTGGTAATCATCTTAGGAGGAGTCGGAGGAAGAGAAGGAGGAGGGGAAACAGGAGGAAGCATCCTGGATCCCTTGCATCTGAATGGGCTGTCAGAGAGCGTATTATGAGGCTTCACTTCCGCAGAGACAAAACTTCCCCAGACCAACACGGACCCACCATTTCCAACTGCCACATCCAACCCAGACGCCCCATCACAGCGTTCCCTTAGCCATCAACAAAAACCTTCACGTAACATCTTTATCCTGCAACACATCCAATTATATGAACAAATATGAGCCATTCACCCTTGTGCAATCCCTTAGTGCCTGTCTTATAGGTGCAGATGCTGCAGTGAAAGCTGAGACAGCGGCCACGAAGCTCCATCACGGCTGGTGAAACATTGAAAATATATGGCACAGAAGAAGGCCATTCAGCCCAGTGTGTGTGTGCCAGCTGAAAAAGAGCTATCCAGCCAAAAAGAGTCATTCCAGCCATGGAGCCTGCCACCACTTCCACAGTGGAAAGGATACCCTCTGCTATGTTGGAACTGGACCCCTCCATGCTTCTTGACAGTGACAGAAGGCTGTTTGACAGGCTTGCCGATGTGCCAGCATCTCAGTGTGCATCATCTTCAACATTTTTCACCTGGGTAACTAGTGCCTCCAAGGCAGCATCAGAAAATCTGGAAGCCCTCTCCTTTGGACATAGCGCCATTTCTGCGGTTCTTCACTCTCCCAAAATCAATAATTGGCATCATTTTTTTCAGTGGTGCAGCTTCCCTTTAAAAGGATCAGGCTGTCTTTAAGAGCTGGAGGCTAGCTGCACAATGTGCTAGACTCACACGCTGTTAATCCCCCCACAGTATTGCCAGCCAGCCAGCCAACAGCACGGCAAACGCTCGGCCGCACGCTATAATCGTGCAGATGGGGAGGCAGCATTTTACACTGCTCCATCAAAGTCCACATCTGAGTTTCTTACAGCAGAACTTGTCTGCAACCTCGCCCTCTGGAAGTTTGCACATGAATTTCCATTTCCCCTTGGTCTGGCTGCTGCCCATTCTTGCCCAGTGGGAACCATGTGCAGATCTTGACTCTGTGCTCGCCTCTAAGGTACATGCATTGCCAGTGTCTGAGCTAGTGGTTGCATGTGTCAGATCAGTTGATGGTGCCTCCTCATCAATGTCGTGGGTTTGCTCTTCCTCTTCATCCTGCTGCACTCTCCTGGTGACAGTTCTTGGGAATCTGCAAGGAAAAAAAGCAGAAAGGGAGGATTGGTGATTGGGGTTAGGGAAGGTAGAGGAGAGGAAAGCAGGAGGTTCAAGGTCACAATACCTGCAGCTTTCACTTGATGACATATCTCAGGATGAGGCTGAAGAGGGAGTTGAGAAGGGCATAAGATAGTTAATTACCATCAGTTTGCATGGCCTTGGTGGCGCCTGATGCCACAGGCTCTGTTGCTGCCGGATCAATGATTCCAAGCACCATCTCCGTGTGGGGGCTGAGAGGATGCAGTCATGCCAGCTCCTGCCAGTTTGCTGGGTCTCCCTGATGTTGTTTGCCACCTTCTCCTGAAGTGAGAGGGCAGAATGTCAGTGCTTGTGTTGCACTGTGTTTGGGTGATGTTCCCCTGCCATAATTGAATAGCTGGAGGGATGTGAAAGCAGCGAGAGCTGGATGGGAGGCTGGCATCATTGGAAAGTGTGCAAGGGTGAAGTGGAGTATCTTAATGTTAGGCATGAGTTAGTGAGTGCTGCTGGGTGAGTGATGGGAGTGTGATGCATTGAGTAACGTGAGATGTTTATGATGTGGTGGGTAGCAGATGACATTTGAGATGCATTCATTGATCTTGACCCCCGTGTGAGGTTATTAAACTTCTTGTGGTGCTGCTGCCATGTCATCAGGGACAGATTTCTGGCATTCATTTGCCTGGTCACATTTTCCCTCTCCCTTCGGAGGCTGCTGCATGAGGGCCTCCTAATCTGTTGGGGAAATACGACCTCCCTCCTGGACTCCACCTAGCTAACTAATGCCTCCAAGGTAGCATCAGAAAATCTGGGAGCCCTCTCCCTTGTACATTATGCCATTTCTGCAGTTCTTCACTCTCCCAAAATCAATCATTGTCATACTTTTGTTCAGTGGTGCAGCTTCCCTTTCAAAGGATCAGGCTGTCTTTAAGAGCTGGAGGCTAGCTGCACAACGTGGTAGCCTCACATGCTGTTAGTCCCCCCACTGTGCAGCCAGATAGCAGCGTGGCAAATGCTCAGCCCCATGCTACAATTGTGCAGATGGGGAGGCAGCCCATTTATGTGCAGCCTACTTCAAAGGGAACTGGCCTGGGGTCATAAATCACACCCAAAGCCTGGGCAGATAAATTTTTAGCCCCTAACTTCTGGGAGACGGCTCTGCCTATGACCATTCAGGTATGTGTAGAGCTGTCTCCTAACAGGAAGAGTTAAAGTTCTGTCAGTCAGTAGTCATATAATGTAAATAGGATTCTACCTGGCCTAAACCTGAACTGTAGCTAATGGTCTCAGACTAAATATTTTCTTAATTGTTAATTCTGTTGAATGCACAGTTTTTTTTTGCAGGATGTGGACTATAAATGTGCTTGATATTTTAATAGTTAATGGATTTAAAGGATGACTGTTAGTGCCTCTTGATTGGCTGACCTAACTTCACCTCGTGCGATGATGAATGATTCATCCAAATTGTTATTTGTTTTTTGTTAACTGATAAATTAGTTAGAAAAAAGCAAGCAAGAAAAGACGAACTGATCTGCTCAAATGTAATTTCCGTGGAGGAAGTGGGTAATTTTACTTGGACTCTTTTGAAATCTTGTAGTTACAGAGATTACAATCGAGCCTAAATATCATGCTATATTTACAGCTTTGTACATTTATGAGTACCAAAGCTAATAGAATGCCTCTCTCAGATACGCACTTAGTTATGGAATGAAAATGACTTTTGTTTTTAACAAGTGTTGTAATCCCAAAGATTACAGTATTGAAAAAAAATCCTTTCCGTTCTTGGTTCATTTCAGTAGCACTCCACATACAAACAGACATTGAAGAATTGCAGTAAAATGTAATTCAAGAGTAGTGGCTTTGCACTGAGATCATTGAAAAAAATTGCCTTTGAACTCAATTGGTGTACAGTTAGCCAATTTACAATATTGAAAGAAATTCTTATTTAAAAATCTTTTTATAAAGTAAGATTGTTCATATGAAATTTCCTTTCCATTTTCCTTTTAGGGTCCTCTTTGCTTTTGTCATATTGTGCTAAATGCAACCATTAGTAAAAGGGCGAGTCTCCAAGCTTCTGGTTTTGCAGACACCGCTGCCAACTCTGTCTCTGTGATCTGTTGCATAAGAAACCGCTGACTCAACCACCACCGAATCATGAGTTCTCCAATACATCCAGGTGAGTGGTGGAACCTTTACAATTCTCTTGCTTTGCTGTGTTGAATTGAGTTTTAAATCCGCTGATAGGTTTTAAGTCATTTACTTGATGGTTTACATATTGAAGTTTTTATTTGACAGGTGTTTGTTTTGCTTTGCTAGTTTGGGATCTGGCAGTATCTTTCCGAGAATCTTGGTGGGATAAGATACTTGACATATTGGATACAGACAGTGGTATCGTATTCCCAGTTTGAAGCAAAAAGGAACATATAGCTTCATACAATAGAAAAGTCATTGCATGAGAAATGATCATTGTACATCAAAATTTTGTTGAGTTTCCACAGTAAATTAGGTCAGATGGACAAATAGTTGCTAGTAAAAAGACTTTTATGTGACTGGATGTTAATATGAGACTTAACTACTGCTGAACAAACTGAGACTTAATTACAATTTACTTATGCACCATTGGGATGTATAGGAAATTTGTATCTTTTACTTTCACATGTATATCTGATTTTATTTCACTGATGGTGAGAAATTACTTATTCATTCGCTGCTAATGATTTGATTTGGCAACACTCCCATTAAGTTCAGAAATACACCAGGTAGTGCCTTTATTGCAAGTAGAGAATGAGGAGTGTGCCACATGACTCCACGCTGTGCAAGTGTACAAAAAAATTAAAATTGAGTATGTTGAAGTTTTTTGTGAATGTATTTTCAGTGGAAGTGATGCTGTTGTAGAAGTCATTAATGCATTTATATGATCTTTTAAGTTTTAAACTTCAGTCCAGACATGCAGCAAGTATCCATGATGTACAGGGATTGTAGTATTGCAAATGAATTGTATGTAGAGATCATGCTTTCTCTCTTTTATTTACAAGAGGGTATACACTTAGTAACTGATCTTGATAAGCGTCCATCATTGTACATGTTTAAGGATGTTCAACAGAGTCTCACAAATTTATAAATATTCAGAAGTGAGAAATGAGTTCTGTATTGATTTGGGACTTTAATCAGAGAGCAGCTGTCCAAAATGTCACTGTCTGTTAAAATATTTGTCCATTGATTTCACCAAATTTATTAACAAGAAGTAAGAAGATGGTGTGACTCGCAACAAGGTGATATAATCATGTTTACTCCAATTAATATTGATGAACTTATGGTAGTCTAATGGTTAAGGTCCTGGATTCAAATCCCACTGTGGCAAGTTCTGAAATTGAACTGAAAAATATCCTGTAACTTCTGGCTAGCACGAGTAAAGTAATTATTGAAAGCTGTTGGATCGTTTTAAAACACACAAGTTCACTCATGTCATTCAAAGAGAACCTGCTACTCCTACCTGGTATGGTCTACATGTGACACACAATGTTCTCAGGGCAACTAGGGAGGGACAATAAATACTGGCTTGTCAGTGTTGTCCTTTTGTGTTTCATATTTTTATGATTGTCAGTGACAAATACCCTCTTCTTTCAATGGTGGTTGGATTAGCGTGATGTCTGATTGTGGATGAAAAAAATGGCTTCACTCTTAGGAATCACTTCAGCTCTCCCAGAGGTGTGTACTTGTTACAAATGAGCAGCAAAATAACACAGATGCTTTTACATTACAGAACTGCTTCAGGTGGTGATGCATTTGATCTAAAGTTTTGCTCCTCGCACTACAGGGAACAAAGGCCGCAAAATTCGATAACCCTGTAAAGGGAGCAGGGATTGTGATGCACAATTAACCAGCGCCATTGCTTCTAATGCAGCAGCATGTAAACTTTGTGCTGCCTGTTTATTTAAATGGTCGAAGGGTGCAGACAGCACCAAGAGCATTGCTGAGTGGCTGCACATCTGGGCAGGGGGCACAAAATCATGAGAGGCCAGCACCACTTAAAGTCAGCTGGCATCTCTTAAAGAGGAAGTCATTCTAAAAGTGAGTGTGGTCTGGAAAAGACTCAAGTATGGCACAACATTGAATAAAGCGGTCTTCAAGATTTTCCGATGCTGCACTGACATGTCATCATCTATCCACAGGGGGCCAGGAGGCCCTCTAGCCCAAAATTGCGAAGGCAGTGGGACCAGATAACAGTGGCAGCCAAAGCCAGGAATCTGACCCCGATGACTTGGATGCAGTGTCGTAAAAAGTTCAATTACCTCACAAGAGTGATCAAGGTCAGTGAATTCAATTTCAAATGCCAAATCCCACCAACTGCCCGACCAGCCTCACATTCTTCTCAATGTACCACCGCCCCCCCCCCCCCCCCGCCCCCATCATTCACCTACCAATAATCTCTATCAATCACTACTCATACTTAATGTTCATAACTTCACTTCACCCTCACACAATTAACACTGTTGTAAGTCTTACAGCTAGCACACACTGCCAGCTATTCAATCATGACAGACATATCACCCAAACACATTGCATCACACTCAATGACACACTTCCCTCCTTCTTGCAGGATAAAGTGGTGTGTAACGGGAGGCAGCAGTGTCTAATGAAAGGGGACAGGCACAGCTACATGTTCTTACCCCAATGGAGGAGACCATGCTCTCCATCATTGCGGCATCTATGACTGATGCCATGGCCAGCGGTGTGGATGAAACCATCATGGATGACGATATGCTCAGACCAAATCATCCTTCTCACATCCCACTTTCCTTTAATCCCACAATCCCTCCTGATTTACAAGCTATAGAAAGTTTAAACATGCATCTCATGTTTTCGCATCCGCTCATCCTCCCCCCGCTCCCCCACCACCATTGCCTTCTCCTCACTACAACCCTACCTTGTGCCTTTCTCCTTTCAGATACCCAAGAACTGCAACCTAGCCAGGCAGTGGTAGAACAGCAAGAGGTGGAAGAGCAGGAAGGCAGTGATGAAGAAGGAACACAGTCACTCATTCTCACACTCGTAGCCACCATCTCAGATAGTGACATTGCGCATATTTCAGAGAACAGCTTAGAGGCAGGATCTTCACTTGGTGAAACCCAAGCATGATGGGCCTGCAACCAAGGCAGGAGACAAGAGGAGTGAAGGTGCTGACTCACTGGAGGACGAGGTTACACATGAGTTCTGCTGCAGAGGTTTCAGATGAGGACTTCAAAGGGGTAGCCTCAGAAGAAGGCTGATGGGTATGCACAATGAAATGCTTGATGCATTGACAGCATACCAGTAAGCCAGAAATTAATATCAAGGAGCATGAAGGTATCTGGCACCAACTTGGCACAGGGCTTTGTGCAGAGCTAGGAGACCATCCTCTCCAGAGTGGCACAGCAGTCCTGGAATCTGTCCTCCAATACCTTGCTAAGATTGCTGAGGTGCCCCTGAGAGCTGCTTTGAGTGCACAGAGAGTTTGGTGGTGAGGGAGGGGCTCTTTTCCTTCTTTCTTCTACCTTTTCTCAGCCTCCAGTAGCTGCCTCTCTCTTCGGTACAGGGAAGAAGCTGATTGGTGAGTAACTGGTAAGTTATTCTACTTCTTATTGTAACAAAAAGTTTTTAAAGTTATGGTATGGCAGGTCAGCTTGGGCAAATGGAATGTACGTCCCGCAGTATGTGGGAAGTCATGGACGCACCACGTGTCTTAGACGAACACATCTGCAGGAAGTGTCACCGGCTGGAGAAGCTTGAGCTCTGGGTTTTGGAGCTCAAGCAGCTGCTGGAGTCACTGTTGTGCATCCACGAGGCAGAGGACTACATGGATAGCACATTTAGGGAGGTGGTCACACCACAGGTTAGGAGCATGCAGGCAGAGAGAGAATGGGTGACTGCCAGGCAGTCTAAGAGAATCAGGCAAGCTGCACAGGAGGGAAGGAAGGAGAGTGGAAGAACAATAGTGAGAGGGAATTCAATAGTCAGGGGATCAAACAGGCTTTTCTGTGGTAGTAAACGTGACTCCAGGATGGTATGTTGCCTCCCTGGTGCCAGGGTCAAGGATGTCACGGAGCGGCTGTAGGACATCCTTCTGGGGGAGGGTGAACAGCCAGAGATCGTGGTCCACATTGGAAGAGGGATGAGGTCCTGAAAGCAAATTTTGGGAAGGAAATTAAAAAGCAGGACCTCAAGAGCAGTAATCTCAGGATTACTCCCAATGCCACGTGCTAGTGAGCATAGGAATAGGAGGATTGATCGATTGAATACGTGGCTGGAGAATTGGTGTAGGAGGGAGGGTATCAGATTTCTGAGACATTGGGACTGGTTCTGGGGCAGGTGGGACCTGTACAAGATGGACGGGCTACACCTTAACAGGACCGGAACTAACATCCTCGCTGGGAGATTTGCTGGTGCTGTTGGGGAGGGTTTAAACTAGCTTGTCAGGGGGATGGGAACCTGAAGGGTAGCTCAAATTGGAAGGAAATAAAGTTGGTAACAGGAGATAATAAAGTAGCAAGTGACATTAGTAGGCAGGTGAAACAAAGGCGAGCATCAACTAGGCTTAGAATGCAGAATAATGTCAAGAAGGCAAAGTTAAGGGCATTCTACTGTAATACACGCAGCATTCGCAACAAGGTTGATGATTTAAAGGTCCAAATAGAGGAAAATGGATATGATCTAGTTGCCATTGCGGAAACATGGCTACAGGGTGACCAAGACTAGGAACTGAATATTCAAGGACACTCGACATTTAGGAAGGACAGATAAAAAGGAAAAAGAGGTGGTGTTGCGCTGATAATAAGAGATGGGATCAGTACATTAGTAAGGGAGGATCTCAGATCAGAAGAACAAAATATGGAATCTGTTTAGATGGATCTAAGAAACAGCAAGGGGCAGCAAACATTGGTAGGAGTGTGGGCATGGTATTAATCAGGAGATTAGAGAAGCATGTAGCATGGGTAATACAGTAATCATGGGTGACTTCCATCTGCATATAGACTGGATAAACCTAATGAGAACTAATGCTGTGGAGGATGAGTTTCTGGAGTGTGTTAGGGATGGTTTGCTAGAGCAGTATGTTGAGGAACCGACTAGATAACTAGCCATTTTAGATCTAGTATTATGTAATGAGAAAGGGTTAATTAATAATGTTGTTGTAAAAGAACCTTAGGGATGAGTGACCATAATATGATAGAATTTTACATTATGTTTGAAAGTGAGGTAGTTCAATCTGAAGCCAGGTTGTTACATTTGAATAAAAGTAATTATGAAGGTATGAGGGTCAAATTGGCTGAGGTGGATTGTGAAAATACATTAAAAGGTATGACAGTACATAGGCAATGGATAGTCTTTAAAGAAATATTACATAGTTTAGAGCAACTATACATTCCTTCAATTAGATTAGATTAGAGATACAGCACTGAAACAGGCCCTTCGGCCCACCGAGTCTGTGCCGACCATCAACCACCCATTTATACTAATCCTACACTAATCCCATATTCCTACCAAACATCCCCACCTGTCCCTATATTTCCCTACCACCTACCTATACTAGTGACAATTTATAATGGCCAATTTACCTATCATCCTGCAAGTCTTTTGGCTTGTGGGAGGAAACCGGAGCACCCGGAGAAAAACCCACGCAGACACAGGGAGAACTTGCAAACTCAAGGCACAAAAACCCCAAAAGGAAAGGCAGTTGACCGTGGATAACAAAGGAAGTTAAGGGTTGTATAAGATTAAAAGAAAAGGCCTATAAAGTTGCCAGAAATAGTGGTAAACCTGAGGATTGGGAGGATTTTAGAATACAGCAAAGGAGGACGAAGAAACTGATAAGGAAAGGGTGAATAGAATATGAATGTAAGCTAGCAAAAAACATAATAACGGACTGTAAAAGATTCTATAGGTACGTAAAAAGGAAACTTTTGGCGAAGACAAATGTAGGTCCATTATAGGCAGAGTCAGGAGAATTTATAATGGGGAATAGAGAAATGGCAGAAAAGCTAAATGATTACTAGTGCCTGTCTTCACTGAGGAAGGTACAAGAAATCTCCCAGAATTAGAGATCCAAGGGATTAGGGAGAATGAGGAATTGAAGGAAATTAGTATTAGTAAGAAATTAGTAAGAAGGTTGTATTAGAGAAATTGATGGGGCTGAATGTTGATAAGTCGCCAGGACCTGATATTCTACATCCCAGAGTGTTGAAAGAGGTAGCTAAGGAGATAATGGTTGCATTGATGACCATCTTCCAAAATTCTATAGACTTTGGAACGGTTCCTGCAGATTGGAAGGTTGCAAATGTCACCCCACAATTTAAGAAGGGAAGGAGAGAGAAAACAAGGAATTACAGACTTGCTTGCCTTACAACAGTCATTGGAAAAATGCTAGAATCTATTCTAAAGGATGTGATAAATGGACACTTAGATAATAATGATCTGATTGGGCATAGTCAACATGGATTTATGAATGGGAAATCATGTTTGATGAACCTGTTGGCATTTTCCGAGGATGTTACTAACAGAATTGATAAAGGAGAATTGGTATACTTGGATTTTCAGAAGGCTTTTAAATAAAGTCCCCCACAGGAGGTTGGTTATCAATATTTAAGCACATAGGATAGGAGGGAATATACTAGCATGGATTAAGGACTGGTTAACAGACAGAAAGCGGAAAGTAGGAATAAACAGGTCATTCTTGCGTTGGCAGTCTGTGACTAGAGGGATACCGCAGGGATCAGTACTTGGGCCCCAGCTGTTCACAATATATATCAATGATTTGGATGTGGGGACCAAATGTAATATTTCCACGTTCGCAGATGACACAAAACTAGGTGGGAATGTGTGTTGTGAGGAAGATGCAAAGCGGCTTCAAGGGGATGTGGACAGACTTGGTGAGTGGGCAAGAATGTGGCAGATGGCATATAATGTGGAAAAATGTGAGGTTATCCACTTTGGTAGGAGGAGTAGATCTGCAGAGTGTTTCTTAAATGGTAAGAGATTAGAAAGTATAGATGTACAAAGGGGCCTGTCAATAGGTCACTCAAAGCCAACATGCAGGTGCAGCAAGCAATTGAGAAGGCTAATGGTACGTTAGCCTTTATTGCAAGAGGATTTGAGTATAGGAATCGGCAAGTCTTGCTTCAATTGTATAGAACCTTGGTTTGAACGCACCTGGAGTACTCTGTGCAGTTTTGGTTCCCTTACCTTAGGAAGGATATTATTGCCATAGTGGGAGTGCAACAAAGGTTCACCAGACTTGTTCAAAGGATGGCAGGACTGTCCTATGAAGAGAGATTGGGGGAATTGGGCCTATATTCTGTAGAGTTTTGAAGAATGAGAGGTGATCTCATTGAAACCTACAAAATAGTTAAAGGGATAGACAGGGTAGATGCAGGCGAGATGTTTCCCCTGGATGGGGAGTCTAGAACCAGGGGACACAATTTCAAAATAAGGGGGAAGCCACTTAACACAGAGATGAGGAGAAATTTCTTTACTCAGAGGGTTGTGAATCTTTGGAATTCTCTATCCCAGAGGGCTATGGAAGCTCTGTCATGGAGTATGTTGAAAGCAGGGTTTGACAGATTTCTAAATACTAATGACATAAAAGGATATAAAGATCGTGTGCGAAAAAGGCATTGAAATGGATCATCAGCCATGATCTTATTGAATGGCGGGGCAGGCTCAATGGGCTGAATGGCCTACTCCTGCTGCAATGTTCCGATGCTACCCTGGGGGAATGACAATTGCTCTGTGTAGCTATCGTCTATTATTCTCTGTCAGGATGACAGCTTGCATCCTCCCTCCATTGCCACTCTGTCCGTGCTCTTGCTGTTGCCTGTCAGTCAGACCTCTCAAACTGCTGCTGCTCATGCCAAGGTGGTGAAGTCTGCAACTGGACATTCTAGGACAAGAGCTGCTCAAGGTCCTCTTGCAAGACTATCTGAATTCAGCAGACTTCCACCCTTCGTGCTGCAGCTACTGGGGTAACATTGCATTGGACCATGAGGACAAACAGACACACAGAAGATAGGCACCAAAGGAATGCCCAAGGGTGATTAGTTGACTTTTGTATGCAATATAGCACATCTGATTTGTAAATTTAGTTTGAAATGTGTATTTTGTGTTGGCTTTTATTTTTGCATTGTGGCTGAGTGGATGCTGTGATGTTCAGTAAGAGAGAAGGTAAGGCGTGGGACTGTTGATGAGTGGGAATTGGGGTTGTTTTTACTGGTATCTCAGTCAAATGAGTTGATCATGGACAGCCTGTCCAGTAAGTCATGCACAAATGTCAACATTAAAACTAAACTGCTGATAATATTTTTATTACATCTTTCAGTGTTTATATCCAATAATAACGTTATTTATGTCTGCATGATGTTTGATTTATTACCATTCTCTCCCAACTCTACTCCCCCTGCACTTCCACCCCACCTGCTGTGCTTCTGGATGGCACAAGCTGATCATTCTGTTTGAAATAATGTGTGCACAATGTTATGCCAATGTGTTTTGTTGAATGCTAATTTTCTTTGGCCCACTGTCTGGAAATCTGACTTCATTTTTTATTGAAGAAATTTAAAAAGAACATTTTTAAAAAGACAAGCTGCCAGCAAAGGTATCACCTAGTTTGCAATACTGTGTCATACATTGCAAAGGACATTGAGGAGAGAGACGAAATGTCTGCTAATATTCCAGCAAGAACCAAGACCCAGGAAGTTTAAAGGAACTACTTGTTCTCTCAGCAAGCAGAGAAATACTGTTAACTTCTATGTTTGAATGACTGAGTGACTGTCATGTGACAAGCACCTCTCCATCTATGGTTTAAAACTGGTGTTTTCGCTGCAACAGAGCAGAAGCAACTGGACTTTGACATGAACTTAGAGCCTAAGTGGGGGTCCCTCTCTTTCTCTCTTCATTCCAACTTGAAAGCTTTCAAATCCTCCTGTTGACTGACCACCTTTGCACGCTCCAGCTACAACCAGAAGCCCCGTTGGAGGAAATCATCCGCATCGCTGTCTACAAGAGACTCACCAAACCAGTCATCTGCCTCTTCAAACTATAAGCCTCAGGACCACTGCATTCAGCTAGAAGCCAGTTTAATCACCAAACTTTACAGACTGGAAACCTTTTTTATAGATGCTAACTCAACCAATCTACCTTTCCCCACTCTGTAACCTATTAGTGTGTGTGTGTGTAAACCTCCGGAGTGTGGGTTAGTGAAAGTTGGCACGTTGTTTATTATTTTATTAGTTCAGATTAGGTACAATAAAGTTAACCTCTTTCTTTGTTAAACTCAAGAAAACCTGTCCAAATGGTTCCTGTTATGATCATAGCAAGTAAGTGATCAAACACCTACTGAATCGGCCAGTATGTCCACTTTAAGAAAGAATTAAACCTGTCTATGGTCAAACAAGGAGAGGGAAAAATGGGACCCCTCCTCAATTGACTGTAACAATGGGGATAGAATCTGTGATAGAGAGAGAGTTCCAGGCACTGTAGGCAATGTGGTCTAAGGGTACTGAAGGCAATGTGGCCTCTGGGTACTGGAGGCAGTGAGGGCTCTGGATATGAATGCTCCAATGAATAAAGCACTGCTTCTTCTGCATCACTGGAAGTGTTGGCCCCATTTAGTATGATCGAATCATGCAAAGCTGAATTTTTAGTAATGAAAATAAAGTACCAAACTAGCACAAGTTCAATAATATGCAGGTTTACTAAATCTTCCACATTTAGTAATCTCCCACATTTGTGGAGAACCCTATTTTCCAAAGTGCATTCACTGTGAAAAATATAATTGTACGCTTGTGAGAAGAAGTAAATGAAGATGTGATTGATAGGAATGAGATACAATTACATTAATTTGAAGAAGAAAATTCCTTCCGGTCAATGAGAAATAGGGATGGATAGGGTGAAGCCTATAAAGTTGGGTTGACCTCAATGTATTCTGTATTTGAGTGGGTGAGCTAAGGAAAGACATGTGTGAATGACAGTAACAATTCATGTGGGAAGATCTGGAAATAACTTTAGATTGTAAATAACTGTTCATAATCTGATCATCCATTGTTCTTATTTTTATTTTACTTCTATGTTCATGGGTAATTTAAGGGAAAATATGTTGATAATATTATCATTTAACAAAGCTTTTTTTATTTTTTAAAAGTGTAACCTCAATCATCCCCAGCCAATAAAGACAAGAGTTTAGATAGTTTAGGTGCCACTTTGGTCCAGCAAATACTGGGCCTTCACTTTGATTCTCTGCTGTATTTCTTTGCTGAAAAATAAACTAGTTTCCCGTGCTTCAGTTTTAAAAATCTGCAGATTTCCCAATGGGGTGAGTCAGAGGACATGCTTTCTATAATACTAGGGGTGTTTTGACCAAAGTGTGATGGGTAAAGTGCAACAAAGGAGGAAGTGTGACAGATAATGGAAGTGCCATAAAGAGGACTTAATGGCTGCAAACTTTGGTTGTGTAGCACCAGTATTTTCCGCACAATGGGTGCTCTTTTGGGTCTGCGATGATGTCTATGGCATGCACGCACACTTCCAGTGCTAGCCATGCCAGATGCCATTTTGGCAAGAGTGTTAGCATAGGCGCAGGGAGCAGTGTGGGAAGTATCGCAATTGTGATGTCAGTCAGCACGTAATGCTGATTTGTAATCAGTGGTGCCATTTTTTGACCTGAATGCTCCAACTAACGTCCTTTCTTAACCTTGCATGGCTGAACACACGTTCGGCAGCAGTTAGAACCACCCATCAGCGCTATTTCAAAGGATCATAAAATACTTTAAGATTTGACGCTGATTGATTTCTCCTAGCTCTTGCTGAAAATGTAGAAGTGTTTGGTGGTTTCCAGAGTAGTTTAAAGTTGCTGAAGTCTACAGGGAGTGTGTGGCATCTACTGAAGTCCTTGGTTCTTACTTCAAGGGTCCAGCTCAGACTACTTGCTCCCAGACGTAGGTGCATCTCCCTTTGCCTGCAACATGACAGGGAGAGTGAGCACAGGTGACACTGAGCAGGACAAGCTGCTGGAAGAGGGAGTAGGAGGAGCAGGCAAAGGGCTCCCTGCAGGAGGCCATATCTGCCCCGGGTGTTCAAGAAGAAATTCTGCTACCTGAACCTCAGTGATGAGCAATATGTCAGACATTTCTGCTTCACTAAGGAGAACCTCGCTGAAATCTGAACTGCAGCCTCAGAGCGGAACAAAGGCACTATTGTCAATGATTGTGAAGGTGGCTGTGGCCATGAGCATTTATGTATGTGGCTCCTTCTAGGTTGCAGCTGGAGATATTTGCAACTCTCCCAGTTTGTCTTCCATCGTTGCGTAAGTGAGATCACTGAGGCTCTGTATGTAAAGAGAGCTGAAAACATTTAATCCTCTCTCGCCAGGGAGAAGCAGGAGGAGTGAGTATGTGGTTTCCTCAGCATTACAGACTTTCCCAAGGTGCAAGGTGTCATTGACTACATGCATGTTCCTTTGCGGGTGCTGCATGTAAATTCTGAGATGTACCACAACCGAAAGGGATTTCACTGCCTTAATATCCAGCAAGTGTGTGACCATGTGCAATGCATCATTTGGTCAATGCTGGGTAACCTGGTAGCAGTCATGATGCCATCATTAGCATTGTGGGTGTACTTACCCCACATGGACTGCAGCGGTTCAAGAAGGCAGCTCACCACCACCTTCTCATGGGGAATTAGGGATGGGCAATAAATGCTGGCCTGGCCAGCGATGTCCAGATCTCATGAAAAAAATTTAAAAAAAAGAATTCTGTGGCAGTCTGCAGTACCATCTGCATTTGAGTCACCATGACAAAGCAGAGGGTGACTACTCAGAGACAAGGGTTATCCACTGACCATGTGGCTCATGCCACTGGTGTGTGACCTATGCACACATGGGCAGCATGTATATAATGAGAGCCTGGCTGCCACATGAAATGTGATTGGAGCAGATCATTGGGTGCTTAAACAATGCTTTCGCTGCCTGGACTGTTCTGGAGGAGCCTAGAAGTACCAGCTAGAGGGTGTGTCATGATTTGTGGTGGTCTGCTGCATGCTGTCCTGCCTCATCATCATGAGGCTACAACCCTTGCCACCAGGTATATGGTGAGCAGCTGAGGAGGAGGAGGAGAAGGAGGAGTAGGAAGAAGAGGAGGAAGAGAATGAAGTAAGGAGGCAACCTAGACATCCCCTTTCCAGCTGGATGTCCATGATCTGCTCATCTGACTGTGGTACCTGTGAATACAACCTCAATACCCCATTCACCAACAGTCCCAAACCTTACCATCACAGTGTCTTTTTGGCCACAATGCTGAAATAAAACCCACCACAAAACAAACATTCCAAACCAAATTCATCAATGAATCCATCCAATGTTCCACATAAATGTCAACTAAGCACTCTTGTGCATCCCCTGAGCACCTTTCTTCCATGTGCCTTTGCTTGTCGTTGTTCTCCTATGCAGTGCTACCCCAGTGGCTGCAGCATAGCCATTGGAAGGCTGCTGACTTTCACTGGGGGAGACTGCACATGGCCTTGCAGGACAACCGCGAGCTGCTCTGGGCCTTGTGGGCTCGGCTTTGAACGGCATGGGCAGCAGCAGTCTGGGCTGAAATAAAAACAGAAAGTGCTGGAAATACTCAGCAGGTCAGGTAGCATATGTGGAGAGAGAAGCAGAGCTAATGTTTCAGGTCTGTGACCTTTCATCAGTTCTTGCAACCACTTTGAGCACTTGCTCCAACCACAATGCACCTCCCTTTCAGAGGTGCAGGCTGACTTTAAGTATTGCCAGCTAGCTTTAGGTGGTGCTATCCTCTCATAATTTTGTACCCTGTGCTCAGGCCTGCACTCAGCAGCATGCTTCGTGCTGGGCTCCCCTCCAGGTGAGCAGGTTTTTGGTGAGTGAGTGCCACATCATAGCACTGCCGCCGATATTTTCCATCACTTTGCTGATGATCCAGAGTAGACTGATGAGGCGGTAATTGGCTGGATTGAATTTGTCCTGCTTTTTGTGGACAGGACATGCCTGGGCAATTTTTCACATTGTCGGGTAGATGACAGTATTGTAGCTGTGCTGGATCCACTGCTATACCCCTGTCTATAGCATGCTGATTCAGCTGTTTAGCATGCATATAGTCCTGTGTTGTAACTTCACCCAGTTGGCACCTCATTTTCAGATGTGCCTGGTGCTGCCGCACGCATGCTCTTCTACACTCCTCAGTGAACCAGGGTTGATCTCCTGGCTTGATGGTAATAGAGTGGGGGATAAGGCAGGCAATGTGGTTACAGATTGTGGTGAAATACAATTCTGCTGCTGCTGCAGATGGCTCACAGCGCCTCATAGATGCCCGGTTTTGAGCTTCTAGATCTGTTCCAAATCTATCCCATTTAGCACAGTGGTAGGGCCACAGAACATGATAGAGGGTGTTCTTAGTGTGAAGACGGGACTTCATCTCCACAAGGACTCCACAAGTTCACTTCTACCAATAGAGTCATAGATAGATGCGTCTGTGATAGGTAGATTGGTGAGGACAAGGTCAAGTAGGTTTTCCACTCATATTGGTTTTCTCACCACCTATTGCAAGCCCAGTCTGGCAGCTATGTAGCTGCAGTTGATGGTTCCTTTAAATAGCACTGATCGGAGGTCCTTCCTGCTGCTGAACGTGTGCTCAGCTGTCCGAGTTTAAGAGAGGGCACCGGCTGAGCGTTGAGCTCCAAAATGGCACCGTTGGCAGCAAATCAGCTTTGCACGTTGATTGATCTGCCTACTCTGTATATTTCCGGTGGGATGTCCATTGTGCATGCTGATGTGTGCACAATATGGCATCCAGTGCGATTCAGGCCAGAAGTGTACATGAGTGCTGCAGACACCATTTTGCTGCTCTAAGGACACTCTTGGCGCCCCCAAAAGTGGGTGCTAACAGCCCAATTTCTCCCCCTTCTCTTTCAAATGCAGACCAATCTGCTGTGCTTTTCCATTATTCGTCATTCATGTCAAGCTATTGTTCATCCTGAAAGTACATCTGTAATAGTCCTGGTTCATTTGTGTGACAACAAAAAGGTGAAAAATCTATCCCATTTATTAAATTATTTCATTTTGTGCACAGACTTGTGTATCACATTAAGACTATAATAAACAATCCTGCTGGTATTAAGCTGGCCTTCTGGACAATGAGTTGATTAAAGCACACATTGAAGGAAAAGGGTTTCATTTCACTTTTCTTTCTTTATTCCAGCAAGAACAAACCTCCTACATGACTCATTGTAGTCATTAATACATTATTCAAGAAGAAACATTTTTACATTTATTTTAGGTAACCCATTATGTTCTGCTTTTTCTTTTCCATTAAGAATTCTGCATTTATTTTTAGGACATTGCACTTTTTGTTCTGATTCTTCATTTTGACAGTAGGGAATTCAGAACGGTTCCTCAGAATGTTGACTCTTTGTCCTGGTGTATTATGTTCATTCTAGGGGCATTTGCTCAGCCCAAGGAATTAATAGTCGATTATCAGCCAATTCAAAACGAAGGCGCCACTTAGCCATGCACTTATATGGTAATAATGAACAATCCAGTATGCTCTGGACTGAGGTAGAGGCTGATTAAAGCGCAAGGTGAATTTGACTTATTAACCAGTTTGCCTTTCCGTATTTGAGCATTAGAGATTTTGGAATATTTACATAACACAAGTACACAAGAAGTAGGAGCAGGAGTAGGCTATTCAGCCCCTTGAGCCTGCCCCGCCATTCAATAAGATCATGGCTGATCTGTTCCAGGTCTCAACTCCTCTTTTGGTCCTGCTCTGCATAACCCTCAACTCCATGAGATTTCAAAAATCTATCTACCTCCTCCTTAAATACAATTTGTGACCTAGCCTCCACAACTCTCTGAGATAGAGAATTCCAGAGATTCACCACTCTCTGAGAGATGAAATTCCTTTGCATCTCAGTTTTAAATGTGTGCCCTCTTATTCGGTAATTATGTCCCCTAGTTCGAGATTCCCCCACCAGTGGAAACATATTCTCAACATCTACCCTGTCAAGCCCCCTTAGAATCTTATATGTTTCAATAAGATAATTCTTCTAAACTCCAATGAATAAAGGCCTAACCTGTTTAGCTGTTCTTGATAAGACAACCCCTTCATCACAGGAATCAGCATAGTGAACCTTTTCTGAACTGCCTCCAATGCTATTATATCCTTCCTTAAATACGGGGACCAAAACTGTACGTAGCACTCCAGGTGTGGCCTCACCAACACCCTGTACAGTTGTAATAAGACTTCCCTATTTTTAAACTATAACCCCCTGGCAATAAAGGCCAAAATTCCATTTGCCTTCCAAATTACCTGTTGCACCTGCATGCTGACCTTTTGTGTTTCCTGTACAAGAACACCCAGATCCCTCTGTACTGCAGTATTTTGTAGGCTTTCTCCATCTAAATAATAATCTGCTTTTTTATTCTTCCGACCATAGTGGATTACCTCATACTTTCCCACATTGAACACCATCTGCCAATTTTTGCCCACTCACTTAACCTATCTATATCCTTTTGCAGATTCTTTGTGTCTTCATCACAACATGCCTTCCCACGTATTTTTGTATTGTAAACAAATCTGGATACACTACACTCTATCCCTTCCTCCAAGTCATTAATATAGATAGCAAATAGTTGAGGCTCTAGGACCAATCCTTGTGGTACTCCACTAGTTACGGCTTTCCAACCTGAAAAAGACCCATTGATCCCGACTCTCTGTCTTCTGTGTGTTAGCCAGTCCTCAATCCATGTCAACACATTACCCCCAATATCCTGAGCTCCTATTTTGTGTAATAACTTTTATGTGACACCTTATTGAACGCCTTCTGAAAATCCAAATACACTACATCTACTGGTTCCCCTTTATCCACTCTGTTATATCCTCAAAGAACTCTAACAAATTTGTCAAACATGATTTCCTGTTCATAAAACCATGTTGTCTCTGTTTGATTGCATTATGTTTTTCTAAATGTCCTGCTATTTCTTCCTTAATAATGGACTCTAGCATTTTCCCAATGACGGATGTTAAGCTAACTGGTCTGTAGTTTCTTGCTTTCTGCCTCCCTCCTTTCTTGAATAGGGGCATCAAATTAGGGGTTTTCCAATCTGCTGGTACCCTACCGGAATCCAGTGAGTTTTGGTATATTATGACCAATGCCTCTTTCTTTTTGCCACTTCTTTTAAAACCATCAGGTCCTGGCGACTTGTCTGTCTTTAGTCCCATCAGTTTGTCCAGCACCTTTTCCCTCGTGATAGAGATTTTTACAAGTTCCTCCCTCCCATTTACACCTTGCTAATCTAATATTGTTTATAGTGTCCTCCACCGTGAAGACCAATGCAAATCACTGTTATTTGATAGAACAAAGCTTCTTTTAATTCTTACTGGGGTGAAATTGGTTAGAATTGACCCTTGCCAGCACAAACAGGGGCGAAGTGAATAATCCCAAGGCTAAAGACACATTCAGTATTGAGCCTTCTTTAAATTAGACCAGTGAAGATATCTGCTACATGCACGCATGGATCTTGGTGGTGAAGTGGATGTAAATTTTGGACCGCTGCGTCCCTGTCAGCAGCCTGCAAGGAGGTCTTGAGGTTCGATGAGAGGCAGGGGTGATCAAGAGGGAGAAGGACAATTGAGAAGGGGGTAGGCGATCAAGATGGAGCAAACCAGGTGTCGATAATGGTCTTTGAGACTGCTGTGAAGCTGGAAGGCGCATATCTGCTCCTTCTGCTTCACGCCGATAAGTTTTTTTTAAACTTACCTTTTGATGGAAGCTTCCAGTGGTCCCGTTAAGGGCTGCTGTTAGGCATTCTCCTTTTAATCAGGCACATTGTGGATGCTCAACATTTTGCACATGCATGGGATTAGTTGCATCATTTAGCTCAAAATCCATGGCAGAATAGCAATGCCATGACATTGCATTACAAAGTCACTAAGTAGTTATATTTTTAATCGTCTCACCAATTATCTATTCTGAGCATCAATCCTTTTTAAAGTTATTTCCTGGATTCTTCAGTTGAACTACACTGCTTTGATTCCTTTTGGTATTTACTGCTGAATGGCACCTGGTTTGAAAGCTGCTGCGCTGCTAGTTTCATGAGCTCTGCTGCTCTACTGTCCCTGATTTTGCTTCATTTTACTTCTGGCTGCTGGGCTGCACCTTGTTTCTTGTTTCCTAGGCCTTATTCTATTTTCCTGGATTAAACACTACTCCTCTGAAAGTGCCATTATAAAAATAGCAGGAAAATTTCCTGCTTTACTATTATCAGTGAAATAGGAAAGGAGTTATAAAAGAATAATGTATGATTGTTTGCCTTCACTACATGGTTTTTCACCTTGCAACTAACCACAGATAGTATTTTGTTAAAACTGGTGTGTTAATCCCTGTGTGTTTTTCAGGTTAAATAAACAGACAAATGACAGGTTTCCCCATCGGTTTTAAAAAAAGAAAGATAACTATTTATTTTTAAACAATTCCTGAAATGATCTCAGCCTCTCCCATAAATGCATTCACACACAAATATATACACAAGAATAGATGGATAGAGAGAAAAGGGTAGGATGCTATTAAAGTCCAAATTACTGCAAAGGAATCCATTGCTTAAAGAACCTTCAGAGTTTCTTTTGGGAGGAAATTTTATAACGGTGTTGCAGGCTTGAATGTTCCTTGTCTTGTAGTTGCTGAAATGTTGCAATCTTCTGTGGTTAAAACTCAGTCCAGAATTGTGGTGTGAATCTGGTTTGCTTTCACAGATGGAGAGTCTCAAAGTCACCTTGCAATTTCTCTGCTGCAGTGGTTGTTCAAGTTTTTATTCAGCAGGGTTCTTCTGCTTCGCTGGACCGTATTTCACAGCCTCTGGCTGGAACTGGCTTTCTGTGGTCATTGGTTGATCTCCCCTTTCTCTCCTTTAAGCTAAAAATTCATCACATTTGAGTTTCTGTCAGGTGACAAATGGCCCTGTCCCTTGATGTGACCACACAATGGTCTAGGATATGGAAACCCATTGCTATCTGTCGGTGTCTGGATGGGAACCATTCTGTTACAATGGTGCTACTTTGCACCTATTCATCTTGGTTTGGGTTGTGGAATCAGTCTGTCCACAGAACTATTGTTAGTTCATTCCTATAGATAGGAGTCATCAATTTCAATGGGTTCTCCTCAGAGCTAATTCAGACGAGGTTAACAAGTTTGACAGTACAGGAGGGGTCATTTGACCTCTACTCCATTTTGTCTGTGGAACAAATTTGCCCATTTTCTTGTGGTTCAGTTCAGTTGCTGACTTTGATTTCATAACTCCTCCAGTTCTTTGTTTATTTCATCATGCTCCTTCCAAGCATGACAATGGTAATTGGGCAAAGCAGGCAGCCCACTTATTAGAGATCCCATCTGATTTTCATTCCACTGATACCAATCAATTGAAAATTGTGTAGGTTCCATATTGGGTGGGGGATTCACTACACCAGACTATGGAATGGAAATTGTATGGATTCTGTAGGGTGATCCAGTCTACGAGATAACTACTCAAATGGTGAAGAGGAAACTTTTACCTCAATGTGTTTATAATTACGCTGGAAATAATGATCAGAAGAAATCTTTCAGCTATGCTTGCAATGCTACTGACAAATAATGAACAAAATAATTTTCTCCTTGCTCCATGTGTTGAGTAGTGAAAGATCGCAGCAGTTAAAAGGATTTAACTTTCATGTTTATGATTTAGTTCATAAAAGTGTTAGCCATGGTTTTAATGGTAGCACTCTTGCCTCTGAGTCAGAAGATTGTGGATTCAAACCTTACTCCAGGGGCTGGAGCACACAATCTAGGCTCACACTCCAGTGCATTACTGAGGGAGTGCTGCACTATTGGAGGTTTAGAGTTGCTGTCTTTGGATGAGGTGTTATATTGGGGCTCCATCTACCTTCTCAGGTGGACAGAAACAATACCACAGCATTATTTTGAAGAAGAGCAGTAGTGCAATATTGAATTTAACAGGCATAGTATTGTTCCTCTTAAGCTCGTAAGCTCATATCTGTTAGTTACAAAAATGTAGTATTAATTTCTTTGCATTGTGTATTCTATCAGTGAACACCTCTCTTGAACAGGAGAAATTCCTTACCACACAAAGTAATGATTAGGAAATTGTGTTTCTTCTGGGATTTTATTAAAACCATATGCTACTTAATGTGTTTTGTAGGGAATGGAGCATAACAACATCTGTCTTGTATTAAATAACAGCGTTGTGAAGCCAGCCACCTTATACACTCCCCAAATTCTATTTCTGTAACTCTTGAGTTTTTATTTTCAGAAATTGTGCATTTTTGGCAGAGGTCAATTTGATTATATTTAAGATGTCAAGCTAACTATGTGAAAAGGGCCAGGTTCAGTTGATATTATTTCTGAGATAGAAATCCAAAAGTGCTTTATAAAGTTCCACAGAGCAAACTCAAAGCTCCTGTTTCTTAAACAATTGCAACAGATCTACAAATAAAAGCCTAGAACAAAACTCCGGTTCCATTAATTTTTTTAACCCCCTCAAATTCTTTCAAATTTTTTTGCAATCATTGGATTTCTGGTTTTATGGTGAACTGTATATCCAGATATTGTCATAGGAACATAGGAACAGGAGTCAGCCATTTAGCCCCTTGAACCTATTTTGTTATTCACTGTGATCATGGTTGATCTATGACATAACTTCATATACCTGCCTTTGCCTTATATCCCTGAATACTTTTGGTTAACAAAAATCCATTAATCTCAGATATAAAATTAACAATTGATGTAACATCAATTGTCATTTGCAGAAGTGAGTTCCTAACTTATAACTTATACCCTTTGCGTGTAGAACTATTTCTTAACTTCACTCCTGAAAGACCTGGCTCTAATTTTTAGACTATGCCCTTTAGTTCTGGGCTCCCCAACTAGCAGAAATGGTTTCTTTCTATCTACCCTATCAGTTTCCCTTAATAGCTTGCAACCTTGGATAAAATCACCCCTTAACCTTCTAAATTCTGGGGAATACAACTCTAGCTTGTGTAATCACTCTTTGTAATTTAACCCTTGGAGTCCAGGTATCATTCTGGTAAATCTATGCTGCATTCTCTCCAAGGCCTTCCGAAGGTGTGGTGTCCAGAACTGTCATTGTCCTCCAGGTATGGTCTAACCAGGACTTTGTATAGCTGAAGCATGACTTCTACACTCTGGTATTCTAGTCCTCCAGATATAAAGGCTAGCATTCCATTAGTATTTTGATTATTTTCTATATCTGTCCATGACATTTTAATGATCTATGTACATGGACCCTCAACTTTGTTTGAATCTCCACTGTTTCTAGCTTTTCATGATTGAGAAAGTACCCTGTTCTATCCTTTTTGGGTCCAAAGTGTATGAGCTCATATTTGCTGACATTAAGATCCATTTACCATTTTTTTGCCCATGCATTTAATCTATTAATAGCTCTGTAACTGCTTACAGTGTCACCTATCTTTATGCCATTGGCAAAATTGGATATATTGCTTTTTATCCCATCATCTAAGTCATTTATAAATACAGTGAATAGTTGAGGTCCTAACATAGATCCTTGTGGGATACTACTAGTCACATCCTGCTAATTAGAGTACCAGCCCATCCCATTATTCCTACTCTTTGTCTCCTACCGCTCAGCCAATTTCCTGACTAGGTTAATAATTTGCCCTCAATTCCATGAGCTTCAACTTTAGCTGACGATCTCTTATGAGGAACTTTATCAAGAAGTCCATATAAATCACATCCATTAGGCATTTCCCTGTCCACTACTTCAATCACCTCTTCAAAAAATTCAATCAGGCATTACCATACACGTTGCACACTGCTGATTGCGACTTCAGTGACACAAAATTGACAATATAACTTGGGAGTCACGCATGAATTATGCAAGAGGAGTCAGACTGCTTCCCATCAGGGATGTCACACCCATTTTACTGTTTTCAATCTGTTGTATACCTTAAACCTGTTATAATGTAGGAGTAGAGCTAGGCTTTAGATGGCATGTGGAGTGCCAGAAGCAATTTACAATTTATCTCTCTTAACAGACTTTGGTTCTGCTTCAAAATGGAATCCAAGCATTTCTGCAATTTAGAAATGGAATTCCAACATACATGATGTGTGCACGAGTACTGATTTATTTGTAATGCATATATCTGAGACTGATATGTCTTTGAGTGTACATTGGTCCAATACACTGAGGTTATCCTGTTACTACAGTTTTGCACAACGGCATGCATCATGCTGACCGCTCTGGTGTGCACACATCCTGGGGTATAACTGTCGTGACAGTATAACTTCAGTGTATTGACAACTGTATACTCCAACATGTGTCGGTCTCAGACTAGTACATGAAGTATAATTGTACCGTTAAATATGTATTTACTGTAGTTTGAAAACAATATTTTTCTGACCCCAGCTGATCATGCAATTAATGCAGTATGTTTTTAATAGCAAGTCTTGCAGTGTGTGCTCATGCTGTTAAGGAGATTGTACAGGAATTAGGAAAAGGAGCATTCCATCAGGAGTGCATTCCTTCTTATTGATACTGCAAATGCTGCAGGAACACAGTTCATTTGTTTTCTGCTCAGATCAACCAACTCCATTTTCTGCTCCGAAAGCAATAACGTATGTTGAACTGGGTACACTTGATTTCGAAAATGTTGATATTGCAAATCCAAGGTCTGATTTTTAAGTGGGAATCCCATTTCCACCTCTTTCTGTGCTTTTATAATGAGGCCATAATATTAATATTGTTGAGATTTCTGGTGAATTCCATCAATAGAAAAATTCAAGTTATAATCTCATCTCCTGTGTTGTCCCAAACTGCCCCTGTTTGGTCCTGGACTTGGTAAAAAGTGTCATGCTAGGCCCTCACCTGCCAAGAATGAGGCGCATTAATTTTGTCATGAACATTGATTTTAAACTGTTACTAGAGTGAAGAAAGGACCTGTTAAACAGATGAGCCGTGGCTGGAAAAGACATTTGCATATGAACAGACGGTGATTGGAAGGACAAAGAACGATTCCCTGGCACATTCAACCTAGAATGGACCTTGATCACCAGGTATTGTGTGTAAGAGGAGCATTCCAGAGACTGCTAAGTTGATACAATCCAAGATGTAGTCAGACCAGTTAGTCACATGACTAACCTGCTTGGCAGCATGGGATTTTCTGAATTGTACAAACAGTTTGAACTGAGAGTGTCTGGTTGCTCCCAGAATGAGAAGATCTCTCCTGTATGCTTCCATCTCTTTCTCACAAGCCTCTGAATCCACTGAGGACACATGAATCCCAAGAGAGAAAAGTCTCCTACAGTGAACAAAGTTAAAGAAGAGTACTGGGTCCCAGCGAAAAGCAAGATCAACCAACAGTCAAGGACTCTGAAGTGAGCTTGAAGAACTGTAACAAAAACTCTTCAGATATTGCTTCAAACCTTTCCACTTTATTTTTCATCTGCCCTTTTCTGTCTCTATTTGCAAGTGTGTATCACGTATGCATGCTGGCGTGGGCGCGTCATGTATCCATAGGCGTTAACCGAATTAGAGTTTAAGTTTAAGTTGAATAAATTTCAACTTTATTTCTTTAAACCTAAGAAAGCCTGTTTGTGCTGGTTTCTTTGCCTTATCATTGGAAAGTGGTGAACAAGGATTCACCAAGGGGGAACTAAAAACACTGTGTTTAAAATTAAACCCTGTTACGATAAAAGCAGGTGAAGGCTAAGAGGGACCCCTAGACACCTTTCTCACCTGGTCGTATCAGAAATTTGGGTGCTAGCATCTGGAATTGGCCCACAGATAAATGAGAAATTGGAAGTGGGAAGCCAAGTTGTTCCCAATCAAAGAAGAGCAAGATTTCAATAGAGATTTTCTTGTTGTTGTGTGTGCTTGAATACTAACATGTCTGCAACTGAAGCTAGTAGCTTCCCAAGCTAGGGTGAAGTATCTTGGGATAAAGTAAAAGCACTGTCTATGGAGGAGTTGAGAAAAATGGCTGACCAGTGTGGGATCACTGTGCGTGGCAAGGCTAGAAAGCCTGAACTCCTAAGGCTAGTGACTAACTATTTTTCCCTTGAATCTGAAGAAGCAGAAACAGGGTTAGAAGTAGACCCCGACAGGGTGTTGTTAGCAAAGCTACAATTGGAACAGAGGAAACTTGAATTAGAGGAGAAAGAAAGAGAGAGAAAGAAAAAATTGAGAGGAGAGGGAGAAAGAGAAAGCCTTCCAGAAGGAACGTGAAGGAAATGAAAGGCTGGAGAGGGAGAGAGAAAGAATATTCCAGAAGGGATGTGAAGAAAGAGAGCTGAAGTGGCTTGAGTTAACTCGGGGGCAACAGAGTAACCCCAGTGAAAGCATGGCTAGTATGGAGGAGCATAATTCAGGGCTGGGTACAAAATTGTTTAAACTAGCTCAACTAATTCCAAAATTCAATGAGAAGGATGTAGAGGAATTTTTTATGTCCTTTGAGAAACTGTCAAGGCAGCTAAAATGGCCAGCTGAGACATGGCCTCTTTTACGACAAAGCAAGCTATCCAGAAAAGCCCATGAGGTTTATTCCTTGTTGCCAGATGAGAGTTCATCAAATTATGAACTGACCAAAAATACTATCCTTGGGGCATATGAATTAGTACCCAAAGTCAATCGCCAAAAGTTAAGAACCCTCAAGAAGCAAGCTAATCAAACTTACCTGGAGTTTGAAAGAAGTCAGCAGCTGGCTTTTGACCAGTGGCTGAGGGCTCTTAAAGTACAGCTCAGCTATGAGAATCTCAGAGAAGTAATTCTGTTAGAGAAATAAAACTCTTTCTCCCACTCTCCATAAAGACCCATGTAGAGGAGCAGCGGGTTCAGAGAGCTTGGCAAGCGGCCGTTCTAGTTGATGAGTTTGCTTTAATTTATAAGCTGGATTCCCAGGGAAGAACCTTTCCTAGTCACTCCCAGAAATCCAAAAGGGATAAAGGATGGGAAGGTGATAAGAGCCCAAGCAGTCCTGGGAGAGAAAGGAAAGCAGGAGACACAGGGGGTCCTCCTTTATCCAAAAAGGAAGGTGCTGTGAGCAAGAGTGAGACCCGGAGACCTGTGTGCTTCCAGTGCACTAAAGCAGGGCATTTAAAAGCTGACTGCTGGAAACTAAAGGGAAAATCTGTCGGGTTAATCAGGGCACACCTGCTCAGTGAAGAAGCGAACCTGATGGAAAGCACAGCAGAACAAGCTGTGGCTTTAACTGCAGTAAGAGTGAGACCCAGGAAGCTTCTGGCTGCAAGTGCAGGAAAAGTTCATAGGATTCCTGAAGGTTATCAGGGTTTTATGTCTGAAGGGAAAGTAACCCCATACCCCTCGAGTGGGGCAAGAAAGCTCATAGTAATTCTCAGGGACACAGGGGCCACTCGATCCCTTTTACTGGGAAAAGGCCTGACCTTTCCCCCAGAGAGTGCAGTAAACAGCAGAATGGTGGTGAATGGTATTGGAGGGCAGTGTATGCCTATACCTGTACACTGGGTGCACCTGGAGTGGTGGACTGGTGACCGTAGGAATTGACCCTAGTCTGCCTGTGAACGGGGTTGACCTGCTCCTTGGCAATGATCTGGCAGGATGAAGGTGATAGCCCCCCCAGTAGTGAAAGAAAGACTGCAGGAGGTCAGAGAGACAGGGCAGTGGTAGAAGATGAATCCCTGCAGTTTCCCTGAATGTATAGTGGATCAGGCCATGATCAAACAAGCTCCCCCAGAGGAGACTGAATTGGCACTGCAGGCAGATGTCCAGGTCTGTATGTCTGAGACTTTCTTTAGAAAGTTAGGGGATCCAGGGAATGAATTAAATGGAATTTCCCTAGTTGAGGCTCACTGAGCCGACCCAGTATTGCAAGAGTTAGCACAGGCTTCCCAATCTGAAAGTGAAGCATGGGGAGACCCTGATTGCTATTATTTAAAGAATGAGGTACTGATGAGGAATTGGAGTTCTCCTCAAAGACCTGAGAGCAAGGAGTGGACAGTGGTTCACCAGTTAGTACCTGAGGTACCGGAGAGAAATATTAAGAAGGACCCATGAGACTACAGTGGCTGTACATGCTGGTATATGAAAGACCAAAGCCCGCATAAGACAATAGTTTGACTGGCCAAAACTCCACAAAGATGTGGTGGAATACTGCAGGAGTTGCCACATGTGCCAGGTTGAGGGGAATCCCCAACCTACAGTGAAACCTGCAACCCCAAGTCCTGTATTAGTGTACATAGGACTCTCCAGCAGAGGACTGGTGTACTGTAAGGGATGCCCGCCGAGAACAAAAAGGGACAGGCAGGCACAAGGCTGGCAGAAGGTTAGACAGGGAAGGGGAAAAAGTGAACAAGAGGGCAGGTTAAAGGAGGTCCAGGAGGAATCCCAGATGAAAACCCGTACTGTACGGTCAGCCAACCCCGAAAAATTTGAAAAGTTAGACCCCACATTCCTCCTACATAAATGCAGACACTAGAAGCACCCCACCAGAGTGGTTAACAGCATTTACAGGAACCTGCAGAGACAAAGAAAGACATCTAGGGTGCAGAAAAACCATGAGGGTGATGCCTCACCTAATCAAAGTGCCACAGGGGAGTGCAGTAGAGTCTACACCAATACATGCAGGCAGGAGTGTCCTCTGGGACAAAGGGGAGATGAGCAAAGAATCCTCCCACACAGTCAGAGGAAAAGGGATCCACCCACCCCCTGAAGTCAAAAGCCTTTGCATGACTCAGCAAAGCACTGAAAGAGAGTTCAGGGATAGACATGCCCACAACTGACTCTCCTGAAAAAAATATTAGATCAGCAAAAGACCCTAAGCAGCCATGGAAATGGGCAAACGGAAGAGAAACTTCCCCAAAAATGGCCACATGTTTACTGGGATGCCAAAAAAGGGGTGGGGCAGTTTTAATAAGTTTTAGGATTTGTGAATGAATGAAAGAAATGTATGTTTTTTTTCTGTATCTTATATTTTCTATCTACCCTTTTAATGAAATGAGCCTTTTTTAAATTGCATTTCATTCCGCTGGGAGTGGAGGTGTCATGGTAGGCCCCCACCTGCCACGAATGAGGCACATTAATTTTGTCATGAACATTGATTTTAAACTGTTACTGGATTGAAGAAATGACTTGTGAAACAGATCAGCCGTGGCTGGAAAAGACATTTGCATAAAGGACTTTTTCCCGGACACATTCAACCCAGAATGGACCTTGATCACCAGGTATTGTGTGTAAGAGGAGCATTCCAGAGACTGTTAAGTTGATACAATCCAAGACTTGGTCAGACCAGTTAGTCACATGACTAACCTGCTTGGCAACATAGGTTTTCTGAATTGTACCAACAGTTTGAACTGAGAGTGTCTGTTTGCTCCTGGAATGAGAAGATCTCGCCTGTCTGCTCCCATCTCTTTCTCACAAGCCTCTGAATCCACTGAAGACACATGACTCCCAAAAGAGAAAAGTCTCCTACAGTGAACAAGGTTTAAGAAGAATACTGGGCCCCAGCGAAAAGCAAGATCAACCTACAGTCAAGGACTCCACAGTGAGCTCGAAGAACTGTAACAAAAACTCTTCAGATATTGCCTCAATCTTTTCCACTCTATTTTCCTTCTGCTCTTTTCTGTCTCTATTTGCATGTGTGTATCGCATATGCATGCTAGCATGGGCATGTCGTGTATCTGTAGGCATCAACCGAATTAGAGTTTAAGTTCAAGTTGAATAAATTTCAACCTTACTTCTTTAAACCTAAGAAAGCCTGTTTGTGCTGGTTTCTTTACCTTATCATTGGAAAGTGGTGAACAAGGATTCACTAAGGGGGAACTAAAAACACTGTGTGTTTAAAATTAAACCCTGTTGTGATAAGAACAGGTGAAGGCTGAGAGGACCCCTTGACACCTTTCTCACCTGGTCGTAACAAAAGATAGTGGGCAATTTTCAGCCGCGCATTCAGGCACTACAGATTCTCCAAGTGGTAAAGATCGAGGTTTTGAGCTGAAAGGCTGGTTGCATTTAATGCAAGATACCATCCTGGTAAAACAATCGAAGCACGGGCTAGGAACAGCTGCTTGGATGCTCGTTGAGAGGTATATTGCCACTAAAAATGCCTGCTAACTCTCATTAAGGAGATTGTACAGCATTTTGGTGGCTAGAGCTTGTCCTCGCATTCTCTCCTAACAGCGACCAGCTATTGAGGAGTAAACAAAGCATTGATGTGGATTTCAAGTGCTACTTAAAGAGGTGTGAAGAGGATCTCAGAAACACATCGGGAGACATTTTGGTATGCTTTGTTAAGACTTCACCAACAGTTCAGCAACATTTATTTTGCAAATTCTCAGAGGATCTTGCCGAAAAAGAGTAAGAGCTATACTACTGCACCTTATTGGACACCTTGGAGGAGTGATCAGGAGAAAGGGGGTGCTTGGTCTTGGGCATCCTGCTAGGGGTCCCCCTTTGTCTGGGTGAGGAATGGAAGGAGGTCATGGAGCCAGGAAGAGCAGCACAGTTGCTGCAGGAGTGAGGGACAGGAAAGTGAGGAAGGTGAGGCTCCATGAAAATTGTGTCTGATCAGCACTTGCATGCTGAGCCTGCAGATGTCTAGTTTAGCACCTCCAGGTAAATTCAAGTTATAGTAATCAGCAATCCAGACTTCCAAACAGGTGTGTGTAATTCGCATGGCACCCATTTAGCACTTGTTTTCACCCTTTTGCCAAAATAACCCCCAGTAACCCAGAAACTCCCACTAGCCACCAGCCTGTGCCACAGCAGCTCCATCATGTGTCAGCCATGGCTCAGTTGGTAGCATTCCGACCACTGAGTTAGAAGGGTTCTAGATGGGTTCAAGAGCCACTCCAATACTTGAGCATCAAAATCAAGGCCGATACTCCAGTCCAGTACTGAGGGAGTGCTGCACTGTTAGAGATTTGGAGGTGTTGTGTTTTGGCTGAGGTATTAAAGCAAGGCCACATCTGCCTTCCCAGGTGGGCGTAAAAGATCCCAAGGCAGTTTTTCGAAGCAGGTAGGGGGAGGATATCATTCGTGTCCTTGCCAATATTAATCCCTCAATCAACATCCCTGCATGGCCTTACTCCTTTCTATTTCTCTAATCTCCTCTTCTGGCCTAAGCCCTCTGAGATCTCTGCAGTCCTCCAATTTTAGCCCCTTGTAAATCCCTGATTTTACTCACTCCACCTTTGGCGGCTGTTTCGCCATGGCCCTATGGTATAGACTTCTCTCCTTAATCTTCTCCACCTTTCAACCTCTCTCTACTCCTTTAAGACACTTCTTTAAGTCCACCTCTTTGACCAAAATGTTGGTTACCTGTCCTAATATCACTTTATATGGTTGGTGTCAAATTTTGTTCCATAATCACTCCTGTGGAGCGAGCACCTTAGGGCCTTTTGCTGCATTAAAGGTACTATAAGATACAATTTGGAAGCAGAAACAAGGAATGAGAGAGTATACTCCATGGAAAGAGATTGAAAGGTGTGAATGAACAGGGAGACTTAGGAGTTCAAATATACAATTCCATGAAATTTTGAGTGCAGGTAGATAAAACCATAAAAAACAGAAATGGAATTTTGGGTTTTATAAATATGGGCATGCAATACAAGAGTAAATAAATAATGATGAATTTATGTAAAGCTTTGGTTAGAGTTGTGGTACTGTGTAGTTTTGGGCACCCCATTTAAGAAAGGGCATTAGAACTATCACAGTAAGTATCCAATGTCAATGCATCGGAATGATACCAAGGTTGTAAAAGGATAGTTATGATAAGGGATTTGAGATAATAGGACTTTTCCCACTGGTGCAGAGAAAGGCTAAAAGGAAATTTAATAGGGGGTTGTTAAACAGAATGAGGTTTGATCTAATGGATAGAGAAACACATTTTTATGGTTGGGGATATCAATTTAAAGTTGTTACTAAGAGAGTGAGGAGAGAGAATAGGAGAAAATCCTTGACTTAAAAGATTGTTGGAATGTGGAATGCTTTGCATTCCAAAAAGAGCCAGCTTTAACACAATGGGCTGAATGACTTGCTTCGGTGCTGTAGATTTCTGTGGTTCTATGGTTCACTGAACTGACGAGAATGGGACTTCAACTCAGGCCAGAGGAAGTGTTTGCTATGATGGAAGGATTGTAATGTTCTCTTATAACGAGTTTCAATAATATTGTGCTTGATCTAAGCCTATTTTAGATTTATAACTTGTGTTGTCACAAATATACTATCACCATTGTTTATGATAAGCTTGCCAAACACAATTATTTCAGACATCTTCTGGAAATGTTATGCAAAAATCATCCAATTTTGAATGTTTTCTATTTCACTGGTATTCAAATTTCTTTAATGTTGTGCCAAACCAACAATTGTGATACCATCTAAAACAAACACAACTGTAATTAGTTACCAGTGCCTGAAATAAGTTTCAAACACGCAGCTGTTCCACTTCTTGGTAATCTGGTTGAATTCCCCAATGTTAATGTGTTGACTATAAATGGTGAAAGTTCTACAAGCATCAATATAACCATTAGCCCCTGGAGCTGTTTGTTTCACAAGCTATTCATGTTTATTCAATGAGAAATTAAATATTCCAGAAATGTATAACAGATGAATTTGTTCTTCAACTATTCAAAGGTTTAGATATTTGAAAAGAAATCCATCATTTGTCAGGATCCTTGATTAAAACACTTATTTGGCTGACACAGCAGTTCAATTAACTGCTTCTTCCTTTTTTTATTTATATATATATTCGTTCATGGGATGTGGGCATTGCTGGCTAGGCCAGCATTCGTTGCCCATCCCTAATTGCCCTTGAGAAGGAGGTGGTGAGTTGCCTTCTTGAACCGCTGCAGTCCATGTGGTGTCGGTGCAACCACAATGGTGGTAGGAAGGGAGTTCCAGTATTTTGATAAGTGACAGTGAAGGAACGGTGATATCGTTCCAAGTCAGGATGGTGTGTGATTTGGAGGGGAACTCGCAGGTGGTGGTGTTCCCATGCATCTGCTGCCCTTTTCCTTCAAAGTGGCAGTGGTCGTGGGTTTGGAAGGTGCTGTCTAAGGAGCCTTGGTGCGTTGCTGCATTGCATCTTGTAGGTGGTACACACTGCTGCCACTGTGTATCAGTGATGGAGGGAATGAATGTTTGTGGATGGGGTGCCAGTCAAGCAGGCTACTTTGTCCTGGATGTTGTCGAGCTTCTTGAGTGTTGTTGGGCAGCACCCATCCAGTCAAGTGGCGAGTATTCCATCATACGCCTGACTTGTGCCTTGTAGATGGTGGACAGGCTTTGGGGAGTCAGGAGGTGAGTTACTCGCCACAGGATTCCTAGCCTCTGACCTGCTCTTGTAGCCACGCTATTTATATGGCTACACCAGTTCAGTTTCTGGTCAATGGTAACCCCCAGGATGTTGATAGTGGGGGATTCAACAATCGTAATGCGACTGAATGTCAAGGGAAGATGGGTAGATTCTCTCTTATTGGAGAAGGACATTGCCTGCCACTTGTGTGGCACATATGTAACTTGCCATTTATCAGCCCAAGCCTGGATATTGTCCAGGTCTTGCTGCATTTCTACACGGACTGCTTCAGTATCTGAGGAGTCATGAATGGTGCTAAATATTGTGCAATCATCAGCGAACATCCCCAATGCTGACCTTGTGATTGAAGGAAGGTCATTGATGAAGCAGCTGAAGATGGTTGGGTCTAGGACACTACCCTGAGGAACTCTTGCACTGATGTCCTGGAGCTGAGATGATTGATCTCCAACAACCATCTTTCTTTGCGTTAGGTACAATTCCAACCAGCGGAGAGTTTTCTCCCTGATTCCCGTTGACTTCAGTTTTGCTAGGGCTTCTTGATGCCATGCTCGGTCAAATGCTGCCTTGATGTCAAGGGCAGTCACTCTCACCTCACCTCTTGAGTTCAGTTCTTTTGTCCATCTTTGAACCAAGGCTGTAATGAGGTCAGGAGCTGAATGGCCCTGGTGGAATCCAAACTGAGTGTCACTGAGCAGATTATTGCTAAGCAAGTGCTGCTTGAAAGCACTGTCATGGATATCTACAGCAGACAGTCTATTTAAAGTAATAGTGGGACTCACTGTTAATTTTTTTGAGCAGTTGCTTGATCGCAACATGTTCAGCTGGAATCTTGCTGGAGTGGAACATCTCGCTCCGTGTCCTGTTGAACTTTTCTCTGTACTCTTCAACTGAAATTTTTTGCACCATAGCTTGTTGGCACTGTGAGCTGATAATGACACGGCGAGTGCAATAGGATATCTGGGACCTCAGTTAATGGTAGGCCCTGCAGTGCATCCCCTTAACTAGTGAGATTTAAGCATTGAGACTGAAGCAGGAATGACTGAGAAGGAGGGTGAATTAAACACATCAAGTCCAGAAAGAGAAACAAAGAAAAGGAAAGAGAGGTTGGATTGAGAGAGAGAAAAATGACAGAAAGGAAAGGTGAGACATTTAAAATAATTAAATTTGATATCTTTAAAATCATTGGGCAGAATTTACCACATGATGGAATGAGACTCCACAGTTTAAGTTATTAAATTCTTGGGCCAGAGAGGTTGATTAGCTTTGCATCAACAATTAAGTTGTTAAAAATGTACTTACACTCTTAATTACAAAACTTTCTGTGGGACATTTAATGGGCAATTAGTTTCGTCAACAGATAAGCTAAGGCAGGGCGAAGTCAGGCAATGTTATGGAGATGGCAGGCAAAACTGTAAAGGAGCAATGAGCTGCCTTAAAGAGGAAGTGGTTCAAGCACAGTAGAGGTACATTCCCATGAGCGGGAAAGGTAGGGGAAACAAAGGAGTTCCCTGGATGGTGAAAGAAATAGAGAATTAAATGAAGCAGAAAGAGGATGGATATGACACATGCCAGATTGATAATACAAGTGAGAATTGTTATGTTTTGTACCCCAAGCATGAAGAAACTAGACTCATGATTTCTGTGCAGGCTTTATTCAGATGGCTGCCTGGATTAGTTTTAGTTTCACTTTTGGAACCACGCACCCTCAGGCTTCACTGACAGCATAGTGAGCAATCTTATAAGCACAGCACAGAACAATCAATCACTGAGCAATCAGATACAACATATTTTCCCCCTTGTGGACTCAGGTGCTTATTTTGAGTTAAATCTTCATAAGCATCAAACAGGTATATATTGAGTCCGTTTGTTCCTCTAAGTATGCAAATAATCTTTGAAATAAGGAGGTCTGCTATAATGGCATGGAGATTGAGGAAGACATGGTTGTGGTTCAGTGTGATCATCTTGATGAGGTAGATGATTAACATCATGATCATTAATCAGAAAAGGAAATGTATCTTTGTCGTCACAATCGTTGAAATCTCCAGGTCTGCAATCAAGCACCTCGCATTACACTTGGTGTTGCCATCTAAGAAATAAGCATTGGTATCGAACATCTGCTTTATCTGCTTAGCTCATGATAGAGATGACACAAGCTTGTGGTAGTGATTCAGTCATTTGACGAACCCAATCTCTGACTGCGAATTGTGGTTTCCTTGCACATGTTTGCTTATTGGAATGCGCTTTTACTTTGCCTTGTTGCTTCGCAATTTCTTCTGTTTTCGCTCTGACATTTGCATTGGATGGTGATGATGGCTGAAGAATGGTCACTGATGTGCAAATGTTGCAACCAATCATAAGGTTGGCCGGTGTCTTTCTGGTCAGAGAATCAGAATATGAATGGATTGTTCAAATATTTTGCTCTCGGACTTGCTAGCTCTCAAACTGTCCTTGGTCACCCTGTTGAAATGTTTGACACCGCCATCTGATTACGGGTTGTGTTGTGATGCCAGATGGTGATGAATTCCATAGCTTGCTAAGAACTCTGTGAACTGACTGGAAACAAACTGCAGTCTGTTGTCTGTAGTGATTGTCTCTGGCAATCCCAACTTTGTAAACAACGTGTCAAGAATGTCAATGACTAAAGTGGTGGTTATGGAATTTGTTGTAGTGATTTCCAGCCACTTGCTATATAGGTCACGAACAACAAGTAAAAAGCATTGATAGCTCGGGGCTACAGCACTTCTCCTAAAATATCTCATTGGAGTTGTTGCCATGGTTTTGTTGGCCATGGGGTCGATTCTGGAGATATGGGACATGGTTTAGCAGATTTTTCACTGAGTGTACATACTACGCAGTTTCTGATAAACTCTTCTATACAGCGATTTAATGCTGGCCACCAGACTGCATCAAGGGGTCGTTGTTTCATCTTAACGACATCCATATATCTTTCATGGGCAAGATATAATACCCGTTGCTATTGCACTTTCAGGATAACCACTTAAGTGCTGCGTGCAATACAATTGTCATCAAACAATGCAAGTTCATAGTGTACTCTGCAGTACAGGACCAGTTCCTCCTCCATTTCGCAAGTCTAGTTGGTTTTTAGGTATTGGCTTTCTTTCTGCAGTACCCTGTTGGCCGCTGACTCTGCCTTCATCTCCTCTTGCCTCACAAGATCCATGATCACGTGCGAAATCACCATGACTACATAGTCGTCGATGTCACAAGTCACTTCGCTATTGCTGATGCTGTCTGCGATAGTAGTGCGGCTAAACATGTCAACTACCCGGTTGCATGAACCTGTGAGATAACTGACCTCAAAGTTGTACCGATAACTGCAATCAGACCATTGGTAGATTCATAGAGGTCGATGACCAGATCCTGACGTGGCTAACAATTTAGTCAGCGCTTGGTGATCGGTGCAGAGGGTGAACTTCCTACCATAGAGATACATGTGCCAGTGCTCACAAGCTAGTGTTTCCCGCTCTCCAGTGGAGTTCAGTTTCAGTTTCCGACAACGGACATGACGCGTAAGTGATCAGTCATTCACTTCCTGCAATGCACTGAGAGTGCAGCTTCTATCGCATTTCCTGACACTTCTGTTGTGATGTATGTTTTGGCATGTGCGCTGAAATGCTTGAGAACTGGTGGAGATGCTATCTTTGCCTTGAATGTGTCAAACGCTGTTTGGTGTGTGATTGTCCATTCCCATTGTGTATCTTTGTGCAGTAGCTTTCAAAGAGGCTCCGTGATCTCCACGTACTGGGGCATAAATTTGCCGAGGAACTCTTTTGCATTAGATGGGGTCGGAAGCACAGAAATGGTTTTGACATTGTCGCACGTAGGCTTTACTCCAGCCACTGTCACTTTGTACCAAGAAAGTCAATTTCAGATGCTGCAAATTCACATTTGTCCTTGTTGAGTGTCAAATTGTGTTGTGTAAGTCGAGTGAGCACCATGGATAATCACTGATCGTGTTCTGCTTTGTCTCTTCCATGGACAATAACATCATCGAGAAGATTGAACATCTCCTCAATGTCTGAAAAGATTGAAGAGGCAATCTACTGGAATGCGCTAGGTGCTGAACTTAATCCATAGGGCATTGTGCAGTATTGCAAAATGCCATCGTGTGCAACAAAGGCTGGAAGATGTCGGCTTTGCTCCGCTAGTGGTATCTGGAGATAGCTCCATTGAATGTCGAGCTTTGTGAAGACTGTTGGGTCATGAAATGATGCCGATAGTTCTTGGATCATAGGGAGTGAGTACTTGTCTGAAATAATTGCTTTGTTGACTGACTTAAAGTCAACGCATAGTCTAAGTTCTCCATTTTTGTGTCCTGCAATCACTAGGTTTGCTATCCATGGGGATGAGTTGATTTGCTCAATGATACTGTCTTCTTCCAGTCGTTTCAGCTCCTGTGACACTTCGGCATGGACTGCGAATGGAAACTGTCTCAAATTTTGTGAAACTTGTGAAATTGACGTGTTGATGCGAGGAGCATGACAGTACCCCTTAATCTCCCCAAATCCAGTGAATAAGGAAGGATACTGTTGTCCACAGTCTGTATCATCGATCACATGTGTGCTCCGTTGGGGTCTGCAAGTTTGAAGCCAAGCTTAGCGAACAGATCTACCCCATAAGGCTCCTGCCTTTGCCCACATAGAATGTGAACTTGTCTAGATTGATATTTTTGTAGTGCACTGGAACTGTGATCGTTCTGAAGACTGGGAGAATCGAGTCATCATAAGCTTGAAGAGTGTCTGTCGCTGAAGTGATAGGAAGTTGCAAAAAATAATGGCGGTAGAGGTCTTTGCTCAATATGAGTACTTTTGCACCCACATCAATGAGGAAGGACACTGAAATGCCCAAGATTGCACCTATGAAATCCTTGAAGTAACCTCCGCATTTGGGACCGGGCACTTTACTGTCCATGATAGTATACAAATACCGTAACTGCCATGTATTGTTTTATGGGCTCACCATTTCCCTGGCCTCTCTGGCAGAACATGTATCATGCAATCATCACACTTTTCTTCGGGCCAAAGTATTTCTCGAGAGCATTTACCACCTTATCAAACATAGATGTATCATTCGTTAGCTGCTCGAATATATACTGGCCCTCTGCACCTTCTTGTGGGTCGCTGCTACATCCGTAACATCCATACCCATAGCAAGTAAGTAGATTTCAAATCTAGTAATCCATCTGTCCCATGGAATTGGAGGATCTCCAGCGAGGACAGGAAAGGGGCTGGAGTTGGTAAATTTAAATTACTTGCCATCTTCATTGCCGGATGTCATGTCTCATACCTTAAGCATGAAGAAACTGGACTCACAATTTTTGGATCAGTCTTAGTTTAACTTTTGGGACAATGTCCTTTCAGGATTGACTGACAGCATAGTGAGCAGTCTTTCAAACACACAACAGAGCAATCAATCACTGAGCAATCAAACACAAAAACCAGGCTGAACATGAAAAGTTCAGAGGGGGAGTGACAAAGAAAACGAGAGTGGCAAGGAGAGAATAATGAGAAGAGACTGGCAGCTAACGTAAAAGGGAATTCAAAGGTTTTCGATAGACATATAAATAGTAAAAGGGTAGTAAGAGGAGGGGTGGGGCCAATTGGGAACCATAAAGGGGATCTACGCATGGAGGCAGAGTGCATGGCTGTGGTACTAGATGAGTACTTTGCATCTATCTTTACTCAGGAAGAAGATACTGTTGAAGTCATAGTGAAAGAGGAAGTAATTGTGCTACCGGATGGGTGAACAATTGGTAAAGAGGAAGTATTGGAAAGACTGGCTGTACTTAATATTGAGAAATCACCAGGACCAGATGGGCCACATCTTATAGATAGGTTGAGTGAGTGGACAAAAACCTGGAAGATGGAGTTTAATGTAGAAAAGTGTGAGGTCATGCACTTTGGTAAGAAAAATCAAAAGGCAGACTATTATTTAAATGGAGAGAGACTCCAATAAAGTGCAGCACGGAGGGATCTGGGTGTTCTTGTGCATGAAACACAAAAAGTTAGCATGCAGGTACAGCAAGTAATTAAGAAGGCAAATGGAATTTTGGCCTTTATTGCTAGGGAGGTGGAATTTAAAAATACGGAAGTCTTGTTACAACTGTACAGGGTGTTGGTGAGGCCGCACCTGGAGTACTGTGTACAGTTTTGGTCCCTGTATTTAAGAAAGGATATACTGGCATTGGAGGTAGTTCAAAAGAGATTCACTAGGCTGATTCCTGGGATGAAGAGGTTGACTTATCAAGAACGGCTAAACAGGTTAGGCCTTTATTCATTAGAGTTTAGAAGAAACGTACAAGATTCTGAGGGGGCTTGACAGGGTAGATGTTGAGAAGATGTTTCCACCAGTGGTGGAATCACGAACTAGGGGACATAGTTACAGATTAATGGGACACTTATTTAAAACTGAGATGCAAAAAAATTTCTTCTGTCAGAGGGTAGTGAATGTCTGGAATTCTCTACCTCAGCGAGTTGTGGAGGCTAGATCAATGAAAGTATTTAAAGAAGAGGTAGATAGATTTTTGAATTATCGGGGAGTTGAGGGCTGTGAGGAGCTGGCACAAAAGAGGAATTGATGTCTGGGACAGATCAGCCATGATCTTATTGAATGGCCTACTCCTGCTCCTATTTCTTATGTTCTTATGACGCTGACGGAAGTAAGGGTGGAAATTGCAGAGGTACTGGCCACAATATTCCAGTCCTCCTTAGACACAGGAGTGGTGCCAAGAGACTGGAGAATTGCTAATGTTACACCCTTGTTCAAAAAAGGGTGTAAGGATAAATCCAGCAACTACAGGACAGTTAGTTTAACCTCAGTGGTGGGCAGGTTTTTAGAATGATAATCCAGGACAAAATTAACAGTTACTTGGATAAGTGCAGATTAATTAAGGAAAGTCAGCACTGATTTGTTAAAGGCAAATCGTGTTTAACTAATTTGATTTGAGTTTTTTGATGAGTTATCAGAAAGGGTAGATGAGGGTAATGTCATTGTTGTGGTGTACATGGACTTCCAAAAGGTGTTTGATACAGTGCCAACAAAGTTGAGGCCCATGGAATAAAAGGGACACTGTCAGCATGGATGCGAACTTGGGTGAGTGACAGGAAATAGAAAGTAGTGGTGAATGTTAAACTCTAGAAAGCTTGTTACAGAAGGATAATACTGGATCCTATCTTTACTCAGTTTCACATTTATTGTACAGAGTGAAAGGATTACAAAGATGTAGCTCCTCACTCAAAGCCTTCACCAGTCTCTGTAAGTGTCTGCTTATAAATGCTCAAGTAGGACCCCAGTTAACATCCTCCACCTGCATATAATCAAACAATTGATACACAATTAATAGATTAACAGAATCCCTTCTTTCTCTTAGAATACAACATGGATTAACATGGTCAAACAACATTTCAAAATAAATTCAATATTATGTACAAATTATTAACATGCTCGTAGAACATTTCAAAATAAATCAAAATAAATTCTACATTGGGTATAAAGTATTACGTTGTGAGATGCACCTCCTCTAGCACCCCTAACAATTTTTTTGTACTAACATTTCTTTTTGTGAAATAATTGAATAGCTGATGACCTGCATCTGCCCATTTAAGTTTGGCGATTTCCTTTCTCCCCAGCATTTGTTTCAATCCAGCAAGGTCTATAAGTCATCTTTTCTCACTCACACTTTTAGTACAGTGTACACTGTCCCACAAAGAATGATTATCCACATAACATTCAAGGGTATCCTATCCTGTCCTTTGTTCAGAATGTCATCCAAAGTAGAACCCCATAACCACTGCTTCCACAAGACCCAGTGTTTCTGCAGCCAAAGTGCTCTTAACAACCTATTTTATTTTCTTAGCCTCCCGAGCTAAAGGACAACATTTCCCATTTTCATCCATCAGTAATATTATGAAACCAGCTGCACTCGAATACCCATCAGCAAGATTAGCATGTGAAGCATCACTAAAAATTATTAGCTTCATGTTCTTTGGGTCACCTAAGGATGGGAACTTCAGTACACATTTCTCCAGATTTAGTTTTTGTAAAGTTTTATTTGCCCTTAAAACATTCTCAACTTTCGGATGTTTCATCATTGCGCTTAACTCCAACACCTCAAAACTAGCATCAGGCCTAGTCTGAGAGCACAACCAGTTTATTTGACTAATCAAGTTTCGCAATTGCACAGTCTCAGCTTTAGATAGATCGGCATGTTGCGGAGCCGCCACAATCCTAAGATCCTTGAAGGTGGCAGGACAAGTCGATAAGGTGGTTGAGAAGGCATATGGAATCCTTTCCTTTATTAGCCGAGGTATAGAATATAAGAGCAGGGAGGGTATGCTGGAACTGTATAAATCATTGGTTAGGCCACAACTTGAGTACTGTGTGCAGTTCTGTTCACCTCATTACAGAAAGGATGTAATTACACTAGAGAGGGTACAGAGGAGATTTATGAGGATTTTGCCAGGACTGGAAAAATGCAGCGATAAGGAAAGATTGGATAGGCTGGGGTTGTTATCATTGGAACAGAGAAGGCTGAAGGGAGATCTGAATGAAATGTACAAAATTTTGAGGGGCCTGGATAGAGTGGAGGTGAAGGGTCTATTCACCTTAGCAGAGAGGCTAGTGACGAGGGGGCATAGATTTAAAGTGATTGGTCGAACAATTAGAGGGGAGACGAGGAAAACCTTTTTCACCCAAGGGGGTGGAGTCTGGAACTCACTGCCTGAAAGGATAGTTGAGGCAGAGACCCTCAACTCATTCAAAAGGAGTCTGGATATGCACCTAAAGTGCCATAAACTGCAGGGCTACGGACCAAATGCTGGAAGGTGGGATTAGAATAGGTGGGTCGTTTTTCAGCCAGCACAGACATGATGGGCCAAGGGGCCTCTTTCTGTACCTTAAAATATTTATGATTCTATGATTATATTTAAACATGCCTGTAGATTTTCCTGCATGTCTCACAGTTGTTGCATCCCTCCATCTATTAGAACCCTCAGGAATATATGTCACCCGAGTATGTACTCGGGCAATTGCCCTTTGGATGCCACAGCTCTTTCTTGAGCATCATGATCCCTCACATTACTATCCAACCCTTGATCTTCCTCATTCTGTTCCTCAGGACCTTCATCACAAAACACATGAGTATTTGAGGTACAAGCTGCATCGTTTCCCTCTATCAACTGCTCAGATTCTGAGATTTTGTAATCAACCCTGATCAATCGTGAGAAATTAACCTTAACAGTTTGGTTTCCATGCTTGATAACTACTGTCTTACCATCATGACCGATTACCTTACCAGGGCCCTTCCATTCCCTGTGACCCTCTCTTTTAAAATACACTAAATCTCCTAAATTAAATTCTGCCTCAGATGGTCTTATACGATGCCTCAGAGCTCTTCGAATTTTCTCAGAGACCTCAGCCTTGATGAAAGGCAGTCTCCCTCCATGTAAAGCATTCAAATGTGCAGAAAAAATGGAACTAATTGTAGTACCTTCTAGAGCAGGAGGACTGTCACACAGTACAAAAGGCAATTTGGGATTTCGCCCATAGACCTATTGGTAGTGACTATATCCACCAACCATCTGAAGCAAATTCTTTGCATGAGCTGCCCATGCCAGGGCAGTTGCCAACTTGCAGCCTGGCTGGTCAGCTAAGATTTTATGCAGCATTTCATCAACCACTGTGTGATTCCTTTCACAGAGCCCATTGACGTTAAGCTGCAGTATTCATAACCATAATGTTCATGTTTCACACTTGTCTCGGAACTTGTCATTGGCAAATTCCCCTCCATTATCAGTCAGAAACTTAGCTGGTGCCCCAAGTCCAGTCCCTATCCATTACTCCATAATTTAATCTATGTTCATCCTTTTGTGCTTGCTATTTATTATTGTAGAAAGACTAAATATAGTTGCTAGGTCTATAAAATGTAGAATGAAAATATTCTCGTCTTTGTCCCTCATCTTGATATCCATGGCAACTACCTCGTTAAAGTCACATGCCAATGGAAGGCTGACAATAGGATATGATGGTGTCCTCTGATACTTTTTACAGATTTCACACTTTTCACTAATCTCTTCTATTATCCCCGTGTTATGCAGGCCCCCACCTGCCAAGAATGAGGCACATTAATTTTGTCATGAACTTTGATTTGGAGCAAGGAAATGACTTGTTAAACAAATTAGCGGTGGCTGGAAAAGACATTTGCATATTAACAGACAGTGCTTGGAAGGACAAAGGACCATAGCCTGACACATTCAACCAACCCACAATGGACCTTGATCACCAGGTATTGTGTGTAAGAGGAGCATTCCAGAGACTGCTATGGTGGTACAATCCAGGACTGGTTAGACCATCTGGTCACATGACTAACTGGATGTTCCAGTGTTTTTTGAATGGAGAAAGCCTGTTTGCTCCTGCACTGAGAAGATCTCTCCTTTCTGCTCCCATTGCTTTCTTACAAGCCTCTGAATCCACTGAAGCCACATGAACCCCAAGAGAGAAAAGTCTCAGACAGCAAACAAGGTTTAAGAAGAATACTGGGCCCCAACAAAAAGTAAGATCTACCGACAATCAAGGATGCCACAGTGAACTCGAAGTACCGTAACAAAAACTCTTCAGATATTGCCTCAAACTTTTCCACTGTATTTTTCTTCAGCTCTTTTCTGTCTCTATTTGCATGTATATATCGCGTATGCATGCTAGCGTGGGTGCGTCGTGTATCCATAGGCGTCAACCGAATTAGAGTTCAAGTTCAAGTTTAATAAATTTCAACTTTTCTTCTTTAAACCTGAGAAAACCTGTTGTGCTGGTTTCTTTGCATTATAATTGGAAAGCAGTGAACAAGGATTCACCAAAGGGGAACTACAAACACGGTGTGTTAAAAATTAAACCCTGTTACAGTAAGACCAGGTGAAGGCTGAGAGGGACCCCTCGACACCTTTCTCACCTGGTCGTAACAGAAATTTGGGGGCTACCATCCTGGATTTTACCTACAGACAAACAAGAGAAATTGGAAGTGGGAAGCCAAATTGTTCCCAGTCAAAAAAGAGCAAGATTTCAAGACAGGTTTTCTTGTGGTTGTGTGTGCTTGAATACTGACATGTCTGCAACTGAAGCTCGTAGCTCCCCAAGCCAGGGTGAAGTAACTTGGGATAAGTTAAAAGCACTGTCTATGAAGGGTTTGAGGAAAATGGCTGAGCAGTGTGGGATCACTGTACATGGCAAGGCTAGGAAGTCTGAACTCCTAAGGCTAGTGGCCAACCATTTTCCCCTTGAATCTGAAGAAGCAGAAACAGGGTTAGAAGTAGATCCCACCAGGGTATTGCTAGCAAAGATTCAATTGGAACAGAAGGAACTTGAATGAGAGGAGAGGGAGAAAGAAAGAGCCTTCCATAAGGAATGTGAAGAAAAAGAAAGACAGGAGAAGGAACAGGAGAGAGAAAGAGAGAGACAGGAGAGGGAGAAAGAGAGAACCTTCCAGAAGGAACGTGAAGAGAAAGAAAGACAGGAGAAGGAATGAGAGAGAGAGAGGAGAGAGAGAGAGACAGAGAAAGAATATTCCGGAAGGCATGCGAAGAAAGAGTTTGAGTTGAGACTTGAGTTAGCTAGGGAGGTGACAGAGTGAAAGCATGGCCAATATGGAGGAGCAGAATTCAGGGCTGGGTACAAAATTGTTTAAACTAACTCAACTAATCCCAAAATTCAATGAGGAAGATGTAGAAGTATTTTTGTGTCCTTTGAGAAACTGTCAAGGCAGCTAAAATGGCCAGCTGAGACCTGGCCTCTTTTATTACACAGCATGCTAACCGGAAAAGCCCATAAGCTTTATTCCCTGTTGCCAGAGGACAGTTCATCAAATTATGAACTGACCAAAAATGCTATCCTCAGGGTATGTGAATTAGTACCCGAAGCCTATTGCCAAAGGTTTAGAACCCTCAAGAAGCAAGCTAATCAAACTTATCTGGAGTTTGAAAGAGATGAGCAGCTGGCTTTTGACCATTGGCTGAGGGCTCTTAAAGTACAGCTCAGCAATGAGAATCTCAGAGAAGTAATTCTGTTAGAGGAATTTAAACTCGCTCTCCCACTCTCCATAAATACCCATGTGGAGGAGCAGCGGGTTCAGAGAGCCCGGCAAGCGGCCGTTCTAGCTGATGAGTTAGCCTTAAATTTATGTTAGTTTCCCAGGGGAGAACCTTTCCTAGTCACCCCCACAAATCCGAAAGTGACAAAGGGTGGGAAGGTGATCGGAGCCCAAGCAATCCTCGGAGAGAAAGGAAAGCAGGAGACACGGGGCCCTCCTCCAGCCAAAAAGGAAGGTGCTATGAGCAAGCGTGAGACCTGGAGACCTGTGTGCTTCCATTGTAATAAAGTAGGGCATTTAAAAGCTGACTGCTGGAAACTAAAGGGAAAATCTGTCGGGTTAATCAGGGCACACCTGCTCAGTGAAGAAGTAAACCTGATGGAAAGCACAGCAGAACAAGCTGTGGCTTGAACTGCAGTAAGAGTGATACCCAGGAAGCTAACGGCTGCAAGTGCAGGAAAATTTAATAGGATTCCTGAAGGTTATCAGGGTGTGTGGGGCAAGCAAGCCCATAGCAATTCTCAGGGACACAGGGGCCACTCGATCCCTTTTACTGGGAAAAGGCCTGACCTTTCCCCCAGAGAGTGCAGTGAACAGCAGAATGGTGGTGAATGGTATTGGAGGGCAGTGTATGCCTGTACCTGGAGTGTGACACCGGGCGTACCTGGAGTGTGACCTAGTTTCTGGACTGGTGACCGTAGGAATTGACAGTAGTCTGCCTGTGGATGGGGTTGACCTGCTCCTTGGCAATGATCTGGCAGGATGAAGGTGGTAGCCCCCCCCAGTAGTGAAAGCAAGCCCGCAGGAGGTCAGAGAGACAGGGCACTGGCAGGAGATGGACCCCTGCAGTTTCCCTGAATGTGTAGTGTATCAGGTCATGATCAAATCAATTCCCCCAGAGGAGACTGAATTAGCACTGCAGGCAGATAACCAGGTCTGTATGTCTGAGACTTTCTTTAGAAAGTTAGGAGACCCAGGGAATGAATTAAATGGAATTTCCCTAGCTGAGGCTCAGTGAGCCGACCCAGTATTGCGAGAGTTAGCACAGGCTGCCCTATCTGAAAGTGAAGCAGAGGGAGTCCCTGATTGCTACTATTTAAAGTATAAGGTACTGATGAGGAAATGGAGTTCTCCTCACAGACCTGAGAGCAAGGAGTGGACAGTGGTTCACCAGTTAGTGGTGCCGTAGAGGTACCAGAGAGAAATATTAAGAAGGGCCCATGAGACTACAGTGGCTGTACATGCTGGTATATGAAAGACCAAAGCCCTCATAGCACAATAGTTTGACTGGCCAAAGCTCCACAAAGATGTGGTGGAGTACTGCAGGAATTGCCACATGTGCCAGGTTGAGGGGAAACCCCAACCTACAGTGAAACCTGCATTCCTAAGTCCTGCACCGGTGTTCAGAGGACCCTCCAGCAGAGGGCTGGTGAACTGTTACGGACCCCCGCCAAGAACAAAAGGGACAAGCAGGTACAAGGCTGGCAGAAGGTTAGAAAGGGAAGGGGAAAGGCGACCAAGAGGGCAGATTAAAGGAGGTCCGGGAGGAATCCCAGATGAAAACCCCTACTGTCCGGTCAGCCAAACCCGATAAATTTGAAAAGTTAGACCCCACATCCTCCTACATAAATGCAGACACTAGAAGCACCCCACCAGAGTTGCTAATATCATTTACTGGGACCTGCAGAGACAAAGAAAGACCTCTAGGGGGCAGAGAAACCATGAGGGTTATGCCTCACCTTGTCAAAGTGCCACAGGGGAGTGCACTAGAGTCTGCACGATGCCTGCAGACAGGTGTGTCCCAGAGGACAAAGGGACAAAGGGGAGATTAGTAAAGAATCCTCCCCCACAGTCAGAAAAAAGGGAAACACCCATCCCCCTAAAGTCAAAAGCCTTTACATGACTCAACAAAACACTAAAAAAGAATTCAGGATAGACTCGCCCACAACTGACTCTCCTGAAAAAAAGAATGTCAACTCACAGCTAATTAAACCTAACCATCACAAAGCCCCTAGGCAGCCATGGAAATGGGCAAACTGAAGAAAAACTTCTCCAAAGAACCACATGTTTCTTGGGATGCCAAAAAAGGGGCAACTAAAGCAGCACTGGCACCAAGAAAAGACAGACTGTAATAAGTTTGAGGATTTATGAATGAATGGGAATGAATGAGAGAAATGCATGTTTTTTTCTGTATCTTATATTTTCTCTCGACCCTTTTAATGAAATACGCTTTTCTCAAATTGCATTTCATTCCGTTAGGTGTGGAGGTCTCATGCAGGCCCCCACCTGCCAAGAATAAGGCACATTAATTTTGTCATGAACATTGATCTTAAACTGTTGCTGGAGCAAGGGAATGACTCGTTAAACAGATCAGCCGTGACTGGAAAAGACATTTGCATATTAACAGACAGTGCTTGGAAGGACGAAGGACTATTCCCTGACATATTCAACCAACCCACAATGGACCTTGATCACCAGGCATTGTGTGTTAGAGGAGCATTCCAGAGACTGCTACGATGATCCAATCCAGGACTGGTTAGACCAACTGGTCACATGACTAACTGGATGTTCCAGTGTCTTTTGAAGTAGCCACAGAGAGTTTGAACAGAGAAAGCCTGTTTGCTCCTGCACTGAGAAGATCTCTCCTGTCAGCTCCCATCTCTTTCTCACAAGCCTCTGAATCCACTGAAGACACATAAATCCCAAGAGAGAAAAGTCTCCTACAGCGAACAAGGTTTAAGAAGAATACTGGGTCCCAACGAAAAGCAAGCTCTACCTACAATCAAGTACTCTACAGTGAGCTTGAAGAACCATAACAGCAACTCTTCAGATATTGCCTCAAACATTTCCACTTTATTTTTCTTCAGTTCTTTTCTGTCTCTATTTGCGTGTATGTATCATATATGCATGCTAGCATGGGCACTTAGTGTATCCATAAGCTTCAGCCGAATTAAAGTTTAAGTTCAAGTTTACTATCCAATACAGCACAGTTGAACAAATCTGCAACTAACACATTCATCACAGGACTAAAACTCCTTGTGACTAGTACAATCTGTTCAGATTCATTGGTATTTTCCTGTTCTGCCTCAGAATTCTCTGCATTGTGTGTTATGTCGAGGACTCTGCCCTTCCGTTTAGAGCAGTTCATTGCATAATACTACTTTGAGGCACATCTGAAGCACCTCTTAACTGTTCCTTGGGCATTTTTGAGATTCATTCGCCTATGATTGCTGTTCCAATTCTGCCATCCACTGTAATAGTCAGACCTGCTAAAGGTGCTTTCATCCTCACTCCTCCTGTCTTTAACTTTCCATAGTACTTATGCCCGCTTCCAGTATCTGGACCATTTCGAAATCTCGTAAACATTGAGTCCTCCATTTTTTGTGTCACCACAGAATGCCCTGTCTGTTCTACTAAGGCTGCCAGAAATGACTGTTTCCCCAGGAATTTCTTTAAGGCAGCAGGCATTTGATCCAACAGGGAGTCTTTGTCCAGGAACCGAACCCCAGTTAGAACCAGGAGCCTGTCCATAGGCAATACCCTAGCACAATCTAGCATTTTACATGCTAGCACTGAACCAAGGATCTTCAAATTGAATTTCCTTATCTTCTATACAGTCTGTTAATGTCCATGTTATATTCCACCATTGAATAACCACCTGTTTTCTGAAATCTCTCAAAGTCTGACCATGCCTCATATGCATTCAATAGTTCATGTGTTTTGTAAATTTCATCTAGGAATTCGAACAGAATTTCCAACCCTTCATCAGTATTCAACTGATGAGCATCCAGTTCACAAAACACCTTATTTCTGATTTTCCTTTTGATAGGAAGTGACAACGCCAAGGCCATACCTTGTTTCCTCTTTGGTAGAAGTGTAACCCCTGTCCACATATCCACTTCATTATTCCACTGGCCATGTGGTTCCAACTCAGAGAACATTGGAGGGTAATCAAACACTGACAATTTACACTTGCTTTCTGCCATATTTTCCACAATAGGCTGTGAGATTTTAATTTCTATGTAAAAAGAAATCCTAGTTTCCAACCTTCAGCTTTAGACAACCATCCTCTGCCACCATGTTAAACTCCAGAAAGCTTGTTATGGAAGGATAATGCTAGAGCCTATCTTTACTCAGTTTCACATTTATTGTACAGAGTAAGAGGATTACAAATATGTAGCTCCTCACTCAAACCCTCCTCCCAGTCTCACTAAGTGCTTGCTCATAAGTGCTCAAGTAACACCCCAATTAACACCCTCCACCCACATATAATCAAACAATTGAGACACAATTAATCAATTAACAGTGAAAGATTGTTTTTCAGACTGGAGGAAAGTATACAGTGGGGTTCCCCAGGGGTTAGTACTAAAACCACTGCTTTTCCTGATCTATAGTAATGTCCTACGCTTGGGTGTGCAGGCCACAATTTCAAAATTTGCAGATGACACAAAACAAGGAAGTATTATGAAATGTGAGGAGGATAGTGATAAACTTCAAGAGGCCATAGGCAGGCTGGTGGAATGGGCGAACATGTGGCAGATAAAATTTAATGCAGAAAGGTGTGAAATGATTTGGTAGGAAGAAAGAGGGGAGGACATATAAAATATAGGGTACAATTCTAAAGGGAGTGCAGGAATAGAAAGACCTGGGGGTCTATGTGCACACATCATTGAAGGTGACCGGGCAGATTGAGAAAGTGGTTAAAAAGACCTAGGGGATCCTGGGCTTTATAGCTAGAGACGTAGAGTACCAAAGCAAGGAATTTATGGTAAAGCTCTATAAAACACTAGTTCGGCCTCAACTGGAGTATTGTGTCCAATTCTGAACACTACACTGTAGGAAGGGTTTGAAGGCTTTAGAGATGGTGCAGAAGAGGTTTACGAGAATGGTTGTGGGGATAAGGGACATCAGTTATGTGGATGAATTGGAGAAGCTGGGGTTGTTTTCCATGGAAAAGTTAAGGTTGAGAGGAGATTTGCTAGAGGTGTTCAAGATCATGAGCGGTCTAGACGGAGTAAATAGGGAAAAACTGTTCCTTTTTGCAGAAGTATTGAGAAGCAGAGGAAACTGATTTAAGGTGATTGGCAAAAGAAGCAACAGTGAAATGCGAAATAATTTTTTTATGCAGTGAGTGGTTAGGATCTGGAATGCACTGCCTGAGACTATGGTGGAGGCAGATTCAATTGTGGCCTTCAGAACAGAATTGGGTAAATGTTATGAACGCTGGACTTTGTAACATGATTATGTTTTAAAAATTTGTGAGTCTGCTAAAGGACAAGACAGATCAAAGACTTTTCTTTGAAAAGAGACTGAGGGGTAACATCTAAAGAACAGTGGGTTTCACCCTCCCAGACTTTCGGGTTGTAAAACAAGGAGTCAGTGATTCTGAAGATGCAAATGTACCAAGCAGCTGTTACACCTGGCAACAATGGAAGGCCCAGGTCGCTCTGTGAAACCAGGCGTCTGGACTTTGCATATTGGTACAAGACAATAAGCTATTGACTTTTGAGTCCAGATAAATTTAACAGATTTTCTGATGGCAGACAGACTATAAGAGAAGAAACCAGTAGCTGTGGCCTGAGACCAGGCTGTAAGGAAGATAACCAGTGATTGCAACCTCGAGAGAGAGAGAGAGAGAGGGGACACCTGTTTTCGGCAGCCTGACACAGTAAAAGGCTATGAAGCCTTGAACCCATTTTGAAGGTTGAAGCTTTTGGAGAAGTAGAAGACCAACAGGATCACCAGGAATCACCTTATTCACGGACATCGAGATGGGAAGTGCTCGAAGAACTGAGTAAAGAGGACACTGATTTTTGAAAAGGATTGGGAAATCCAACCCAGTGCTATTGGGAGGAGTTTGGAACTTTTAACCACAAAAGTTTTCACTATCAAAAAGGACTGTGTAATATCTATGTCTGATGTGAGGTTTTTGAATAATTTAGTAAGTAAAGAAAATATCTTTCTTGGTAATCTGAGGTATCAGCTACTTACAAAGTATTACTTAATAAATGGGGGTTTCTTTTAGTTTAGTGGTTATAATAAAAGTCTTCTAACATGAAATCTTGTGTAATTTTTTCAATTGGTCTGGGGTTCACTTCTCATATTTTAACATGAACAATCTCATTGAGGTTGTAACAGTAAGCACCTGAAGAGGAAAATATTTGCAGGGTTACAGGGATAGGGAGTGGGAATAGCAGTGTTGCTCTTGCAAAGAGAGCCGGCACAGACATAACGGGCCCAATGGCCTCTTTCTGTTCTGGAACCATTATATGATCCTATGATTCTGTGAACTTATATTTACTGAGGGTGAGAAATGTTAGAAAAAATATTTGTAGATTTGAATTTTTAAATATATTGATATACCACCCTTGCAGGCTAGCCGAGGCTTCCAATATCAAGCTGATTTAAAAATCATGAGTTCCAATGGATAAGAAAGGTGCAACACTTGAGTCATAAGTGCGGAATTTTAAATGGAAAGGGGGTTGGGTTTGGGTTTGGATAGCAGCATTAAGTCCCCAAAAACTGCCGGCATGTTGAAAACCCAATATGATCCCACCTACCTCCGGCTTTTACCGGTTGTTTTCTGAGATGCGTGGGAAACACCTGTGGAGATGTCAAGTCTGTTAATTAAGTATGCCAAGTGGCAATTAATTCTGTCTTTAACTCAGCATTATGGCTTTAAAGGCCAGAGCATAGGTTTCCTGAGTTGTGTGAATCTTTCCAGGGTCAACAAAGTGAGAGCAAGCTCTGTGAAACTGATAATCTGGAAAAGGCTTCACAGACTGAAACAACACAGCTGCTTCCTTGCCTATATGAAAGGTTTATGATCACAGGACTTGTTCTGACAGTGTTATTTCACTGCTTTACAGGTGATTTCCAGTATTTTGGAAGCCATTTGACCTCTCTTGGACTTTACTCACCTTGATCTGCACTTGCCTGCTGTCAGCCTTAACTGCATCAGGGGAGCAGCTCATGCAGCTCTACCTTGGCCGTCGGCTGGCTGATGTGGAATAAGAGGGTCAGCAAAACAAATACCAGTAGCACCAGGAGCAGCAGCAGGAGCAGCATCAGCAGCAAAAGCAGCTGCCTTCTCCTCAGCCACCTGGCCTTCCACTGGACAGAGGGAGTGGACACAGAACTCCAGCTGAAAGGAGGTGATACCCCAAGCAAAGGGTATGCAGGCACAGGATCAGCTTTCTTGATGTGACTAAGCAACAGTGCCTCAGGAGGCTCAGACTTTCATGGCAGGTCATTGCTGACATCTGCAGCCTCCTGGAACAAGACTTCTGTCTCAGTGGACTAGGTGGGCAGGCATTGCCAGTGACTGTCAAGGTCACCACAGCCCTGAATTTCTACACCTCTAACTCCTTCCAGACATCTGCTGGTGATATTTGCATGATCTTACAATCTACTGCGCACAAATGCAACTTCTGAGTGACTGATGCCATGTTTGCAAGGGCTGCCAGTTAACATCCACTTTGTTACTAATTAGCCAGTCAAAACCAGAGGGTTCTCACATTTGCTGCAGTGATTGGATTCCCACAGATACAAGGAGTCACAGACTGCACTCATGTGGCAATCAAAGCACCCTCTGATCAGCCAGCAGTCAATGTCAATTGGAAGGGATTCAACTCCATCCTAGTTCAGGGTATGTGACTACGGGAAAGCTTTCATGCATGTCTGTGCAAGATATACTGAAAGCTGCCATGATGCTTTCATTCTGTGTCAGTCACATCTCCCATATGTCTTCATACCTCCAGAATCAGCTGATGCAACTTTGGAGATGAGGGCTACCCTCTAAGGACATGACTGATGACACCTGTGAAGAATTTTACCACTAATGCAGAGGAAAGATACAACCAGAGCCTCTTGAACACCACGGCGTTCATTGAGCAAGCCATTGGGTTGCTGAAGGTACGATTTAGATGCCTGGACAGATCTTGGGGTGCTCTTCAGTATGTGCCAGCAAGGGTGTTCAGAATGGTTGTGGTCTGCTGTGCTTTTTACAATGTTGTATTGCAGAGAGGAATGGTGCTGTAGGAGGAAGGAGGTGATGATGGTTCAGCATCCTCAGAGGAGGAGGAAGAGGGGGAGGAGCAGGATCAGAAGGAGCCTGATGTGTTCAGGGCACCAGAGGCTGCTCACCTCGCTACCAGAGAAACCTGCAATGGACTCTTTCAGTCATGGTTTGGATAACCTTAGTGTGTGAAGCCTTATGGCACAACAATGTTGAATCCAATGCCACTCCCCTCTCCCCACCACCAACACAAATCATTCCCACAGTCATAAATCCCTCCATCTCACTCACTTTGCTCGTATTCCACTCTGGTCTTACCATTTTCCTGAAGGCTAATTTCCATTTGGAAGGCGGAAGGCAACAATGGAGATGACTGAACAATGGAGACTTGAAATAAAGTGCAGGATTCATTTACATTTTTCAATATATTAAGACAGTGACATTTTTATAATCACCCAAGTGAATCCCCCTGTATAACTAAAAAGTTTTTCTTTTCCTTTTCCTAATACTTTTACATGGTGCTACCCCCGTGGCTTCAGCAGAGTGACAGGCAAGTTACTCTGACAGATGAGATGCCCAAGATGTGTGTATCTGAGCTGGCCAAGGGTGCACATGAGTCATGTGATGGTGTTTCCTCTGAGTGTGCAAAATCCTCTGAGGACTCCTCAGCCTCCTCCCACTCCAGCTCCTGTGTCATGCTTGAAGGACCTGTGGGAGATGAAAGACTTGAATTAGAACTAACATGGAGAAAGGGTAAAAAGTATCATTGTGCAGATGTTCAATTTCAGTTAGTGGTAATATTAGTGATTGTTATGTACCAAGTGGCAGTGTGATTTCTAATTCTGTCACCAGGTATCTTGGAGAGCCTCATCTCTCCATTGCCAATGGCCAGGCACTCCACCATCTCGCCTATCTCCAAGGCCCCCTTCTCCACACCGATTAGTGTGGCTATCACTGGAGGGACACCTCCAGTTCTCTGCTTCTCCCTGGAATTGTGCATTCTCTTCTTCCCAAAAGTTAATCCCAGTGTCCTGGCCAATATTTATATTAATCAACATCACATAAAAAATAGGCAGATTATCTGGCCATCATTACATTGATGTTTGTGGGAGCTTGCTGTGCACAAGTTAGCTCTGTCATTTCCTACATTGTAAAGGTGATGGCGCTTCAAAATTGCTTAATTGGCTGTAAAGCACTTTGAGTCATCTGGTGATCATGAGAGGGTCTATAAAAATGCAAATCTTTCTTTCCCCTACAAGGGGAGAAATTAGAGAGTTATGAGTGTGAGAAATGGACTGTGTGGAGAGGATGGAATGAAAGCATTTGTGGAGGGTCACTGTGACAGATGGGTGTGAGATGTGAATAAGATGAGGATGAGCGTCAGTGCTAGCTGTTCAGATGTAAATGTGAGGAAGTGTCTGGAGAGAGGAATGAGTGGAGGTGCAAAGTGTGTTGTTCTAAGGAGTGCTGTGCAGAAGAATGCTGGGAAAGTCAGTGAGGGGTTGGCATCTGCTAATGGGATGCTATTCACCTTTCCTGCCTGCATGAGGTCAATGAACCTCTTGTGGCACTGGATCTAGTTGTGAGGGACCACACTCCTGCTGCTCACTGTGTCTGTCACTTCCAGCCAAGCCTGTTTAGTCTCAGAGGCTGGATTCTTCTTCCTGTCTGAGGGAACCAATACTTCTCTGCGGGCCTTCACAGCCCATAGCATGACCTGTAGGAAAGAGTCAGAGAACTGGAGGGGGGAAGCCTTCCCATGTTGTGTTTCCATTCTTGTACTTGCTGAAGCCTCAGGAACCAGTCTAGAATGCAATGATTCTGACCGCTACTGGGGTTTCTTTAAATAGAAATCCGTCTAGCAACGGGTGCGTGTCACCATCACGGGGCTGCACTCTGTGATTGGTCAGGAACCCCAAAAACTGGATAGTAATGCTGTGGCTGAGTTAGGCAGCCACGGCAAAGCCCAATCTACAAAACAAAAATGGGGGTTCCTGCCAACTGCCGCACTTTCCCCTCCCCGCCAACCCCCAACACCACCACCTACTCTGCGAGTGGCTCAGTTTCATAAAAATCTTCTCAAACATTTTTACCATCAGTGTCTTGTGATTCAGCACATGCTTTCAAAGGATCATTGATGCAAGCCATTTTTCATTGCAAAAAAACCCCTCACAATGGAATACTAGTAAGGATATACATGGATTAGGTGGCCTTTCTGAAGAATGTCCCAGCATTACTGTTATTATTTGTAGTTCAGGGTTTCTTGTTTGGAGACATTTGACCAAGGAAAGATTTAGCCATCAAGACATGCAATGGTGAATCTTTATCTCCACATAAATTGAATTCTGTGGTATTTGACATTTAATCTCTTGTATTTGCACTTGCTATTCTAAAACAAAACATATGAGGTTGGTGGATTGCTTCCAACTGGTGCTGCAGTCAGCATGTTTATATTTTATTGAAACTGCTATGAGTAGGGGCTCTGGAGAAATTTTATTCCAACTATTTTTTTATATGCATCACAAATTTTCAGTCCGCCCTTCCCATTGGGCATCAATTGATTTTATGATTTTTTTTCACAGGGTGTTAATTATTATTTCTTGGACATGAGTACTGAACGAACAACAACTCTGCAGTGAAGGGAAAACAATCTTATATAATATCATGACTTTAGTGTAGAGAGTATACTATTTTTTGGGAGTATGGTCTTGAGGCTCCATTGTGGGCTATACGACTGAGAAGGCAGCTTAATAATTTACAGTATGTGAGGGAGGTGTCATAGTAAAATAAACTTTCATCTGTGTCTGGCAGTTTTGTTTGCTTGTTTGAAATTTGAGGTAAATTTTAGCATCCCTCAAGTACAAGGAATTACATACCTTATTTGGGCAACTACTGTCAGTAACAAACACTCTCAATCAAGTCTGATGGAACTTGGATTTGAAATAAATTACAGCTTTCTCTGCTCTGCTCCAAAAATATGCTTTTACTCCAGCCTGAGAAAACCACTGTGCACTGCAGCAGTATGAAGTTGTTCATATCCCACAGTGTTGATTTTTGCATCTCTGACAGATGTTATTCATTTGGATTGAACTGTGGCCAATTGTTTAAGATCGTATGGACCCACTAGGTACTGGGTTGTGACTGTCCGAATTCAGTTAACTTAGGCACTGAGAATTTCTAATTAGAATTACTTTAATGCAACATTGACCCAAATGGATTATTACTGACATTAACATGAAGCAGTTCAGCCAAATATGGGTGAGATTCCTTTAGTCAGCAAAGGGAACTTTTGTCTCATCAGTTTGGACTGGATTCTGAGATCCTGGAGGTGAAAGGACAGTTTGTTAACATACTGTAACAGTCTCTACTTGGTGAGTTTAATATTTATAAATCTGTCTTTTTTAATGCATCCCTGATGATATTGAAACTATGCATTGTTAATATCACGAGTGACATTTGAACATTTTATAATAATTTGATATCTGTGTCTTCTTTGCAACTTTATTTCCTGATTTGGTCAACAGTGTTGTGCTGCTCAGTATGTCTATGGTGTTTGCCAGAAGCTGTGTACTTTCCATGCACTTTTCTGTATATTAACCAGAGAATCAATTCCATAACAAAATGAAAATCAAAATAAATAGATGTGGCACAGCTTGTTCCTGCACAGTATGCCTGGTGGTGGCAGTCTCTGATGCAATATTGATGTACAAAACCAAATATTGACTGTCACTGAGAATCTGTACATTACTCTTTAAATAATATTTAATTTCATTACATTAACTTTTTTCCTCTCGATATTAGTAAACAAGATTGCTTCATTACTGTAGTATTACTCAATCTGCAAATGCATTTCTTGATGTTCCATTGCTTACATCATAAACAATATTTTCATGCATGCTTGTAAATTACCTTGTCAGTACGGAGAGCCTCTCCTGGTAGCTCTTTGTTCCTCATTAATATAGCATCATTTTTAAATCTGCTGCGACATCCATCACGCCTTGCAGTAGTGCTACTTCTTAATGCTACATGAAGAGAATGAAATATTTCACACTTCAATATCCTTTATTTAAAAAAAAAATATTCGTTTTGTACCCACTGTAATTTGACTGCACAGAATACAAATGTAACTACCATATGGTTCCTGAGACTATTTTTATCCAATTCCCCATCATACATTGAGAAATCAAAGAAATTAAACTTATCACAATAAGGATCCTGCTGCTTTTTTTAAAAGAATGTTATCACTTGCAACAAAGAAATGACATTTCTATTTGCTACTGAGTCATTCACATGTTAATCCACATATGTCTGTGGCTCAAACATGTTCTTATTATTGAAGCAGTGCAGAAAATATGTGCAATTTACTACTAGTATTCCTTTTCAAATGTTACTGTGTTATAGTTTATTCCACAGCTGTGTTCCAGGTGAGGTAAAGAAAAGAAAGAACTACCATTTATCCTGATTGAGTCCTCAGGATGTTCCAAAGTGAATTACCTGAAGTGACTATTATTTTGTAGTCAAAGATGTCAGCCAATTTTGTACAAAGCTAGTTCCCAAAAACAGCAAATAAATGAATGAGTAGATGATCTGTTTTTGATTCAGGGAGGAATGCTGGCTAACGCACCAGGAGAATTCCTTATCCTTCTTCAAATCATGCCATGAGGTCTTTTGTGTCCACCTGAGCAAGCAGACAGGGACCTTGGTTTAACAACTGATCCCAAAGATAGCATCTTTGACAGTCCAGCACTCAGTACTGCACTGAAGTGTTACCCTAGATTATGTCTGAAGTGGGGCTGTCTTCAGATGCTGACTCATCTGCTGTGTATTTCCATGTATTTCAGATTTCCAGTATTCACGTTATTGAAGATGCTAGAACTGAAATGTGAATCATTTTCACTTTTGGCACGCTATGTCAACATGAGGTCAGCTATAGAATGGAAGAGAAGAAAAACCCCTCTTCCCCACTCGTAACACTGAGCCTTATTTATACCTTCAAAAGAGTGTTCCCTATTGACGTATGATTTCTTCCTTTCCCATGTCAGTAATGCTGATAAACTCTCCAAACAAGGTTGTTAATATAATTGACAAGTTGAGAAAACTGTTATAAAAGCTTATGGGATCCTTGGCTTTATTAATAGAGGAATGGAGTACAAAAGTAAGGAAGTTATGCTAAACCTTTGAAAAACACTTGTTAGGAATCAGCTGGGATATTATATTCAATTCTGGGCACCACACATTGTGGAGGATGGCAAGGCCTTAGAGAGAGTGCAAAAGAGATTTACTAGAGGAGGACTAAAGATGAGGGACTTCAGTTATGTGGAGAGACCGGAGAAGCTGAGGTTGTTCTCCTTAGAGCAGAGAAGGTTAACAGAAGGTTTGATAAAGATGTTGAAAATCGTGATAGAAAAAATAAGGAGAAAGTGTTTCCAGTGGCAGGAGGGTCGGTAACCAAATAACACTGATATAAGGTAACTGGCAAAAGCACCAGAGGCAACTTGAAGAAACGTTTTTTTTTTACATGGTGAGTTGTTGTGATCTGGAATGCACTGTCTGAAAAAGTGCGGAAGCAGAGTCAATAGTAATATTCAAAAGAGAATTGGATCAATACTTGAAGGGAAACGAATTACAGGGCTATGGGGAAAGAGCAAGGAGTGGGACCAATTAGATAATGCTACTAAAAAGCTGGTACAGACATGATGGGCCAAATGGCTTCCTTCTGTGCGGCATCATTCTATGATTCTCTGATTGATTCTGGTACTTGTTTGCGCTAAATCATGAATAATTACTGCCGTGGGCCTGCACCCAATAAGAACAGTAGTGAACTGCTGAAGTCTATTTCACGAGGAGCCATTACAAGGGAGAAGAGATTTTCAACAGTCTTAGATGGATGTGAGCTCCAATCTAATATGTTGAAGCACCGGCTACAATACCAAATTCCCACATTGTGGGCTGGATCTTGTTCTCCCACCAGTGGGAGCGGCAGCAGGTGCAGAATATGGCGGCCACCACACACAGGCCCTGCACTACCATGCTGCCGCGATCATGTTTCTGGCAGGCACTTTGCATATGCACAGTGGCCACCCCACAATCATATTGTGGGGGCAGCCTTGTGCCGCCTTTCACGGCGTCACCTGGTGAAGGAGCAGATGCCGGCACCATTTTTAAAAGGTTGCCAGCCCTGCAAACAGCACAACATAACGCAGAGCTGACCCCTTCCTGACCTCAGTGACATCAGCTTTCCCTGCACAAGAAAGTGAAGGTGCGTGAGTGCCGCATGTCGCGCTGAAGATCGGAACGGAAGGTAGGTTCGTTGCAGGTTACATTTTAGTTAATGCAAAGATATAATTTAAATATGCTAACTCGAGTGCCATCGCAGAGCGGTGGAGGGGCTACCACAGAACTTCCCTGCCGCCGGGAAGATTGGGCCTAGCAATCCCGGCATTAGGTTCTGTGGCGGGCCGCTGCTGCTCCAAATTTTTGGCCCCCCTTGCCATGGAACCCAATGTCAGGAGGAGAACAAAATACAGCCCTGTATGTTTCCCATCCATCTTCCCAAATGTTACTGTATTTTCTCTTCACCTCTCCTGAAGTAATTCATCTTGTCCAAGTGACCATTCATAAGCTTTGCATATTATCAGATTATTCAACCAGTGTAGGGGCATGTTGCTGTTAAGCGATCCTGTCCTCATTTTATTCCCCCCCACCAACACACGCACACATACATACTCACACACACACAATTCAACATGGGTTGCTGGGTAGCAGGAGCAGAATCTCTGGCTGCTTTTCCCCTCCAAAGCTCTGGGCCACTGAGCTTAATTATTGCATCTCAAGTGCTGCTAAGTTAATATCGGATAATGCAGTTTACATATGGGATGTCAAATGTCATTATGTCTCAGTACCAGATTGTGCAATTGTCATGAAACTTTTTTTTCTCATCTGTTTAAAAAACAGTGTGCCTTTAAGACTCTGTTTAAAACAGTGTGCCTTTAAAAACTAAGGGACACTGTGTGCCAGCAGCTGCACCCATTTCCTAGGCAACAGCAGGAGAGAGAGGAGGTCACATGTTATATTGTAACTTTTGACTGTGTGTAAATACTGGCTATAATCAGTTTAAACTGGAGACTAGCAAAGCATGCTCTACACTGAAGGAAGGATCCCACTCTCTTAGCAGAAAAATCTACATTTATCTTCAGGTTCTCTATTGCCTAAGGAGAGAAAACCCCCAGAAAAGAACATTTGTTTTGTTGGAGGTAGAAAATTCCTTTTTTACTTCCAAACTCTAAGAGGTCTTTGCCTCAGAAGTGACTCTCTGTTATCTGTTTGTGTTTGCTGGAATTCTCAGTAAAGTTTCTACTGAAAGACTACCAATTTTAAAATATAAATAGACTAGTTGCTATACTCCTTGTTCAAAGAACTATGTGATGCCTGCTGCAACCGAAGTGCTTTGAATGCCTATCCCTTAAAGACTGTTCGTCGAATTCACCTGGAGACTTCGAGTGGCATTTGATTATTCTATTCTGGGACACCTCACCAACTGGGAATGTCAATCAGCAGGACTTACAATCCAGCTACTTATTTATTCCTAAGAAACATTGTTTTTAAACCGGTTAACCATTCGTTTTTGAATGTATGTGTGTGCATTAGGGTTAAGAGAAATAAGAAGTTATAAGGTCTTTTAGACATAAGTTTATCTCAATAGTATTTAAGATTTAGTTTATTAATAAATAGTTAATTTGTTGTTGTTTAAAGATACCTGGTTTGGCCTGGGGGGTGGGTGGCAGTGGTTAATAAAGTGTTTAATTTGGCTAATTTCCAGTAGGTGGGAAAACTTTAATAATATGCTATGACCTGTGGAGTAATGGGACTGAATTGACAGCGCATTACTCCCACCTCAGTTGTAACACAATGCATTTACCCACTGAATGAATAGGTGACATTATAGAGAAGATTTACTGGTCACCATGGCCATCATGTAGTGATTGGGTGCCAGAAATTTGGCATAGAGTGCTTTTGCTGTATATTTATCCATTGTGTTGTGAAATGCAATCCTCTAGCTGGGTTTCCTCTCATATGAAATCTGCAAGAACTGAATTTGAATACAGTATAATAAAATGTTTTTCAATGGTGCACAGCATGATGGGCCTCAGGGAAGCTCCATGTTTGTTGAAGCTCTGAAGGGGCTGATAATTTTTTGCAACAGCTTTAGATTTTCATTTGATCCAGTAGCTTTTAGTACTAGTACTCGTACTTAAATGTATGATTTAAAAAAATCTTAAAATTAAATTTTTGTCAATATAGTGCCGAGTATTTAAGTTGAACCAAAATTGCTGAATATTGTCTGCAAATTTACTGGATAGCCAAATGTAATTGAAACATTTTCAAGAATTCAGCCAAACACAAAGATCTTTGAAAGAGAGGATATTGAAAGGGTGTCTACATGCTAATCTTTCATAGGAGCTGATGGAACCGCAAGGGATCAAATTGAAAGCTACAAGGTGCTGTGGCAAGTAAAGCTAAAAGTGATAATGAAAGCTAATATTAAAGAAAACTGAAGCAGTATTTCATGGTTGAAGAGGTACAAAATAAAATAATGCATGCCAACATGATCTGCTTGTAGTATAAAGGCTTGAAAGGGTTAAAGTTTGAGACAGTAACCACTCCCACTGTAGTGATGATGACATAATAGTCACATGGGTGTTAGGCTGAGAAGAACCTAGAAGCAGTACGAGGTATGCTGACTAGATAGGCATGTGGAGAGTACAATTAGTTATATGTAATAATAAAATAGTTATTCTTCAGCCCTACAAAGACTCCTGAGACTCTGTGAATAACCCTCGATCTGCACAACAACAATACGCAATGTGGTGGCAGTGGCAAACAATGAAAACATTTTAAGAAAAATACTTGCCCAGTACAATAGAGCCAGAAGACTGAAGAAAACTACTTACCTGCTCAAGAGACTGTGAAGCACTCCGGGTCTGCTCCAACAAGGACGGTCAGTGAGTCAGCGCACAGCCACACAGGCTGCACCAAAGAAGCATGCTGGCCTGTGAGAGGAATTCAGCGATCGGGCGAGTCATGGTACTGATCTTCGGGGATCGGATAAGAAGTCCTTTGAAAAGGTTGAAGTAATTTTCTAATGGTACACTGTACACAGAAAGCAAAAAAAACCCAAATCCTTTACTTGGGCTGTCCACCAGGGCAAAGAATGGGAAACTTCCAAAAAAGCATGGATAATCCCGAAAAGAGTGGGAAATCCCCAATAAGCACGGATAATCCCTAAAAGAGTGGGAAATCCCCGAAAAGCACAGTAACTCCAAAAACAAGTGGGGACTCCTCCATTAAAGCAAGCAAGCTTAAAATAAAAAAAATTCTTAAAGAAAGGGTAACACCCTAAAAAAGACTAGCAAAGAATGGATTTGAAACATATGATGCCTGAACGTTTCCAGAATTGGGAAGGACCCAATCAAATACAGAATTGGTCCAAGTGGAGAAAAATATTTCCAAGATTTCGACTAGCTTCTCAGATATGCACTAAATCAGAGGCTGAGCAAGGTAGTACTCTTTTATACTCCGTGGGTGTCATTGCTGATGATGTGATTGTAAGGCAAGGCATAAATGAAGCTTCAGACAAATTTGAAGACGTGTCACAAACATTCAACAAATATTTTAATTTGTGGAATAATAAGATCCTAGAAAGAGCATAATTTAGTAAGAGAGTCCAGAAGATAGGCGAATCCATGGATGCTTTCATTAATGATTTGTACAGATTGGCTGAGAGCTGTAAGTACGAAGAACTCAAGTCTGAATTTATCAGGGACTGAATAGTAGTGGGAAAAGCTAACAAGTCCTTATCAGACCTCTTGCAGTCCAAAGATGGCCTCACACTCAAGAAAGCGATTCAGATGATGCGACAGGCAGAAGTTCGAAGACAAAACAGAGCCATTCTGTGGCCTGAAGAGAGGCCTTGGATTAGAAAAAAGCAATCACGGTCCAGTTCCTGAAGCCCAGGATGGCAAAGAAATCTCCGGATAAGAAGGTACACACAGGTGAGAGGGAGAAAGACACAGGGGAACTGTGCCAGAGCTGTAGAGCCAGTGTCCTGCTAGTAAAGTGGAATGCATTAATTGCAAAAAGACAGGTTACTTCAGAAAGATGTGCCTGAGCAAGACTTCTTTTCTCAAATTTACAAAACAAAAAGCCTTCACACATAAAGCTGTGAATGAGGTGGAACAGCTTCCTTTGGAAGGTAAACCAGGAGACTTCCTAAGGGAAATTAATGACCCCAATCAAGGATTTTGGACAGCAGACATCGATGTCAATGGACATATTACTAATTTCAAATTGGACACAGGTGCAAGTATCACAGTTCTGTCAGACCAGGAACCGTGCTTGATGAGACATTGCTTACAACCAGTGGACACACAGTTGCATGATCCAGGAGGGATCCAATTGAAGGTGAATAGTAAGCTTCAAGCAACTCTCCAACATAAAGGAAGACAGATTATGGAAGCCCTATATGTTTTGAAAAAAAACAAGAATTATCCATGTTGAGCAGAAAAGCGTGCTTAGACCTACATCTACTCAAAAAGGTGGAAGAAGTCAAACAGCCAAAGACAAACAGTCGCTTTCAAGCAAACTATCCCAAAATGTTTTCGGGTCTAGGAAGGCTGAAGACAGAGTATAGAATTACGCTAAAAGAAGATGCCAGACTGATTATGTATCTTTACACCCAGAAAGATTCCACACCCGTTGATGAACCAAGTACAGAATCAACTGGAAGAGATGACCAGAATGGGAGTCATTTCTCCTGTCATGAAATCGACAGAGTGGTGTTCGCCTATGGTTCCAGTTCCATAACCAAATGGCATATCTGTGTGGATTTAACACAGCTTAACAAAGCCGTGAAAAGGGAAACTTATCTTATGTTGTTGATAGGCGAAAGCCTGGCAAAGCTATCCAAAAGCATAATGTTGACTAAACTCAATGCGAATAGAGGCTTTTGACAGGCTCCTTTGGATGAGAAGTCAAGATTACTCACAACATTCATCGCTTCATTCGGATAATTTTGCTTTATCATCTACCATTCGGGATAACATCTGCACTTGAAATCTTCCAAAGGACTATCACCAACATTCTGCTTAATAGGGGTGATATTGTGAGAAACGTAGCCCACTTAATAATAATTTACACCAAGTCAAACTCTGAAGAAGTAAGTTTATTTAACGTTCTAGCAAGATCGGGTGTCCTATAAGCAGGCACACCGATCAACATATTCAGTTCATGTTTATACAATACAAATCCATTTGTCCACGCCTTTATTTTACATTATTGGTTATAACGTATTATGACACTAACCTATCCTATGGTTGCTACAGTCTCCTCCTCTGTTTACTTCTCCCCCTACTCTAACTTTCTAGCCCCGAACTCTTGTTTTTGTTTTACCTTATTTGGCTCTCCATTGTGTGTGTTAACTTGCAGCTGTCAGCCTTTATCTTAGTGGGGCAGTTTCTCATTCACTACATCCTTTGTTCTAACTCTTGCTGTTTTTCTTTTCTCTGCCTAAGCACAATTTTTAACTGCCGTACTGTCTCAAGGTCTTTTTTACATACCTTTATCAGTTCCCTTTTTCAGTGATTTCATTATGTTGTGTAGAAATGACTTCTTGGTAATTTTCCACAAGCTGTAGAAACAACATTTCAGTATTTTTTATTCTCACAATATGACACATGGATGACATCCTGGTGCATGGAGCTTCCATTGAAGAACATGACCAAAGAGTGAAAGTGATTTTAAGTTGTCTTCAGGAAGAAAGGCTCACGCTTAACGACAAGTGTGAATTCTCCAAGATGTCAATTCGTTTCTTGGGATGCATGGTAAGTAACAATGGCATAATGGCAGACCCGTGAAAGATAAGAGCCATTAATGAGTTTCCAAATTCAACTTCTGTCCAACAGCTCCAAAGATTTCTTGGAATGGTGAATCGGTTAACCAAATTTTTTACCTCATCTAGTGCAGGTAAAGATACCTCTTGAAAAAAAGATCAAGCGTGGTGCTGGAGTTCACATAAAGAACACATTCTGAAAGATTCAAGAAATGCTCATATCACCTGACATCTTAGCACACTATAACCCTACACTACCAACAACCATCGCTGCAGTAGCCTCATCCGCAGGATTAGAGGCAGTCCTTTTCCAAGAACAGCCTGATGGTTGTCGAAGACTAATCTACTTTGCATAAAGAGCTTTGTCCGAGACAGAGACCAGATATGCGGTAATTGAAAAAGAAGCACTAGCAGTAATGTGGGCTTGCAAGAAGTTACCTTATTACATTACGGAATTGAAAGTTGTCATTGAGACAGACCACAACCCGTTAGTTTCCTTACTGGATGCAAAGGAGATCGCAAAAATGGCTCCAAGAATTCAGAGGTTCCGCTTACGCTTGATGCGATATACATACAAGAACATATATTTTCAGGGAAAGATGCAAATTTCCGCTGATGCGCTATCAAGAGCAATGGTAGACCATCCGACTCAACAGGACATCAACTTTGTGGATGAGATAGAGTCGTATTCACAATACACTCCACAACAGTGGCCTGAAAGTATACAGAAACTGCAATAAATTCATCACACCCAAAAGCAAGATGAAGAATGTACTTATGCAACACAGGACTCCTTGCATGCCAAATAGTGGAAGCAGCATGCAATAGTCAGGGCTAAGCGATACCAGAACCAACGGATCAGATCTAAGCTCTGCAGTCTTGCCACATCCAGTCGTGAATGGTGGTGGACAATTAAACAACTAACAGAAAGAGGAAGCTCCACAAATATCCCCATCCTCAACGATGGGGGAGCCCAGCACATCAGTACAAAAGAGAAGGCTGAAGCATTTGCAACCATCTTCAGAGAGAAATGCCGAGTGGATGATCCATCTTGGCCTCCTCCTGAGGTTCCCAGCATCACAGATGCCAGTCTTCAGCCAATCTAATTCACAACACATGATATCAAGAAATGGCTGAAGACACTGATACTGCAAAGGCTATGAGCCTTGACAACATTCCGGCAATAGTACTAAAGGCTTGTGCTCCAGAACAGTCGCACCCCTAGCTAAGCTGTTCCAGTACAGCTACAACACTGGCATCTACCCGGCAGTGTGGAAAATTGCCCAGGTATATCCTGTGCATAAAAAAAAGCAGGTCAAATCCAACCCGGCCAATTACCGCCCCATCTGTCTACTCTCGATCATCAGCAAATTGATGCAAGGTGGCATAGACAGTGTTATCAAGCAGCACTTGCTTAGCAATAATCTTCTCTGTGAAGCTCAGTTTGGGTTCCGCCAGGCTCCTGACCTCATTACAGTCTTGGCTCAACCATGGACAAAAGAGATGAACTCAAGAGATGAGGTGAGAGTGACTGCCCTTGACATCAAGGCAGTATTTGACAGAGTATGGCATCAAGGAGCCCTCGCAAAACTGAGGTAAATGGGAATCAGGGGGAAACTCTTCGCTGGTTAGAATCATACCTAGCGCAAAGGAAGATGGTTTTGGTTGTTGGAAATCAATCATCTGAGCTCCAGGACATCACTGCAGGAGTTCTTCAGGGTAGTGTCCTAGGCCCAACCATCTTCAGCTGCTTCATCAAGGACCTTCCTTCAATCATAAGGTCAGAAGTGGGAATGTTCGCTGATGATTGCACAATATTCAGCACCATTCGTGACTCCTCAGATATTGAAGCAGTGCGTGTAGAAGTGCAGCAAAACCTGGACAATATCCAGGCTTGGACTGGTAAGTGGCAAGTAACATTTGCACCACAAAAGTGCCAGGCAATGACTATCTCTCGGGAGAGAATCTAACCATCTCCCCTTGACATTCAATTGCATTACGATAGCTGAATCCTCCACTATCAACATCCTTGGGGTTACCATTGACCAGAAACTGAACTGGAGTAGCCATATAAATACAGTGGCTACAAGAGCAGGTCAGAGGCTGGGATTCCTGTGGCGATTAACTCACCTCCTGACTCCCGAAAGTCTGTCCACCATCACAAGTCAGGAGTGTGATGAAATACACTCCGCTTGCCGGATGGGTGCAGCTCCAACAACACTCAAGAAGCTTGACACCATCCAGGACAAAGCAGCCTGTTTGATTGGCACCCCATCCACAAACATTCACTCCCTCCACCACCGACACACAGTGGCAGCAGTGTGTAGCATCTACGAGATGCACTGCAGCAATGCACCAAGGCTCCCTCGACAGCACCTTCCAAACCCATGACCTCTACCACCTAGAAGGACAAGGGCAGCAGTTGCATGGGAACATCACCACATGCAAGTTCCCCTCCAAGCCACACACCATCCTGACTTGGAACTGTATCGCTGTTCCTTCACAGTCGCTGGGTCAAAATCCTGGAACTCCCTTCCTAACAGCACTGCGGGCGTACCTACCCCTGCAGTGGTTCAAGAAGACGGCTCACCAGCACCTTCTCAAGGGCAATTAGGGATGGGCAATAAATGCTGTCCTAGTCAGTGATGTCCAGATCCCATGAATATCATATGAACTCAGTGTACCTTATATGGAATTCTAGATTTCTTTTGTGAATTCTGTTATTTGTGTTTCTTCATCCATTTAGTAATTTTTACAAGATTTCAGAAATGTGTCTATCCTTGACTGCAAAGCCCCACACATAGGACTGGATTTTGTTCCCAGCCCTAAATCGGGTTTCGTCTTGGGGGTGGGGGGCTGTAGATTCGGAGCAGCAACGGCCAAGGAGCCCTACACCGGGATTTCTGGACCTGATCTTCCCGGCAGCGGTGAGGTTCTGTGGTGGCCCCTCCGCCGTTCTGTGATGGGACCCTAATTTAAATACTTAAAATACCTCTCTGCATAAATGTAAATGTAATTCACCACAATCTTAACTTCAGTTCCCAATCTTGAGCTCGTCGTGCGGCACTCACGTGCCTTCACTTTCCCATTCAGGAGGAGCTGGCGCCACTGAGGTGGGGAAGGGATCAACTCTGCATGAATTGTATGGGGAAGGGGGGGTGGCAAGGATCAACTTTGCTTTATATAGAACTGTTTGCAGGGCTGGCAGCCTTTTAAAAATGGCACCACCTGTTGCTGCATCAGGTGACGCATGAATGATGTCGCTAATGCCGCCCCCGCCATGTGATTGGGCGGCGGCCGTCAGCAATATGTTAAGTGGCAGCCCGCCTCGTAATCTCAGCAGTGCGGTGGAGCGGGTCCCATGCAGGGCAGCGGTGGGACAACAGAATCCAGCTCTTATTGTGCTTATTGAAGGCAAGATAAAAGAAACTGAATTGGTGAAGGTTTAGATCAAATTTTTTTTCAGTCACCTCTGAACATTTGGGTGAAATTGGGGCTGGAATCTTACGGGCTCAGAGGCAGTGGCGGGGAGTGGCGGTGGGGGAGAGTGTCTAAGTTCGGGACAGAAGACTTAGCAGACTTCTGAGCCTTGGTTACCACACCAATTGTCATTGTTGCCCCCAACCCTTGTAACTGTTGGTGCCCAGTCATGATGGCTTCAAATTTCCTTCCATCTATGGTGTGCCCTTTGTTCTTTTCTAGCAGGTCTTTTTCAAAGGCCTCTAGTGTGGTAGATGCAATTACTAGCTCTATAACTGTTCTGACAATTCAATATCTGTGAAGTTGCATTCTTGAGCTTTGTCTCGACACCCTGCAACAAACTGGTCAACGGACTCACTTTGCCTTTGCCGGTAGGTCATAAGCTCAAGCCTATGTACTCGTAAATTTACCTTCATCTTGAGTCACTCCTCCAGGAATGTCCATAGCTTGCTTTGGTATTTCTGATCCTGACAATCCTGATGTATTGATCCATTGCAGGCCCTCGTTGCCCAGTGCGATAGTGATTTTCACAGCTTGTTTCGCTGGTTCGCTCACTTCTTGATCCAGGAGACGCAATTCTATCTACAATCGAAACAGTTTAAATTCAGAAGCTATGTCCAATGCTTTCCAGTCCATAACTGGATATCTGAAATCTATTTTCTGGATGATCTTGCTGTTTATAAATATAGGCTTCTTCACAAGTTTTCTGCCTCACAGATACGGTTTTCTGTTTCCTTGTTCAGACAGGCTTGATTTTGCAGGCCTGCCCTTTTTAAGAGTGAGAGACTACAGCTGCTTTAATTACACAGCTTGTTTTTTTAAAACTGAGAAAGCAGTCCTTTGTTTACACAGCCTGTTGGATTTTTTTAAAAACTGAGAGCATTTTTTTAAAAAAGAGAACTACAGCTTGCAGAACCGGCAGCTGCCACAGCCAGCCTTTTACTTTGTGCTGGTCCTCCAGTGACATTGTTGAGCTCTTCCTGCTGTTTTCGCCTTAGGCCCCGCACATGAAGTTATATGCAAAGAAGCAGCTGTAGCGAACCTAAATGACCAGGGGTGGGAAAGTGAGCATGTTAGCACCTGTTTTTTGGGTGCTTCAAGTGTCTTTGGACCTCCAAAGTGGCAACTGCTCAGTGGCTGCATGCTTCAGCAGGGCATCCAGGTTTGTGTGATGCAAGCATGACCTAATGTTAGCCTGCAATATTTAAAGCATGTCTGCCCCTCTTAAAGGGTGTTGGATTCCGGCTGGAGCAGGTGCTAGAACTGGTTGCAGAAGAGAGTGGAAGCAAGAAGAACATTGAATTATGGTTCAACAGGGCAGAGAACATGCTCCAAGGTTCTCTGATACTGCGCTGGAGGCCTTGTTGGAGGGGATGTACAGGAGGAGACAGGTCCTCTATTAACCAGGGTCTGGGAGGCCCTCCTGACAAACTGTGTGGGGACAGATAGTCATGTTGGTCAATACCAGGAGTCTAGCCCCGTGGACCAGAATGCAGTGTGGAAGAAATGCAATGACCTCCCACGAATGGTCAAGATCAGTGAATGCATCTTCAAATGCCATATCCTACCAACTGCACTGTTAACATCACACACTGCTCAATTCATCACACCCCCATTACTCACCTACTAATAATCTCTATCAACCAGAACTCATACCTCACATTCATAGTTTCACCTCACCCTTAGACACTTAGCACTGCTGCAAGCCTCACACCCACAGCTTACACACTGCCCGCTATTCAACATTTCAGCCACATCACATAAACAGCTTGCACTACACTCACTGATACACTTCCCTCTCTCAGAGGACTAGGTAATGCACAACTAGAGGCAGCAGAAGCTGGGGTACAGGCTTGACTACATGTCCTAAACCTGATTGAGGAGATGGTGCTCACCATCATTGCAGCGGCCATGACTGAGGCCATCGCCAGAGCAGGAGCTGAAAACATCAAAGATAACAATATTCTGATACCTAATTCTCTTTCTTACATCTCAATTCACCCTCATCCCACAATCTCTTCTGATTTCCAAGCTATAATGGTGTAAGCATGTACCTCTTGCTTTCTGCCCCCCTCCCCTCACCACAACCATACCCTTGCGCCTTCCTCCTTTCAGATACCCAAGAGCCTAAGAGGCAGTGGTGCAAGAGCAAGTGGAAGAGCATGAAGACAATAAAAATGAAGAAACACTGTCACTTGCTCTCATATTTGCAGCCACCGGCTCAGATACTGATACTGTGCATAATTAAGAGGGTAGCTTAGAGGTGGTTTCTGCACATGGTGAGACAGTGGGCATGAGTGGCTTGCAACCAGCGCAGGGGACAAGGGTAGTGTAGGGGCCAGCTTACCAAATGGCAAGGTCACACACGAGTTCTGCTACAGAGGGCTCAGATGAGGACTTGGATGGGGCAGCCTATAAAGATGGGTATGCACCCAGAAATGCTTGGTGCATTGGCAGCTTGCCAGAAAGCCTGCAGTCAATGTCAAGGAGCTTGCTGGAGTCTGGCATCAACTTGGCAAAGGGCTTTGTGCAGAACTGAAACCCATCCTTTCCAACATATATGTAGTGGCCAACTCCATGAGAACACTTGTGGACCCAACCATGATGGAGCATCTGATGACCAACATCTCAGCTTCCATTGTAGCACAAGCAGAAGCCACCCAATGTCTTAGTGGATGGTCAGACTGAAGTAATGCAACATTAGCTTGCTTCCATGGAACTCAGGCTGTTCTCATTCCTGCTCAGCTTGCTGCCAGACAAACTCAGACTGCTGTCATGCAATCTCAGCACACTGCCACTCAAGCTGCCACCATGGTTGATTCCTGGGATGAAGGGGTTTTCTTATGAGGAAAAGTTGAGCAGGTTGAGCCTATACTCATTGGCGTCTAGAAGGATGAGAGATGATCTTATTAAAACATAAGATTCTGAGGGGGCTTCACAGGGTAGATGCTGGGAGGATGTTTCACCTTGTGGTGGAGTCTAGAACTAGGGAACACTGTTTCAAAAGAAGGTGCCTCCCTTTTAAGATGGAAATGAGGAGGGATTTTGTCTCTCAGAGGGTCATTTATCTTTGGAATTCTCTACCCTAGAGAGCAGTGGAACTGGGTCATTGAATATATTCAAAGCTGAGTTCGACAGATTTATGATATACAAGGGACTCAAGGGTTATTGGGGGGCAAACAGGAAAGCGGAGTTGAGGCCACCATCAGATCAGCCATGATCTTATTGAATAGTGGAGCAGGCCCGAGGGGCCGAATGGCCTACTCCATTTTCTAATGTTCTAATGTTCTTATGGTTGTGGATACCAGTGCAGAAAAAGAGGCTTGCAGGGTGTCACGCTGTCCTACAACAGATTGCTGAGCCAGCACCCTGAGGAATAACACCATGGAGCACAGACCTGTTCTCCTCTGTCAGGAAGACCTCATTTGTCCTCCCACTACTGCCACTGCACCATGCCCTTACTTTTGCCTCTCAGTCAGCCAGCCCAGACTGTTGCTGCCCATGCCAAGATGGTGTAGTCCAGAGTCTAGGCCCAGAGCTGCTCGAGGTCATCCTACAAGGTCATCTGCAGTCTCCCTCATTAAAAGTCAACAACTTTCTACCAGTCATGCTGCAGCCACTGGGGTAGGTAGCACTGTTAACGGATCTTCCTTTTACAGATGACCACCAGTGGCTTTATTGCACATTAAAGTCCCTAGTTTCAGCTGTGACTCAGTTGGTAGCACTCTCCCTTCCGAATCACAAGGTTCTGGGTTCAAGTTGCACACCACAAAAATTAAGGCTGACACTCCAGTGCAATACTGTGGGAGCACTGCATTGTCAGGGGTTTTATCTTTCAGATGTGACATTAAACTGAGGCCCATCTGCTTGCTTGGGTGAATGTGAAAGATCCCATGGCACTATTTCGAAGAAAAGCTGAGGAGTTATCGCTGGTGTCCTGGCCAATATTTATCCCTCAATCAACATCACAAAAACAGGTTATTTGGTCATTATCACATCGCTGTTTGTGGGAGTTTGCTGTGTGCATACTGGTTGCCACCTTTCCTACATTACAACAGCGACTACACTTCAAAATGTACTTCATTTGCTGTGATGCACTTTGATAATTCTGGTGGTCATGAAAGATGCTATATAAATGCAAGTCATTCTTTTTAGGTCCAAGACATCAATTTAAACTCACAGCATGCGATATAACTCCAGACTAATTCAAAGATGCTGGATCTTCTTTAGATGCTCCATATTTCAAAACAGATATTTTCTTACTGCCTCCGCTGCTGTACTCAAATCTTTTTGTTTATTTACTTTGCTGCTGTTCATGTGCACTGGAAATGTTTTCAAGATATAAATCCCTGACATTTCATTGGTTTATTGATGAGCCTTAGTGTGGCAATTGGATGAGGGTCATATCAGTCATTAGAACTCATTGGTGTGCATTTGAAATATTTCCATGCGAACGAGAAGACAGTTAGAAATGAGGAGGCGGGAGCGATGGGCAGTCACCAGTTTGCTCATGATTATCAGCAATAACCCACAGACTCGCGAGCATGCTGCTAATGAACGACGTGACCCTCATCCAATCACTGCGTGATATCTCTGGCCGTCACTCATTTACTTATTTCACAGACCCCCTGGAAAGTATCTACAGACTCCCAACAGTCTGTGGATCCCCGTTTGAGTCCCAGAGGATGCACCCTGCATGTGCATTGCTACTCTCACCAAAATGGCATCCTGTGCGGCTGGCACCAGATATATGCGTGTGTACCGCAACGCCATTTTGGAAGTAAAAAGGCACCTATCGCACTGAAACAATGGGTGTGACAGAGCTGAATTTCATGGCTAGAGACTAAGATACAATTAAAATGAATTAATATTGTTCAGCGGTGTTGCAGTTTGCACTTTTAATGTTTTTGCTTGTGCAATTGATTGTGTGTGTCATGAACTTCTTTGTGCTGGTGATGCATGTGCACTACGACTCAGTGCTCCCTCAGTTACAGAAGTGGCACTGGTGGGTTATTGCATATCGGTGAGCTGTAGAATATTCAGAAGCCTTGCCACCTCTATCAGCAACTAAACCTGGTGCAATAATGTTTTTACCAGAGTTACAAAAGTGTAGAAGTGCAGTTATTACAGGAGATTCCATAGTCAGGGGGTCAGACAGGCATTTCTGTAACCATCAGCATGAGTCCTGCATGATGTGTTGTCTCCCTGGTGCCAGGGTAAAGGACATAATGGAGAGGGTGCAGAATATTCTGCAGGCCGAAGGGAGTGAGCCAGAAGCTGTGATACATGTCAGTATCAATGACATAGACATAGACAATGACATAGCAGGTATTGAGGTCCTATGGTTACATTTTCAGAAGTTAGGGAGGAAGTTTAACAGAAGAACCTTGAAGGTAGTAATCTCTGGATGGCTCCCAGTGCCACGTGCTACGAGAGTAGAAATAGGATCATAGGGAGGATCAATCTGTGGCTTGAGGCATGCTGTGGGGGGAGAGCTTCAGATTCTTGGGTCATTGGGACCAGTTCTGGGGCAGAAGGCAGCTATTTAAAAGGGCAAGGTTGCACCTCAAAAAGGCTGGAACCAATGTCCTCATGGGGAGGTTCACTAGTGTGGTTGGGGAGGGTTTAAACTAAATTGGCAGTGGGATGGGCACCAGCATATAGAAGTAGAAAAGAGGAATAAGGTGCATAATGTGAGAGTGTTGGACAGTACTAGAGAAGGGTGTAGTTCTATATTAGATAGGAGCAGATTAAGAGGACTACGAGGAATGCAAAGATAGGATTACAATGCATGTGTGCTAACGCACAGTGTGGAGAATAAGGTTGGTGAGCTACATGCACAAATAGCCATGTGGGAATATGATGTAATGGCAATATCAAAAATGTGGCTTAAAAATGGTGAGGACTGAGCACGAAATATACAAGGATATAAAGTGTTCATAAAAGACAGAGAAGGCAAAAAGGGAGATGGCGTGACAGTACTGATCGGGGAAGACATTGCAGTGTTGGAAAGGGAGGATGTCCTTGAAAGGGCAAGGACAGAATCCATTTGGTTAGAGTTGAGAAGCAAAAAGGGTATGATCATATTACTGGGGTTATTCTGTTGCTCTCCAAATTGTGAGAGAGAAAGAAATAGAGGAGCAAATCTGCAAGAAAATCACAGAGATGTGCAAGAACTATAGAGTGGTGAAATTGGGGGATTTTAATTACCCAAATATCAATTGGGATAATTTGAGAGTAAAGGGCAAGGAGGGGCAAGGAATTTTTGGATTGTGTTCAGGAGAACTTCCTTGATCTTGGCCCAACTAGAAAGGAGGCAATGTTGGATCTGGTGTTGGGAAATGAGATGGGCCAAGTGAACCAAGTGTCTGAGGGGGAGCACTTGTGTAAGATTGATCATCGTATCATAACTTTTAGACTAGTAATGCAGAAAAGCAAGAAGCAATATAAGGTAGAACAGTTAAATTGGAAGAGGGCTAATTTCAATGTGATGAGAAGGGATCTTGCCAGGATAAAATGGAACCAAAAACTGACAGGAAAAAATGTAACAGAACAATGGGTTACCTTTAAGGAAGAGATGCTTCAGGTACAGGCTAGGTGCATTCTAACAAGGGATAAAGGTAAGGGAACCAAAATCAGGGCTGCTTAGATGAGGGAGAGAGAGATAAGGATGAAAGAATAAAAGAGAGTCTATGATGCATTTCAAACGAATTCTTCAAGCACCAGGCCAATTACAATAAGTTGAGAGGGGAGATGAAGATGAAATTAAGACTGGCAAAGGGAGAATATGAGAAAAGAATGGCAGTCAACTTAAATGTGAATGCAAAGATATTCTACTGGCAGGTAAATAGTAAGCAGGTAGTAAGAGGTGGAGCGAGCCCTATTAGGGATAAAGAGGGTCATATATGCTTAGAGGTGCAGGCTAGAATACTTAATGAGTACTTTGTATCAGTGTTTACTAAGGAAGAGGAATCTGATAAAATATCAGTAGAAGCGGCAAGAGTAGAGGCTATGGATCGGGTAAAAATTGAGAGAAGGTACTTCAAAGGCTGGCTAGTTTGAGCATAGCGAAGTCACCTGGTCAGGATGGCTTGCATCCCAGGTTGCTAAAGGAACAGGGGATGTAGATAGTGGAAGGGCTTGCCATAATCGTCCAATTTTCCCCTGAAATGGGGGAGGTACCAGAGTATTGGAGAGTGGCAAATGTGATACTCTTATTCAAGCAAGGGTCGAAGAAGAGTCCTAGCAACTTTTTTTTATTTGGTCCATGGGTTGTGGGCATCATTGGCAAAACCAGCATTTGTTTCCCATCCCTAATTTTCCTTGAGAAGGTGCTGGTGAGCTGCCTTCTTGAACCACTGCCGTTCATCTGGTGTAGGTACACCCACAGTGCTGTTAGGGAAGGTGTTCCAGTATTTTGATCCAGCAACAGTGAAGGAACAGCGATATATTTCCAAGTCAGGGTGGTGTGTGGCTTGGAGGGAAACTTGCAGATGCTGGTGTTCCCACGCATCTGCTGCCCTTGTCCTGCTAGGTGGAAGAGTTTGTGGGTTTGGAAGGTTCTATTGAAGGAGGCACGGTGAGTTTCTGCAGTGCATCTTTTAGATAGTACACACTGCCACTGTGCATCGGTGGTGGAAGGAGTGAATGTTTGAGTTGGTGGATGGAATGCTGATCAAAGATGCTGCTATTTCCTGGATGACGTCAAGCTTTTTGAGTGTTGTTGGAGCTGCACTCATCCAGGCAAGTGGAGAGTATTCCATCACACTCCTGACTTGTGCCTTGTAGATGGTGGACAGGCTTTGGGGCGTCAGGAGGTGACTTACTCGCTGCAGAAATCCCAGCCTCTGACCTGCTCTTATAGACAAAGTATTTATGTGGCTGCTCCAGTTCAGTTTCTGGTCAATAGTAACCCCCAGGATGTTGATGGTGGGGGTTTCAGTGGTGGTAATGTCATTGAATGTCAGCGGGAGATGGTTAGATTCTCTCTTGTTGGAAATGGTCATTACCTGGCACTTGTGTGGTGTGAATGTTTCTTGCCACTTATCAGCCCAAGCCTGAATGTTCTCCAGGTCTTGGTGCAGATGGACAAGGACTGCTTCAGTATCTGACAAGTTGCAAATGGTACTGAAGATCATACAATTATTAACGAACCTCCCCACTTCTGACCTTATGATGGAGGGAAGGTCATTAATGAAGCAGCTGAAGATGGTTGGGCCTTGGACACTACCCTGAGGAATTCCTGCAGCAATATCCTCGGGCTGAGATGATAGGCCTCCAACAACCACAACCATCTTCCTTTGTGCTAGGTATGACTCCAACCAGTGAAGAGTTTTCTCCCTGCTTCCCATTAACTTCAATTTGGCTAGGGCTCCTTGATGCCACACTCAGTCAAATGCTGCCTTGATATCAAGGGCAATCACATTCACCTTACCTCTTGAGTTCAGCTCTTTTGGCCATGTTTGGACCAAGGCTATAATGAAGTCAGGAGCCAAATGGCACTGGTGGAACCCAAACTGAGCATGAGCGAGCAGGTTATTGCTGAGCAAGTGCTGCTTGACAGCACTGTCAATGACCTATTTTATCACTTTGTTGATGATCGCAAGTAGACTGATGGGGCAGTAATTGGCCAAGTTGGATTTGTCCTGCTTCCTGTGTACAGGACATACCTGGGCAATTTATCACATTGTCGGGTAGATGCCAGTGGTGTAACTGTACTGGAACAGTTTGGCTAGGGGCACAGCTAGTTCTGTAGCACAGATCTTCAGTACAATGCCGGGATGTTGTCAGGTACCATAGCCTTTGCAGTATCCAGCACCTTCAGCTGTTTCTTGAAGTCACGTGGAATGAATTGGCTACAGGTGAGGTCCCAGAGGACTGGAGAATAGCCAATGTTGTTCCTTTGTTTAAGAAGGGTAGCAAGGATAATCCAGGAAATTACAGGCCGGTGAGCCTTACATCAGTGGTAGGGAAACTATTAGAGAGGATTCTTCGGGACAGGATTTACTCCCATTTGGAAACAAACAAACTTATTAGCGAGAGGCAGCATGGTTTTGTGAAGGGGAGGTCATGTCTCACTAATTTGATTGAGTTTTTTGAGGAAGTGACAAAGATGATTGATGAAGGAAGGGCAGTGGATGTTATCTATATGGACTTCAGTAAAGCTTTTGACAAGGTCCCTCCTGGCAGACTGGTACAAAAGGTGAAGTCACACGGGATCAGAGGTGAGCTGGCAAGATGGATACAGAACTGGCTCTGTCATAGAAGACAGAGGGTAGCAGTGGAAGGGTGCTTTTCTGAATGGAGGGATGTGACTAGTGGTGTTCCGCAGGGATCTGTGCTGGGACCTTTGCTCTTTGTAGTATATATAAATGATTTGGAGGAAAATGTAGCTGGTCTGATTAGTAAGTTTGCGGACGACACAAAGGTTGGTGGAGTTGCGGATAGTGATGAGGATTGTCAGAGGATACAGCAGGATATAGATCGGTTGGAGACTTGGGCGGAGAAATGGCAGATGGAGTTTAATCCGGACAAATGTGAGGTAATGCATTTTGGAAGATCTAATGCAGGTGGGAAGTATACAGTAAATGGCAGAACCATTAAGAGTATTGAGAGGCAGAGAGATCTGGGCGTACAGGTCCACAGGTCCTGAAAGTGGCAACGCAGGTGGATAAGGTAGTCAAGAAGGCATACGGCATGCTTGCCTTCATCGGTCGGGGCATAGAGTATAAAAATTGGCAAGTTATGCTGCAGCTGTACAGAACCTTAGTTAGGCCACACTAAGAATATTGCGTGCAATTCTGGTCGCCACACTACCAGAAGGACGTGGAGGCTTTGGAGAGGGTACAGAAGAGGTTTACCAAGATATTGCTTGGTCTGGAGGGCATTAGCTATGAGGAGAGGTTGGATAAACTCGGATTGTTTTCACTGGAACGACGAAGGTGGAGGGACGACATGATAGAGGTTTACAAAGTTATGAGCTGCATGGACAGAGTGGATAGTCAGAAGCTTTTTCCCAGGGTGGAAGAGTCAGTTACTAGGGGACATAGGTTTAAGCTGCGAGGGGCAAAGTTTAGAGGAGATGTGCGAGGCAGGTTCTTTACACAGAGGGTGGTGAGTGCCTGGAACTTACTGCCGGGGTAAATGGTGGAAGCAGGTACGAAAATGACGTTTAAGAGGCATCTTGACAAATACATGAATAGGATGGGAATAGAGGGATACGGTCCCCGGAAGTGCAGAAGGTTTTAGTTTAGGCAGGCATCAAGATTGGCGCAGGCTTGGAGGGCCGAATGGCCTGTTCCTGTGCTGTACTGTTCTTTGTTCTTTGTTCTTTGAATTGAGTTAGCTGAAGACTGGCATCTGGGGACCTCAGGAGGAGGCTGAGATGGATCATTCACTCGGCACTTCTGGCTGAAGATGGTCACAAATGCTTCAGTCTTCTCCTTTATACTGATGGGCTCCTCAATCATTGATGATGGGAATATTTGTGGAACCTCCTCCTCTGGTTAGTTGTTTTAATTGTCCACCACCATTCATAAGTGGTTGTGGCAGGACTGGCGAGCTTTGATCTGATCTATTGGTTGTGGAATTGCTTAGCTCTGTTTATTGCATGCTACTTTCACTGTTTGGCATGCAAGTAGTCCTGTGTTGTTGCTTCACCAAGTTGACACCTCAGTTTAAGCTATGGCTGGTGCTGCTCCTGGCATACTCTCCTGCACTTGATGAGATGGCTTCTTGAACCGCTGCAGTCCATGTGGGGTAGGTACACCCACAGTGCTGTTAGGAAGGGAGTTCCAGCGACAATGAAGAAACGGCGATATAGTTCCAAGTCAGGATGATGTGTGGCTTGGAGGGGCACTTGCAGGTGGTGGTGTTCCCATGCCCTTGTCCTTTTAGGTGGTAGAGGTCATGGGTTTGGAAGGTGCTGTCGAAGGAGCCTTGGTGCATTGCTGCAGTGCATCTTGTAGATGGTACACACTGCTGCCACTGTGAGTTGGTGGTGGAGGGAGTGAATGTTTGTGAATGGGGTGCCAATCAAGCGGGTTGCTTTGTCCTGGATGGTGTTGAGTTTCTTGAATGTTGTTGGAGCTGCACCCATCCAGGCAAGTGGAGAGTATTCCATCGCAGTCCTGATCAGCAGTGTCAGCCCGAGACTGGATATTGTCCAGGTCTTGCTGCATTTCTGCAGACTGCATCAGTATCTCAGCAGTTGCAAATGGTGCTGAACATTGTATAGTCATCAGCTAACATCCCCACTTCTGACCTGAAGGAAGGTCATTGATGAAGCAGCTGAAGGTCGTTGGGCCTAGGACACTACCCTGAGGAGCTCCTGCTTTGATGTCCTGGAGCTGAGGTGAGTGACCTCCAACAACCACAACCATCCTCCTTTGTGCTAGGTATGTCTCCAACCAGCAGAGAGCTTTCTCCTGATTCCCATTGACTCTAGTTTTGCTAGGGCTCCTTTAGCCATACTCTGTCAAATGCTACCTTGATGTCAAGGGCAGTCACTCTCACCTCACCTCTCGAGTTCAGCTCTTTTGTCCATGTTTGAACCAAGGCTGTAATGAGGTCAAGAGCTGAATGGCCCTGGCGGAACCCAAACTGAGCATCACTGAGTAGGTTATTGCTAAGCAAGTGCCGCTTGCAAGCACTGTCTACGATACCTTCCATCACTTTGTTGATGATCGTGGCTACGTTAGATATGTCCTGCTTTTTGTGTACAGGGCATACCTGGGTAATTTTCCATGTTGCCAGATAGATGCCAGTGCTGTAACTGTACTGGAACAACTTGGCTAGGGGCGCAACAAGTTCTGGAGCACAGGTCTTCAGTACTACATGTCAGTAGTCGGTCATTTCTTGATATTACGCAGAGTGAAACGAATTGGTTGAAGACTGGCATCCGTGATAATGGGGACATCAGGAGGAGGCCGAGATGGATCATCCACTCGGCACTTCTGGCTGAAGATTGTTGCAAATGCTTCAGCCTTGGCTTTTGCACTGATGGGCTCCCCCATCATTGAGGATGGGGATATTTGTGGAGCCACCTCCTCCTGTTAGTTGTTTAATTGTCCACCACTATTCGTGATTGGATGTGGCAGGACTACAGAGCTTAGATCTGATCCATTGTTAAACTCCAGAAAGATTGTTATGGAAGGATAATGCTGGAGCCTATCTTTACTCAGTTTCACATTTAATGTACAGAGTAAAAGGATTATAAACATGTAGCTCTTCACTCAAATATGTAGCTCTTCACTCAAACCCTCCACCAGTCTCAGTAAATGTCTGCTTATAAGTGCTCAAGTAAGACACCAATTAACACCCTCCACCTGCATATAGTTAAACAATTGACACCCAATTAACAGCTTCACAATGGTAACACGAGGGATATGCCAGATCATGAGGTTATAGATTGTTATTGAATATAATTCTGCTGCTGCTGATGGTCCACAACATCTCAAGGATGCACAGTTTTGTGTTGCCAGATCTATTCTGAATCTATCACATTTAGCATGGTGGTAGTGCCACACAACATGATGGAAGATATCCTCAGTGTGAAGTGGGGATTTCTTTTTCACAAGGATTGTGCAGTGGTCACTCCTACCAATAATGTCAGGGACAGATGCATCTGCAACAGGTAGATTGGTGAGGACAATGTCCAGTAGGTTTTTCGCTCTTTTTGGTTCCCTTACCACCTGCCACAGGCCCAATCTGGCAGATATGTCCTTCAGGACTCAGCCAGCTTGGTCAGTAATGGTGCTACTGAGCCAGTTAGTTTAACATCAGTGGTGGGTAAGGTTTTAGAAATAATAATCAGGGAAAAAATCAACAGGCACTTGGAGAGGTTTGGGTTACTTAGGGATAGTCAACATGGATTTGTAAAAAGCAGATCATACTTGACTAATCTAATGAAATTTTTTGATGAAGTAACGGTTAAGGTTGATGAAGGGAATGTGGTGGATATTGTCTATATGGATTATACGGAAGCATTTGATAAGGTACCACATAAAATCTAGTTAACAAAATTGAGGCTCATGGAATTGGAGGGTCAGTGTCCAATTGGATGAAAAATTGGCTTAAGTACAGTTAACAGCGAGTCATGGTAAATGGTTGTTTTTCAGACTGGAGGATGGTAGACACTGGTGTTCCCCAAGGGTCAGTGCCAGGGCCACTGCTTTCTTTGCTATATATAAATGACTTGGATCTTGGAATACCGTGTAGAATTTCAAAATTTGCCAATGACACCAAACTTGGAGGAGTGGCAAACAGTGAGGATGATACAAATTGACTACAATAGGACATAAATAGGCTAGCAGAATGGGCAGACAAGTGGCAGATGGAATTTAATCCAGACAAGTGTGAGGTGATGCATTTTGGCAGAAGGGATAGGGTGAGGCAATGTAGACTTAATGGCGCAGTTTTAAAGAGTGTGCAGAAACAGAGGGACCTGGGGTGTATGTGCATTGACTTTAGAAGATGGCAGGACATATTGAGAGAGTGGTCAGCAAAGCAAATGGAATCTTAGGCTTCATAAATAGAGGCATAGATTACAAAAGCATTGAAGTTATGCTGAATCTTTATAAAGCTCTGGTTAGGCCCCAACTAGAGTATTGCTTCCAGTTTTGTTCAGCACATTTTAGGAAGGATGTGAGGGTCTTGAGTGAGTGCAGAGGGGATTTACCAGAATGGTTCCAGGGATGGGGAATTTTAGTTACACAGTCAGGTTGGAAAAGTTGGGGTTGTTCTCCCTGGAGCAAAAGAAATTGAGGGGAGTTTTGACAGAGGTTGATTATGACAGGCTTAGAACAAAGAACAAAGAAAATTACAGCACAGGAACAGGCCCTTCGGCCCTCCAAGCCTGCGCCGATCCAGATCCTCGATCTAAACCTGTCACCTATTTTCTAAGGGTCTGTATCTCTTTGCTTCCTGCCCATTCATGTATCTGTCTAGATACATCTAAAAAGACACTATCGTGCCCGCGTCTACCACCTCCGCTGGCAACGCGTTCCAGGCACCCACCACCCTCTGCGTAAAGAACTTTCCACGCATATCCCCCCTAAACTTTTCCCCTCTCACTTTGAACTCGTGACCCCTAGTAATTGAATCCCCCACTCTGGGAAAAAGCCTCTTGCTATCCACCCTGTCTATACCTCTCATGATTTTGTACACCTCAATCAGGTCCCCCCTCAACCTCCGTCTTTCTAATGAAAATAATCCCAATCTACTCAACCTCTCTTCATAGCTAGCGCCCTCCATACCAGGCAACATCCTGGTGAACCTCCTCTGCACCCTCTCCAAAGCATCTACATCCTTTTGGTAATGTGGCGACCAGAACTGCACGCAGTATTCCAAATGTGGCCGAACCAAAGTCTTATCCAACTGTAACATGACCTGCCAACTCTTGGACTCAATACCCCGTCCGATGAAGGAAAGCATGCCGTATGCCTTCATGACCACTCTATTGACCTGCGTTGCCACCTTCAGGGAACAATGGACCTGAACACCCAAATCTCTCTGTACATCAATTTTCCCCAGGACTTTTCCATTTACTGTATTGTTCACTCTTGAATTGGATCTTCCAAAATGCATCACCACCCAATCTACATTCCCCAGCTCCTGCCGAATTTTGGTATTGTTGGCCTTCCCCCAATTTAGCACTCTTCCTTTAGGACCACTCTCGTCTTTGTCCATGAGTATTCTAAAACTTACGGAATTGTGATCACTATTCCCAAAGTAGTCCCCTTTGGGGAACTTTGAAACTTCAACCACCTGGCCGGGCTCATTCCCCAACACCAGGTCCAGTATGGCCCCTTCCCGAGTTGGACTATTTACATACTGCTCTAGAAAACCCTCCTGGATGCTCCTTACAAATTCTGCTCCATCTAGACCTCTAACACTAAGTGAATCCCAGTCAATGTTGGGAAAATTAAAATCTCCTATCACCACCACCCTGTTGCTCCTACATCTTTCCATAATCTGTTTACATATTTGTACCTCTATCTCACGCTCGCTGTTGGGAGGCCTGTAGTACAGCTCCAACATTGTTACCGCACCCTTCTTATTTCTGAGTTCTTCCCATATTGCCTCACTGCTCGAGTCCTCCATAGTGCCCTCCTTCAGCACAGCTGTGGTATCCTCTTTGACCAGTAATGCAACTCCTCCACCCCTTTTACCTCCCTCTCTATCCCGCCTGAAGCATCGATATCCTGGGATATTTAGTTGCCAATCGTGCGCTTCCCTCAACCAAGTCTCAGTAATAGCAATAACATCATACTCCCAGGTACTAATCCAAGCCCTAAGTTCATCTGCCTTACCTACTACACTTCTTGCATTAAAACAAATGCATCTCAGACTACCAGTCCCTTTGCGTTCATCATCTGCTCCCTGCCTACTCTTCCCCTTGGTCACGCTGACTTCATTATCTAGTTCCTTACAGGCTTTAGTTACTACTTCCTTACTGTCCACTGACCTCCTCATTTGGTTCCCATCCCCCTGCCACATTAGTTTAAACCCTCCCCAACAGCGTTAGCAAAAGCACCCCCAAGGACATTGGTTCCAGTCCGGCCCAGGTGTAGACCGTCCAATTTGTAATAGTCCCACCTCCCCCAGAACCGGTCCCAATGTCCCAAAAATCTGAACCCCTCCCTCCTGCACCATCTCTCAAGCCACGCATTCATCCTGACTATTCTTTCATTTCTACTCTGACTAGCACGTGGCACTGGTAGCAATCTTGAGATTACTACCTCTGAGGTCCTACTTTTTAACTTGGCTCCTACTCCCTAAATTCTGCTTGTAGGACCTCATCCCGTTTTTTACTTATATCATTGGTGCCTATGTGCACAACGACAACTGGCTGTTCACCCTCCCCCTTCAGAATGTTCTGCAGCCTATCTGAGACATCCCTGACCCGTGCACCTGGGAGGCAACATACCATTCGGGAGTCTCGTTTTCGACCACAGAACCGCCTATCTACTCCCCTTACAATCGAATCCCCTATGACTATAGCCCTTCCACTCTTTTTCCCGCCCTTCTGAACAGCAGAGCCAGCCACGGTGCCATGAACCTGGCTACTGCTGCCTTCCCCTGGTGAGCCATCTCCCTCAACAGTATCCAAAACGGTATACCTGTTTTGGAGGGAGATGACCGCAGGGGACACCTGCGCTGCCTTCCTGCTCTTTCTCTGCCTTTTGGTCACCCATTTCCTTTCTCCCTCAGCAATCCTAATCTGCGGTGTGACCAATTCGCTAAACGTGCTATCCACGACCTCCTCAGCATCGCGGATGCTCCAAAGTGAGTCCATCCGCAGCTCCAGAGCCGTCATGCGGTCTAACAAGAGCTGCAGCTGGACACACTTCCAGCACGTGAAGGAGTCAGGGACATCAGCCGTGTCCCTGAGCTCCCACATTGAGCAAGAGGAGCATAACACGGGTCTGAGATCTCCTGCCATTTTTAATCTTAAGCTTAACTTAGTCTTAACTTAGATAAATGAAAAAGGAACGAAAAGTTTTTACCAATCACACGAGAAATAAAAAAGAAATAGAAAAAGCCTTTCCTTATCTACACACCACGAGTTCTTTTTTTTTGGTTAGAGGAGGAGGGCGGGTGGGAGACACTACAGGTGTAGTGTCTCAGGTTCAGCCGCTGCCCAAATATATAGGACTTACTTACCCAGCTGCCACCTCGCTCTCCCTGTCGCCGCTGCAAAAAGAAACTGCCGAAACAAAAAGGTAAGTTTATATAAGTTGAAACTCACTTACCCAGCTGCCGCCTCGCTCTCCCTTAGAGAAGTTCAACAAGGAAAAACTGTTCCCATTAACTGATGGTATAAAGTCTGGGGGACACAGATTGTAGGTTTTAGGCAAAAGATTCAGGGGGAATGTGAGGAAGAACTTTTTTATGCAACGAGTGGTAATGACCTGGAACTCGCTGTGCATGAGGGTGGTGGAAGTGGAGACAATCAATGCTATCAAAATGAACTTGGATGGGCACTTGAAGAAAATAAACTTGCAGGGCTACAAGGATCAAGCGGGCAAGTGGGACTGACTGGATTGCTCCGCGGAGAGCCAGCATGGACTCAATGGACCGAATAGCCTTCTTTTATGCTGTAAATGACTCTATCCCTCCACACTGGGAGTCACAGAGTGGGTATGTATTAGCTTTTTGTTGGAGTCATAGGTTTGAGAGCCTGTGCCTATTTGTGCAGGTTTAACATCACATATGCTAACTGGTTACTCCTGTGTTATTCTATATATCCCACTGCTGAAAGGAATCTTTTCACCAAACCACTGATTTGCTTGAGCATAGCTTACAGTTTCAAAATCCCTCCCTTGTCCTCACTTGTAACTATTCTTCCAGTGAGCTGAAGTCACCAGCACTAAATCTTTGGAATTAGGACCCAAAAGCCTCTGAACAGCAATGGAATCATTTGTGAGAGATGCTCCGATGCTGCTGACAGCCTACGTATTTGAGGTCTTCACTGCAATGCTGGAGGTGTTAACAGATGTTCAATGGCACCATTCCTCATGATGTCATCATTCCACACTACCCAGACCACATTCGACTCATGTGTGCAAGGTTGCAGATGACTTCTGCATAAGTGCTCCTGGTATATCATCTTACATTTCACTGAGATTTGTATTCCCAATCAGCTCAAGATTGTGCTCGCCATGCTGTACCTCCACCTTGTACCAGCTGGTCCTCCAGCAGAACTGTTAATCATTACTCATCTTGATATCTCACTTGTGATTCCTCCTAAACTTGATGATTTACTTCTCCTGAAGTATGGGTATCAGTTGCTGCTTCAAGTGGGAATTGTGATGGTTTGGTACTCTGATGAGTGGTGTACTTTGAAATTGGCTAGAGAATAGATGGTAGGTTATGAGTAAATAAATACTCATTATGTTTGCTGTTATGCAGTATGCGATGGACTCTGAAATTGCAAAGATTTTTTTAAAGACAGTAACTGAGAGGGAAACTAGAATCGAAACAGAAACTTGGGCCGGATTTTGTTTTCCCTCAGGCATCGGGTTCTGTGGCGTGGGAAGGCCTGAAGATGGCTCCGGATGAGGCCCACCAATGACCTCGACGCTGTGAGGGCCCAGCCTGATCCTCCCAGCAGTGGCGAGGCACCATGGCAGCCTCCCTGACCACAATTTTAATATGCAAATCAATTAAAATAATTAATTTAAATAAACTTATGTTGCCTCCTAATGGCCCGCCGCGATTTTTGGCCTGGCAGCCGGCACTCCTGTGCCTTCGGATCCGCGTCTGGGGAAACGAGGCGCAACACTGGTGGGGAGGGGGAGAGGTAATTTTCTCAGTGTGGGAGGGAATGAGGGGGGAAAGGGTCAAATTAACATCATGGGTGTAGGGGATGGTGGGAAGGGTTGTAGTTTAAAGTTTGTGCAGTTTGTGGGGGGGGGGCGCGAGGGAAGGTCAAATGGTAAAGGTAAGTTTTTGGGGCGAGGAAGGGTAAATAATTTATTTAATTTTATTGGGGGAGTGGGGGAGGGGCCAAAGAAGTGTATTTATTTAATTTAATTAAATCTATCTTTAAATATTTAAATATGCCGGTAGGGCTAACAGCCCTTTGAAAATGGCGTCAGCGCCTCTGCACAGGCAGTAGGGGGGTCTGCCCTCCCCAGCTATTTAAATGAGCTGCCACGCTTTTATTTCTGTAACATTGTTCGCAGTTAGTTGATTTAGGCAAAAAAATTGATTTTTAATAAGAATGTCAGCCCTTTGTTCTTACTTTAGCACACTGTATAATTTCATTGACTTTGTTGGATATTAAACTGTTGCCTTTGTGCTATTGTGTGGAGGTTTTCCATGTCCCACTTCTTTATTTGTGTCTGTAGCAATTTTTATGTTTCTTGTTGAACAAAATTCAAAGTTTTGTTGCTTGTAATTATTTAGCATCTGATATTAAAAGTAAAGCAGCACTAAAAAAGACATATGGTCCAAATTAAAATTGTCAGGGTAGATTTTCTTCTGGATTTCTGATGTAAACCCAGTAGGCGGAGAGGGAAAATTGGACAAGAAGGCCATTCTGCCAACCCCTACCCCCATCCCACCCATTGCTAGTTCTAGTATTTCCTGCCAGAAAATAATGTTGATGCTGATTCAATATCCTGTTTGTGCTATTTTGCTGTGCACAGACTGGCTGTCAAATTTGCATATAAAGCGACAGTGATTTAATTTCAAAAGTAGTTCATTGGTTGTAAAGCACTTTGGGTCCTCCTGGGGATGTGAAAGATGCTATATCAATGCAAATTCTTCCTTCATATTTCCCATTGCTATGATGTTCAGAGAGGGAGGTTAAATTTTCAATGCCTCTAACAGAGTGGAATTTACTGGGGACAATTGCTTCAACAGTCCAGCCCAGTAATATTTTGAAATTAATAATGATATTCCCCTGCAACCCCTCCCACTCCCCTTCAACTGGCCCTGTTGTACTATGGGAGGCACACCAGAAGAGCCACAAAGAGACAAGAATCCCACTGACATTATTTTAATGAGCATGACCCAGGGGAAATCAACTGGGATTAAAACACAGGGATATTATGGATGGAAGTGCTGTCCCCTCAAAGATGCACCAGCATTGGAACCTAGAAGAAAATCTCAGCTGTCATTTCTATATCAACCCTCTATAAGAAAAAAAATGGTGATGGTAACAATCGAGAATTTAACAAAGTTAAAGGATCAGTTCAAACAGGAACATGCCAAATGGCTAAAATATAAGTGTAGCAATGTATAGTAAAGCACTTTACATGAACGTTTTTAATAATAATTGAGGATAGCCTTAAAATTCAGAAATCCAAAGCCACACAAAGTCCCTGAAGGCCAATGCAAAGGAGGTTAGAGATTGCCACTTCTCTGTTTTGTGACCACATAGCATATATTGAAATAATTTATACAGGTTTAATTTTTTCATTCTTAATTATTGAGGTTTAAATGTGACTGCTTCCCATTGTGATTTGAAATCAACTTGTTCTGTGGAACATGGGACGCACTAAGGAAATAGTGCAGCAAAAATTCAAAAAATTGTTTTAAAGGAATGAGTATTTTTAGGCTGACCTCATAAATCTCTTGCCTGTTTCAGCTGTTGAATGCTAATTTAATGAAAGAGTGTTACTCCAGAATGTATACTCCAGAATACTTTCTTTACCTAACAATTCAAGTTTGAAATCATGAAAGATTTATAATAAATGATCAATGATATCTTAAAGAAGGTATCTTACAGAAGCAAGTCAGGTCAAAGTTTAAGCTGATTTTAGGAAAACAAACAGGGATGAAAAATTCAACAGTTGAACATGTTCGCATAGAAAATACTTTTAAAGGCTTTCTTCAAAAGACAACAGTAATTGTTAATTGATGTTGCATTTTTATTTTACAAATGTCTGCATGTTATACAAAGTAGAAGAATTAAGACAAAAGCAAAATACTGCGGATGCTGGAAATCTGAAATGAAAACAGAAAATGCTGGAAATACTCAGCAGATCTGGCAGCATTGGTAGAGAGAGAAACAATGGCAATGAGCTGGATTTTGTGGAGGAGGCGGGGCTCCCGGTGACGGGCTGAAGAGGAAGCCCTGCCTTGGACTTTTTGTGTCCCCCAGGAGCGATCCTCCATCGTTTTGTTGCCTAAGTGTCCCGCGCCAGGATCTCCATTCATTTATAGACATGGATCCCGTCTCCAAGAGTTGCTGGCCAATCACAGAGCCAGCAGCTCAGCAGCACTGGCAGCGCCACCACTAGCAGTAGCCACTGCCAGTAGTGCGGAGGCCATGGTTAGAGGCCCAGTGCTGGAATCCCGGACCTCAGGTAAGTGAGGCGGGTCACTGGGACCAGTCTGGAAGGCCATGCCAAGGGTGGGGGTGTGGATGGTGAGAGGGTGGGTGTGAAGTCCAGGAGGAGGGAGGTCCATGGAGGTGGAGGTTTTTCTGGCATGGGTCCTCCGTGGATTACAGTGGCCCACGAAGGAGGGACCCCACCCCCACCCCAAGCCAGCAGGAGGGCTCCTCATTTTATAAAGTGCCCTCCCCGCATGGTGGAGGCACCCCCAACTGCTGGTCAGATCCCAGCAGTGGCGGGAAGAGGCCGTTAAGTGGCTGTTAATAGGTGACTTAAAGGTCTCAGTTGGCCTCTGGGCCGGAAGGCCGTCATCGGCCTATCCTCCCCCCGGCAAAATCGCTTGCCGACAGGACCACGACTGCCTCAGGGGGGCCCATATAATCCAGTCCAATGTTTCAGGTCAATGACCTTTCTTCAGAACTGAAGTCAGTTCAGAAGAATTAGGATCCTAGTGGGAAACTGTTACTCATAGAGCTTATGCTATTTACATTTATCAAAATAACTCAGTTCGGAGAAGGAAATAAGTTCTCCATGTGAACACTGTAACCACAGAATAGAGAAGTAGCCATCTTCTCCAACAAGCCATTTGCCTCTCGAGACTGGTGTGTGGTTTTGAGTTAGTTTTTAGGCTGCTTTCAACAATTGCTCAGAGTTATATTATGTGCCTGTACAGTCTATTTATGAAGCAACAAATCGATTGAACAGTAAAGCTAAGTTAATAAATTAAATCAACTATGTTATTTAAGGGCACAACAGTAGTGCAAGACACAGCAGTAGGGCTTCAGAATCCTGAGCTAGGGAAGAGGAAAAATTAGATAGAGTTCCACTTTAAAAAAAAATCATTCTCAGGATGTGAGCATCACTGGCAAGCTTGACGTTTATTGCCCATCCTTAGCTGCCCTTGAAAAGGTGGTGAGCTGCCTTCATCTTGAACCATGGCAGTCTGTGGGGTGAAGGTACTTCCCCAATGCTGTTGGGTTGAGACTTATGGGATTTTGACCCACAGTCAATGAAGCGTCAATGATGCATGTTCGGGTCAGGATGGGGTGTGGGAAGGAGAATGCATAATACAAAAGGATTTTTTTTTAATGGTTGACAGTAAGGAGTGTGCAGCACTTAATGGTTGTAAATTCCACCCTCCTCTCCTATCCAGCAGTAGGAAAAGCCTAACAACCAGGGAAACCATTATTGTGAGCAGTGAAGGTAATTGTTGCATTTGGGTCTTTCCTGAGACACTTAGTTTAGAAGGTGACACTATGAACATCAGTAAAAAAAATGGTTGTGTTGTGCAGCTTTGAATAGCTTTGTATTCACATACATCAGGGTAAATTCCTATATGCCAAGTTATTCTAGTTTGCTCACCCTGTTTTTCGAGCATGAGAGTCACGATTCACAACTTGTCTGCACTGATTTCGTTGGAGGTAGGCAGGACCTAGATTTGGTGCCCCCACCTCATTATCATGAGTGTAGCATCGGGCCAAGAATCTGCTGTGCTGCTGGCTGCCTCTGTGCTCAAGTAGTGTTGTGCTAATAATTCATGATGTAGCCAGCCCTCTACTCTTAAAGGTGGTCTGTCCCTCTTAAAGGGAAGTTGCAATGAATAATATTGCTGAAATTTAAAACATGGAAAATGGAACATCAGGGCAAAGCGAGGGTTCAAGGGTGACAGATGTGGTGCTGAAGGCATTAATGGTTGAGGTGGGCAGGAGAAGAGATGTCATGGTTCTGCACGGGGCCAGGGAACCCTCAGGAATCACCATCAGAAGGAATTGGGAGCAGGTGGCCAGAGAGGTCAATTCCTGATGTTTGGCCCCAAGGACCTGGCAGCAGTGCCACAAAAGGTCTAATGATCCCATGCGGGTGGTCAAGGTCACTGAATGCATCTTCACATGACATCTCCTCCCCACTGTTCAACCAGCCTCTCACACTGCTCAATGCATCACACACCCATTACTCACTTATCAACAATCCGAGCACTCAGGACTCATGCCTGATATCCAGATTTTCCACCTCACCCTCACACGCATTTACCAATGTTGCCTGCTTCATACCCACCTCTCTCTGCCTCTACATACCTCCAGCTGTTCAGCTTCAGCAGGCACATGATCCAAACCCAGTGCTACATAATCACTGACATTTTCCCTCTGTCTTGCGGGACAAGGTTGCAGACAATAGCAGGGACAAGAGCAGAGCTGATGGGGGACAACGATGCCTACATCTTCTGAGCACTACAGAGGAGATGGTTCTCAGCATCATGAGATCAGCTGCAACAGAGCCAGTGTCATCAGCCATCACTGAGAACATTGAGGATGACAGCATGTTCCTGCCTTATGCCGCTTCTCAACTCCCAGCACACCCTTATCCTGAAATCTAGCAAGATGAGCAAGTGGCTAGTGGTGTGACCATGAGACCTCTACAGCTTCTGCTTCATCTCTCTGTGGTGCTGCTGCAGCTCCAGAGGCGCTGTCACTGCTGCCCCCATAGCTGCTTCAGCCTTCCTGTGGGCAGATTACCTAATCCTCTGCCCTCCCTGTGAGGATGCAGCAACACTCCCTGCCAAATCCAGGAATTCACTACTCCTCCAAAAATATTCCAGAGTACTTCCAGGCACTTTGCCATAGCAGAAGTTTTTCATAATCAACTTGCCTGCAAGTTGGGCATCTGACACTGAATCAGCTTTCGGAGCAAGCCGGGGACACCCACGTGGGTGCCTTTCTCAAGAAGATGCACCACGTGCCAGAAGTGGCTGGCGGTCAGCACGACCTAGCAAAAGGGCTCTCGGTTTCCAAAACACTGTGTCCAGTGGCACTACGGAAACCAAATTTGCTCCTGGCAAGTTATATCACTTTAACTGTTCGTGGATTCCATTTTGGTGAACAAAATACAAGTGAGATATACAATTTTTGGGATATCTGATATATCGCAATGTTGCAAAGCCAAAAATAACTTCCCAAATAACAATGATTAAATTATTTTAAGACTTACAAGTAAAAGGACAACTGATAGGTTGATAGGTGAATTGGCCATTATAAATTGCCACAAGTATAGGTAGGTGGTAGGGGAATATAGGGACAGGTGAGGATGTGGTAGGAATATGGGATTAGTGTAGGATTAGTATAAATGGGTGGTTAATGGTCGGCACAGACACGGTGGGCCGAAGGGTCTGTTTCAGTGCTGTATCTCTAAATCTAAATCTAAAATCTTAACAATAGTTGCAAACTAGCTATTTGCAGAAATTTCCTTACATTTAGTTGGATTGATTCATACTGAAACTAATGTGACTTTGTATCAGTTTCATCTCAAGTAGTCTCAGCAATTTTATGGAAATTTGTAGGCGAGCTGTGAGCTAAAAATAGTAAGTTATTTTAAAGAAGAACATATGGCCTCAAAAAACAAGAAGCTGTTTTATATGGTAATGAGTGCACACAGCAATTCAAGGGACTCTGCTTGGGGAAACTTCTGAAAATATATATATATGTATTTTAATGTAACAGTTTGAAATAGTTATTGCACTTTCCTTTTGACTTGGCATATAACAGATTCTTATATTGTTATGGTCAAGTGAGGAAGGCTCTTTTCCCTCTGTTTGTTCGACCACAACAGGTTTAATTCTTTCTTGAAGTACTGTACTGGCCCATTCAGTAGGTGTTTGATTACTTACTTGTTATGATCATAACAAGAACGAATTGGACAGGTTTCCTTGAGTTAACAAAGAGGTTAACAAACTAATAAAAAATAATAAAGTACGTGCTAACTTTCACTCACACAGACACACTGGAAGTTTACACACACACAAATAGGTTACAGAGTGGGGAAAGAAAATTTGGTTGAGTTAGAGCCCATAGAAAAAAGGGGTATACAGTCTGTGGGGTTTGGTGATTCGGCTGGCTTCAGCTGAATTCAGTGGTCCTGAGGCTTTTAGTTTGAAGAGGTTCTGGTTCGGTGGGTCTCTTGGAGACAGTGATGTGGATGATTTCCTCCAACGGGATTTCTGATTGTATCCAGAGTATGCAAAGGTGGTCAGTCAACAGGCTGAACTTGAAGCTTGTAAGCTGAAATGGAGAGAGAGAGAGAGGGACCCCCACTTGGGTCTGCATCTGTCAAAGTCCAATTACTTCTCCTTGCTGCTGTAGAGAAATACAGGCTTAAAACCACAGATGAGGAGGGGCTTGTCACACGACAGTCACCCGGTGATTCAAACATGGTAGCAGTGTTCTCTTCTTGCTAAAAAGAACAGGTAGTTCCCTTAAGCTTCCTGGGTCTTGGTTCTTGCTGGGAAATGAGCAGTCATTTTGTCTCCCATCTTGCAACGTAAGAAACAGTGTTACAAATTAGGTGGCTATTCTCAGCTGCAAATTCTAAGCTATAAATTCAGATCTCCAGTAAGTGAATTAAAGAAAATTATCATTCAACAAAGCACATTGGTGTAACAATATATAGCAAAGTAATGTAAGATGCGCAATGTATATAAAAATCTCTGGGACCTGAGTTACAGCCAGAGACCTAATGAACTCCCAAAGAATTTCAGCCCAGGCTGTTTTTTGGTTGTGGGGAATTATGCATCTTTTGGTTCAATTTTTTTTTACACTGGAAATTTGAGAGTAGATGTGGTCATGCAGTGGGATGTAGGTTTTTTTATTCATGTGTGGCTGTGGTCAAAGATGGATTAAGTTCAGAAAATCCTTGTTAGTCTCAGTAGCTGTGAGTTCAATATAGAACTGTCATTTGTACCCTTTTAAGAAAATGACTTTGTAGGAGGTTTATAGAGACCACAGGGGGAAATTTTGTAGGACCATGTTCCCAGCATGGAATCTCACTCAATCAAAGTGTAGATTGTAGAAATGGGTACAGAAATCAACCTGTCCAATTTGTGATGCTCCTGATTTTTCCAAGCCATTCATTTTTCTACAGCTAATTCTTTGATCGGCATTTCTGTTGAGAATCTGTGCCACAGCAGTCTCTCAAAATTTACCCTCCTATTTTAAACTTGCTTTACTGGTGTGAAGGACTTGTCCAGTCACTCACATATGATGATGTCCACTACACAGTCAGTACCAAGTCTATGTATCCATACATATTATGCAAACCTCCAGTAAGCATCACATTTACTTTGTGCAGGATATTTGCATTCCACTTTCTATCATGTCTAACTCATTTAAATGTTCCTATTTATCCAACAACAAATTGTATTTACTTAGTGCCTTGGGATGTTTTACTATGTTAAAGGCACTTACTGATGATTGAGACTTCCCAGCTCTATCTTCAAAATTGCTGATCCTGTTCTCCAGAGATTATCTTTACTCCCCTGAGCCTCTCACCGAAGCCAACTCTGCTGGCTAATTATAGTATTCAGTTGATTTTGCTGACACAAGGGGCTGGATATTACCATAGGTGAAGCTGCTTCCCCCTACCCCAGGGATCCAACCCGCATTTTAAGGATCCCTGGGACCTGAGGGAAGAGGTCCCGCCCCAGTGAGCTGCCAGCCAATCAGCGAGCCAGCAGCTCTTAGTCCCAGCAGCGCCACCGGGAGTGGTGGCCACTGCTGGTACTGCAGCTCAGCCGACTGAGGAGGATGCCATGGAGCCGGGATCCAAGGTAGGTTGTCGATGCCTCACCGAGGGAATCAGGTTCGCCTCGGCGAGGCAAGGGTGGTCATTTGGGCCCGACTATCATGGCATCCCCCGACGTGCGGAAAGACCGGCAGCTATCGCTGGGCGGCCTTTCACGTCCCCAGCATGCCCACTTGCCACGGGTAAAATACCCATGTAGGTGGGCGAGGGCACTTAAGTGGCCGTCAAGTGGCCATTTAAGGCCCTGGATTGGCCTTGGGCAGGTGAACTGTTTCCCACCCCGCCCCCCCCATCTCCTGTCTGACCACTGTAAAGTTGGCCGGAGGTAGGAGCGGGGTGGGAAGACCTCCTGGAGCCTCACGCTCAATTTTATGCCACCCCATCCGCCTCTACACCACCATCCGACCCACTGGGGTGGCGTAAAATTCTGCCCAAGGTCCGTCATACAGAATGCAAATTCATGGAGTACCTGAAGAACAACAATCCCAGCAGTGTTGCAACCAAATTGAGTGTGACTTCCCTTCTCCTCTCTACCACCATTGTGCTAACTATTTAATCTGGACATTCCATGCCTGTGAAGTGCTTCTTTCCTAACCAGTCATATCTAGGATTAAAGTTCCAATATATCCAGCATTTCAAAATAATAGAAATGGCTTAAGCTGAGGGCTGAATGAGTTAATGTATCATGTGATGCAGTGTTTAATTATACTGAAGAGGAAGGGCCCAAGATAGGTTCCTAGTTTGTGCTGAGTTAGCTGATCTCAGTTCGAATGGGGCATCTCAATTGTTATTATTGTCTTGGGAAGGGGAAGGGAAAATCAGACAGGTTTCCTTTCCTTGATTTTTATCCAGTGATCCCTATTCGTAATTGCTTGTGTGTGGACATTGAATGCAGAGAAGATTGGCTTTGCTGTGATGCCTTCACATTCCAACAGTCAGATGCCCATTGTCTGTCAATAGATTTTTGGGTACTAAAGATATTGAGGGTTAGAGGAATAGTGTGGGAAGATGGAGTTGAGGTAGAAGATCATCCATGATCTTATTTATTTTTTTTATTTTTATTTTTATTTAGAGATACAGCACTGAACCAGGCCCTTCGGCCCACCGAGTCTGTGCCGACCAACAACCACCCATTTATACTAACCCTACAGTAATCCCATATTCCATATCACCTACCTATACTAGGGGCAATTTACAACGGCCAATTTACCTATCACCTGCAAGTCTTTTGGATGTGGGAGGAAACCGGAGCACCCAGCGAAAACCCACGCAGACACAGGGAGAACTTGCAAACTCCGCACAGGCAGTACCCAGAATCGAACCCGGATCTCTGGAGCTGTGAGGCTGCAGTGCTAACCACTGTGCCACTGTGCCGCCCATCCTATTGAATCAGGGAGCAGTCTTGAAGGGCCAAATGGCCTACTCCTGTTCCTATTTCTTATGTTCTTGTGTTACAATGAAAATGGTCATTAAGAGTTGGCACCATTATGAAAGGAGGGGAGGTACCTGGAAAAGCAAAGAAAATGTTCGGAACTGTGGTTCACATTCAGAACAGATCAGGACCCCTATTTTGCCTTTTGAATACTGTTATGAGAGTTTCGGTATATTTTTGTTAAAACTTAGAATCTATATTTTAAAACTGAAGAGGGTGTTTTAAAAGGAAGCTGAACAAAAGGGTAACCAGTAAACAAGTTTTTACTGGAAAGCATGTGATTTCAAGTAAACACCACAGGGGATTTGACTTAAGAGCTATTTTGTGTTGTGACAAGAGAGAATTTATGATTACCATGGGACTTGCTTGGAAAAAGTTTGATTTCACTTTGAACTGTTAAAAGATTCTTGTTTTTGGACTAAAAGAGGCAGATGGAATTTGATATGGACCTGCCAGGAGATCAGAAGAAAAACCAGACCCCTGTTCCCTCTCTTTGAGAGTTCCTGCTATTGAAAAGCAAAAGCCCATATGAAGTTGTACTCTTGCCTCCTGCATTTTTGAAGACATCTGGAATATTTGCAGAAACCTTGCATCTTGAAAAGGACTTTGCATCGATTGTGTGAGAATTGACACCTTTAGATTAGATTAGAGATACAGCACTGAAACAGGCCCTTCGGCCCACCGAGTCTGTGCCGAACATCAACCACCCATTTATACTAATCCTACACTAATCCCATATTCCCAACAAACATCCCCACCTATCCCTATATTTCCCTACCACCTACCTATACTAGTGACAATTTATAATGGCCAATTTACCTATCAACCTGCAAGTCTTTTGGCTTGTGGGAGGAAACCGGAGCACCCGGAGAAAACCCACGCAGACACAGGGAGAACTTGCAAACTCCACACAGGCAGTACCTGGAATCGAACCCGGGTCCCTGGAGCTGTGAGGCTGCGATGCTAACCACTGCGCCACTGTGCCGCCCTGTCACACACCTGCTGTAAGACCTATGTGAAGTCTTCTGTAGTTGAATTTCTTTGAATGCCTACCAAAGCAAACTGTTCATCAACATCGCCTGGAAAGATTCCTAGTGGCAGCCACCTATTCGACTTTGGGACACCTCGCTAAAACAAAGGACTGCCATATCTGCTTCTCAGTCTAAGTTTTTTTTATTCCTTCTATTTCTTTGTAACAGCTGTAAACAAAAATTCCTTCTTTTTGCTGATTAACCAGTTTTTGGATGTATGCGCATGTGTGTGAGGGCTAGGATAAAAATACGGTTCTTTAATATTTCAATTCATGTATATATATTTACTTCATTATTGGTTAGGACTTGGTTTATAATAAATGGATAATTTTGTTGTTTATTAAAGAAACCTGGTTGGTGTGCTTTATTCGGGGGACAAGTAGAGTATTTTAATTGGCTGTCCGGGAAGTGGGAAAATTTATTGATATGTTGTGACCTGTGGAGAAGTGGGACTGAATTAACAGTTGTAACAATACTGTAATAAACATTATAAAATTATTTTACAGAAATGTGACAGAAGTACATCAACACATCATTCATTTCTATCAAACTTGTTCATATATTGTAAGGTAGCCTATTTACTACCATTTTGTTTTAATACACCTCAGTTAGCCACAAACATAAGAGTTTATTTTTAAAGCACGTAAACTTTTGTTCATCTGACTGAGTGTGAGAGATGAAAGTTGTTAAGAACCAGCTCCTAGAATACACCTTAATCCCTTGCAACTGTTTTGTGGAAGAATATTTTCCTCTCTGTTTCACTTCTGTAGTTTGCTGTACATGTTACATCACAGTCTTGTTTCTGGCACCTTTGATGTAGCAATACCATTTCTCAGCATTGACCATTGCACCATAGGTAAAAAGAAAATATACACTTGCAACTAATTAAGACACATCTATGCACTGTTGGCATATCCTTTAATGTCAATTACCAGGCCTACATGTTTAGTAAGGGGATAAATATACCAATCACAACAATCTCAGCTTTGACGAGTGCGGGGTTGATATTTATTTTTATAGTCACCTTAGGTCAGTTGCTCTCCTGCCTCTGGATTAGAAGGTGAGGGTGCAAGACTCGTTCCAGGATTTAAACTCGTAATCTAACATGACACTTTAGTGCACGAAAGGTACTAGATTTTGTGGTGGTATGGTCTTTTTGATATGACTATGAACTAATTAGCAGGGCCTAAATGATCCCATGCACAGTTCAAAGAAAAGCAATTATAATTTTAATGGTTTTGGCAATGGTTCTGGCCCACAATGCTCCCTTAACCAACACCAGCACCAATTACAGAGTAGCTAGTCATTTTTTTTATTTGCTCTTTGATGGGATATTGCTGTGCACAGATTGGCTGCCATGTTTGTCAACATAACAGTAATAACCAGACTTTAAAAGAAATTCATTGGTGGAATCCAAGCACTTCAGAGGCATCCTAAGTATGTTCCTTCTTTGCAGCCTTTCTAAACATTTTTCCTTCCCCTCTGTTATGTCTCTATTTGGCTTGATTTTTAAAATATTATTACTCCTGCTTTTGACATATGTTTCTTAAGTCTCATATTACGTTCTCTACTTATCCAAGAAACTCCACCTTTTACTGCACCACCGTTAGTTCTTGTGGGAATAAACCTAGTCGGTATCCTAATCATCCTTTTGAACATTTCTCGTTGTTCGTGCACTCTCTTTTGCCAATTTTTCTTTCCCCTTTATCTCAGCAGTCCCATTTTTATCTCCTGGAAAGTAGTTTTTTTTCTAGTCAAGTGCCTTTATCCCTGAAATATACAGCAGGTCAGGCAGTATCAGGAGAGAGAAAGGTAGGTTAAACATATTACGTCAATGACCTATCGACAGAATCCTGAAACATTAAACCCATCTTTATCTTCTCGCAGATGCTACCTGACCTGCTGAGAGTTCCAGTATTTTTGGTTTTAATTTCAGATTTCCAGCACCTGCAGAAATTTGCATTTTTGTTACTTTTATCTTTCACTGTTTTTGCTCCTTTTCAATTTTGACGATGATCCGCTACCTTCTTATGAGTTGTTACTTGTTCCACTTCATTCGCTAGAACACAATTCAGCACTACCTCTTTCCTAAAATTGTACTGATATAGAAAGCAGTCCTGAAGACATTGTACAAATTCTTCCCCTTCTTTGCCACTTGCGCTGCTTACGTCTAACCTTGGATAATTAGAGTCACCGATTGTTATGGCCCAGTTGGGATCTTGCTGCATGCAGCATTAATTTGTAATCATGACCACAATGGGTTGTAATTGGATTTAGCTATCTGTGCTCCTGGCTAAATTGTTGTCTTGTCTAGCTAATAACTCACGGAAATAAAAGCAAAATACTGCGGATGCTGGAAATCTGAAATAAAAACAGAAAGTGCTGGAAAAACTCAGCAGGTCTGGCAGCATCTGTGGAGAGAGAAGCAGAGTTAACGTTTTGGGTCAGTCACCCTTCTTCAGAACTGGGAGATATAAGAAATGTATAAGATTTTAAGCAAGTAAAGCGGGGGTGGGGCAAGAGATCACAAAAGAGAAGGACAAGGTCACAGAATTGCTGACCAGAAGGTCATGGACCAAAGGCAAACAATATGTTAATGGTGTGCTAAAAGACAAAGTATTAATACAGATAAGGTGTTAATAGACTGAAAACTGAACAGCCACAAGCAGAAACATGAAAAAAAACAGTGGATAGGCACAGTAGAAACAAACTGACCAAATTAAAATAAAATAAACACAACCAATAAAAGAAAAGATAAAAAAGAAAAAAATAACTAAAGATAAAAGTAAAATGGGGGCCCATCATGCTCTGAAATTATTGAACTCAGTGTTCTGTCCGGCAGGCTGTAGCGTGCCTAATCGGTAGATGAGATGCTGTTCCTCGAGCTTGTGTTGATGTTCACTGGAACACTGCAGCAATCCCAGGACAGAGATGTGAGCATGAGAGCAGGGGGTTGTGTTGAAATGGCCAGCAACCGGAAGCTCGGGGTCATGCTTTCGGACTGACAGGAGGCATTCCACAAAGCGGTCACTCAGTCTCCGTTTGGTCTCCCCAATGTAGAGGAGACCACATTTTGAGCAGCGAATACAGTATACTACATTGAAAGAAGTACAAGTAAATCGCTGCTTCACCTGAAAGGAGTGTTTGGGGCCTTGGATAATGAGGAGAGACCACCGTCCTCCGCCTGGCTGAACTTATTCTCACATTGAACAAATTCTCCTTCAACTCCACTCACTTCCTTCAAGTAAAAGGTGTTGCTATGGGTACCCGCATGGGCCCTAGTTATGTCTGTGGGATATGTTGAACATTCCTTGTTCCAGTCCTACTCAGGTCCCTTCCCCCAACTCTTCTTCCAGTACGTTGATGACTCTATCAGTGCCGTTTCCTGCTCCTGCCCCGAACTGGAAACCTTTATCAACTTTGCTTCCAATTTCCATCCTTCTCTCACCTTTAAATGGTCCATCTCCGACACTTCCCTTCCCTTCCTCGACTTCTCTGTCTCCATCACTGGGGATAGGCTGTCTACTAATATTCATTATAAGCCCACCGACTCCCACAGCTACCTGGACTACACTTCTTCACACCCTGCCTCCTGTAAGGACTCCATTCCATTCTCCCAGTTTCTCCGTCTCCAACTCATCTGCTCTGATGATGCCACCTCCCATGACTGCGCTTCTGATATGTCTTCCTTTTTCCTCAGCTGAGGATTCCCCCCCACTGTGGTTGACAGGGCCCTCAACCGTGTCCGGCCCATTTCCCGCACCTCTACCCTCACCCCTTCCCCTCCCTCCCAGAACAATGACAGGGTTCCCCTTGTCCTCACATTCTACCCCATCAGCCTCCATATCCAAAGGATCATCCTCTGTCATTTCCGACACCTCCAGCATGATGTCACTCCCAAAGACATCTTCCCCTCCCCCTGTCAGCATTCCGAAGGGATCGATCCCTCTGCGACACCCTGGTCCACTCCTCCATTACCCCCACCACCTCGTCCCCTTCCCACGGCACCTTCCCCTGCAATCGCAGGAAGTGTAATACCTGCCCATTTACCTCCTCTCTCCTCACTATTCCAGGCCCCAAACACTCCTTTCAGGTGAAGCAGTGATTTACTTGTACTTCTTTCAATGTAGTATACTGTAATCGCTGCTCACAATGTGGTCTCCTCTACATTAGGGAGACCAAACGGAGACTGGGTGACCATTTTGCGGAACGCCTCTGCTCAGTCTGAAAGCATAACTCCGAGCTTCTGGTTGCCGGCCATTTCAACACAACCCCTGCTCTGATGCTCACATCTCAGTCCTGGGATTGCTGCAGTGTTCCAGTGAATATCAACGCAAGCTCGAGGAACAGCATCTCATTTACCGATTAGGCACACTACAACCTGCCGGACAGAACATTGAGTTCAATAATTTCAGAGCATGACGGGCCCCCCATTTTACTTTTATCTTTAGTTATTTTTTATTTTTTATTTTTTTTGTGTGTTTATTTTATTTTAATTTGTTCAATCTGTTTCTACTGTGCCTACCCACTTTTTTTCATGTTTCTGCTTATGGCTGTTCAGTTTTCAGTCCATTAACACCCTATCTGTACTAATGCTTGTCTTTCAGCACACCATTAACATATTGTTTGCCTTTGCTCCATGACCTTCTGGTCAGCTATTCTGTGACCTTGTCCTATCAATACCTTCTCTTTTGTTATCTCTTGCCCAACTCCCGCTTTACTTGCTTAAAATCTTTTACATTTCTTATATCTCCCAGTTCTGAAGAAGGGTCACTGACCGGAACGTTAACTGTGCTTCTGTCTCCACAGATGCTGCCAGACCTGCTGAGTTTTTCCAGCACTTTCTGTTTTTATATTAGATAACTCATCAAAGATTGTGAATTTTACTTGAATTTTGTGGGCTATGTAGCTTACTCCCTTGTTATATCATTAGGGGAGTCGAGTTTTAAATTTTTCATGACTTCTACCACCTCCTCATTTTTTGGAAGTGGTTAGTCTGATCTCATACATCCTTGCTGACTTAAGTTCCAGCAACCTCATCGCTGCATCTTGCATATTCTTGGTTATTCTCTGACTTGATGAGCTAGGGCAGCCATCAATGTGATTCAGTCTGTCTTTGTGAACTCTAGTTCTCAATTTTTCTCTGTTTCTGTTTTGGAATCTGACACAGATTGTTTGCTGGTTTAGTTTGACATAATTTTGATAGTGCCCTCATCTTTTTCTATCAGTTGAATTGTATAAATAAACAGAGGAAAAATAGTTCTCTTTTCAACAATTAATTCTGCCAGGGTAATTTGTGAATTATCTGAGTAACAGAAACAGAGACTGGGAATTTTTCTTTAATTCTTCTTGTGGTTTCTTTTTAAAGTCCGTGTGTAGTTTCTTTAAATTGTCTTTTGTGCTGCTTTCACAGAGTTAAAACCAAAAAACTGTAATGTTCCAAAAGTGCCTGAAAAGGTGATTACTGGATTGTGTTTGACTATCTTTATATATATCTTTATATAAGTGTTTTCTGTTTTTTTGTATTGCAGCCTTTAGGCCTCTGTTCATTAATGTTTGCAAATGTTCCACAGGTACATTTTGTGCAGAAATTTTGCTGAATATTTCCAAGGCATGACTCACTAATTGTCCACAGAATGACCTGGGGGGGTCACAGATATGCTGAAACTGAATATGGTTGGAACTATCTCTTTTGACCAGGACAGATGAGTAAAGAGAAGAAAATGATATTTCCACCTCGGTATCATGGGGATATTATTGAAAACAAAGTTGTTTTTTAAAAGGCAATTCATAATGATATGTGATATTCTTTTCAGAGTAACAATAGATTGTTCAAAGTTCTGTTTGTAATTGAGAACCAAGGTGAAGGGCCAAGAACCACAATGCAGGACAAGGTTGACTAGCATAAAAGAGAAGTTAAATCAGGAGTTAGTAATTAATGATTGCCATCTTGGATTTTACAGATGGAAGATTGAGGGAAGCAAAAAAGTTCTGGATTTTTAACCTTTTGGGAAAGAATGAATTCGAGTTGGAGACTGTGGGCTAGATTTTATTTCAGTGACCGGAGTCCCAGTGATGGGCTGGAAGTGGGGGACATGCCCGCCTCTGTCCTTTATTGGACCCCGGGCTGAATTCACCAGAGGGTAGGTAATTAACTGCCCACCAATGGAGATTTGTCCCCTTTAAGGAACAAGGTCTCACCCCAGAGCTGTCAGCCAGTTAGAGGGCCAGGAGCTCAGCAGTCCCAGCAGCGTCACTGTGAGCAGTGCCCACGGCTGGTACTGCTGGAAGCCCGGCACAGCAGCCATGGAGGAGTTCCCACAAGACAGGTGAGTAGGGTCAGGCTTGCTGGGGCCACACAGGTAGGCTCCAGCGAGGGGGACAGGCATTGTTATTGAGGACAGGGTGGGGTCTTTCATTGGGGGTCACGGCTTGGTTCTGAGGGGCCCTCTGTGTGCCATGGAGTGGCTGAGTTGGAGGCCCCTCCCCCTGCCGAGCTCACTAGGAAGGGGTGGTGTCTCCACACGGCAGCTGGCGCTTCTGATGTTGGCTAAATGCCAGTGGAGGCGGGAAAGTCGCTCAATTGGCCACGCAGTGGACTTCCTGAATGCCACGGTGCCCATGGACTAAAGACTCTCCATACACAAAAAGTGAGGCCTTCTTATCTGATGAAAAGCGAGACCCCACATGTGCAAAAAGTATTTATTCCACAGATGACCCCCACGAGCACAGAAAGTGAGATCCTAACATACACAGTCCTTCTTCCAGCTCATTCTTCTCCTCATTCAAAGCCTAAAAGACTTGGTAGTTTCAACTCTTCACAAGTTCCGAGATCTAGAGACTGGCACAGGCTTTGCCCTGCGTAATGGACATTTCCAATCTTCTAAGATTGGGGATTTTAAAGAGCTGGACCCTGAAATTCCACGAAGAATTTCCTGAACTATTGCAGTAGCTTCAATGGAAAATTGACGGAACCCCAGAAAAATAGCACAAATGGATGGTTTTAGCCATTCACACCATATAGGGGTTCTGCCTGATCTTTTGGCAAAATTGTGGCATGAGATCAGGAGAAGCCCATGCAAATTCCAGTCACTGAAAACCAAAGATGCTGGACAGGGATGGGGATGGATTTGACAGTGGCTTTGGAGGTTACAGCTTCATTGAGTTTTTATGCAGCAGGCTTAAAGATATAGGAACAGGAGTAGATCATTCGTCCCCTTGAACCTGTTCTGCCATTCAATTCGACCATGGCTGATCTGTACCTCAACTCCATTTACAAAAATCTATCAGTGTCAGTCTTGAAAAATTCAATTGATCCAGCATCCACAGGCTTCTGGGGGAGCGAGTGCCATATTTTCACTACCCTTGTTGTGAAAAAAATGCTTCGTGATTTTACTTCTAAATGGCATAGTTCTAACTTTAGTATTGTGCCTTCTTGTTGTGGTTTCCCCACCAGAGAAACTAATTTTTCTGTATCCACGCTGTGGAATCCCCTTAAAATTTTAAACATCTCAATCACATCACCATTCAACCTTCTAAACACAAGGGAATGCAACCCAAATTTATGCATCCTGTCCTTATAATATAACCCTTTAAATTCTGGTTTAATTCTAGTGCATCTAAACTGTACCAACTTCAAGGCCAATATATCTTTCTTGAGGTTTCGTTGCCCAAAACTGATCACAGTAAGAGGTAACTTTCACTCTGGAAACACCAATGTCGTTAATACTTACTTCTGGAGTCTTCTTTTGAAGATTGGATCCCTGAGATCTGGCACTTGAGGCTCCTCAGCAGAGGAGCTATCCTCAATAGAGGAACAACTTGCTCCCCTTCTCCAACTCCCAGATCCTCGTGTTCATTAGTGCTCAGTGCTTCAACCTGTGAAAATCCTATTGCTTTGCCTACTGCTTCCTCTTGAGTAGGTGTTCCTGGGCTGGTGCTGGAAAATGCAAGATGCCATGATAAAGTTGGTGAGGATGGGGGAGTTGCTCAGATTGAAGTGCCAAGCTGCTGCGCTGGCAGGTTTTCCTCTTTGTCAAAGCCATCCCTGAGGATGTTAAAAATATGAATGTTTCTTTAGCTTTGTGAATAATCACACAGCCTTTAGAAGAAATAGTGAATGAGTCGATGTTAATTTAAATAATTTGATATTCCATAAGAAGCTGAAACTAACTGCACTCTTGAAAATGCTGTTAGTTTTTACTTCCTGTGCCATGCAGAAACTCCAGAACACTTTCTGTGTCCTGGAAAACCACATGTTCAGGAAGTGCTGCCAACTGCTGAAGCCTGAGCTCAGAGTTATTGAGCTTAAGGATTGGCTGGTGTCACTACATTGCATATGGAAAGCCAAGAGTTTCATGGATAACACATTTTAAAATCTGTCAGCACACAGCTATAGGCTTCAGGAGAAGAGGGGGTGGGTGACCACCAGACAGACTAGGAGGAATAGGCTGGCAGTGTAGGAATCCTCAGGAGTGCAACTCTCACAAACCATGATCTCAGTGTTGAATACCAGTGAGGGTGATGACATCTTGGAGAAAAGTGCAGTCAGAAGCAAATCCACGGTACTGTGGGAGACTCAGCTGCATGGGGGGGGGGGGCTCATGAAAGTGTGGAAATGCGGTCGTTATTAGAGTATTCAGTAGTCAGGGAATAGACAGGCTTTTCTGCAACCACATACATAAATCCCGAATGGTGTGTTCCCTCCCTGGTGCCAGGGTAACGGATATAATGGAACAGGTGCAGGATATTCTGTGAGGGGTTGGGGAACAGTCAGAAGTCCTGGTTCATGTTGGAACCAATGGTAGGGAAAGGGTTGAGGTCCAACAGGCAGAGTTTCAGGAGCGAGGAAAAAAGATTAAAGAGGATATCAAAGGTGGTAATCTCTAGATTACTCCCTGTACCACGCACTAGTGAGTACAGAAAAATGAAGATAGTGCAGGTGAATGCGTGTCTGGAGAAAAGGTGCAGGGAGGAGGGCTTTAGATTCCTGGGGCATTGGGACCAGTTCTGCGGTAGGAGGGACCTGAACAAACCAAACAGGTTACATCTGAATAGACCTGGGTTCAGTGGTCTGATAGGGAGGTTAACTAGTGCTGTAGGGGAAGGTTTAAACTAATTTGGCTCAGGAGCGTCTCCAGGATGCTGCAGCAGAGAGGAAAGACAAGGTGCACGGAAATCTAAGAGGTTGAACAGCAACAGAACAAAGAATAATGTAGAAAGTGCAAGAATTACATGGAAGCAGATTAGCATAGAATGCATGTATGTTAATGCGAGGAGTGTTAGAAAAATGGTTGGCGAGCTTCTGGTGCAAGTTGCCACATGGGGTTATATGAGAGTAATCCTGCAGATATTCCATATATGGATTTTCAGAAGGTGTTTGATAAAGTACCACATAACAGATTTATTCGGTAAATAGAATCACATGGTATTATCGAGACAGTGGTAACTTAGGTATACAATTGGCTAAGGGATAAGAGGCAGAATCACAGAATGCTTACAGCACAGTAGGAGACCATTTGGCCTCTCATGCCCATTCCTTCTCTCTTGTTACGGCCACGTGGTGAGGGGTTTGGGTGGTTCCCACTGTTGAACCCCCACCTGACAGTAGCTGGTGTTATTTGTTAACCCCTTTGTGTTTTATTTGTCAAATAAACAGACAGCGATAGATTTTCTTGTAGGTTTGAAACAGAAAATCAATTATTTATTGATCAATACACTTTAACCCGAAGTTGTGGCAATTGCATCCACCCATGCATTCACTTGCACACATAGACACATAAACATGTACACGCACACACACAACAGACAGATAGAAAGGAGAAGGGGTAAGCGTTTGAAAGTGGGGGTAAGTTTCGGGGGTCACGGTAAACCTGTTGTAGTCTCTCGGAAGTCAAGTTCTCGCTAGTTGCAGGCTTGAGGTGTTTGTAGGTTTCTCTCTTGGTTGAAAGTTCGGTTGAAGACAATGGATCACTTCTAATTCACTGCTGTATTAACACAGATGTAGAATTCTACAGCAGGGCGCACCCCTTCTTGCTTGCTGGATTCCTCCCAGCCCCTTAGCTGGAAAAGCTGTTTGATGATGCTTCTTTCTGGGTGTTTCTCTCTCTCTCTTGGGCTGCCTTTTAAGGTAAACATTAGTTACAGCTCGCCTCTGCTGGGAGGCAGGGATTTACTTCCCCGTGGTGACCGACAATGACCCAGGATGCGGCTACTTCACAAGTTCTGTGTTTCAGAAGGACCCATTCAATTCAGAAATGTTTCAGGATGGGTTTCAGATGGGTGCAATTGACACCTCTTAGCTGTGAAGGTAATCTTTTGTCCCTGTCAGACAGTTTGAATACACAAAGCCTAGGTCGTTTACCTTCAGCAGCCGTTTTTAGCAGCATTGTTCACTTTTTGAAAGAAAGGCCTTTCTTTTAAAAGACAAAGTCAATTTTTATAACTCTTCAGTTTTAGTCTGTAATTTTTCATCGTTGCACTTCTTGTACATGTGATACCCTGCAGGAGCGACTCTATATTAGAACATTAGAACATTAGAATATTACAGCGCAGTACAGGCCCTTCGGCCCTCGATGTTGCGCCGACCTGTGAAACCATCTGACGAACACTATTCCATTTTCATCCATATATCTATCCAATGACCACTTAAATGCCCTTAAAGTTGGCGAGTCTACTACTGTTGCAGGCAGGGCGTTCCACGCCCCTATTACTCTCTGAGTAAAGAAACTACCTCTAACATCAGTCCTATATCTATCACGCCTCAACTTAAAGCTATGTCCCCTCGTGTTTGCCATCACCATCCGAGGAAAAAGACTCTCACTATCCACCCTATCTAACCCACTGATTATCTTATATGTCTCTATTAAGTCACCTCTCCTCCTCCTTCTCTCCAACGAAAACAACCTCAAGTCCCTCAGCCTTTCCTCGTAAGACCTTCCCTCCATACCAGGCAACATCCTAGTAAATCTCCTCTGCATCCTTTCCAAAGCTTCCACATCCTTCCTATAATGCGGTGACCAGAACTGCACGCAATACTCCAGGTGCGGTCTCACCAGAGTTTTGTACAGCTACAGCATGACCTCGTGGCTCCGAAACTTGATCCCCCTACTAATAAAAGCTAACACACCATATGCCTTCTTAACAGCCCTATTAACCTGGGTAGCAACTTTCAGGGATTTATGTACCTGGACACCAAGATCTCTCTGTTCATCTACACTACCAAGAATCTTCCCATTAGCCCAGTACTCTGCATTCCTGTTACTCCTTCCAAAGTGAATCACCTCACACTTTTCCGCATTAAACTCCATTTGCCATCTCTCAGCCCAGCTCTGCAGCCTGTCTATGTCCCTCTGTACCCTACAACATCCTTCGGCACTATCCACAACTCCACCGACCTTAGTGTCATCCGCAAATTTACTAACCCACCCTTCTACACCCTCTTCCAGGTCATTTCTAAAAATGACAAACAGCAGTGGCCCCAAAACAGATCCTTGCGGTACACCACTAGTAACTAAACTCCAGGGTGAACATTTGCCATCAACCACCACCCTCTTTCTTCTTTCAGCGAGCCAATTTCTGATCCAAAGCTCTAAATCACCTTCAACCCCATACTTCCGTATTTTCTGCAATAGCCTACCGTGGGGAACCTTATCAAACGCCTTACTGAAATCCATATACACCACATCCACTGCTTTACCCTCATCCACCTGTTTGGTCACCTTGTCAAAAAACTCAATAAGGTTTGTGAGGCACGACCTACCCTTCACAAAACCGTGCTGACTATCGCTAATGAACCTATCCTTTTCAACATGATTATAAATCCTGTCTCTTATAACCTTTTCCAACATTTTACCCACAACCGAAGTAAGGCTCACAGGTCTATAATTACCAGGGCTGTCTCTACTCCCCTTCTTGAACAACGGGACAACATTTGCTATCCTCCAGTCTTCCGGCACTATTCCTGTCGACAATGACGACATAAAGATCAAGGACAAAGGCTCTGCAATCTCCTCCCTCGCATTCCAGAGAATCCTAGGATAAATCCCATCTGGCCCAGGGGACTTATCTATTTTCACACTTTCCAAAATTGCTAACACCTCCTCCTTGTGAACCTCAATCCCATCTAGCCTAGTAGTCTGAATCTCAGTATTCTCCTCGACAACATTTTCTTTCTGTACTGTAAATACTGACGAAAAATATTCATTTAACGCTTCCCCTATCTCCTCTGATTCCACACACAACTTCCCACTACTATCCTTGATTGGCCCTAATCTAACTCTAGTCATTCTTTTATTCCTGATATACCTATAGAAAGCCTTAGGGTTTTCCCTGATCCTATCCGCCAATGACTTCTCGTGTCCTCTCCTTGCTCTTCTTAGCTCTCCCTTTAGATCCTTCCTGGCTAGCTTGTAACTCTCAAGCGCCCTAACTGAGCCTTCACGTCTCATCCTAACATAAGCCTTCTTCTTCCTCTTGACAAGCGCTTCAACTTCTTTAGTAAACCACAGCTCCCTCGCTCGACAACTTCCTCCCTGCCTGACAGGTACATACTTATCAAGGACACGCAGTAGCTGCTCCTTGAATAAGCTCCACATTTCGATTGTTCCCATCCCCTGCAGTTTCCTTCCCCATCCTATGCATCCTAAATCTTGCCTAATCGCATCATAATTTCCTTTCCCCCAGCTATAATTCTTGCCCTGCGGTATATACCTGTCCCTGCCCATTGCTAAGGTAAACCTAACCGAATTGTGATCACTATCACCAAAGTGCTCACCTACATCTAAATCTAACACCTGGCCGGGTTCATTACCCAGTACCAAATCCAATGTGGCATCGCCCCTGGTTGGCCTGTCTACATACTGTGTCAGAAAACCCTCCTGCACACACTGGACAAAAACTGACCCATCTAAAGTACTCGAACTATAGTATTTCCAGTCGATATTTGGAAAGTTAAAGTCCCCCATAACAACTACCCTGTTACTCTCGCCCCTGTCGAGAATCATCTTCGCTATCCTTTCCTCTACATCTCTGGAACTATTCGGAGGTCTATAGAAGACTCCCAACAGGGTGACCTCTCCTCTCCTGTTTCAAACCTCGGCCCATACTACCTCAGTAGACGAGTCCTCAAACGTCCTTTCTGTCGCTGTAATACTCTCCTTGATTAACAATGCCACAACCCCCCCCTCTTTTACCATCTTCTCTATTCTTACTGAAACATCTAAATCCTGGAACCTGCAACATCCATTCCTGCCCCTGCTCTACCCATGTCTCTGAAATGGCCACTACATCGAGATTCCAGGTACCAACCCATGCTGCAAGCTCACCCACCTTATTCCGGATGCTCCTGGCGTTGAAGTAGACACACTTTAAACCAAGTTCTTGCTTGCCAGTGCCCTCTTGCGTCCTTGTAACCTTATCCCTGACCTCACTACTCTCAACATCCTGTACACTGGAACTACAATTTAGGTTCCCATTCCCCTGCTGAATTAGTTTAAACCCCCCCGAAGAGCACTAGCAAATCTCCCCCCCCAGGATATTGGTACCCCTCTGGTTCAGGTGAAGACCATCCTACCCCAGAAAGAGCCCCAATTATCCAGGAAACCAAAACCCTCCCTCCTACACCATCCCTGCAGCCACGTGTTCAACTCCTCTCTCTCCCTCTGTCTCAGTCTCCCGCCCTTTCCCTGAGGGCCCTGCAACTTTTTATGCTTCAGGTGCTTATCTGATTCCCTTTTGAATGCCACAATTGAATCTGCTTCCACCACACTTTCGGGCAGTGCATTCCAGATCCTAACCGCTCACTGCATAAAAAAGCTGTTCCTTATGTCGTTGTTTCTTTTGCCAATTGCCTTAAATCAGTCTCCTCTGGTTCTTGACCCTTCCACCAATGGGAACAGTTTCTCTCCATCTACTCTGTCCAGACCTCTCATGATTTTGAATCCCTCTATCGAATCTCCTCTCAACCTCTTTAAGGAGAACAACTCCACTTTTTCCAATCTATCCATGTAACTGAAGTCTCTCATCTCTGGAACCGTTCTTGCAAGCCTTTTCTGCACCCTCGCCAAAGCGTTCACATCCTGCCTGAAGTGTTGTGCCTAGAACTGGACACAATACTCCAGTTGAGGCCGAACCAGATTTTTATAGTGGCTCATTATAAAGTCCCTGTTTTTGTACTGTATGGGTTGAATTTTGTCAGCGCGGTGGAAACAGGCTGGGAGGCGGGAGGGGCACTGGGAGGAAAGCCCGATCTGTTTCTGCCACTAGGGGATAGTCCCAGAGGCAGCTGGGCTGGCAGGTGGAGGCTGCACTTGGAAGTGGTGGGAAGGTAATTAAGCCTGTTAAACAGACAATTAACGGTGATTTTATAGCTATTTACAATTTTGCAAGGTGCGCACAGAGCTTCAGAGCCTCTCCAGCTACAAAGAGGCTGAAGCTCAGCGGATGGTCAGTCTTGGCTGCAGTCGGCAGCCATTGCAAGAGGTTGTGTGGCATTGTAGGGAGGTCGATAGTGAGTAAACAGCAGCAGTAACAATCTGGAGGCTAGCCAAATTTGCTGACAACAGCGGAGGCATTCTGATTGAGTGTCCTCTTTAGCTTGCTACTTGTTTCTACAGAGTAATAGAGGTGGGAGACCTTGAGAAGTGAGTGCAGCAATTTGCAATGGGGCTCTTTCACTCAGGCTTTGAGATCTCCAGTGAGAAGGAGCATCAGAGAGGGATAGAGTTGCAGCACCCAGAGGGGCACAAGGATTATGAGGCTGGAAGGGGCGACAAATGAGAAGGGCACCAAGGGGCATGAAATCAGCTTCTTGTGCGCAGAAGATGCTACCCACCAGAGATGGTTTAGCATCAGAGGCTCTGCTTGCTGCAAATTTCACAGCAGCATCACCGAAGACTGCACCTCTCCATTCACCAAGATGTGGGCGATGATGGAGGAGGTGCTGAGCCCAATAGGAAGTAGCAGGCATCCAATGTTCAGCAGGTGGACTATAATGAAGATCCCACGGGACCGCAGGCAAGACGCAATGAGATATGTGCAAGGGAGGCTCATGACTCACTAATACAGGCACGTTTCTCATGAGCTTTCCTTACACTCTATGTAAGTAAATAAATCTTTGACATTCTACAGCCCTGCTGCCCTTTCCTTCAATGCTGTTACCTTCTCACTGGACCCATCATGACATCAATCCATGGCATGGAAAATGCATTGACTTCATGCGCTGTGGTCCTTCCCATTACACCCTTTGCAAGAGCCAAAGAACTGTTATGGCCCAGTAGTGGATGAATGAGTGAAGGATTCTTTTTGTGCTGAAGCATATCAGATTTCATTAAAGACAAATAAACAGCAAGATGACATTGAGCTGCATAATAAAACCCCATGAAACCCAAATGCAGCTAGGTGGACTTTATCACATGCTTGCAGGTGCTCCTATGTGGTGCTCCTTTGTGCTGTCAACTGAGATGGAGGTAGGCTGCTGACCTTTCTGCTTTATGGTTTTCTATGGCCATGGCAGTCATCCTGTGGTTGTCTGAGGCTTTGAGGGCCCAGGCATATTGGGGACTTCCTGTACAGGTGCAGGAGCCTCCTCTATCATTGCAGCTTCCAGAGCCCCCGGGTGTTTCAGCCAGCCACTGTACACTGCCAGGGCACACTTGTCCCTCCCTACTCACCTGAGACATTTGAGCATATGGCAATAACTCCAGGCATTTTGCCCTCACCTCCGTCATCCAGCCATTGCTCCACAGAGCTCATGGAGGAGGCAATGACATGCAAGTCCCCATGCATCTCCGGCATTCACTGTGTAGTTTCCTGGATGTGGCTTTCCCTGAGGGTCAGTACTCTCTCAATGAAGGAAGCCATATGCACACATGCCAGAGACATGGCTGCACTCACGGCCTGGATGGACTCTTCCATCATTCGCGCATAGGTATGAAAAACCTCTGGAAACTCCGCCAGATGTTCATGCACATCATGCTGCAGCTCCAGCATCTGCTGTCTTGTGGCAGACTCCAGAGGCATGTCATAAGCCTAAAGCTGAGCATCGCAGTGTCCTCCCATAGTCCTTTGTGTGTGAGTGGCCACATCTGTCAGTGACTGTCAGCTGCTCAGGAATTTCTGTGCTGTGCTCACCAGACTGTGACCCTAGATCTATTCGTGAATGCATACCCACCAACATGAGAGTATCTGCACTGTTGGAAGATGCAGGGAAATGATGTGATGATGCTTTCTCTGAGGTCTCCTCTTCCACCTCAGAGGTGGAGGACTATTTTGCAGGCCCTGCAGCTGCCTGTTCTTGTACATGACCTGCAAGAGAGGGAAAATTAATGAGAGGGCAATATGCATTCCAGCATGTTCTACTGACTACTCGTCGTCTGGAGATGCATGTGACCAGTGGTGGATACATGAGCACTTTGCTTTGTACTCACCAGAGGGTCTCTTGCACCCATCCATTAGGCCACCCACTCTTTCAGGGCTCCACACGTATCTCATCATCAGTGATAGTCTGCCCTGTCTCCATGCCTCGCATCTCCAATGCCTCTTCTTCCATTGGCATGAGGATCACCATATATGGGACACTGCTACCAGTTCTTGCTCTTTCTCACACATTGTGAGCTCTGCTCCTGCAAGCGTATAAATTTACATTGTTACCCGCCCATCATAGACACACAACGCACCTATGTTGGTGGTAGCCTAACAGTCCATCATGGCACCACAGGGCTGGGAAAGGTCTCAGTGGATTGGAAAACTGCAAATGTAACACCTCTATTCAAGAAAGAAGGGAGACAGAAAGCAGAAAACTACAGGCCAGTCAGCCTAACATCTGTCATTGGGAAAATACTAAAATCCATTATTAATAAAGTAGTAGCATGACATCTTGAAAACCGTAATTCAATCAGGCAGAGTCAACATGATTTTATGAAAGGGAAACCATGTTTGACAAATTTAATAGAGTTCTTTGAGGATGTAAAAAGCAGTGTGGATAAAGGGGAACCAGTAGATGTAGTGTATTTGGATTTCCAAAAGGCATTCGATAAGGTGCCACATGAATGGTTATTGCACAAGATAAGAGCTCATTGTGTTGGGGATAATATATTAGCACGGATAGAGGATTGACTAAGTAACAGGAAACAGAGAGTCGAGATAAATGAGGCATTTTCAGGTTGGCAAACTGTAACTAGGGAGTGCCACAGGGATCGGTTCTGGGGCCTCAACTATTTATGATCTATATGAATGACTTGGATGAAGGGACTGAGTGTATTTAGCCATATTTGCGGCTGATGGAAAGTTAGGTAGGCACATTGTGAGGAGGACACAAAATGTTATATATTGTTATATTATCGGTAAAGAGCTAGGAACTAATTAGCTATGAACCAATTGTTATGGTTAAGTGTGCTTCAGGCAGCCACATTCACTGCTGACTTGAGGGTCATGTAACACATAACATGACACCGGTCCTTACCAGGCAGCATGGAAGCCGAACAAAATAAACAAAGAGCTCCAGCCTTTCCAAGTCTAAAGTATGATTATTTTCAACTTATTGGAACCAGAAGACAACCAAGACACATAATATTGTGGCAGCAGGTGTCTGTGATTAAACCTAATACATTATTAACAGATTAATGCTGACTTAGATTGGAAAAAAATGGACTCAAATTAGTGCCAGAAAGTAAAAAAAACTGAATGAATCGTGCAAAAACATAAAACAAAATGTCGGCTGGCACAGGAATGAACGCACAGCTGCAGCCCATAATGAATTGGGAAGCTGATGATGTCATAGAAGCATTTGAGAAGTTCAAATAAAAGTCCAGATTGACATTCAGTAGTTTTCTAAAAGGCACCAGCAATTAAGAGAGGTCAGCTATATCCTTCTGTGGGCAAAAGATCAAGACGTAAATCTGTTTAATAGCTGGGAGCTGAGTGAAGAGGACATCAGAAACCAAGACATAGAGCTGGGTTTTGTTCTCCCCCAGGTATCGGGTTCCGTGGCGGGGTGGGGGGGGGGTGGTGGTTGGCCTGAAGATGGCTCCAGATGAGGCCTGTCATGGACATTGACACCGTGAGGGCCCGGCCGATCCTCCCAGCAACAGCGACGCTCTGTGGCAGCCCCCTCCCCCCACCCTCCCCCCCACTGATGCTGGGCAATGGGACCTCAATTAAAATGTGCAAATCAATAAAGTGAATACATTTAAATAGACTTACCTGCTATCTTGAGAGCCTTGCGTGATCTTTGATGCAGTGGCCGACACTCCCGCGCCTTCAAATCCCCATCTGGGGAAACGTGTGCCACACTGGTGGGGAGGGGGGATGAAGTAAGATTTTCATTGCAGGGGTGTGCGGAGATCAGGGTCAGATAAACATAATGGGTGTAGGGGATTGTGGGAAGGGTTGACCTACAAACTTTGTGCAGTTTGCGTGGGGGAAGGTCAGATGTAAAAGGTAAGTGTTTTGGGGGGAAGGGCAAATAGTTATTGTAATTGTTATTGGAGGTGGGAAAGGGGCATTATAAATTTATTTATTTAATTTTGGGGGTTACTTCTTTAAAAATTTAAATGTGCCGACAGGGCTGGCTGCCCTTTAAAATGGTGCCAGTGCCTGTGCACAGGCAGTTGATGCCATTGCTGGGGACGGACAGCCTGCTCCCTCCACGAGATTGCTGGGGGCAGGCTGCCTTGGCTATTTAAATGAGACACTGCAAGGGAAATTGCGGTGCTCTTTGGCGTGCGGCCTGCGTGGGCATGCCCCCATTTTTTGAGTTCAGCACCGAGATCGGCGGCGGGCTCTTAAAATTGAGCCCACTCATTTACCTCAGTCCAGTGCACCTCTTTATTGGAAAATCCTCATTTCCAAAGAGAGTCATCCTAGTTGGTGACACTGAACCCTTTGTCTATTTTCAGCCATTTTCTCCTTCAGTTATGGGACAACTTTAAGGGTGACTACTGGCCCCTTAAGAGCTACTTGCATTGTACAATCTGTCCCTTGATCCATGGCACTGCCAGTGCATCATTCACAGAATGCCATTAGTGCTGAATATTTATGACTATGAGCTGATTTCAGGCAACTGCAAGATCAGAAGGAAGCACCACAGATATAAGCTATACTCAAAGAACATCAGAACACTGTTACCTACCTCCCAATGTTCAAGGAACTTTATGCTGTGTGTGTTTTTATTTGGTATATCAATGCATCTTGCCCCTTTATAATTGAGCCATTTTGGAGCAAATTTGTGACTTTGTTTATTAAAAAACAGGTGAAGTTGGTTTGTACTCCACAATGCAATGGAACTGACAGAGCACAAAATGGCTGCTGGTTTCCTGTTGTTTTGTTCATTTCACAATGGCAGAAGATTAATAGGTACAAGAATGCTCATACAGCACAAGAGACAGCATTCAGGATTTACAGATCTCATTAGTTTTATTGATTGAACTTGACGTGCACTGTTTTCAGAGATTTTGATTTAATAAGCAAGTGCTGTGCTCACCTGAATCAAAAGTGGATTTGAAATAGCAGAGTGACACCACTGCTTCTGCTCATGCTAGTGAAGGTGACTTCAGTACTCACCTCGTATGCTCGCAGCATTGTTCAAACCTGTAATGGGGAAATTGCAAACATCAGTCAGTCAGCAATGTTCAAGGCACAATTTGTCAAATCACACCTGCTTTGCTGAGGATACTTTGCAATATTGGCTTCTCAACATACCTACAGTAACAAGAAATATTACTTGTTGTTGACTTGCCGAATGCTCTGCTCAATCCACTGTGACTCTCATATCCATCTCACCAGTTAAAAACATGTGCATCAATTGTAACAGGAAAAGGTTTCTATTTTATTGATCTGTAGCTGGCGGGTGATGCCAGGAATATCATCGCAGATCTATGCAGTACCCGGACAACACCCATGATATGTTTGTTTGTGTCAAATCTGAAAGTAGACACAAGATTTATGAAAAAAAGCTGTTGGATAACTGCAGGGGAACACATCCATTTCCAGACTTCACTGTTTTTAATGCTATTCTGGCTTTGGAAGATATCAGAAGCTGTAGCCTGATGCTATATCTCAAAGCCAAATCGTCAAGCCTACCCAAAAGAAAAGTATAAAGGAGTACACAATAAGGTCAATAAAGGCAAATGCTTTTAGCTTCTTAAATGTCAGACCTAGAGGTTAGGATTTCATAGTTTCAAGATCACAATGCAGACCTGAAGGGGGAAATCAGAAAATGTCATTGTTTATTACATCCTACACAACATGGGACACTGCAGAAGTCAGATGGTACTTGGATGTATGGTCATATTTTACTGTGGCTCCAAAGGGGTCTAAGGGCACACCTTACCTTGAAAGCAGAGACACATGTTCAAGTGGCAAAATGTGGAAGAAGTCACCTGGTAAAGAAGAGGCTTCTCCTCACAGAACCAAAACTGCGAGGTCGAATCTCCACCAAAGTAGAAAGGTTAGATGATTTTAAGAAAAAGTAAAAATGTCAACAACAAAGGAAAATATTTTCACCAACATAGTTTTGTATATTAGTTTATTTTTTTTATTTATATGATCTACTTATTTTATATACATTTATAGCAGTAAATAGATGAGTGTAGATGTACATAAATCTACTCCAGTGCTAAGTTCAGTTAACACAGGTGCTCCCTTCAGTGAGTATGAGTGTCAGAGCTGATAAGTATAGCTATTGGTGTTGACAAACCACTTCCTCTGATTGTTGCTTTAAAAAAAGCAGTAACGTAGGTCCTGGGAAGTCTTATTACTATGAGCAAGCCACTGCAGGTTAGATGAGCCTCTCGCTTGAAGATGAAGAGTAGAACTGGTGAGTTAATGATTGAAATGACATTGTTCATTTGTAAATGTAAATGAATCTTATCTGTAAAGTGTTGTTTCAACTATAACGGTAAGAAAAATAAACTTGAAGTTAGAAAAATATGACTAGTTGCAAATTAACATTTTTAATACTGCCTGTATTAGAAAAGAAAAACAGTTTCAATCTGTATCCTCTCTGAATTGTTAATACACTGAAGAAAATTAAAACTTGTTTAAACATTTCAAGGAGAACATTGCAAAGATAGTACAGTATGTGTATCACAGAACATTTACAAAAAGCAAAAAGCAGTTATGTGCACAGTTCAGTCACTGTGCTTGCCTCAGCTAATGACTCAATCTAAAGATTTGATACATTTTGCAGTCTTGTCAAGCATTTAACACTGTAATGAGGTGCGGCACCTTACAAATTAATGGTGCTAGCAAAAATTACTGATTGGATTTCCCCATTACCATGAGCTTGCAATTTCAGCATTTTAGCACACAGCAGCTGTGAAATAAGTGGAACCTGTGGCATGCTGGCATTCTATAATTTCTTTAACATTGCATGAATCTCAGTCAGGCAGGGTAAGTGTTACCACATAAATAACATATAGCATGGCATGATCTCACCATTTCATTGGCAGCCAATAAAATAAAGATATAAATTTTCCCCATACTGTGGTAGTTGGTCAGAAATGAATTGTGCTGTTTCAAGCCTGTTAAACTTGCTCTCCAGTTTAATTTTCAGTATCTAAAATGATAGCACAGCAAAAATCCATTGGAAGAACATAGCAATTATTGATCAGGTGATACTCAGTTGTTCCTCCCTTCCCATAGCTGCTGAGCTGTTACTAGACTGGTGCATGAAGTAAACAGGATAAAATTAAGTTTAATATGAAACAAACAGAAATTTTAGGCCAATGATAAAGGAAACCCATTGATTATTACCTAGCCAACAGTCAAGACAAAAGGAAGTGCAATGATAACTTAGTAGCCTACAAGTGTTAGTGGATCTAAGTTCATAGGCAGATGGTCACAGGTTAACGTCTCAGAGATGAATGTTACTCCAGTCTGTTCAAGATGGAGTCATGATGCATAATAAGAGGTAGAATCTCACTTCAGAAATGTTAACAAGTCAATGTAATGTGTCTCAGTTGGTTGTTTCTATAGTACCTGGCTTTACCATACTTCTCCCTACCAGTTTGGATAGAGCTTTCTTAATTCAAGGTTTCTGCTGGTTGTAATGGTATATAAGGCTTGGTTTTCCAGTTGTTTCTGAATGATTAATGTGTGTTAGTTGGGGGATATAATCAGAAAATTGGGTGGAGTTCCAATACGCTGGATCTCTGCCCATTTTTGCATCTGCCCGATTTTCTTCATTTTTCCAGAGGTCACAGGAAGTGCATTTATGTGTGGTTCCAGGCAAAAAAATTATCTTACATTTCATTATGAGTTATGCCATATGTTGCAAGCAAATCAAAAGTCCACCTCCACCATAACACTACTGGTGATTGTTAAGGTCACAGCTGCCCTTAACCATTAGGCTACAAGGTCATTTCAGGCAATCACTGGTGACATAAGTAACATTTTGCAATCAACTGAACACAGATGCACTTATCAAATCGCAGATGCGTTGTTCGTTCAAACTAGCAATTTCATCTTCCTGAGGAGCATGACTCTCAATGTAACATTCTCAAAAGTTGAAGGAGTCATAGATTACACCCACTTATTATTGAAGGCATAAGTAGTTACATTCCTGTGCAAATTTGTCTTGGCAAAATAGAAGTGGGTGACATCCCAGGAGTGCAGCTTCACTTCAAAAATTGGGACAAACGCTCATGAATCTGGGCAATAACTATGGAACTCCAAGGAGGGAAGTTAGTTTACTTGAGACCACAGTTGGCCTTATAAGGATACTTCCTGCATCTCCCAATCAGTTGGCATTTTTCATGTCAGGCTCTTTAATCTTGTTGCCAACATTACCAATCAAAGATCTGATCTCCTCCTACAATCAGAACTATATGATAATTAGGAATGGTGCTGAAAGCTTGCTGCACATTTTAATGAGTAAAGGTACACTTGGTATACTATTGAGTCATGTAGGTTAGAACGCCTCAGATTTAATCTCTGGTTTCGCTGAAATAACTCATCTTAGCTGGACCAGCAGAGACATTATAATATTTAACCTTGTATCCCTGGGCTGAGGGTGGGCTATGCGAGGTTTCCATTCCTGATTACTCATTAGTGGGTGAGGACAGGGTCTGTTCTATTATAATGACCTCTATAATCAAATAATCTACAGACATTTGATGAATAATGTTGGGAAGTCATGCTCCTGGCAGGGAGCATTGCTCTGCAGAAGCAAATGTTGTGAATTTAACTGCATACTCTCCACAATTAAAAATGAAAAAAGAATCTTGCAGTGCATGGACCCAAGTTCCCAATATGTAATACCAGTGGGCAGGCCACCGTGCCAGGAGCATGATTTCCTAAAATTACTTCTTTACTGTCTGCATTCACACATGAAGAATGGCAGCTTGGTGGGCTAATGCAATTGTGTGTCACATATTAGCAAGAGTCACCACTTTCAGGGGAGGAGAGAACATTGGAGAAGATAACAAGTAGGTGAAACTTAGACCTCCCTACCTGCTTGTGGTACAGCTGACTTAAACTACTATTTGTCGTAAGGCAAACTAAAAAAAAAATCCATCCATTTCTAAGTACACATCATTAATAATAATAATTGTATTAGCAAAGTTTTCATTTTCATTTTCTTGTACTGTGGTCAGCCTTGGTCTCTTCTTCCTTGTTTATACAAAAAGCTACTGGGGTACTTATAAAAAAAACTTTCATATCTATTTTGTGATTGTACAGTGGTATTTTGCACAAAACATTATAATATGTTGCAGCTATTTGTCAGTTCTACGCTGGGAGCTGAACCAAATTCAATGTCTGCAATGAACGCAAAATGGGTCATATTGGGTTTACCATTAAGTTCTGTCCCTTATTGGATGATTTTTGGTTTAGGTTGGTTTATCCATTTTTAAAACTTTCTGCCCAAAGGTGATAATTTCTGTTGTACTGTCAAATGGTATAATTGTTGTCATCTATGGATATTTGTCATCATAGATATTTGGATTTAATTGTGGACTTCACAGCCACAGTAGATTTAAAGTTCAAAAGTGAAATGTTTTGAGATGAAGGAGATTCCAGGTCATAACTCATGTTCAGCTTTCAGGTGCTGTTCGCAAACGACTCTGACTCGGCTCTCTGAAGCCTTCACTTATATACACTACTTAAACATAATTCTAATTCTGTATTGCAAATCTAAATCAAAATAATTCCGAAAAACAAAGACAAACATAACAATTTCTTAGCAAGTTTTTTTAATGTTATTTTCTGCACTACCCCTTTTTTGTTCCTCTTGCTTTCTGCATCATCTGTGATGAGGAATGTAACTTGTATTGAGGTTTCTTCTAAATCACTCTGAAACATGCTCCTGGAAGATCCACAAAAGTGCCTAATTTAATTTACCCTCTTTGCCTCCGTGATTGATAATAGGACCTATGTGGTTTAAAAAGAAGACAATAGCATAATTGTTATATTCCAGAAAGCCAGTTGGTGAAAGATGGTCCTGGAGTTAATCTTTCCTCAGTCTAGCATTTATTTACAGAGTGAAACATTACGGTCTGGATTTTAAAGCCACCCCGCCGCCGGGAACGGTGGCGGGGGGGCCAATGAGGATTGCAATGAATTAGGCCGCCACCGACCCCGACGCTCGGCAACGGGACCCGCATTAAAATATGTTAATGCCTACTTACCACGCAGGCTGCAGTGATTCAGCCACCACATTGCAATCTTTATTCTGGCGGCTGACAATGCCATGCCTTCGAATCCCCATTCAGGGTAAGGTGGCGTGAGGGGGGAGAAGCGGTGTTAAAACGCTGTGGATTGGTCGGGGGGGTGGGGGGGGGGGGTGCCGGAAGGGGTAAAGAACAAAGGTTCCGAACTTTGTTGGGGGGAGAGGTCAAATTTTCAAGGTAGTTATTCCAGGGGTGGGGGTGGGGGAAAAGGCAGTAATATTGTGATATGCCATTGGGGTGAGGGGGGGGGGGGGGGGGTGGAAATGCATGGAAAGGTTATTTTATTCATTTGTACTAGACTTTACAGTAAGTGGCCCTTTAAATTTCTAAAGCTCATTAAGGGCTGTAAGCTCTTTAAAAATGGCACTGGTGTCTGCACATTGATGCCGGACGCTGTTGCCAGTGACAGCTTGCCAGCCCCCGCCACGTGATTGGGGTGGGGGGGGGGTGCGGATAGCCCGGACATGGTAACGTTTGTAATCGCGGCGGCTTTGCAACGTGGTCCCCATGCGTGCAGGTTGCATTTTTGTACGCACGCCGCTTATTTTGGTGGCGGAGTCTTAAAATGCAGCCCTAGAAGTATACACCTCAAAACTCAACTATACCCCAGTTTCAGTGAATGTCTCTTGATATCTGCTTGTGAAACCCCAAATAATGCCCTCCACCTGCATATAATTAAACAAAATTGATATACAATTAGCAATAATGTCCATCTTTCCTGTTCAGATTCCTCTTTTTCCCATAAATTGCACCATCTACATGAGTTCTCCGTCAATGTAATCATAATTAGAATTAAATCAATTGAGGTCACACAGCTGAGGCAACCAACAGGGAGATGTTTTTAAGTTACAGTTCGATCAAACCCTTAGCGACCAGAACTCCAGAGTACAATAAAATGAAGTTAAAAAAAAAATGACATTTTGATTATTATAGGGCTAGATATTTAAAATGAGCTCTTAAATTTGTTTATGTCACTGATTATTAGATATGGTTTTGTGTTAACAATTCCCAAATGCAGAGCTCTCAATATCAGCCATAGAAATGTGGGAAAGAGTGAAATAGAGGGATTTTCCAACAGGGATGGAAGGAAAATGAACATGTCAATTTGACAGCGATCACATCCCAAATCCCGGGGATAGAGTTATCTAATGATTAGGAGGGCCTTTAGTGTTACAACAGGGGCAGCTAGGCATTGGTCCATCGGAATCCCTGCAGATCGATTACTCTTTGTTTCCTCAGTTGTGGGACCTATACTAGACCAAGAATGGAAGCTACTTCTGTTCTCTACACACTAAGACCCAGTGGGCCTATTGGGGAGCATCTGGCAGAATTTTCAAGGCAGTCTGGGAACACCTCAGACTCTTATCCAAAGTACTACTGCATTATGGGATGTAGGAATGTGGCAAAAGAAGTGTTACAAATCAGGAATTTCTATTCAGTTTAATTTCTGATTTTCCCCCATCAGAATTTGTGCCAGATAGAGGAATTTCTAGGGTATAACCTTTCTGTAATGGCTACTTATAGTGAGTGGTGGAAATAAAAATTGCTGCTATTTTGATTAGTATATTGCACAGATGTTTCATCAGTATCACTCATCGGTATAGTTAAGAATCAGATAATATATAACCTAATGACATGGATTTCGAGAAATCACTGAAATATCTGCATACTGGAGGCAATTTCAACACTTTCCTCATTATTTTAAGCGTGAGTTACAGTATGTTACTGTTAGAGATTTTGCAAATAAAAGGATATCTTTCTAATGGGAAGGCAGTTCCATATTTATTTAGAAATACAGCACTGAAACAGGCCTTCGGCCCACCGAGTCTGTGCTGACCAACAACCACCCATTTATACTAATCCTACATTAATCCCATATTCCCCACCGCACCCCCACCATTCTCCTACTTACACTCGGGGCAATTTACAATGGCCAATTTACCTATCAACCTGCAAGTCTTTGACTGTGGGAGGAAACTGGAGCACCTGGTAGAAACCCACACAGTCACAGGGAGAACTTGCAAACTCCGCACAAGCAGTACCTAGAACTGAACCTGGGTTGCTGGAGCTGTGAGGCTGTAGTGCTAACCACTGCACCACCTCGATATATGTGCATATTTGCATGTATATCACTCATCACTCATCATCACTTCTGCCAGAAAGTACTGGAAGTAGCAGCAGTGCGCAGGGAGCTGGTGGAAAAACTCAGCTAATTTTCTGCTCCAATATTCTACATGTAAAGATTAAAAGATACCATAGTGGAACTCGCAAGACAACATGGATTCATAGATGTACATAATGATGTTACTGTGGTCAGGTACCACCTGAGCATTAAGTTGTAGAATTAAATAGAAATTACAGAACAGAAATAGAGCTATTGGCCCAGCTGGTCTATACCAGTGTTTATGCTTTGCATGAGTCCTCCCACCCTACTTCATTGAACCTTATCTGCATATCCTTCTATTCCTTTCTCCTCATATACTTATCTGGCTTCCCCTTAATGGCATCTATGCTTGTCACTGCAACTATTCCATGTGGTAGGAAGTTCCACATGATCACCAGTTGCTGAGTAAAAAAGTTTCTTCTGAATTCTTTATTGGGTTTATTAGTGACTGACTTATATTTATGGTCCACAGTTTTGAACTTCCCCACAGTGGAAATGCTTTCTGTTCATGAGGTTGGTGCAAAGACCTCTAATGCCTATATGGATATCATGTGTGACTCTGCACTCGAGGGAACGCTGCCACTTGGTGAAAGCTGTTTGTGCATCTTGTCTATCTGATGCCTTCTTCCACAAACAGTGCTGGCATTTTCTTGCATACAGCAGACTGCCTGATGGGTGACAGATGGTTGTTGAAGTGGTTTAGAATGATGTGCTACCTATAAAGATCGGGTGTTATCTTCAGGCCTTCATTCAGGAAATGCAGCAACTCTTCTGGCAGTTTGACTTGTGAACTAGAGATTGTGAAGATGGGTCTCCGCTGACATGTTTATAAACACTGATGGCTGGATACAGCCAGATGTATCCAAAATGCCTAGACAGTAACTGCATTTTCTGGCATCTCATCATCTCCTCTTCCTCATCTTAGTTACATAGCATGTTTAGAATCCCTAAAAAATCTCATCCTCACCAATTTGCAAAAAAGTGAGCGTTCGACTCGGTGGTAACGTTCTGTCTCTGAGTTTTGAATCCTGCAGACAGTTCCAGTGAGTGGCGCTCCAGCTCTGAATTCTGATTTAACATCCGGTGGGTGTAGATGCCCCCTGCCCCATCCCTTATTATATGGGTTATACGAGCCAATATCCTGCCATATAGGGCAAACCATCCTATGGGCTGGTATTAAGTTCGTATGTTCGTGAAAGGAATGTTCACGCTGTTAATTGGCCTGTGACTCCTTCCACTACTTCACAGTATTCTCCACAGGAAAAGTGTAAAGTTACAAAACCAATACCTCTTTGCAAAATGTGAGTGAAAAGCCAGCAGCAACCAAGAATAAAGAGAAAGGATATTGGAAGCATAAGAAAGGCTAAAAAATCAAGGACTCCCCAGGAATACTAATGCAGAAAATAAAATGCAGGAAAGGGTACAGGAAAACATTTTTTGAAAAATAATTACAAAATACTTCCTACAAACCAATCTTCTCCCTTTATGAAGTTTACTTTCAGAAGGCCAGGTCCTACGACTTCTGTGCACCACTTTATAAGTACAAAGTTAATATTATGGGTGAAGCCTGGATGTGACGGAAGCTGCACCTGCCAAAAGGAAACATATTAATTTTGTCATATGGAACACTATTTTGAACTTTTACTGGACATTTAACATAACTTGTTTAAAAAGACCACAGAGCTGAATGGCTGAAAATATGGCTGCACATTTGCATTCTGAGAGACAGTTGAATAGAGAGATAATGGACGTGCTCCCTGATTCAATTAGCAAGATTGGCTGGGCAACAGTGATGATTCACATCTTGTCTGTGTAAGAACCAGCACTCCATTACCCCCTGCCCCCCCCCCCCCCCACCCCGTCACTGAGTATGGTTAGTAAGCTTTGAAGAATCAACAACCCTCGCAGGTGATGCTGTTTCAAACAAAGAGCTGGTCACATGACTAACCTGCTGGCAAACCACATCAGTTACAGCGGTTACCTTTGATTAAAAACTTAGTTAGTGCATTCATGGGATTGTCACAAAACACTAGTTAAGGTCCACTGTAATTAATGGGTCACGTGACATGACCCTCATAGCACTCAGCATTTTATATATAATAACATATATAAGGTGTTGAGATGAAATTCCTTTGTCTGTTATTTCGTAATAGATTTAACATACAAACAATAAGATATTGTTTTGCAATTCCAATATCCCTTATTTTATAAGATATCAGCTAAAAGGCATTTGATACAGTGCCACACAACAGATTCGTGAGCAAACTCGTAGCTCATGGAATAAAAAGGATGGTAGCAATGTGGATACGAAATTGGCTGAGTGCCAGGAAACAAAGAGTAGTGGTTAATGGATGTTTTTTGGCCTGGAGGAAGGTTTAGTTTAGTTTAGTTTAGAGATACAGCACTGAAACAGGCCCTTTGGCCCACCGAGTCTGTGACGACCATCAACCACCCATTTATACTAATCCTACACTAATTCCATATTCCTACCACATCCACACCCTGTCCCTATATTTCCCTACCACCTACCGATACTAGGGGCAATTTATAATGGCCAATTAACCTATCAACCTGCAAGTCTTTGGCATGTGGGAGGAAACCGGAGCACCCGGAGGAAACCCACGCAGACACAGGGAGAACTTGCAAACTCCACAGGATCAGTGTTGGGAGCCTTGCTTTTCCTGATATATATTAATGATCTAGACCTTGGTGTACAATTTCAAAGTTTGCAGATGATACGAAACTTGGAAGTATTGTGAACTGTGAGGAGGATAGTGTAGAACTTCAAAAGGACATAGACAAGTTGGTGGAATGGGCAGACAGGTGGCAGATGAGATTCAATGCAGAGAAATGAGGTGATTCATTTTGGTCAGAAGAACATGGAGAGACAATAGAGAATAAAGGGTACAATTCTAAAGTGGGTGCAGCAGCAGTGAAACCTTGGTGTATTTGTGCATACATCATTAAAGGTGGCAGGACAAGTTGAGAGAGCAGTTAATATAGCATACAGTGTCCTGGGCTTTATTAGTAGGGGCATAGAGTACAAGAGCAAGGAAGTTATGTTGAACTTGTATAAGATACTAGTTCGACCTCAGCTGGAGTATTGCATCCAATTCTGGGTGCCGCACTTGAGGAAAGACGTAAGGGCATTGGAGACAGTACAGAAGAGATTCACGAGAATAGTTCCAGGGTTGAGGAATTTCAGTTATGAAGATAGATTGGAGAAGTTAGGACTGTTTTCCTTGGAAAAGAGAAAGCTGAGAGGTGATTCGATAGAGGTATTCAAAATCATGAGGGGTCTGGACAGAGTATGAAAAGGAAGAATGTGCAGGGTTATGGGGAGAAGGCATGGGAATGGGACTGAGGGAATTTCTCTTTGAGAGAGCCAGTGCAGACACAATGGGCCGAATGGCCTCCTTCTGCGCTGTAACAATTCTGTGATTCTGTGAGCTAAAGTTTGACAATAAATTGAAGGAGTTAATATAGACTGAGTTATATGTCAGTTGGAGGCATAAGTGTGATGTGATAGTAATTCTAAGGGGGGAATTTTATGCTCCCCCGACAGGGTGAGTTTGGAGGTGGGGAGAGCATTTAATCAGGTGGGATGGTGGGAGGGATCCTGCCACCTTCCTGCCCCTTTCCTGCCTCTTTCCCGCCTCCACGCCAATTAAGTCCATGGTGGGAGGGTCCATGGACAGCCTTCGCACCCCACCATCAATTGAGGCCCTTAAGTGGGCAATTAATGCCCAATTAAGAGCCTCATCCTGCCACTGCTGGTATTAGCCCAGCAGTGGGTGGGCCTCTCTGCCCACAGGGAGCAACCGTGCAGGTTGCTTGCCAGCTCCGGAAGGTGAGGGTGTGTGGTGGTGGTGGGGGGGTCCCTTGCTAAAAGGCACTTACTGCCTAATCGAGGGACCCGGTGTCATGTGTGCCCAACATCCCTAGCCTCCAGTGCGTCCATTACTGGCAGCAGCCAGTGCTTCCATGGTGGCGCTGTTCAGTAAAAGAGCTGCCAGCCTCTGACTGGCTGGCAGCACTCGACGGGTCTTCCGTCACTGGGGTCCTTAATCCTGGGGAAGGCCTGCCGCTGTCCATTTAAGTGCCTAATTGGCACATAATGTGCAGTCTTCCCCAGAGGCAGTAATGTGAGGCTCTTGCCATTACTTCAGCTGATGGCCGAGATCCCCTTCACCCACATAAAATCCCCCCTAAGTGTGTAAAAAACTCATATGCAGTGTGGTAAGTTCATCTCTCTGTTTTGTGAACTCACACTTTTCATTTCACTGAAATTTAATTTACGGAATAACACTGGATTATTATTTGAACCCTTAGCATACATTTTATCATAGCACAAAATCTTAAACATCTTCCTTTGATAAATAATTTTGTGCAAATTCCTAATGGATTCTGTTATAATGCAGAATTTAAGAAATAAAATGACTGGATAATTCTTTGAGAGGCACTCTGACAACCTTTGAGCTCTCAAATGTGGGAGAAAACTTCAATATTCTTGCTTTTTATTGTGCGATAATGGAAATGATCAGATACAGCGATGGCGATATGCATGTAGCTTAATAACCTCACAAAAGCTTTCGGCATTTATCAATGTGAATAGTGCCAACGTTTTTTGTGGCTACACTTTAGGATCTAGGATGAAACTGAACCTTGTTCGACAAAATCATCATGTCTTTAATTGATCACTGTTTTTCATGAGACTGACAGCAATCTAGTTTAGGAAATCAAGCTATACCATGTCAATAGAACAACCAGAACAGGTTCAAACTAGTAAAATTCAAATTTAGAACTGATCTCAGGAAATTCTTCTGTTTTGTCTTTATGTTGTTTTCTGGTTCCGAGATGTTGGAAAGAATCACACTTTAAAACTTGGAAAAGGCTGGAGTCGGTCTTGTTTATTTCAGCATGATACTCTGGCTATAGACCTGATATAGAAACATAGAAAATAGGAGCAGGAGTAGTCCATTCAGCCCTTCGGGCCTGCTCCACCATTCATTGTGATCATGGCTGATCATCCAAATCAGTAACCTGTTCCCGCTTTTGCCCCATACCCTTTGATCCCTTTAGACCCAAGTGCTATATCTAACTCCTTTTTGAAAACATACAATGTTTTGGCCTCAACTGCTTTCTGTGGTAGCGAATTCCACAGGCTCACCACTCTCTGGGTGAAGAAATTACTCCTCAGCTCAGTCCCGAACGGTTTACACTGTATCCTTAGACTATGACCCCTGGTTTTGGACTCCTCCACCATTGGGAACATCCTTCCTGCATCTACCCTGTCAAGTCCTGTTAGAATTTTAGCGGTTTCTATGAGATCACCCTTCACTCTTCTGAACTCCAGCAAATATAATCCTAACCGACTCAATCTCTCCTCATATGTCAGTCCCGCCATCCCAGGAATCAGTCTGGTAAACCTTCACTGCACTCTCTCTATAGCAAGAACATCTTTCCTCAGATAAAGACACCAAAACTGCACATAATATTCCAGGTGTTGCCTCACCAAGGCCCTGTATAATTGCAGCAAGACATCCCTACTCCTGTACTCAAATCGTATTGCTATGAAGGCCAACATACTATTTGCCTTTTTTACCGCCTGTTGCACCTGCATGCTTACCTTCAGCGGCGGGTGTACGAGAACATCCAGGTCACGTTGTGTATTCCCCTCTCTCAATTTATAGCCGTTCAGATGATAATCTGCTTTCCTGTTTTTGCTACCAAAGTGGATAACCTCACATTTATCCACATTATACTGCATCTGCCATGCATGAGCCCACTCACTCAACTTATCCAAATCACTCTGAAGCCTCTCTGCATCCTCCTCACAACTCACCCTCCCACCCAGTATTGTGTCATCTGCAAATTTGGAGATATTACATTTCGTTCCCTCATCTAAATCATGAATATATATTGTGAATAGCTGTGGTCCTAGCACCGATCCTTGCGGTACCCCACTAGTCACTGCCTGCCATTCAGAAAAAGACCCATTTAACCCTACTCTTTGTTTCCTGTCTGTCAACCAATTTTCTATGCATCGCAATACACTACCCCAATCCCATGTGCTTTAATTTTACACGCTAATCTCTTATGTGGGACTTTGTTGAAAGCCTTCTGAAAGTCCAAATAAACCACATCCACTGGCTCTGCCTCATCAACTCTACTAGTTACATCCTCGAGGAATTCTAGTAGATTTGTCAAGCATGATTTCCCTTTTGTAAATCCATGCTGACTCTGTCCGATTCTACCACTGTTCTCTAAGTGCTCTGCTATAAAACTTTTGATAATGGACTCTAGAATTTTCCCCACTACCGACGCCAGGCTGACTGATCTATAATTCCCTGCTTTCTCTCTACCTCCCTTCTTAAATAGTGGGGTTACATTAGCTACCCTCCAATCTGTAGGAACAGTTCCAGAGTCTATAGAATCTTGGAAGATGACCACCAATGCATCCACTATTTCTACTGATTCAACTGTTTTTTGTGTTACATATAACATGACTCCCCAGCGCAGCCGTGAATGTGCCCCCCGCCCCCCCACTGGAACACTTACACATAACAACTAGTTCCTAGCAATTCGTTCCTAACACTTTTTGGATAGTATTACAATATATACATATCTAACATCTTATTTACACAAAGAGTGATCATATCTGATTTGTGATCATGTATGAGCAGTGTCTTTGCTGCTAGATTCCTGTGATGCTGCAGCTTAAATGACTCTATTACCTGCATTAAGTAAAATGATTTCACTCTATCCATTATTCTGCTACTCCCGTTAGAGATGATAGGATAGCCTTTTCTTCATGATCACCCATTGGCAGATGCATTGCACCTGAGAGGAAGCAACTGTTTTTCCTCTCCTGGACCATGGAGGAAACACAAGCACAGCTGCAGGCTTCTTGCACAGCTACAGGTCTGAGAGGCCTGCAGCTGTGCTCTTGACCATTGCCATCGGATCCTTCTAGCTACTGCTGGAAACCAGCAACCAGAAAGATCCAAGTGCTCAACTCATCAGGGGTGGGGTGGGGATGATGGGGCTGGGGATTTGTACTACAAAAAATCTTAACTTGCCCATTTATTCTTTAACCTGCCCCGTGTATTACTGCAGCCCTTCAAACCACAGGGTACAGAGACCATGCACTGGTGGCAAAGTTCTCCAGGCAACCTTACACCGGTGTCTAGTGGTTGGATCTACAGGAAAATGAAGCAGGATAGCCAGGAACTGCCACTCCCACCTCATAATAATTGCAGCACTGAATCCTCACCTTCAACAGGTGCAGGTGCATATACTCAGACTGGGGAAGTCCTATGAGAACCTGGGTTTGTATAGACAACGCAGAGATCTGATCTAATGAAATAAAAGCAAAATACTGCAGATGCTGGAAATCTGAAATAAAAACAAGAAATACTGGAAATACTCAGCAGATCTGGCAGCATCTGTGGAGAGAGAAGCAGAGTTAACATTTCAGGTCAGTGACCCTTCTTCAGAACTGGTGTAATGATCTCTACCCCTCCTTCTTCTTCACAGCACCTGGCCAATACTGATTTCTACGGTCCAGTGAAAGGGGCAATGTACCTTGATGCCAATACACTTCCTGAGGATGCAATCATTTTTCAAGGCTACTACACTCCTTGAAGATACTTGATACCATCCAAGACCTCTGAGAACTCCTGCAATCATCTATGATAATATTTTTTATCTTAACAAAGTACACTACCATGATAACACAATAAACTACTTGAATAACTCCCAAGAGATTGACATAAAGCATATGCAGGAAAAGGAAATAAACACTACAATAACAATCAGTTATTACTATGTGCAATCCTCTAATGAGTTTGAGTTCATTACCTATGTAGATGTAAGTTTCCGAGGACTATCATTACCATTATGTGCACTTCATACTCACGCACTGAGATGTAAACATTCAGATGACAAATCATTTAAAATATATTGCTTTAGTTTCTATCAACCGCAACACAAGATCAGCATTTAATTGTTCCCTTGAGCAGTCCGAGTAGACTTCCTTTACAGGACCCATACTCACTTCTACCTCATTTAATATTTAATCTCCTTATAACTGCTGTCTCGTCATGCTTTTCTTTCGGATTCCTTTCTTTCTTTTCACCTTTCTTTTTCCAGCTGAGCCTTTGTGATTTGGGTTCCCACTTCTTATTTAAATATTTATAGGAAAGCTGCAAAAATGTGTAGAATTGTACCAGCAGCCAAAGAAATAATCCAGGCACCAGCCTGTAAGTAGTTCATGATCCCTTTTGGGGGTGTTGGGGGTGGTGCTCCTTCATGCCATTTATCATCATGTTCAGCTGTGCGAGATTAAGAGCGGGCATAGGCTGGAGCTTGGCATTCAAAAGTGGCAATGCTGGTGTCAGATCAGCATTGCACACTGATTGACATCATCATCTGACTTTCTGCATGCTGCAAGAAGTCATTAGGTGCACGCATTAACCTATTTACCAAGATGGTGTCCACCACACTTCCCGTCTAAGTGCGCGCATGGATTGTAGATGCCTTTTTGAGCATCAGGAGGCCGAATAGCAAGTGAAAAACAGATGCTACAGAGCCTAATTTCTGTCCAGCTACATTTCAATGAAGGGGGCTGCAATAGACTGGTGAAGAACCTTGGTTTGATTGGCGAGTGTCTCATAACCACTGACAGCAAACAAGAATGCAAAGTTGTAAACCAAAACAAGATGTCAAGGCCCTGTGGCCGGAATGCTCGATAGGCTGATCACGAGTGGAGAAATGGTTAGTCACAGTGAGGATGTGAAATAAATTATGCAAATTGTAAAATAAATATTCAATTAGGAAGTGGGAACCCAAATCACAAAGGCTCAGCTGGAAAAAGAGAAAGGTGAAAAGAAAGAAAGGGATGATTATAGATCACACCATTGGTGTCCTCAAACAATGACTCAGCTGCCTGGCCCACTCTGGTAGAGTCCTGCAGTACTCAGCTGAGTGTTCATTAAGATTTATAGTAGTATGCTACATGTTGCAGAACCTGGTCTGGGGGAACATCCCTTGCCACCTATCAGGCAAGAGGCTGAGGAGCAGGAGTGCGAGGAAGAGGAAGTGCAACAGGAAATGGAGAAACTGAAAGAGGAAGGGAAAATACAGCCGAGACATCCCCTTTCTGCCTGGGCTCTGTTTGGTTAAATAACTCATGAGCAATACCAGTAACCTCACTCACATCTCCCCATTCACCAACAGTCCCACACTCTTTATCTTTCCTCTATCACTGACTATCACATTGTCATCATTCCAACAACAGAAAAATAAAAGCCATGAATTAATGCATAAAAAGTAAACTAATCCCCTTGTTCAGTCCCTTAGTGCCTCTTCTGTGTGTCTTTGCCTCTCCTGGTGCTCCAATGAGCTGCTTTCCCAGTGGCTGCAGCATTGGTGGTGGAAGGCTGTGAATTTCAATTGAAAAGATTGCAGATGGCCTTGGAGGGCAACCTCATGCAGCTCTGGACCTATAATGCTCACTTTCAGAGCAAGGCCCACCTTGCAGCAGTCTGGGCTGCCTGGCTGGCAGACAGCAACAAGAACACTGACAGAGTGGCAAGGGTGTGAGCACAAATATTATCATCCTGAGAGACAATGCATACTTCATTGAGCCACTGCCACTCTCCTGGGCTGGTGCCTCAGCAATCCCAAGTAATCTGTTGGAGAACAGATTGATGAACTACTGTGATGTCCTAGAAACTCCTTTGAACACTAGTATTCACAGTCATGATGGCAGCAGTCTGAGCTTGCATGGTGGCACTCAGACTTCTGGTGGAGGTTGTTAGTGCTGCGATGGAAGCTGAGACTTTGTCCATCAGGTGCTGCATCGTGGTGGATTCCATTGGTGCACTGATGGAAGTGACCACCCATTCCATGTTGGAAAGGATGAGCTCCAAGCTGTGCGCAAAGTATCATGCAAATTTAGTGCTGAACTCCTCCATGCTTCTTGACATTCAGTGCTCCTGTGCAATTTTGGCTGGTGTTTCGCCATGTGCAGCTGTCTCCTCTCTCCTAGGGCTGAATTTAGCTCCCCACCAGGTGTTGGGGTCCATGGCAGGGAAGGCCTGACGATCGCTCTTGAGGATGCCCGCCCCTGACCCCGATGCCGTGAGGGTCCAGCCCGATCTTCACGGAGGCGGAGAGGCCTCATGGCGGCCCATCCGCCGCTCGGCGATGGACTTGGTATATATATATTTAAATACATTCAAATACCTGACTTAATTGCAAGCCCGCCGCTGCCCTCTGGTCCCGGAGTGGTCTTCGTGCTGCTGGCCAGCATTCCCGCCCTTTCCTGTCCCCTTCCGGGGAATTGAGGTGCCAAACTGGTTGAGAGGAGGGAGTGGGTATTTTTTGGTGTTGGAGAGGTCCAAAAATACCGCTTTTAATCTTTTTCAGAACTGTTTCCTGATTTCTTTAAAAATCCCAGAAGGGCTCCAAGCCCTTTAAAAACGGCATCAGCACTTCCACACAGGCAGCTGATGCCATTGCTAGTGACAGACAGACCACCCCCTGGTCATGATTGAGGGGGGCGGTGGGGGGGGGGGGTTGCGGGCTGCCCTGTCCATTCAAATGAGCTGCCGCACTGAAGATTGCAGTGACTCACCAACATGCAGCCAGCACGGGCCGGGCGCCACTTCCTTCGCCCGCCACTGACCTTGGCGGCGGTAGAAGAAGATTCCAGCCCTAGTCTCTAAAATACACACAATATCCTATCTGAGCTGGTGGCTGTGAATGTAAGATTGAGTGATGGCCTTTCTTCATCTTCACCCACCTACTGGAGAGGTTCCAGTTCTTGGTTACCTGAAATGAGAAGGGGACAAGGGTTGGGTTGTGGTGAAGGGAGGGGTGAAAGTCAGAAGTGCATGCCTACATCATCTATAGCTTCTTACTCAGAAGAGATTAAGGGATGAGGAAGCAATGGGATGAGAGAAGGAGGATTAGGTATGCAAATACCCTGATGATTAATTGCTTCAGCGGCATCAGTGGTCATGGCCTCAGTGATGTCCTTTCTCATGATAGCCAGCACTATCTCCCCCATGGGGGTTACAACAGGTAGGTTGTCCTGCAGTTTTTGTTGCTTTTATGCACCACCTTCTCCAGCAAGAAAGAAGGTAGTATGTCAGTGAATGTCCTGCAATATGTTTGGGTGATGTGGCTGTCATGGTTGAATAGCTGCCAGTATGTTGGAGCTGTGTGTTGTGGATGTAAAGCTTCCCACGGTGCTGTTGTGTGAAGGTGAGGTAAAGCATATAAATGTCAGGGTTGAGTCCTGATTGACAGCGATTGCTGGTAGGTAAGTGATGGGGGTGCAATGCATTAGAGTTACAGAAGAGGGATGTGAAGTAGTGGATGTGATAAACATAGGGAGAGAAGAAGTATTAATTGGATTTGCATCCCTGAAAGTGCTTAAGTCACCAGGGCCGGGTGAAATATACCCCAGGCTGTTAAAAGAAGCCAGACGGGACATAGCAGAAGGTCTGTCCATCATTTTCCAGTCCTCACTGGATACAGGTGTGGTGCCGGAGGATTGGAGGACTGTTAACATTGTACCTTTGTTTAAAAAGGGAGCAAGGGATAGACCGAATAATTATAGTCCAGTCAGTCTAAGCTCAGTTGTGGGCAAATTATTGGAATCAGTTCTGAGAGACAGGATAAACTGTCACTTAAGAGGGCACGGATTAATCAAGGATAGTCAGCATGGATTTGTTAAGGAAAGATCTTGATTGAATTTTTTGAAGAAGTAACAAGGAGGATTATCAGGGTAATGCAGTTGTTGCAGCTTTTGTCCCACACGGCAGACTGTTTAAAAAAATAAAAGCCCATGGGATCCAGGGAAATGTAGCAAGCTGGATACAAAATTGGCTCAGTGGCAGGAAACAAAGGGTAATTGTTGATGGGTGTTTTTGCGACTGGAAAGCTGTTTCCAATGGCATTCCGCAGGGCTCAGTACTAGATCCCTTGCTTTTTGCACTATATATTAATGATTTGGACATAAATGTAGGGGACATGATCAAGATGTTTGCAGACGACACAAAAATTGGCCGTGCGGTTCTTAGCGCAGAAGATAGCTGTAGGCTGCAGGAAGTTATCGATAGACTGGTCAGGTGGGTAGAAAAGTGGCAAATAGAATTCAACCTGGAGAAGTGTGAGGTGATGCATTTGGGGAGGTCAAACAAGGCAAAGGAATACACGATTAATGGGAGAATACTGAGAGGTGTAGAGGAAGTGAGGGACCTTGGTCGATAAGGTGATTAAGAAGGCATATGGAATCTTTCCTTTATTAGCCGAGGTATAGAATATAAAAGCAGGGAGGTTATGCTGGAACTGTATAAATCATTAGTTAGGTCACAACTTGAGTACTGTGTGCAGTTCTGTTCACCTTGTTACAGAAAGGATGTAATTGCACTAGAGAGGGTACAGAGGAGTTTTACGAGGCTGTTACAAACATATGAATATATGAACCAGCAGCAGGAGTAGGTCATTCGGCCCTCGAGCCTTCTACGCCATTCTATAAGATAATGGCTGATCTGCTTGTGTACTCAACTTCACTTTCCTGCCTACCCCCGATACCCTTTGACTCTCTTGTTTGTCAAGACTCTGTCTACCGCTGCCTTAAAACATTCAATGACCCTGCTTCCACCTTTCTCCGGGGAAGAGAGTTCCACAGACTCATGACCCTCTGAGAGAAAAAAATTCTCCTCCTCTCTGTCTTAAATGGGAGACCCCTTATTTTTAAACTGTGCCTCCTAGTTTTAGTCTCTCACAAGGGGAAACATCCTTTCCACATCCACCCTGTCAAGTCCCCTCAGGATCTTATGTTTCAATCAGATCACCTCTCATCCTTCTAAACTCCAATGAATACAGGTCTAACCTGTGCAACCTTTCCTCATAAGATAACCCTCTCATAGAGTCATAGAGAGATACAGCACTGAAACAGGCCCTTCGGCCCACTGAGTCTGTGCCGACCAACAACCACCCATTTATACTAATCCTACATTTAATCCCATATTCCCTACCTTCCCTCAATTCTCCTACCACCTACCTACACTAGGGGCAATTTACAATGGCCAATTTAACTATCAACCTGCAAGTCTTTGGCTGTGGGAGGAAATCAGAACACCCGGCAGAAACCCACGCAGACACAGGGAGAACTTGCAAACTCCGCACAGGCAGTACCCAGAACTGAACCCAGGTCGCTGGAGCTATGAGGCTGCGGTGCTAACCAATGCGCCACTGTGCCACCCCAATCACAGGAATTTCAGGAATCAGTCGAGCGAACCTTCTCTGAATTGCTTCCAATGCAATTATGTCTTTCCTTAAGTAAGGAGACCAAAACTGTACACAGTGCTCTAGATGTGGTCTCACCAATGTCCCATACAACTGTAGCAAAACAACTCTACTTTTATGTTCCATTCCCCTAGTATTAAACAACAACATTGCATTTGCCTTCTTAAACACTTGCTGAACCTGCATACTAACTTTTTGTGTTTCATGTACGAGAACACCCAGATCCCTCTGCATCTCAGAGTTCTGCAATCTCTCTCCATTTAAATAATATATTGCTTTTCTATTCTTCCGGCCAAAGTAGACAAGATCACTATTCCCCACATTAGACACCATCTGGCAAATCTTTTTCCACTCATTAGCCTATCTATATCTCTTTGCAGACTTCTTAGGTCCTCTTCACAACTTACTCTCCTATCTATCTTTGTGTCATCAGCAAATTTAGCAACCATACATTCTGTCCCTTCATTCCAAGTCATTGATATAGATTGTAAATAGTTGAGGCCCCAGCACTGATCCCTGTGGCACTCCATTAGTTACAGCTTGCCAACCCAAAAACAACCCATTTATGCCTATTGTCTGTTTCCTGTTAGCTAACCAATCCTCTAGCTATGCTTATATGTTACCTCAATACCATGGGCTTTTCTTTTGTTTTGCAACCTTTGATGCGGCACCTTGTCAAATGCCTTCTGGATATCCAAGTACACCACATCCACAGGTTCACCTTTATCCACATTGCTGGTTACTTCCTCAAAGAACTCTAATAAATTAGTCAAACATGATTTCCCTTTCACAAATCCTTGTGTACTCTGCATGATTGAACTGAGATTTTCTAAATGACCTGCCATAACCTCCTTAATAATAGATTCTAGCATTTTCCCTATGACAGATGTTAAGCTAACTGGCCTATAGTTTTCTGCTTTCTGGCTTCCACCTTTCTTGAATAGTGGAATTACATTTGCTATTTTCCAATCTGATGGGCCCTGTTCAGAATCTAGGGAATTTTGGAAAATTAAACCCTGCATCCACTATCTCAGCAGCCACTTCTTTTAAGACACTAGGATGAAGTCCATCAGGACCTGGGGACTTGTCAGTTTTTAGTTTGAATAATTTTCTCAGTACCCTTTCCCCGGTGATGGTAATTGTTTTAAGTTCCTCCCTCCCTTTCAACTCTTCAATCATAATTATTTCTGGAATGTTATTTGTATCCTCTATAGTGAAGAAAGATGCAAAAAATCTATTCAATTCCTCCTCCATTTCCTTATTTTCCATTAACTCCCCAGACTCACTCTCTGGAGGACCAACACTCACTTTACTTACTCTTTTCCTTTCAAAATACCTGTAGAAACTCTTACTATCCTTTTTATATTTCCACCTAGCTTTCTCTCATACTCTAATTTCTTTCTCCTGATTATTCTTTTAGTCATTCTTTGCTGTTTTTTATATTCTGTCCCTAGATATAGGATTCGCCAGAACACTGGTCCCAGCATGGTTCAGATGAAGACCGTCCCAGTGGTGCAGATTGCACTTTCCCCAGTACTGGTGCCAGCGCCCCATGACTTGAAACCCATTTCTCCCACACCAATCTTCTGACCTGCCGCTACACTTCACTGAATTGTAAGCTTTTTCTTTCTACTTGATATTATCCTTAACTTCCTTAGTGAGCCATGGATGGTGCGTCCTTCCCCTGGAGTCTTTCTTTCTCACTGGAATGTATCTTTGCTGAGGGTTATAAAATATCTCCTTAAATGTCTGCCACTGCATCTCTACTGACCTATCTCGTAACCTAATTTCCCAGTTTACTTTAGCCAGCTCTGTCTTCAAACCCTCATAATTACCCTTATTTAAGTTTAAAAGACGAGTCTTAGATCCACTCTTCTCACCTTCAAACTTAATGCAAATTTCAATCATGTTGTTATCACTGCTACTGAGGAGCACCTTTACTATGAGGTCATTAGTTAATCCTGTCTCATTACACATTACCAGATCTAGAATAGCCTGCTGTCTGGTTGGCTCTAGAACGAGCTGCTGTAAGAAACTGTCCTGAAAACACTCTATGAACTCATCATCCTTGCTATCTTTGCCAATCTGATTTATCCAATCTATATGCAGATTAAAATCACCCATGATTATCACTGTACCTTTCTCACTAGCCCTCATTATTTCTTCCTGCATACACCGTCCTACAGTGTGGTTACTGTTAGGGGGCCTATAAACTACTCCTACAAGTGACTTCCTACCTTTAGTATTTCTATCTCTGGCCAAACTGATGCTACATCTTGATTTTTAGAACTAAGGTCACATCTCTCTATTGTGCCAATGTCATCCTTAATTAACAGAGCTACGCCTCCACCTTTTCCTAAATTCCTGTCCTTCCAAAATGTCATGTACCCTAGAATATTCAGGTCTCAACCTTAGTCATCTTGCAGCCATGTCTCTGTGTGGGCTATCAAATCATACATATTTATTTCTCTTTGAGCTATCAATTCATTTGTTTTGTTATGAATGCTACACGCATTCAAATACAGAGCTTTTAGTTCTGTCTTGTTTCTATTTACACAACCTCTAGCCTTAGCTGCTTGCACACACTCTTAATTTTGTAAATTCTGCCCCTTCCTGCCATGCTTTGATTATTATTTCCCTTATTGCTACCTTGCTGTCTTGCCTTGTCCTCCCTCTTTAATTTAACATATCTTCTCTCACTTGATCTCTTGCCCTCACTATTTAGTTTAAAGCCCTCTCTACTGCCCTAGATATAGGATTCGCCAGAACACTGGTCCCAGCATGGTTCAGGTGAAGACCGTCCCAATGGTGCAGATTGCACTTTCCCCAGTACTGGTGCCAGCGCCCCATGACTTGAAACCCATTTCTCCCACACAAATCTTTGAGCCACGTATTTAACTCTAATCTTATTTACTCCATGCCAATTTGCTCGTGGCTCAAGTAATAATCCAGAGATTATTACCTTTGAGGTTCTGCATTTTAATTTAGCCTCTAGCTGTTCATACTCCCTATGCAGAACCTCTTTCCCAGTCCTATCTATGTCATTGGTACCCACATGGACCACGACAACTGGATCCTCCCCCTCCTACTGCAAGTTCCTTTCCAGCCAGAGCAGATGTCGCAAACCCTGGAACTGGGCAGGCAACACAACCTCTGGACTCTCGCTCTTGGCCACAGAGAATTGTGTCTATCTCTCTGACTATACTGTCTCCTACTACCACTACATTTCTGTTTATTCCCCCCGCTTGAATGGTTTCCTGAACCATGGTGCCAGGGTCAGTTTGCTCTCATCCATACATGCTGAAAGAACCTCAAACTTGTTGGACAATTGCAAGGGCTGAGACTCCTCCCCCTTCTGCCTACGTGATCCCTTTACCTGCCTCACTCACAGTCACACCCTGACCCTGACCACTGACCACTGACCAAATCAGACAACCCTATTCTATGGGGTGTAACTGCCTTCTGGAACAAAGTGTCCAGGACTGGAAAAATGCAGCTATGAAGAAAAATTGGATAGGCTGTGGCTGTTCTCCTTGGTTCAGAGAAGGCTGAGGGGAGATTTGATTGAAATGTACAGCATTGTGAGGGACCTGGATAGAGTGGATGTGAAGGGCCTATTTACCTTAGCAGAGAGGTCAGTGACTAGGGGCATCGATTTAAAGTGATTGGTAGAAAGATTAGAGGGGAGATGAGGAAAAATGTTTTCACCCAGAGGATGATGGGGGTCTGTAAGGGTAGTAGAGGCAGAAACCCTCAACTCATTTAAAAGGTGTCTTGATATGCACCTGAAGTGTAGTAACCTGCAGGGCTACGGACCAAATGCTGGAAGGTGGGATTAAGCTGCGTGGCTCGTTTTTTGGCCAGTGCAGACACGATCAGCCAAGTGGCATATTTCTGTGCTGTAAACTTTCTATGATCTCTATGATTTGAGCAATGGCTGGGACTAGCAGTATGGCTTTTAAAGTAGAACTCGTGAGACAACTGGTATGAGATCATTAAACTTCTTCTTGCACTACATCCATGTTTGAGGAGCAACACCCCTGGCATTGACATTAGCAGCTATTTCTTCCTACTGCCTCCTGAGTATCTGGCTGGAGGGTTTCCTTTCCCCCCTTGCAGATGCAAGACATCTCTCCTCTGTTCTACCTCTTCCACCAAGGCATCCAATGCATTATCAGAAAACTTTGCACACTCCTTACCATATACAGCCATTCTTCAATCTCTGACAGCACAGACTTTTCTCATAAAGGACTCCCACCACCTATTCAAGCCACATTGTCCCACCCTTTAAGATGCTATGCTGCCTTTAACTAGGCTAGATACTCAGACTATGGAGCCTACTGCTGATGTATGCATCCAATGAACTGTGTGAGGTAGTGCTGGCTGCATACAGCAGTCATTTAAAACAGCAGATAGTATTAATTTATCAAGCTGCCTGCATGGCAATAAATCACGCGGGTTAATTATATATTGTGATTCCTACACCCTTTCTTGGGGATTAGCCAATTTCTCCTCCACTACATTGGAATTAGAATTAGAATTAGAACATTACAGCGCAGTACAGGCCCTTCGGCCCTCGATGTTGCGCCGACCTGTGAAACCATCTGACCTACACTATTCCATTTTCATCCATATGTCTATCCAATGACCACTTAAATGCCCTTAAAGTTGGCGAGTCTACTACTGTTGCAGGCAGGGCGTTCCACGCCCCTACTACTCTCTGCGTAAAGAAACTACCTCTGACATCTGTCCTATATCTTTCACCCCTCAACTTAAAGCTATGTCCCCTCGTGTTTGCCATCATCATCCGAGGAAAAAGACTCTCACTATCCACCCTATCTAACCCTCTGATTATCTTGTATGTCTCTATTAAGTCACATCTCCTCCTCCTTCTCTCTAACGAAAACAACCCCAAGTCCCTCAGCCTTTCCTCGTAAGACCTTCCCTCCATACCAGGCAACATCCTAGTAAATCTCCTCTGCACCCTTTCCAAAGCTTCCACATCCTTCCTATAATGCGGTGACCAGAACTGCACGCAATACTCAAGGTGCAGCCTCACCAGAGTTTTGTACAGCTGCATCATGACCTCGTGGCTCCGAAACTTGATCCCCCTACTAATAAAAGCTAACACACCATATGCCTTCTTAACAGCCCTATTAACCTGGGTAGCAACTTTCAGGGATTTATGTACCTGGACACCAAGATCTCTCTGCTCATCTACACTACCAAGAATCTTCCCATTAGCCCAGTACTCTGCATTGCTGTTACTCCTTCCAAAGTGAATCACCTCACACTTCTCCGCATTAAACTCCATTTGCCATCTCTCAGCCCAGCTCTGCAGCCTATCTATGTCCCTCTGTACCCTACAACACCCTTCGACACTATCCACAACTCCACCGACCTTCGTGTCATCCGCAAATTTACTAACCCACCCTTCTACACCCTCATCCAGGTCATTTATAAAAATGACAAACAGCAGTGGCCCCAAAACAGAACCTTGCGGTACACCACTAGTAACTAAACTCCAGGATGAACATTTGCCATCAACCACCACCCTCTGTCTTCTTTCAGCTAGCCAATTTCTGATCCAAAGCTCTAAATCACCTTCAACCCCATACTTCCGTATTTTCTGCAATAGCCTACCGTGGGGAACCTTATCAAACGCCTTACTGAAATCCATATACACCACATCCACTGCTTTACCCTCATCCACCTGTTTGGTCACCTTCTCGAAAAACTCAATAAGGTTTGTGAGGCACGACCTACCTTTCACAAAACCGTGCTGACTATCGCAAATGAACTTATTCTTTTCAAGATGATTATAAATCCTATCTCTTATAACCTTTTCCAACATTTTACCCACAACCGAAGTAAGGCTCACAGGTCTATAATTACCAGGGCTGTCTCTACTCCCCTTCTTGAACAAGGGGACAACATTTGCTATTCTCCAGTCTTCCGGCACTACTCCTGTCGACAATGACGACATAAAGATCAACAACAACGGCTCTGCAATCTCCTCCCTGGCTTCCCAGAGAATCCTAGGATAAATCCCATCTGGCCCAGGGGACTTATCTATTTTCACACTTTCCAAAATTGCTAACACCTCCTCCTTGTGAATCTCAATCCCATCTAGCCTAGTAGGCTGTATCTCAGTAATCTCCTCGACAACATTTTCTTTCTCTACTGTAAATACTGACGCCTATCATTTTAAAGAATGAAGATGTGGCAAAGGCTTATTTCATTCTCAGTGGCTCTATAGCTCTATCATCCACCCAGCTATTGAACACAGACAAATTCTGCTTTAAGGCAGAAATATGGGGTGAATTTCCCTGGCATTTCCACTAAAGATAGGGTAGCACAGCAGGAGAAGCTCCAAGGATATTCACCAACATGTCATCCGCGTACACCAGCCAGCATTGAACCTCTGGTTGCCACTGCGTGGCTCATAGTTATGGCACCACTGGAGAACTCCTTTTATTTTTGTTGCATACAAACGGATGCCGAGAAGGATAAATTCTGAACGAACTTTGAAAGAAAGAAGTGGAAAGGGAATTCTAAATATCGCATGAGAGGAACGGAACATTCAAATGATAACAAGAAGTTAGGAAACTTTAGGAGCTATATGGGATCTATATCTGTCTGCTATTTTTGCCCTTACAGTTGCTTTGCATAGAATGAACCAAGTACTCACCCCTAATGCAAAGGGTCATTGGAGCATGGACTGCTTCACCATAGGGAAAGGTCGAGGCAGAGACCATTGCATCTTTTACGGCCAAATTGGATGAATATCTGAAGCAGAGAAATAAAACATGCTATGGAGAGATTGCAGGACATTGCGATTAGTTTTGAATTGCCTTAGCAAAGAGCCAGCACAGATACAATGGTCTGAAAGGCCTCCTGTGCTTTAAACTTCAATGGCTCCATTTGACGAATTATTACATAAGATACTTAAGGTACTGTCTAGTCCTTGGCAGCAAAATCAAGAAAAGAAATGGCATTGCCTGTATTAATTTGTCACCTGTTCAGCTGGATGAGCCTAGTTTCACTCTTTTTGTTACTGCGTGGTTATGCTCAAATAAGGAATAAAAATACTTTTGTGAGTAATGTAACCTCTTATCCATAAATATGGATAAATTGTTTCTAAATTACATGTCTTCGTGTGGAGGAATATAAATGTAGCATACTAACTGAAAGCTACAGCATTATTAAACAGTTAGCAGCCAGAGTTCTCATTTGGATAAGCCTACCTTCCGGCTATCACAGTCTGTGAATTAGAACTGAAGAAAATCTGATTGCACACTTCAGTGCCATTTAAATGAATGGTGGGAAATCTGTTAATGAGCCAAAATTGGCCTTGAGTGGATCTTGTTTTATCAAGCCTGTTCTAAAAGCAGAAATTTGTATCTAACAAGAACGCCGTGCAGGAAAAGATGATCTAACTCAAAGGTTGTCATTGCAAATGTCATCATTTTCATCTTTCAAACTGTTACAAAAAATAGTGTACTCTGAAAATGCATAATGATCTACATGCCCATCTCTAGGTTTAGACATCATTTTGAATGAGTGGGATTTTCATCTTAAATGATAAAGAGCTTTCTAAACATCATTTCGATGACAAAAAAGTAGATTCAGACTTTGCAATCAAAATCGGTGAAGTATCTCTCCTTGTTGATTTGCAAATACTGCCACTGGAAAACTGTATAAAGCATGCTCCCTGTCTAACCGAAGGAATACGTTTTACTCATCATTGATTTCTGTGACATCACAGAGCATCAGACCATTTGGAAATTAGGAGTTTCAATTTCAAATGCACAGCCTTTCTATTGGGAGCCTCCATGAGTTTCTGTCAGTCGCTTTGGTAAACTGTCACTGTGTTATGCATCTGTTAGAACGCCCTATGTGGTGATTAGTTTTATTTTTTTCCTTGCCTGTATTATCGTAAAAAAAAAGGTTTCAGGCCCAGAATCAGTGATATCTACAAAGGACCCAAAATTGGGCCTTGGGTCTGATCTCAATAATTTAGGTGAGCTGCCAGCATCTGTCATACCTCCACAAGCAGTTCATCCATTTCAGCAGATGAATTTCAGGCCAGTTGCATTGCTGGAAGCAACCTTCATGCAAGTGCCAGGAAGGGTGGAGCTGGGAGGTTAGTGGGATGGGAGCCAATTGCTGCTGCCAGTGGCCCTAAAGAGTGCAGTGGAACTAGGAGCATTCCTGCTCCTCCTGTCTCTAGATGAAATTCTTTATAACTTAAATTTACGTTTACAGTAGCTGCCGGTTGCTCGGTCACACCCATGCCCTGAAATCCTCAGCACAGCAGACCTGAGAACTGATCCACTCAGGGCTGCCCAATTGATTGGAAGGGATCTAAAACAGCCATTCGGCCCCTTATGCAAGGAGTCTAATACCTCTTTTAATTGGAAAACTTGGACATGTGAAAATCATCCAATACCAATGTGGCTTGAGGCACGGGTGAAATGAGTCATTTTCACTTTATTTTTCGTTCCAACAGTAGGCACAATTATGTTCAATTTCTGTCCCACTGTATTCCTTCCATGCCTATTCTTTAAAAAAAAATAGATCAAAGGATAAGAACAATCTTCATTCATAGGTTAGGAATTACCTCCGAGCTGCAGCTGCTCCACCATTGTATCTTCACCGGATCTCTGCCATGCTTCTGGCAAAGTTATGATGAAGTATTTCAAAACAAAGCCCAACCTTGGTATTGGGATGACCCAAAAAATGTAACTTTTTTAGATTTAATTTTGTATTAGTGCAAAATTATTACTGATGTACTAAAAAGATTAATTCCACTGATAATTCAAATGAATGAAGAAAGAACTTGTTCATAACTTCACCTTTAACAGACTATTTCAGATGAGATGTTAAGCCAAGGCCCTGTCTGCCCTGTCAGATGCATGTAAAAGATCCATGGCATTATTTTGACGAAGAGAAGGGGAGTTATCCCTGTTGTCCGGGCCAATATTTATCCCTCAATGAACCTCACAAAAACAGATTTTCTGGTCATTATCACATTGCGTTTATGGAAGCTCTCAGTATGCAAATTGGCTGCTGTGTTTTCTACATGACAACAGTAACGACACTTCAAAATTACTTCATTGGCTGTAAAGCGCTTTGGGGGGGCGGGAGTTGGTGGTGAAAGGCACCATATAAATGTAAATTCTTTTTTATTTAAATATATTAGAATAGTCCATCAGCATGATTGGGATTGCCAAGCTGAAAAGCTTAATTCTCCCACAATTCGACATTGTTTCTCACTTTTCAAATAAAAGTTATTCTCTCTTATATTGGAAGGTTATTTATGAACAGGGAAATCACTAAAATACTTTTCTTTAAGATTTGTCAAAGTCTTAATTAAATGAATTCCACAACCACCATTGTTTTCCCATTGCTTATTGCTCCCAACTTGCCCCTTTTCACCACCAGCAAGATATATATTCTTAGCTGTAGTATAATACATTCCGTACTTTGGACTTCGCTCTTAGACGGGCAAGGTTGAACAACGTGCCCCCTGATCTTGTGTGGAGGAAAATTCCTTCTTCCGAGGACTTGAACGTATGTGAAAGCAGCAGGGAGAAGAAAATCCCAAAAAGTGTGGGTGCGAGAACACAGCCCTGTTTCACCGCCACTCAGGATAGGAAAGGGGTCTGATGAGGAGCCACCATGTTGAATTATGCCTTTCATATTGTCATGGAATGAGGTGATGATACTTAGTAGCTTTGGTGGGCATCCGATCTTTTCTAGTAGTCTGAAGAGACCACGTCTGCTGACGAGGTCAAAGGCTTTGGTGAGATCAATAAAAGCAATGTAGAGGGGCATCTGTTGTTCGCGGCATTTCTCCTGTATCTGACAAAGGGAGAACAGCATGTCAACGGTCGATCTCTCTGCACGAAAGCCACACTGTGCCTCAGGGTAGACGCGCTCAGCCAGCTTCTGGAACCTGTTTAGAGCGACTCGAACAAAGACTTTATCCAATATGCTGAGCAGGGAGATTCCACGGTAGTTGTTGCAGTCACCGCGGTCACCTTTGTTTTTATAGAGGGTGATGATATTGGCATCACGCACGTCCTGAGGTACTGCTCCCTCGTCCCAGCACAGGCATAGCAGTTCATGTAGTGCTGAGAGTATAGCAGGCTTGGCACTCTTGATTATTTCAGGGGTAATGCTGTCCATCCCAGGGGCTTTACCGCTGGCTAGAGAATCAATGGCATCACTGAGTTCCGATTTGGTTGGCTGTATGTCCAGCTCATCCATGACTGGTAGAGGCTGGGCTGCATTGAGGGCAGTCTCAGTGACAACATTCTCCCTGGAGTACAGTTCTAGGTAATGCTCAACCCAGCGGTCCATTTGTTTGCGTTGGTCAGTGATTGTGTCCCCTGATTTAGATTTGAGGGGGGCGATCTTCTTGATGGTTGGCCCGAGCTCTCTTAATGCCATCATACCTTCCTCTGATGTTTCCGGTGTCTGAGGCCAGCTGAATATGACTGCATCGGTGTTGCCAGTAGTCATTTGCGCAGCGCCTGGCTGTTCTTTGTGCAGTGCTTCTGGCTGCTTTAAGTGCTGCGGATGTTAACTCGCTGGGGGCTTTCTTGTACTTCAACAGTGCAATGTGCTTAGCAGCTATGACAGGTTCCAGCTCTTCATTATGAGGTTGAAACCAGTCTGCATTTCTCCTCGCCCTTTTGCCGTAGGTGGTCAAAGCTGACTCATAGATGGCGTCTCTGATGTGGGCCCACTTGGTCTCAGCATCCCCTGTGGGAGTGTTTTGAAGGGCTGACACAAGGGAATTTAGAAATTTTTGTAACAGCTGTGGGTGAGAAATTCTGCTCGTGTTGATGCGCGGGTGGCCCTTCTGCTTGGAATGATGCAACTTCTTTGGTCTGAGTCTAACCTTGCTGCACAGCAGGGAGTGGTCGGTGTCGCAGTCCGCACTGTGGAAGCTGCGTGTGATTTGAACGCTGTTTAAGGCGGCTCGCCTTGTGACGATGAGGTCTAGCTGGTGCCAACGACGCGATCTTGGGTGCCTCCATGAAACCTGGTGACAGGGTTTTGTGTGAAAGAACGAGTTGGTGATGCAGAGGTTATGATAGGTACACAACTCAAGCAGCCTCTGCCCATTCTCATTCATCCTTCCAACGCCATAGCGCCCAAGGCAGGAGGGCCATGAGTCATGGTCGGCCCCAACCCTGGCATTAAAGTCCCCCAGCAGGAATAGGTGTTCGGTGTTGGGGATGCTGCTAATGATGTTATGGAGTTCCTCGTAGAGCTGGTCTTTAGCTTCAGGTGGGGAGCAGAGTGTTGGAGCATAGATGCTGAGCAGGTGTACTGGACCAGAGGTGGTGAGCAGTCGGATGGACAGTATGCGTTCCGAGCCATTTGAGGGAGGCTCTATCATGCTGAGCAAGGAGTTTCTGATGGCGAAGCCCACTCCATGCTGTCTTGGTTCTTCAGGATCCCTGCCCTGCCAGAAGAAGGTGTAGTCTTGCTCTGCTAGAGATCCACTCGCGGGGAGGCGTGTCTCCATCTGAGAGCGAAGTCCAAAGTACGGAAAGTCCTCATCAGGGAACTCCTCTTTGCTGACGATGCTGCTTTAACATCTCACACTGAAGAGTGCCTGCAGAGTCTCATCGACAGGTTTGCAGCTGCCTGCAGTGAATTTGGCCTAATCATCAGCCTCATGAAAACAAACATCATGGGGCAGGACTTCAGAAATGCTCCATCCATCAATATTGGCGACCACGCTCTGGAAGTGGTTCAAGAGTTCACCTACCTAGGCTCAACTATCACCAGTAACCTGTCTCTCGATGCAGAAATCAACAAGCGCATGGGAAAGGCTTCCACTGCTATGTCCAAACTGGCCAAGAGAGTGTGGGAAAATGGCGCACTGACACGGAACACAAAAGTCCGAGTGTATCAAGCCTGTGTCCTCAGTACCTTGCTCTATGGCAGTGAGGCCTGGACAACGTATGTCAGCCAAGAGCGACGACTCAATTCATTCCATCTTCGCTGCCTCCGGAGAATACTTGGCATCAGGTGGCAGGACCGTATCTCCAACACAGAAATCCTTGAGGCGGCCAACATCTCCAGCTTATACACACTACTGAGTCAGCGGCGCTTGAGATGGCTTGGCCATGTGAGCTGCATGGAAGATGGCAGGATCCCCAAAGACACATTGTACAGCGAGCTCGCCACTGGTATCAGACCCATCAGCCGTCCATGCCTCTGCTTTAAAGACGTCTGCAAACGCGACATGAAATCCTGTGACATTGATCACAAGTCGTGGGAGTCAGTTGCCAGCGTTCGCCAGAGCTGGTGGATAGCCATAAAGGCGGGGCTAAAGTGTGGCGAGTCGAAGAGGCTTAGCAGTTGGCAGGAAAAAAGACAGAGGCGCAAGGGGAGAGCCAACTGTGTAACAGCCCCGACAATCAAATTTTTCTGCAGCACTTGTGGAAGAGCCTGTCACTCTAGAATTGGCCTTTATAGCCACTCCAGGCACTGCTCCACACACCACTGACCACCTCCAGGCGCTTACCCATTGTCTCTCGAGATAAGGAGGCCAAAGAAGAGTACAATACAGTTGTTAGAAATTATGAAAATTGATGAGATAAGCAAATGATGATGCGACAGCACCAGCATGAAAATGTAATGAAATTCCACTAATTTCTTGCCATTATCTATCATTGTGCATTTACAGGATAATTGATCGGAGTTACAAGACAACAACTCAATTAGATGACATTAGCAGCCGTATTTTCAAAGTGGTGGCAGGAAACAGGAGCCTGGTCTGGTTTTTGGCCTGAAACCTGCCACCTCTGGAAAGCTGTTTCAGATTGCAATTTTCAAGTGGGAAAACCTTTGAATGATTTAGATTATGATTAGATTAGATTAGAGATACAGCACTGAGACAGGCCCTTCGACCCACCGAGTCTGTGCCGAACATCAACCACCCATTTATACTAATCCTACACTAATCCCATATTCCTACCAAACATCCCCACCTGTCCCTATATTTCCCTACCACCTACCTACACTAGTGACAATTTATAATGGCCAATTTACCTATCAACCTGCAAGTCTTTTGGCTTGTGGGAGGAAACCGGAGCACCCGGAGAAAACCCAAGCAGACACAGGGAGAACTTGCAAACTCCACACAGGCAGTACCTGGAATCGAACCCGGGTCCCTGGAGCTGTGAGGCTGCAGTGCTAACCACTGCGCCACTGTGCCGCCCCTGATATAGAGATGGGTTTCCTGTCCTCTTCGAGCCAGTGGGATTGAAAATGGCAGTGGGTCAGATCAAGTCTGGGTCTCATGTAGATTTCAACGGCTGCCACCACTAAGGCTGTTGGTTGTCCTGAGGGAGAGATCTGTCTTCCACAGCACCAGAGGGAAGTGAGATGTCACAGGGAGCTGGAGGCCTGGCAGTAGGGGCAGGGTAGACCTCGCTTCATGATGCCCACCTGGATCTGATGCTGAAGAATGTGAAGGAGAAGAGGGAGGTTCTTTTCCCAGAAGGTGACAGGAGGAGGCCACCTCATCGTGCAGCAGGGGCGCCTCACTGTTTACTGTTATTCCGCATCTGTCCCCTCTTCCTTCTCCTCTCTTGCCTCCTGCTCCTTCCCTGATAAGCTGTCTCCTTCCAAGGACTCACTGTCCTCATGGTCCACACCTCTCCGGAGGGTCATGTTATGGAGAGCATGACAGACCACCACAATGACAGAGACCCTTGCAGGAGGGTAATGGAGGGTGCCACCCGACCGATCCAGGCACTGGAATCGCATCTTCAGAAACTCGATGGCCTGCTCAATGGTTGGCCTGCTGAGCAGGTGGAATTGGTTGTTTCTCTTCTGTGCCCATGTCTGGGGCACCCATAGAGGGGTCAGTAGCCATCTCTTCAAGAGATTTCTCTTCTCCCCTTGGATTCATCCGCACACTTTGGGGGATGGAGTGAAGGACCAAGGCAGCCTGGACTGGCGGAGGATGAAGGAGTCATGGCAGCTGTCATTCCTGTGTGAGTGCACACATGGAGGAAGCTCTTGTTGTGGTCGCAGACCATTTGGACGTTGAGAGAGTGGAAGCCCTTCCTGTTGCTGGATCTCACTGGCCAGTCGCTGAGTGGCCACATGGGTACAATCGATGATGCCCTGCACCTGAACGAATGCATCGATGGTGTCAAAACCCAATGCCCTCTACGCCAGCGAACGCCCATCTGTGTCAAAGTGGGTTTAGTCCCCTGCCTCCTGAAAAGGGCATCTGTGACCTTCCTGATGTTGATTGTGAGATGCCACCCAGGTCCACAGCTGATGCCTGGAAGAACCTGGTCGCATTGACGTTCAGAGCACCTGACTCCTTGACAGTTGCAGGTAGGAGACTGCCATGGGGGCTGTGAGGCCTCAGGTTATTGTGGATCAGAGCACACAGGATCGAGACCATCTGCCTGGATAGGCACATGTCTCCTACGGCACAGGTGCTCTGTCATTTACAGGTAACTGACTCTTGGGATGTGCAATCGATGTCTTGAGTAGCACCTTCCTCCCCTTGCAGCCCCCCACTGGGCTGCTCTGGCCTCCTAATGTCCATGAGGTTCCATCTGCCACAGCTCATCCAGACTGCTCTGTCCAAAGTCAGAGTCACCTTTTCCCATCTGACACCGCTGTCAGCTGGGCCTTTAATACTCACCAGCCATTCCTGTGTCAAGCCTAGCTGCCAGAGTGATGCCAGCGGGCTCACTTCCCTATCTGGCTTCATGTCAATCTCCAATATAACATTTAACTCTGCAACAATATCCACACTGAGACATATGAGGCAGTTAAGCTTCACTTGCTGTCTCTGCTTTAAATTAAACAGTCATTTCTATTGCCCTCATCTTGCTCCACAATGTTCACTTCCTCACTACCCTGCCGTGTTGCCCCCCATGGCGTTTTCCCCGTTTCCAGCATTTAAAAATAGCTGCCTGCTCCTGACAAGTCTGTTAATGAGCTCTTTAATGAGCTCAACAGTCAATTAATTAGACATGGGTGCCCAATCCGTACCCTCTTATTTAAAAATAGGATCGTGTTCCGGAGGTGGTGGGACCCAGTATCGACCTCCGATAACGCGGTCTTCAAATTGCGCTCGCTGCTGTCCCTGCCCTCAGCGGGGATTGAAAATCCAGCACCAGATGTTACACACTGTGAGAGAAAAGTATGAATGGTTTATTAGAGCCCTGAAATTGCATTATTGCCTTGAACTCACAGCCAGCTGTGCTATTATTATTAGTGGATCTCCTGCTGCACTGCTTGCAGATAAAAATATAAAAAAATAATCAAATACATAAATAAATGCATTTTTTTTAACTTATTCACTGCAGTAACATAAATAAATCCATGGTTCTGATTTTGTCAACTTATAATTTGAATACTTTGCTCGTTACATTCTTAAGTAAATAGAAGGAACACATGGACCCGAGGCCTTAGATGTATATAAACATAGCACCATGGAAACACACAATTCAGCCTAACTAGTCCATGTTTGTGTTTATCCTCCATATAAGCAAATGGTTCTGACCAAATTTACCTACTCTGTTCCCATATTGCTTTATCCCCTTTACCAGCATTGACCAGATCAGGCTTGTTAAGATAAGAGTGATAGGCTTCTGGAGGTATAGGAATCTGAGAGGTAGCCTAGAGTCATCTGGGTCTGGTGGGATTGTGTGTCCTGCTGAGCTTGGTGGATATCTGTGATGGCTGCTATCTGTCAGTTTTTTTGTAAAATATTATTTTATTTTTAAAGTTATGTGGCTAGCATGCTATGACACAGGATTGAAAAAATACATAGGTCGGAATTTTACAGCCCCCAACAGGAGGGGGTTGGTGGCAGGGGGGCCGTAAAATTGAGTGGGAGGCGGGGGGTGCTGTTCCTGATGCCTTCCCACCCCGCTGCAATTTTACACGAGCCAGTGGTGGCGAGAAATGGCCTGTCTGCCCCAGGCCAATCAAGGCCCTTAAGTGGCTAATTAACTGCCACTTAAGGGCCTCCTCCTGCCGCCGCTGGTATTTTACCAGTGGCCACCGGGTGGCAAAAGCCCCCAGAACACAGAGGGCCCCCCCCCCCCCCCCACAGCCCAACTGCTTCCACTGCACAACACTCCCTTGACTGACCCCACTTGCCTCACTGGGGCCCCGCTGATTGTCTGCGGCAAGGCCCCAAAAACGTACCTTCTTTCAGGGGCAGTCGTCTCTCTTGCAGCCATTGGCTGGGTGTCGTCGTAGCAGTGACCACTGCTCCTGGTAGTGCTGCTGGGACTGAGAGCTGCCAGCCTGCTGATTGGCCGGCAGCTCCATTAGGCGGGACTTCTAGTCTCAGAGAGGTGGAACACCTTCCCAAGGGCAATTAAGGGCCTGGGGAGCAAAAATCCCGGCGTGGCTCCCCAGGCCGGCAAAGGCGGGCTCGCCCCGACATATTGGCCGATGGGCGGGGCCAATGGGTGGGGCCTCCCGCCCAATATAAAATTCCGGCCATAGTCTCAAGTGCCTACTCAAAGTGAGCTGGTTTGATGGGGGAATCTAATTTAGGGTTCCCTAGCATGCCGGAAGCGGTTTTCAGATAAGTCTCGGGAGGTGGTTTGGCAGAGGGGGAGATGGAGAGGGAGGGGAAGGTGGTGTGCAATTGCAATACCTTTGGAGTCAGCGGAACATTTCTGCTTCTTCTACTCCACTGGAAGGTTTTTTTTTAAAGATTATCCATTCTTATACATAGTTGGCAATCATGGGGGCTGCTGAACTATCATGAGCCCAATGCTCACCCCACTCATTGGGAACTGATTTCTACAAGGGGTCCTCAACAGGCATTAAGCCGCTAATTAACTTATTCAAGTGGTCTTATGTCTGTTTCAAAATGGGTGATACAAGTGGGATCAATGCCTGAGCAGATTGAGCTGTTTTGTGTCCATTTTATGTCACAGAGGTGGATACCGACCCATACTAATTTTGACCCCATATTATATATGTACAGAAGCAGCCTATTTACAAAAAATGGTGACAAAAAAATGAGATTGCAATTAAATGTCTGCATATTTGTTGGAAAATTGGAAAATAATACTGTATATATCCTTGACAAGTTGGCTCGTAAATGTCAATATAGTGCAGCCCAGACTTGTTATCATAACCAGTAAGCAACAAAGTCCTGAGGTCTTTCTGAAAACCAGGATAATGACGAAGCAATTTCCTCAATCCCATGGAAGGCTATATTTGTACAGAGTATCCAAGTTAAATATCTAAGAATTTTCAAATTAATTTGTTTATATTTTATACAGCAGTCTAATGGAACAGAGTGGTGCAAAGCTAACAGGGGATCGCTGACATGATGTGTGAATGTCAAGCTCACTGCTTAAGTTAAAAATAGATGGAACAGAGATATTATTCAGCTGGTGTCATACCACTACGCATATGACAAACAGGACAGAATTTGGATCTTGAGCATTTCATGTTCATTCTGCCTGCTTGAGTTTTAACACTATGGGCTGAATTTTACCAGCCCCTCAATGCTGTGAGTCGCAGCAGGGGGGCCTGTAAAATTCTGCGAGGAGAGGCCCGTTTTGACCCCCGATGTCGAGTAGGGCCCGCTGCATATTACTGGCTGCAGGGGGCCCTCGGAGCGCCACTTGGCGGCAGGACCTTCATCTAAATATTAAAATGAACATAAATAAGATGCAAATGAACTTACCTGCTGGCGTTGGCCGTCCCATGCCGATTTTAAGGCTGCCAATCGCAACTTGCACGCCATCGGAACGCCGTATGGCGTTCCGAGGCGAGAAACTGCTGGGAAGGGGGAGGAGTAAAAGTTTTAGGGCAGAAGGGGATTTTTATTGGCTGGGTATGTGGGAAGGGGTTGAAGGGCAAATGTGAGAAGGTTGGGGGGGAATGTTCGGGTCGGGAATAAAGTATGTTCTGTTAATATAGGGCATTGTTATTTAAAATAAATGAGTTAATATTTTTGTTAAAGTCGTGGTTAAAGGCATGTCAGAGAAATGTGCTCAGTATCTGTACACTGATGCATAAGATCATAAGAAATAGGAGCAGGAGTAGGCCATACAGCTCCTCAAGGCTGTTGCACAATTCAATGAGATCATGGCTGAACGTCTATATCAACGTCACTTTCCTGGCCTACCCCCATATCGCTAGATTCTCTAAGTGCCCAAAAATCTATCGACCTCAATCTTGTAGTTACTTATCAACTGAGCATCCACTGCCCTCTGGAATAAGGAATTCCAAAGATTCACAACTCTCTGAAGAAATTTCTCCTTATCTCAGTCCTAAATGGTCAACCCCTTATCTTGAAACTATGACCCCTAGTTCTGGACTTTCCAGCTGGGAGAAACAGCCTGTTAGCATCTACTCTGTCAAGTCCTCTAAGAGTTTTGTATGTTTCATCTTTTATTCTTTTAAACTCCAGGGAATATAGGCCAATTCTACTTAACTTCTTCTCATAGAACATCCCTCACATCCCAGGAATCAAACTAGTGAACCTTTGCACCACCGCCAAGGCAAGTAGATCCTTCCTTAGGTATGGAGACCAAAATTGTACACAATATTCCAGGCATGGTCTCACCAAAGTCCTATATAATTGCAGTAAGACTTCCTTACTCTTGTACTTCAAGTTCTCTGCAATAAAGGCTAACATAATATTTGCCTTCAAAATTGTTTGCTGTACCTGCATGTTAACTTTCTGTGATTCGTGTACGCAGACCCTCAAATCCCTCTGCATACCAACATTTACTGGTGTCTCATCATTAAAAAATATTCTGCTTTTCCATTCTTTCTACCCAGGTGGATATTTTCACATTTCCCCCCATTATATTCCATCTGCCACTTTCTTGCCCAATCGCTTAACTGTTTAAATCCCTTTGCAGCCTCTTTGTGCCCTTCTCACAGCTTACTTTCCAATCTAGCTTTGTACCGTCAGCAAACTTGGTTATATTACACCTCATCTAAGTCATTGATATAGATTGTAAATAGCTGAGGCCCAAGCACCGATCCTTGTAGTACCCCATTTTTACACACTTGCCATCGCAAAAATGACCTGTTTATTCCTAGTCTTTGTTTTTTGTCCATTAACCAATCTCAATCCATGCTAATATTTTATCCCCAGTCTCATGAGCTCCAATCTAGTGTAACAGCCTCATGTGTAGCACCTAATAAATGCTTTCTGAAAATCCAATAAAACTGGTAATCTCTAGGATTGAAAATATTGAACTTGGGTACTATTTGTTTTAATCACAGTTTTTTTTGCTTTGGTGCAAATAAAGAAAGCTTTATAACAATCAGAATGTTGAATGAAACATTTTCTAAGACAAACACATTCAAGCAGTGTTACAGGAATGCATAAGCGCTGATTTTAACCTAACCCACCTTGCAGAAATGGGATGAGATCAGATAGAATGCTCACTTTACACCCTGCCCAATTTTACTTCCTATTGACTTCAAACCGGAATAAAACTGGACCAAGTTTTAAATGGGTGTCTGGTCCATGCCACCTATTCAACTCTGCTGGTCAAGTTAAAATCAGTGCTTTGACGTTTGGGAACCAAGACTGGCAAAAAGGTTCCTTTTCATTGCAATGGGACCCTGCAAAATTAGGGAGGACTTGTTTCAGGTTTGTGAAGCCAAGAACTCCCTTAATAATTTGGCCTGCTCTTCTTACTAAAATAAAGGCCAATGCATCTGAACAACATTTCGGAAAACTTAGTTTTAATTTTGTGGAGCATCTTGATTTTTGAAACAGCTCTCATACCAAGGTACTTAAATAATCTCAAATCACGTGGATTAATTCCTGGGTTGTGATTAGCCTGGCACGTGGTATGCCATTTTCACAGGAAAAAATGTAAATTTAACTTGTTATGCATTTAATGAATTTTATAATTTTATGGAGGATATACAAAAGAATTATTTTCATCAATTTCTAAAACTCTATGATACAGCAGAATTAGTAAAAGGGTATTTTACATTTGTAACCTCATGTGTGACCTCATTCATTCTGTGCTAATGGAGTTAAATTGGTCTTGGGTGGTAGTGCAACATGGGTGCCAGTGAATAATCAAACCTTTTTTAAAGCCTGCCCGATTTTCCTTTCCATTCCATTGTGCTCCCTCCAAGACCAATTTCATCCCTAATGTCTCTGAATCTATTTTGAGTCTATTAATGCAAATACAGTGAATAGCTTCTATCATATTAATTAAAAAGAGACATTAGCTGCTGGCTGAAGAACACTTTTAGCTATATTTAGCTGAGGGTTTGCAGGTAGAGAAGTGCAACTGTTGAAGTAGCATATAGAGCTTTCCTGTTCTTGTGTTCAGTGGTTTTCTTATTTTGCCTTAAAGTTATTCTAGAGAGAAAAAGAACTGACTACAATGAAGAAGTACCCATCAAGAAGCAGTTTGCACATGCAAGGAGGTTCACCAGTCTAAGCAGAAGCTTTGATCCATTTACAACCAACCTGCCTTGGCATCAACGGCAGGAACATGGTAAGTGGATATATAGAGATCAGCGAAGATCAGTGTGATTAATGGGAATCAGGACATGTTTACAATATTTTACACAGAGTCTTATTATTTCTGATCAGTGCCTCCTGTGGCATGAGCCATATGTAAATGAAAGAATACAAGTTTGTAAGAATGGACATGTTTTCTGTAATGAGAAGCTTTTTATGTTGTCTGATGCAACATAAATGAGATGTGTGGAGTTGATTGAAGATCTCAAACAGGTCTATTAAACAGCTAAACCATTATACAGTGCAGAGCTACCTGTTTATACGACTTGCCTCGAAATTTTGCAGTAGCAGAGTGACACTGGCTCTGAGTCACATGACTGTGACCTGGTACTTTGCTCATTAGCATACTAAGATTTTAAAGGGACATCACTCTTAAAGGCACTCACACAACATCCCCTTTCTTTCCAAAGATAAGTCTCATATGCTAAAAGTAAAAACGCATAACATTAGATCACATCAAAATTATTTACACTGCATATAGATTAGAACATTTACTCAAAAGTCCATATATCGTCTCGGTGTGCGCGGGGAACTTGCATCTCATCTGTTGCTGTTCTTTCTGAAGTTTCTCTCTCTCCGCATTCAGTTTCTGTTGCTCTGCCTTCAGCCTGCTAACATACTCTGTTGCTTTTCTCAAGATGATCACTTTTGTGGTCTAGTCATTCTTGGAAAGTTCCATCACCTCATTTCAAAGAGCCAACAGACAATGCTTCAACTCATTCCTCCTCTTCCTCCTCAGGACATTGCATGTCCTTCGCCTCTCCTCATCCTCCACGTCTGAAGACTTGGGGCTGAAGGTCAAGGACTTGTTAGGGGAAGAGTACTTGGTCTGATGGAGATCCCTGTTTATTCTGGCTCATAGTGGTGCTGGTGGTTCTCTAGATAGCAGAAGTGAAGGCGCGGTATATTTGTGCTGTTGCTGGGTTTCCAGACTGCACCGTGTGATGCTAGTCAGAGTCTGCGAAAGGGTTCTGGTCCTTGGAGCTTTCCCCTTGGCAATGCTCTCATGGATAGTTATGATATTGAGGTCTCTGCATGCTGGTAGTCCTGCCATTGGTGATCTGTTCGTGTCTACCAGGTAGAACGTTTGTGGTTTGCATGCCGACTTTCCATAACTGCATTGCAGTGTTAATGTGCCACTGCAAGGGATGGGTGACCCATTGTATGCAGATAACTTGGCAGTTGTCAGTTATATCATTGATTTCCAATGACTCCGGTATATATCCTTCAGGACTTGGACTGGTAGGATATTTGCACTGGCTCCGGTGTCAATCTTGACCTTGAATGTATGTTTTCCAGCTTTCTTTGGGCACATGATGTTGACAGTGGTGAAAACTTCCATTTGTTTGACTTCATCGACAAGATATGTCAGGTTCACAACGTGGAATGCTTGTTCGTCTTCTCGCTGAGAATTACTTCTCTCTGAGTCTTGTCTCAGGTCCGTTTTGCTATGGACTTCATATATCGGCTTGCGTTTATACAGGTCTCTGGCGCTTGCCTTGCTGCTGTCGCCAAGTTGTCTGTTTGCCTGTGTCCTGCCGTGACTTCTGGCTGCGTCTTTGGATTCCTGCATAGGCGGGCCCAGTGCCCTTTTGCACTGCACGCCTTGCACAGGTCTTGAAATGCAGGGCAATTTTTCCGTGAGGGGGACAGACCGCACTTAACACACATAACAAACTTCATTGTTTGAGTATGTCCAAGTTGTAAATTATTTTATCATCTTCTGTGGGTGCTCTCATGACTGAAGAGTCCAATGCGGGATTGGCGTGGATGTCCATAGAACTGGCAGTTCATATTGTTGTTGGTGCTTGGGGAAACTTCTGCTGCTGCACCACCTCTGGCCTTCCTGAGCATATTGGATGTTGTGAGTTTGACATAGATGGTCCTTGAAACATGCTGAACCAGATTTCAGTGCTTGCCTCCATGTGGGCCGGTTGGCTGCAGTGAGAGGTGGTCTGCAATGCAGAGGTTTATAAGGCTCTTTTTTAGGGTGTCCTTATATCACTTGTACTGACCACCTTGATGTTGTTTGCCCTGAGATAGTTCGCCATAGAAGATCTGCTTGGGGATTCTGTAATTATCCATGAGGGAACTTGATTTAATTTATTAGATATCTTTCTTTCTTTTGGGACTCCTTATCTTGAGAGACAATGGATACGCGCCTGGAGGTGGTCAGTGGTTTGTGAAGCAGCGCCTGGAGTGGCTATAAAGGCCAATTCTAGAGTGACAGGCTCTGCCACAGGTGCTGCAGAGAAATTTGTTTGTCGAGGCTGTTACACAGTTGGCTCTCCCCTTGCGCCTCTGTCTTTTTTCCTGCCAACTACTAAGTCTCTTCGACTCGCCACACTTTAGCCCCGCCTTTACGGCTGCCCGCCAGCTCTGGCGAACGCTGGCAACTGACTCCCACGACTTGTGATCAATGTCACAGGATTTCATGTCGCGTTTGCAGACGTCTTTAAAGCGGAGACGTGGACGGCCGGTGGGTCTGATACCAGTGGCGAGCTCGCTGTACAATGTGTCTTTGGGGATCCTGCCATCTTCCATGCGGCTCACATGGCCAAGCCATCTCAAGCGCCGCTGACTCAGTAGTGTGTACAAGCTGGGGATGTTGGCTGCCTCAAGGACTTCTGTGTTGGACATACAGTCCTGCCACCTGATGCCAAGTATTCTCCAGAGGCAGCGAAGATAGAATGAATTGAGACATCGCTCTTGGCTGGCATACGTTGTCCAGGCCTCGCTGCCATAGAGCAAGGTACTGAGGACACAGGCCTGATACACTCGGACTTTTGTGTTCCGTGTCAGTGCGCCATTTTCCCACACTCTCTTGGCCAGTCTGGACATAGCAGTGGAAGCCTTACCCATGCGCTTGTTGATTTCTGCATCGAGAGACAGGTTACTGGTGATAGTTGAGCCTAGGTAGGTGAACTCTTGAACCACTTCCAGAGCGTGGTCACCAATATTGATGGATGGAGCATTTCTGACGCCCTGCCCCATGATATTCGTTTTTTTGAGGCTGATGGTTAGGCCAAATTCATTGCAGGCAGCCGCAAACCTGTCGATGAGACTCTGCAGGCACTCTTCAGTGTGAGATGTTAAAGCAGCATCGTCAGCAAAGAGGAGTTCCCTGATGAGGACTTTCCGTACTTTGGACTTCGCTCTTAGATGGGCAAGGTTGAACAACTTACCCCCTGATCTTGTGTGGAGGAAAATTCCTTCTTCAGAGGACTTGAACGCATGTGAAAGCAGCAGGGAGAAGAAAATCCCAAAAAGTGTGGGTGCGAGAACACAGCCCTGTTTCACGCCACTCAGGATAGTAAAGGGCTCTGATGAGGAGCCACCATGTTGAATTGTGCCTTTCATATTGTCATGGAATGAGGTGATGATACTTAGTAGCTTTGGTGGACATCCGATCTTTTCTAGTAGTCTGAAGAGACCACGTCTGCTGACGAGGTCAAAGGCTTTGGTGAGATCAATGAAAGCAATGTAGAGGGGCATCTGTTGTTCACGGCATTTCTCCTGTATCTGACGAAGGGAGAACAGCATGTCAACGGTCGATCTCTCTGCACGAAAGCCACACTGTGCCTCAGGGTAGACGCGCTCGGCCAGCTTCTGGAGCCTGTTCAGCGCGACTCGAGCAAAGACTTTCCCCACTATGCTGAGCAGGGAGATTCCACGGTAGTTGTTGCAGTCACCGCGGTCACCTGTGTTTTTATAGAGGGTGATGATATTGGCATCGTGCATGTCCTGTGGTACTGCTCCCTCGTCCCAGCACGGGCAAAGCAGTTCATGTAGTGCTGAGAGTATAGCAGGCTTGGCACTCTTGATTATTTCAGGGGTAATGCTGTCCTTCCCAGGGGCTTTTCCACTGGCTAGAGAATCAATGGCATCACTGAGTTCCGATTTGGTTGGCTGTATGTCCAGCTCATCCATTACTGGTAGAGGCTGGGCTGCATTGAGGGCAGTCTCAGTGACAGCATTCTCCCTGGAGTACAGTTCTAGGTAGTGCTCAACCCAGCGGTCCATTTGTTTGTGTTGGTCAGTGATTATGTCCCCTGATTTAGATTTGATGGGAGCGATCTTCTTGATGGTTGGCCCAAGAGCTCTCTTCATGCCATCATACATTCCTCTGATGTTTCCGGTGTCTGAGGCCAGCTGAATATGACTGCATAGGTGTTGCCAGTAGTCGTTTGCGCAGCGCCTGGCTGTTCTTTGTGCAGTGCTTCTGGCTGCTTTAAGTGCTGCGGATGTTAAATCGCTGGGGGCTTTCTTGTAGTTCAACAGTGCAATGCGCTTAGTGGCTGTGACAGGTTCCAGCTCTTCATTATGAGTTTAGATATCATTAATGCTATTACTGTGTAGATTACTGCACTTGAAGACTGGGTCTCGTTGTAATATTGTGCAATGTCTAAATTTGTCTGCAATCAAACTTACAGAACTTCAAAAAAATGAAGTTGCTATTATTTTGCTATTTTACGATGCTTAAAATTGACAAACATTCATATTTTCCTTGAACTCATTTAAAGATGGCATGGTTGAAGGTGAGATATTGTGGCTTTGAAACTTGCATCCATATTGCTTAGTTATGTCTCTTTTAATGTAATATATTGTCCTTATTTTCCAATATAAAACATTTTGGTGATAGGCTCTGAATTGTGTTGTGCATACTGAACCTTTATAAAGACCTGGTTAGGCCCCAGCTAGAGTATTTCATACAGTTGTGGCCACCACACTTTTGGAAGGCTGTGATGGTCCTTGAGAGGGTGCAGAGAAGATTTACCAGGAGGATGAGGGAATTTAGCTACAAGATTAGGCTGGAGAAACTGGGTTGTTCTCCTTGGACCAAAGGAAATTGAGGAGAGATCTGATAGAGGTGTGCAAGATTATGACAGGTTTAGATAAGGTAGGCAAAGAAAAGCTGTTCTCATTAGCTAATGGTACAAGGACTAAGGGACACAGATTTAAGGTTTTAGGCAAGAGATACAGAGAGATGTAAGGAAGAATTTTTTTTATACAGCAAGTGTTAATGACCTGGAACTCGCTGCCTTCTCGGAACTTGATGGAAGTGGAGATGATCAATGATTTCAAAAGGAAATTGAATAGGCACTTGAGGGAAATAAACTTGTAGTGCTATGGGGAAAGAGCTGGGGAATGAGGCTGATTGGAGTGCTCTCAAGAGAGCCAACATGGACACGATGGGCTGAATGGCCTCCTTTGGTGCCGTAGTGACTCTCTAACTCTATGAAAATATTGTAGGTTCTTGTGCATTGGAAGCAAATTGACATAGCATGAGCAGTGTGACACTTTATGTAGTTTGTCAAAATTGGTTGGATATCTGAACTGAGTATGGGTTGAATCTAAAGGTTCCTATGGTATAGCTTGAGAACTAGTGGTTATTAATAGCTTGATTAATAGTTAATTCTGTTGGCTTTTATCTTCTATAGACATAATAGTCGCATGCTTTGTATATTCCGTAGTTCATTGGGTACATTCTACCCACATATGATTATCTAATATTATACTGACGATAGCATATACATTTTCATAATAAAGGCTTATGCTTTTTAGTTCGATTCTTGCAAGTTGTACAAAGCTACAGTCAAAGCTTCACTTTCTTTCTGAATGAGTTCTCTGTGTCCTAATGATAGACTCACCCTTTCCTCATCTAAAAGATACTCTTCTCCAATACAACTGTTGCCGGTTACTAAACATTATTATGCAGCATTTTGCTTTATAACTATTAGCGCTCACAGTTATTTAAGCTGCAAATCAGACAGCAACTTACAGCAACTGCACATGCACAGATAAACATGGAATTCAGAAGGTTGCTGTCTGAGTTACCCTTCTATTCCAGAAGCTTTGCTACACCAGTATCATACCCAAAGACTCACATTAAAACACATGGGGCTAGATTTTGTTCTCCCCAGGCGTCGGGTTCCGTGATGGGGTGGGCCTGAAGCTGGCTCCAGATAAGGCCTGCCACAGACCTCCATGACAGGAGGGCCCAGCCTGATCCTCCCAACAGCAGCGAGGCTCCGTGGTGGCTACCCCCCGCCACCCCCCACTGCTGGGCAACAGAACCACAATTTACATATTCATATGAATAAAACAAATAAATTTACATAGACTTACCTGCAATCTTGAGGGCCCGCTGTGATCTTTGGTGCGGCGGCCGGCACTCCCACACCTTCAGGTCCCTGTCCAGGGAAACGCAGCGCCACACTGGTGAGGAGAGGTGAGGAGGTAAGTCTTTCAGTGCGTGGTCGGGGGAATGGGGCCAAATATACATATTGGGTGTAGGGCATGGTGGGAAGGGTTGAATCTTAAACTTTGTGCAGTTTCGGGGGAAAGGTCAGATGTAAAAGTTAAGTGTTTTTGGGGGAAAGGGCAAATAGTTATCGTAATTGTTATTGGAAGGGTTGGAAAGGGGCGCTCGAAGTTAAAAAATTTAAATTGGGCGACAGGGCTTGCTGCTGTTTAAAAATGGCGCCAGCACCTGTGCATAGGCAGCTGATGCCATTTCCGGGGTTGGACAGCCGCGCCCTTCACAAGAATGGGGGGTGTGGGCTGCCCTGGCTATTCAAATGAGCCACCGTGGCTCTTTGGTGTACAGCCCGCATGGGCAGACTGCTATTTTTTGAGCTCACCGTCGAAATCAGAGGCGGGCTCCTAAAATCCAGCCTATGGAATGCGTGAATTTGCTGCACTTACCCTCTGGGCCCCCACTAAGTTCACCAGAAAACAATTAGAGCTTGTTCATTCTAGTATAGATAGATTTTAACACTGTGGTAAGTATAAGTTACTGCCAAATAATCTTGCAGGCACTGAAAATTAACTTTTATACAAGTGTAGAGTCTCATTTCTTCAGATGTTAATTACTGTTGCAGATTTAAAAAATATTTCTTTTATATCGCTCTCTTAATGCTATCTTTCTTTCCCTCTCTTTTTTTTTAGTCTCTGTATATGATTTGGCATTGAATGAATTATTCCAATTTACACTTACTGGCTTAGACTCTCCACTGCTCATTAAGAATTCTTCAATCTGATTTGTTAAGAAGATACACAGTTGTTTGCCCTGTTAACACAGATCCATGATCCCCTGTGGAGGACGCTAAACTGAAATGGATTTCTAGGTTTCAGGTCATGACCTTTCATCAGAACTGGCAAAAGTTAGAAATGTAATAGGTTTTAAGCAAGTGAAATGGGGGAGGGGGGAAGAAGTACAAAAGAAAAGGTCTGTGCTAGGATGCCAGCCGATGGATAAAAAAGTAATCATTCAGCATAGCACGTGTTCATGACGGCACAATTCAGGAACTTAGAGAGCTTTGGAAAATTATGATTAACTCATTTGCAATTTCCTCACCTATTTCTTTTAATACCCTGGGGTGGAAAACATCAGATTCTCAAGATTTATTTATCTTAAGTCCTATTCTTCCTCCTTTACCTTTTTATAGCTATATTATGTCCAAATATGTTCCTTCCCTGACATATTTTGGCCTCTTCCTCTACCATGAAATAAAAATAGAGGTAAGAACATTTCCAGGGAACTATAGACAAATTGGGCTTGATTTTAAGAGCCTGCTGCCAATTTTGGCAGCGAGCTCAAAAAATGGCAGCTTGCATGCACCAGTCTTGAGGGGGCTGTGCGGAGGGTGAGCTGTCCAACCCCAGCAATGGTGTCAGCTGCCTGTATACAGGCGCTGGCGCCATTTTTAAAGGGGAGCCAGCCCTGCCGGTCAATTTGAATTTTTAAAGATACACCACCCCCCCAAATTTATTCAATAAATTTCTAACGCCCCTTTCCAACCCCCCAATAACAATTGCATTAACTACTTACCCTTCCCCCCAAAATAATTACTTTTTATATCTGACCTTCCCCCTCACCGACTGCACAAAGTTTAAAGTTTCCGACATCCCCTACACCCGTTAAGCTTATTTGACCCCATAGCCCCCTCCCGCACAGAAAATGTTAACTCCTCCCCCCACAACCAGTGTCACGCTGGCTTTCCTCGGATGGGGAATTGAAGGCGTGTGAGTGCCGGCTACCACGCCGAAGATCACCGCCGGCCCAGAAGATTAAAGGTAAGTTCATTTAAATTTATGTATGTTATTAATTTGCATATTGAAATCCAGGTCCCATTGCCCAACGGTGGGGGCTGCCATGGAGCCTTGCCGCCACTGGGAGGATTGGGCCGGGCCCTCCCAGCGTCAGTTTCCATGGCGGACCGCTGCCAGCCACATCTTCTGGCCCCCACTGCCACGGAGCTCCACATCGAGGGCTTGGTAAAATCCGGCCCATTAGTTTAATGTCAGTCATCGGAAAAATAAGGGAATCCTTCCTCAAAGATGTAATAGAAAACATCTAGAAACTGAAGATATAATAAAGAGTAGTCAGCATGGATTTCAAAAAGGAAGACGATGCTTGACCAACTTTATTGAATTCTTTATAGCAGTAACTAAAAGGGTAGATCAGGGCAATGCGTTAGACACAAAATATTTAGATTTCCAAAAGGCCTTCAGTGAGATACCATAAAATAGACTCATAAATAATGTCAGAACATATGGGGCTGAATTTTACCAGCCCCTTGACGCCACGGGTCGCAGCGCAGAGGCTGGTAAAATACTGTGGGGAGAGGCCCACGATGTTGATAAGGGCCCGCCGCATATTACCAGCGGTGGGGGGACCTCCGTGTGGCTCCCCACACCCCGGCACGCCTGGCGATGGGCCCTTCATCTCCATATGCAGATTGCCAATAAATATATTCAATATCAATAACCTGCCGTCCCATGCTATTTTACGGCCTCCGTTTGGCCTTCACATGGAGTTCCGAGGCGAGAACCTTGTGGGGAGGAGGGATTAATAAAAATTGCAGGGCGGGAATGGTGAAGGAGTGGGGAAATCAATTTTTATTGAATGTGGGGAGAGTGGGAAGGTGTTAAAGGGCAAAAGATTGTAAGTTGGGGGCAAAAGTTCGGGTATTTGAAAAATCAATTGAGGGTCATTTCGGGCAATGAAATGACCATTGGGGGAGTTGGGGATGGGCCTCCATCACTTATTTTTGTATTTAATAAAAATCAATTATGTTCGGCCTTTAAAAATTAAAATTAATTGTAAGGGCTTAAAGCCTTTTAAAAATGGTGCTGGCGCCTGTGCGATGGCGCCAGACACCATTGCCAGGGATGTGGCGGCTGCCCCCACGTGTCATCGGGGGTGGGCGCTCTGCCCCCACTATTTAAATGAGCCCCCATGTGAAATATCGCGGGGGCTGCTCGGTGTCAGCTAAATGCGAGCACCCCATTGAGTTTAAAGGGTGCTGCCGTGGAGCCCATGGAGTCAGGAGACAAGTAGCAGAGTTGATAGCAATCTGGCTACAAATCAGAAAGCAGAAAGTTGGGGTTAAAGGTAATTATGCAGGGCTGAATTTTACAGCTCCCCACCCCCACTCATGACGTCAGGGGTCATGGTGGGGGTGGGGGAGTGCAGAAAATGCCTCTGGCAGAGGGCCACCACGGGCCTTAACGCCAGGATTGCCCAGCCCAATATTTCCGGTAGCGGTGAAGCCTCGTGGCGGCCCCCCCCCCCCGCCACTCGTCGATGGGACCAAAATTTACATATATAAATAGGTTTAACTAAAGGAATTAATTACCTCCTCATCTCTGCCTTCTGTCCTGCTGCAATATTGGTGCTGGTGGCCGGCACTCCAGCGCCTTCAGATTCCCGTCCGCGGAACCGAGGCGTAACACTGGTGGGGAGGGGTGCAGGTACGTTTTTCAGTGCTGGAGGGAGGGGAGCAGCATCAAACTGATCTCATTGGTTTAGGAGATGATGGGAAGGGTTAGTGTTTAAGTTTATGTACTTGAGGGGGTAGGTCAGGTGGGCAGGGAAAGTGTTTTTTGGGAGAAGAGGGCAAGTAATGCATTGCATGGTTATTGGGGAGTGGGTGGGAGAGGGGCAACTTAAATGTTTTTAACATTTTTGAAACCTGTTTCTTTAAATATTGAAATAAATGGAAGGGCTCGAAGTCCTTTAAAAATGGCATCAGTGTCTGCGCAAAGGCTGCTGATGCCATTGCCAGGGGCAGACTGCCTGCCCACTCCGTGTCTTCGGGGTGGGTGGTCTGCCCCGGCCATGTAATTGAGCCGCTGCGCTGAATAACGCTGCGGCTAAGACTTGTGGTCCGTGCGGGCAGACTGCCATTGTAAAAGGCAGCCCGCAGACTGGTAAAATGTTGGAAGTGGTGTTCCATAAAGATTGCTGCTTGGACCACTGCCATTCACAATTTGCATAAATAATTTGGTAGGAAGAATAGGGAGGCCAAATAGTCCTTGGAAAATAAATCTATAAATAGGGTAGAGGAGCAGAGGGATTTTAGAGTACAGATGCACAGAGCACTACAAGTAGCAGGTTAGTAAGGCTGTAAACATTCAAACAAAGCATTGGGGTTTATCTCTAAAGGGATAGAACTGAAAAGTAGACAAGTTATGTTAAACTTGTTTAAAACCTTGGTTGGACTACACATGCAGTACTGTTCTGGTCTCCATATTGTAAAAAGGATATAGAAGCAATGGAGAAGATGCAAAAAATATTTTCTGGAATGATACCAGAACTAAGAGGTTACACATATCAGGAAAGATTGAACAGGATGGGACTCTTTTCTCTTATAGTTGAAGCAAATAGCATAGATGCATTCAAGGATAAGCTAGATAAGCACATGAGGGAGCAGGAAATAAAACGATATGTTGATATAGTTAGACGAAGAGGCCCCGGAGGAGACGTGTGGAACATAAACACCGACATGGGTCAAATGGTGTGTTTTTGTGCTGTAGGTGCCATGTAATACTATGTAATGCTCGAGTCGCTCTAAACAGGCTCCAGAAGCTGGCCGAGCGTGTCTACCCTGAGGCACAGTGTGGCTTTCGTGCAGAGAGATCGACCGTTGACATGCTGTTCTCCCTTCGTCAGATACAGGAGAAATGCCGTGAACAACAGATGGCCCTCTACATTGCTTTCATTGATCTCACCAAAGCCTTTGACCTCGTCAGCAGACGTGGTCTCTTCAGACTACTAGAAAAGATTGGATGCCCACCAAAGCTACTAAGTATCATCACCTCATTCCATGACAACATGAAAGGCACAATTCAACATGGTGGCTCCTCATCAGAGCCCTTTCCTATCCTGAGTGGCGTGAAACAGGGCTGTGTTCTCGCACCCACACTTTTTGGGATTTTCTTCTCCCTGCTGCTTTCACATGCGTTCAAGTCCTCTGAAGAAGGAATTTTCCTCCACACAAGATCGGGGGGCAGGTTGTTCAACCTTGCCCGTCTAAGAGCGAAGTCCAAAGTACGGAAAGTCCTCATCAGGGAACTCCTCTTTGCTGACGATGCTGCTTTAACATCTCACACTGAAGAGTGCCTGCAGAGTCTCATCGACAGGTTTGCGGCTGCCTGCAATGAATTTGGCCTAACCATCAACCTCAAGAAAACAAACATCATGGCGCAGGACGTCAGAAATGCTCCATCCATCAATATTGGCGACCACGCTCTGGAAGTGGTTCAAGAGTTCACCTACCTAGGCTCAACTATCACCAGTAACCTGTCTCTCGATGCAGAAATCAACAAGCGCATGGGAAAGGCTTCCACTGCTATGTCCAGACTGGCCAAGAGAGTGTGGGAAAATGGCGCACTGACACGGAACACAAAAGTCCGAGTGTATCAAGCCTGTGTCCTCAGTACCTTGCTCTATGGCAGCGAGGCCTGGACAATGTATGTCAGCCATGAGTGACGTCTCAATTCATTCCATCTTCGCTGCCTCTGGAGAATACTTGGCATCAGGTGACAGGACCGTATCTCCAACACAGAAGTCCTCGAGGCGGCCAACATCCCCAGCTTATACACACTACTAAGTCAGCGGCGCTTGAGATGGCTTGGCCATGTGAGCCGCATGGAAGATGGCAGGATCCCCAAAGACACATTGTCCAGCGAGCTCGCCACTGGTATCAGACCCACTGACCGTCCATGTCTCCGCTTTAAAGACGTCTGCAAACGCGACATGAAATCCTGTGACATTGATCACAAGTCGTGGGAGTCAGTTGCCAGTGTTCGCCAGAGCTGGTGGGCAGCCATAAAGACGGGGCTAAAGTGTGGCGAGTCGAAGAGACTTAGTAGTTGGCAGGAAAAAAGACAGAGGCGCAAGGGGAGAGCAAACTGTTTAACAGCCCCGACAAACAAATTTTTCTGCAGCACCTTTGGAAGAGCCTGTCACTCTAGAATTGGCCTTTATAGCCACTCCAGGCGCTGCTCCACACACCACTGACCACCTCCATGCGCTTACCCATTGTCTCTCGAGATAAGGAGGCCAAAGATATGTAATATTAATTTAACAAGTCTGCTATTTCCTTATTGTTCATTATAGTCTTGTCTGCCTCTATCTTTAATGGGCTCACATTTTTGCATTTACCTTTACTACTCTTAATATATTTATAAAATACATTTCTATTGTTAGCATTGATATGTCTTGCAAGTTTGTTTTTCATATTCCCTTTTACTTATTACTTTCTTCATTTCCTTGGTTACTTTTAATTACTCTCCCAGTTTGCTGGATTTCCACTTTACCTTAGATTTATTTATGCCTTTTTTTTTACTGGATGCTGCCTCTTACCTCATTTGTTGGCCAAAGTTGCTTAACTGCAATAGATTCAAATATGAGACTAATCCTTACTTGAAGTCTTATTCTATGATAAGGAAGAATGATAATGCACTCAGACATTTTGGGCTGCATTTTCCCGATCTTGTGGAAGCATGTTAGGAGGCAGTACTAGGAGCAAATTGCAAAATAGTGGGTCAGGTCGACTACCTGACATGTTCCCGCCCCCCAAGCGATCTTGTCAGAGGCAGGATCAATGTGGCAGATGCTATCCACCCGGCAGCGATGAGTGACCAATTCGACCCCTTAATGGACCAATTGGTAGAATATTGATGGTGCCGCCGGGATCTTCCCAATGGTGAACGTTCCCCCTGCTGAGACTAGAGCCTAGCAGGCAACTGCAGGCGGCCTCTGGGTGGCAGGCCGGGAAAGCCATCGATTCGCCACCCAATCACCACATCATGGATCTGTTGGGATGCGCCGGACTCAGCTGTGGCCACAAGCCATCCTGTGGAGGGGTTCCCTCTCCATAATGATGGCCTGACAACTGTGGCCTTTTGCAATTTTTTATTTTTTTCAATGCTACAAAGTGTGCCTCCATTTTGAAGTGCCCTTGTGGTCTCTTGCCAGCCTCAGCAGTGCCCTTCACTCCTGATGTGGGCTAATGGCCAGACACCACAGTAAGCTGTCCTATTGGGCCTTCAACTTCCATGGTCCACCTACTGTCCTTAATTGGACAGGGGTCCCAGATATAGCTTCTTAATTGGGCGTCTCTGGGAAAATTACGACCAACGTCCCACCATGGCCACTTCCAGGTCCCCGACCCAGAACTGGATGCAGTACTTTTCTGTGAATCACGTAATTAGAGCAAATAATCATTCCAATGTAGATGAAGGTCAGACAGATTCTCTTGCAATTTCTTTTGCTGAGTTAGGGATAGTCTGACCCACAGCCAGTTGAGACAGCGGGTGTGTGATATGTTTAAAGACAAGCTTTACTTTATATAAAGTGGAACACCTTAATATGCTTTTCTATGGTCCACTGGTGTTAGTCATGTCAGGAAATGAGAGCAGAAAGGGGGCAGAGATCGATGGAAAAGATTTGAAAGGTGTGAAAATGACCTTCCGTCAAATTCAGCACCATCTTAAATTAGAGAAACAAAATTACCATAAGAGACATTGGCTGGATACATTCTATTAAATGGTGAGACCTTTAAATGTGATCGTAAAGACTTCTTTTGTGACTGTGAACTACTATGTGAAACAGGGTAAGTTAAATCATTACCTGGTGCACATTAAATAATTCAAAAATAATAATACTGCATACTTTTTTTAATCTCTATGGGCACCAAAAATTTGTCTTTTGTTTCTAGATACAGCCCTCAAAAAATAAATATGCAGGAAGTAAAGTGAAAGGGCCACATGCTCATTCTCAGTGGCAAATTTTTGTCCAGTGTGAAAGAAAGGTTACATGTTTATTTTTTCTATCGTTACTTTTCCTATATGCAAGTTGCCTGCTCCCCACCTAATTGTTTCCTAGATCCTTCTCCTTACAGGGCTGAAGTTTGTTTCTGGCTTTCTTTGTTCACGACTATCCTATCCCTCTGCATAATTAAGATCTGTCTTTTTTCGCCTGTATTGTAAATATCATCTTTTTAGTGTTCTTTTGGTTTCCTGGGGAGGAACTTGTCATTCTGGACACCTGAAGAGTCTTTCTGTCATACATTACGACAGTGACTACATTTCAAAAGTACTTCACTGGCTGTAAAGTGCTTTGGAACATCCTGTGATTGTGAAAGGCACTATATAAATACAAGTCTTTATTTCAGAGTATAATGCCCTTTTTTCAAACATCATCAGGCTCTCATTTAAACTCATTTTCTTATGACAGAGAAGGAACTGTGATAAAAAAAAAAATCCCACAACTTCTTTGTTGGAGCCAGACTCTAAAGTATTAGTTTAGTTATAGATTGGAAAGATGAACCAGAATAGATAATTTATCTAATTAAAAAAAAAGTGGCTTTCTGGTGTTGCTGATGGCAAGGCAGAGGATATGCTGTTTTATGAGGACAGGAGTGTTAACCAGGAACACATACAATGTATTATAGAATCATAGATTTCCTGTGAGACTGCTCACAGTCTATAAAAAATGAAAACTTAGAAATGACAGTAAGTTCCACTTTGCAACAGAACCAAGGGGTGCATTTTAAGGAGCCCTCGATGTTGGGATCCGTGGTCATGGGGGCCTGAAGTTGGCCCAGGATGAGGCCCGCCACAGACCTCGACACCAGCAGGGCCTGGCCCGATACTCCCAGCAGCGGCGGGGCACCATGGTGGCCACCGCCCACCCCCACCCTTGCTGCTCAGCGACGGGAGCACAATCACCATATCCAAATAAAATACATTAATAGATTTGCATGTACTTCCCATTAATTTTGATGTCCCACTGTGATCTTTGGTCTGGCGGCTGACACTCCCACACCTTTGGATCCCCGTCCGGGGAAATGAGGCACAACACTGGTGGGGAGTGGGGAGGAGGTAAGTTTCTCAGTGCAGAAGGGTGGGGGTGGGGGGACGGGGTCAAATTAACATCATGGGTGTAGCGAATGGTGGGAAGGGTTGAAGTTTAAAGTTTGTGCAGTTGTGGGGGAACGTCAGATGGTAAAGCTAAGTGTTTTGGTGGGGCAAAGGGAAAATAATTAATTTAATCGTTATGGGCGGGGGGGGGTTTAGGAGGGAGCAAAAGAGATGTTCTTATTTAATTTCATTTAATCTTTCTTTAAATATTTAAATATGCCGGTAGGGCTGACAACCCTTTAAAAATGGCATCACGCCTGCACACAGGCAGCTGATGCCATTGCCAGGGATGGACAGCCTGCCCCCTCCATGTGATCGGGGGGGGGGTGGGGGGCAGCCCACCACAGCTATTTAAATGAGCCGCCATGCTTGGAATCGCGGTGAGCTTATAAAATCCAGCCAAGGTGTGGCAGGACTTCCATCCGCATCTTTGCCTTGGCTCCGACTCCATCCCAAACCCAAGGAATGAGGTCAAATGGATAGGGGGACTGCCAAATTCCAGAACAGCTCTGTGTTGCAATGTCTAGACTGGCTCAAGGGTAGAAAGAGAAATATGTTCCCGATCATTCCTCCTTTGCCATTGTGTTGGTCTCTAAATGGTTATTGACCTCTCTGAGTTTGATTCCCAATTGTGGGGTCTACCTACAATAATTATAAGGCAAGGATGCCTGTGGAAGAAGTGCTCCCAGTCAGAACTTCTCAGCGAAGCCAAACGGGGCAGAAACATATTTTTAAAGCCTAAGGTATAGTTACTTTTTCTATTCAAGCTGCCCCTCCGCACCTACTTGTTTCCTTGATGCTACTCTTGACGGGAGCCAGTTATTTTTCTGGTTGACTTTGTTTACAACTGACCAAGTCCGCTTCTTAATTTTTTTTTCCTTGTCTTGTTTTTACAATCTTTTCTGGTGTTCTTTTTGTGGGGGAAAACTTGCCTTAGTGGGAAAATAGATAGCAATGCTGCTTAATTTTGTTTTTAAATTGTAAAGTAGCATATTTGGGAAAACATGCCAGCGCTGCCTGTATCCCATGAATGAATAAAAAAGTGAAATGAATTATATACTAAATAGTAAGAGAATTTCTGCTTATCGCACTGACCAAATTGTGAACCTTACTCTCACCTGGCTCAGACTGCATTAAAGATGCGAGATGAGTCACCTGTTGGATCCCTACCACACAGAGGGAGCCTGCCATTTTTATAAAAGGTTCTACATAAGTGATTGTCTATTTTATTCATGGTCATTCAAAGCAACTTCACAAAATCTTTGGAGTGTTTTGATTGATTGTTTCGTGCAACTTGTGAGTTCAGGATTGGTAACATTTTTTAAAAATGAAATCATTCTGTTGCTTAATTGCTTCTTATTGCTATTGTTCTTAGGAGTTTGCTCATTTTGACTTGTATATTCCAGGTTCAGTTCAGTTGTTGCAGTTTTATGAATATGAAGTTCAAGCCAATTTGGTGTAGTGTTGATGAAACATTTTGCATTAAAAAGATGTGCATCAAGATCTGATGCCCAAGTGTGATTCTGTGGTATAAGAAAGGTCACTTGTATATATTCAAATAGATTAACGACTAACCTCTTCACACTGAGGACCAACACACTAGAACCTTACCTAAAACAATACATTAAGTTTCAAACTATCCTTATCTCACATTCTCAACATTTAGAAATTTCATATAAATATGATGTAGTGAATAGAAATTTCAGAAAACTGAGATCTATATTTAATTTGGAACTCCTAAATATAGGTTTGAGGTATAAAGCTGCTAGTGACAGTCACTAATTCAAATCTTTTTAATTATTATTTGTTGTACAGAATTAGTATTATAGTAATAAGCTACTGCCATTCCAAAAAAAAAAATCAAATGATGATGGCTATGTGAATGTGATAAATTAAAACAGGTGGGATGGAATTCCCAATGCTTTATTAGCATGATTGCTTAGTATCACACTCTATGAACTGAAAACGTAAAAAACGGACTACGCAAGGAATATTGGAATTTTACTCAACCTGTTGACAATCTAAATGAAAACAATAAAGACTTGATGTCATTTTTGTTAGTTTTACAGTAGATGGTGAGTCAGTACTTGTTGACTTAGGGAAGAATTTACAGACTCTCTGACGTCGGGGGTCATGACTGGGGGACGGTGGGGTGGTGCCGGAAAATGCCTCCAGGAGAGGTCCGCCATGCACCCTGATGCCATGAGGGCCTGGCTCAACATTGCCGGCGGCAGCGAGGCCTTGTGGCGGCCCCTCTGCTGCTTCGCGACGGGACCGCCATTAACATATTGAAATAAATTTAAATTAATGAATTAATTACCTTTACATTGCCGCTGTCTGTCCTGGTGTGAAATTCATGCCACTGGCTGGCACTCCTGTGCCTTCGGATCCCCGTCTGGGGAACCAAGGTGTAACACTGGTGGGGATGGGGGGAGGAGGTAAGTTTTTCAGTGTGGGGAGTAGCGGGGTCAAAGTAATACCATTGGTGTAGGGGATGGTGGGAAGGATTATAATTTATAGTTTATATACTTTGTGGGTGGGAAGGTCAGGTGGACAAGGTAAGTGTTTTTGGTGGGGGGGAGGGCAAGTGATGAATGTATTTGTTATTGGGGGGTTGGAGAGGGACAGAATTAATGTATTTAATTTTTTAATTAAATGTTCCATTAAATATTTAAATTGAATGGTAGGGCTGGAAGCCCTTTAAGAATGACATCAGCACCTGTGCACAGGCAACTGACATCATTGCCGGGGACGGACAGCCCGCTCCCTCCATGTCATTGGGGTGGGTGGGTGGGCGCGGTCCGCCCCAGCTATTTAAATGAGACGCCGCGCTAAATAACGCGGCGGCTCCACGACGTGTGGCCTCCATGAGTGGGCCACCATTGTTTCGCCCACCGCTGATTTTGGCGACTGGAGTATAAATTTCAGCCCTTATTATTTGCCAGTTGATGAGTGTGATGGCATACATTTATAGAGTTATTCCCATGTAAAAAAAGGCTGACAGTTTGGATCAGTAATCATGACTGAAATAATTAATTTAGGTTCACAATTATTAGACAATGTTGTAACTATCATGAAGACCCCACCTGCCAAGAATGAGGCATATTAATTTCGTCATATGAATATTAATTTTAAACTGTTGCTGGAAGGAAGAGATGACTTGTTTAAAGAGATCAGCCATGGCTGGAAAACATTTGCATACTAAGAGACAGTGCCTGGAGACAATAGAATGGCTCCCTGATCCAATTAACCCAAATGGATTTTGATCACCAGACATTGAATGTGTAAGAAAGCCAGCATTCCAGGGTGTCTGCTAAGATGGAGAATCCACAAACACAGGAGCTTGTTAAAACAGCTAGTCACATAACTAACTGCTGGCCCAGGTTTTGTTTGAACTGCTCACAGCATAGTTTGGGTCAGACGGCAACTGAACTTGGAAGAAGAGAGCCTCTCTCCTGGCTAGCTCTCTCTCTCTTTCATGAATCTCTGGATCCACTAAAGTCACTTAAACCTCAAGAGAGAAAAGACTCCTACATCGAAATAAGTGTTAAAGCATGCATTGGCCCCAACGAAACAGCAAGACCTACCGGCAATCAAAGACTCTACATTGAACTCAAAGGACTGTAAATAAATCCCAGCTATTGCCTCAATATTTTCCCCGATATTCTTTCTACTTTTCTGTCTCTATCTGCGTGCGTGTTTTTCGCGCATGCATGCTAGCGTGGTTGCGTCGTGTATTCATAGTCGTTAACCGAATTAGAATTTAAGGTTAATAAACTTCCATCTTTCTTGTTTAAATCTAAGAAAACCTGTCTGGTTGATTTCTTTGCCTTACAATTGGATAGCAGTGAACAAGGATTCACTGAGGGGGAGCTAAAAACACGATGTTTTAAAAATTAAACCCTGTTATGGTTGAACCAGGCAAAGGCTGAGAGGGAACCCCTTTCTCACCTGGCCGTAACACAATGCATTTAACACTGGTTAGGCAGATTTATACAATTTAAACAAAAAACAAAGCTAGAGCTTCGCTTACCTGTGATTAATCAAGTCCTGTTATCAGCTCAGAACAGGAGCTGGAAGGTACATGATGAATAGATTTTCTGTCATCTCTGTTGCCGTACAGTCGAAACAATCCCATGAAACTTAATGAGCCATTGTATAATTTTGTCACCAGAGGTAAATCTATTGTAAGGGATGGGTTGACCATATTTAACTTTGGACACTTGGAGGATGCTTATCGCTAGTCAAGATCAGAGCATGTACTTGCATTGATGTTTGTTCAATGAAAGCAATGATATCAAGAGAAATGTTTTACATACTATGGAAACCATCTCATAAAGAGGTTTCTTAGGAAATTCTTTAACAAGCAGTATTTATTTGTTAAGATTTTTATTTTGTCATTTTCTAACTACAGATGTGCAAGGATGTTGCATTTTTCTGAATTGTTTTGGATATCCAATATATGATGTCAGGAGACCTTTAAGTGCAGAATCAGTCCTTTAAATTGTTAGAAAAAGAGGACAAGTTGTGTTAAAAGTTGACATTCCACTCTTTCTCAAAGGTAATTATTACATATTAATGTTATTCGGCTAATCAGAAGTTGGTCTAACAAAGTATAATAAATATAACATTAGATACACTTCCCATATCTTTACTATTCATTTTCATTGATTACACTTTCATTCATATTTTTCTCTTATTCAATTTTTGTTCTGTTCATATACTGGAGATGCTTTCATTCCTAGTGATAAAGAAAGTGCTTAGTCTGAGTTCAATTAGCACCAAACTTATCCCTTCAAACTGAAAAATATTAGATGTAATAAGCGTTATTTTCTTCAACAGCTCATTGCAAAGTGGAGATTCTTAGCAGCAATTTCATGTTAGAACTAGAAAGGAACAGATGTCCATAATCAGTCAGTAGTATCTTTTACAGGTTTCTCCCAGTTCCGTTTCTGTCTTTGTTGCTCTCTCACATCGGGCTGGATTTTGTGCTGGAGGCAGGGCTCCCAGTCCCAGTACCAGGCCGAAAAGGTGAGGGGAACCCTGCCTCTGCCTTTTCATGCATCCCCAGAGCGATCCTCCAGTCTTTTTGAACCAAAGTTTTAGGAGGCAAGTTCTCCGTTCCTTTGAAGAGTTTAAAGGACAGGGATCCTGCCTCAAAGAGTTACCGGCCAATCAGAGGGCTGGCAGCTTAGCAATATCAGCAGCGCCACCAGGACCCAGGCCTATCCATTGCTGGAACTCTGGAACAGAGGTAGGTGAGGCTGGGTTGCCAGGGACTATCCGGAAGGCCTTGCCGAGGCGGGGAGTGAGGGCGTAGTCGTGCAGTCCAGGGGGAGGGGTGTCTTGGGGGGTAAAGTTGTTCCCAATGGGGATCCTCCATGGGCCACAAATTACCCATGAAGATGGGACCCCCCCCCCCGCACCGCCCCCCACCCCCCGGCCCGGCCAGACCGGTTTTACAAGGTGTCCTCCTTGCGGGGCGGAGGCCCCGCTGCTGCTGTTAATATCCTAGCGGCGGCGGAAAGAGGCCCTTAATTGGCCGTTAGTAGGTCACTTAATAGGCCCTCAATTGACCTCTGGGTGGGAAGGTCATCGCCAGCCTATCCCGCCCCCGGGAAAATCGCTGGGTGATGGGCCCTCAGCCCCGCCGCCCCGCCCGCCACCCATCTATCCATCGCAATACTCCATGCCAGTCAGCTTCAAACCCCACCTCAGGGGGCCTCACAAAATCCTGGCCACAGTCTTGCTCAAACGCAGAGAATAGAGAGGAGTAAGGTGTATCACCGATTATAAATATTTAATCTTTCCATGCATTTATTACTTTTCCCTACAGGAATTGTTCAATGTTTTGGAGGTGTGAAAAGCTATCTGTTGTTCTTGAGGAATTTCACATTTTAGTATCTGATGTAACTCAATGGAGCAGGTCATTTCCTCCTTTCACCACTACCATGCTCCCTCAAAAAACATCCCACCTCTTCTACATGCTTGTGATATCCTCTGTTCCCTACATCTAGGTCTATAACATCCCCAGCCCAACTATATAACCCTTTGTATGTTTTCACCCATTGTATGATTCCAATATATCCCTCTCCTTTTGTCTCTTTGAAATCTTCATGCCATCTATCTCCAACCTCTTCTGGCAGGTAAGCCTCAACCCTCCTTTCTACCCACTTTGTCTTGATGACTGATTTTTTTTTATCATGACATCATCCTGTTCCCTTTCAGGTTTTTTAAAAATGTTTTTGTCAGCCTTGAAGGGAATGGCATGATGATTAGACGCTCCTTGCATTCTCAGCATCATCGAAACTGTTCTATTTTCTTCATTGGGTTACAAATGCCAGGATAATCCCACCTGTCACTGTGAAAGGGCACGGTCAAAAAGAAATGACAGCACAAGTGGGCATTAGAGGAAAAGTAGGACGAACAATAGAGGTGGTAGAAGAACTCATCTTTCTTTCTGTGCCCAGGGCTTCTCCTAACGTTGTCCTCTGATTTCTGATTACATATTATTGCGATCAGGTGAGGAGGGGTAGAAAGGCTCTCCTCTTGTCCCAGTCCTTGTTTGACCACAACAGGATTTATTTCTTTTGAACAGTGGATATGCTTACCAATTCAGTGAGTGTTTAACCCTTTATGTGCTATGATCATAAAAGAACCAATCGGACAGGTTTTTTTGATTTCAAACAAGAAAGAGGTTAGTTTATTGTACTTAAAACCAAATTCCGATCTAAGTAAAATAATAAACTATGCTTCAACTTTCACAGACGCACACACATGAGAATCACACACACACAAGTAGGTTACAGAGTGAAGAAGAATAGATTGGTTGGATTAAAGTCCAGAACAAATAAAAGAATATACAGTGTGTGGAGTCTGGTTATTCCGTTGTCTTCCGGCTGAACTCACGTTGCTGAAGTTTCTGGCGGGTAGAGGTGGCCACCTGGTTCAAGGTTTTCTCGGAGACAGTGATGCAGATGGTTTTCTTCCCGGGGTCTCTGTCTGCAGCAATGAGAGGCTTGAATGTTTTTCAGCCAGCAGGCAGGGTTTGAAACTTACAGGCTTGCATGGAGAGGGAGAGACAGAGAGACAGACCCCTATTTGGGTCCTGCACTGGTCAAACTCGGGTGCTTGTCTGCTGTAGAAAGAGGAAACTGCAAGTTTTCACACAGATGGAGAGACTGTCACCTGATTGTCCAGTGTGTTCTGTCTTTTGCAATTTAATTAGATCATGTCTAAATTCCAATACCTCAGGGTCCCGTTGTTTCAACGTGTACCCTTTGAGGTTCGTCTCCACCAATGTTAATGTTCCAAGATGGCTTTGACTGTCTTGTTAATGGAGATAAGGCAGGTAGCTCACTCAAAATTCACAAGCTATTGTTCTGGTCGGAGATTAACCAGATATTCTTCTCCACCTCGATACGTTAGTATGTGAGGTATTTGGATGCAAATTGCAATGGCCATTTTAGCTGCTTTCTTTTTAAAGTTTAATTCAGGTTTCCAACTGATGGATTAAATAAATCATCATTCAGCAGAGCATGTGTTCATGACAATATGCTTAAAAAGATTCCAGTATTCCCAGTCTATTCATATTGCTGTTGGCTGTTAGTGCCTTCCAGATTTTTAAAAAAATTCATTCTCATGATGTAGGTATTGTTGGTATTTATTGTCCTTGCCATTGCTTGAGAAAGTGATGGTGAGACTTCTCAAATTGAATTCTTCATAATTGTTTTTGACACATCTGATTGGCTTGCTGGGCCACTTCAGAGGACAGTTCAGTGTCAATCATGTTGGAGTTACTTATCAGCCAGATTGTGTAAGGATATGTGGAAAGAGAAGCAGAGTTAACGTTTCGGGTCAGTGACCCTTCATGGAAGGATGGCAGGTTTCCTTCTGTAAATGTATATTTTCCCTTTGACATCTCCAAGCCTCCAAAGTCACATTCCTTTCTTAGTCATGTTTAATTATACTGTACCTGTAACCAACTCCCCCAGCACCAGCTCTCACTTCACCTAAACACTCAATCATAGAAATCATAGAAAGTTTAAGGCACAGAAAGAGGCCACTTGGCCCATTGTGTCTGTGCCGACCGAAAGGCGTTCCACCTATTCTAATCCCACCTTCAAGCATTTGGTCCGTAGCCCTGCAGATTACGGCACTTAAGGTGCATCTCCAGACTCCTTTTGAATGAGTTGAGGGTCGCTACCTCAACTACCCTTTCAGGCAGTGAGTTCCAGAATTCCACCACCCTCTGGGTGAAAAAATTTTTCCTCATCGCCCCTCTAATTTTTCTACCAATCACTTTAAATCTATACCCCATCATCACTGACCTCTCTGCTAAGGTGAATAGCCCCTTCACCTCCACTCTATCCAGGCCCTTCACAATGTTGTACTTCTCAATCAAATCTCGCCTCAGCCTTCTCTGTTCCAAGGAGAACCACCCCAGCCTATCCAATCTTTCCTCATAGCTGCATTTTTCCAGTCCTGGCAACGTCCTTGTAAATCTCCTTTGTACCCTCTCTAATGCAATTACATCCTTTCTGTAATGAGGTGACCAGAACTGCACACAGTACTCAAGTTGTGGCCTAACCAATGATTATACAGTTCCAGCATAACCTCCCTGCTTTTATATTCTATACCTCGGCTAATAAAGGAAAGGATTCCATCTGCCTTCTTAACCACCTTATCAACCTGTCCTGCTACCTTCTGGGATCTGCTAACATTCACTCCAAGGTCCCTCACCTCCTCTACACTTCTTAGTATTTTCCCATATATCGTGTATTCCTTTGCCTTGTTTGACCTCCCCAAATGCATCACCTCAGACTTCTACAGGTTGAATTCCATTTGCCACTTTTCTGCCCATCTGACCAGACCATCAATATCTTCCTGCAGCCTACAGCTATCCCCCTTGCTATCTACCACACGGCCAATCTTTGTGTCGTCTGCAAACGTCTTGATCATGCCCCCTATATTTGCATCCAAATCGTTAATATATACCACAAAAAGCAGGGGACCCAGTACTGAGCCCTGCAGAACACCACTGGAAACAGCACTCCAGTTGCTAAAACACCCGTCAACAATATCTGTTTGTTTCTTGCCACTGAGCCAATTTTGTATCCACCTTGCTGCATTTCCCTGGATCCCATGGGATTTTATTTTTTTAATCAGTCTGCCATCCAGGACCTTGTCAAAAACCTTGCTAAAATCCATGTAGACCACACCAACTGCAACTTGGTTTTGACTCAGTGGTTGGAATTTTCAGGGCCCTCTAGGGATGGGAATGGAGGTGGGGGGCCCATACAATAGCGATGGAAGACAGGGTGGGGGGGGGGGCGAGGGCAGTGCGGCCATTGCCTTCCCGTCGCCTTGCAATTTTGTTGGGGTGGGAAAGGCCGAGGATGGCCTTCCTGCCCAGAGGGCAATTGAGGCCCTTAAGTGGCCAATTAATGGGCACTTAAGGGCCTCTTCCTGCCGCCGGGAGAAAGCGGGGGTAGGGGGGGCCCTCCGCCACATGAGGAGATCGGCCAGTAAAACAAGGTGACTTCCCTGTAGGCTTGTGTGGGGGCTTCCTCCGTGGAAAATCTGTGACCCACAGTGGACTTCTGGGGCAAAGGCTGCCCCTTTGTGATCACCACCACCACCCCCACCCTCAATGCCTACCCACCACACTTACCTGGGATCCGGAGCTCCAGCGATAGCCTTTAAATAGAGCTGGGGGAGGAGGTGTCTCCAAGGAGCCAAGGCGAGTTTCCCCTTGCCGTTTAGGCCCACTTTGGGACCCCCACCGGCTCTATAAAATTCAGCCCACCGTGAGAAATGCCATAGGAGATTTACTTGTATGACATCAAAATTTACCCTTTCCACAAATCCAAATGTGGATCCTTTACTCTTTCTTCCCAGATTGCCGCAAAGTAGGTTTGGCCTATCTTCAGATCTTGTACACTTTTTTTTACTTCTCATTCACCAGATTGTTTGAATTGGGTGAAGGAACTCTGTCTTTAAAGTTCTTTTGATCATTTTCAGTTGAGAATACCCTCCAGGGATACTGTGACACTGGCTGCAACTGGTTTCATATTGTCACTGCTAATGGAGAGTTTGAGACTGACTGCAATCATCAATTCCTTGAGTGGTGTTTCATTATTGTTGATATTAAGCTTGATTGTTTTGCTTCCAATGAAAAGTTTGAGGAATTTCTATTTATTTTTAAGAAGAGCTCATAATTCATTTTGACCACTAAGAGTGAGGAAGAATCGCATTTGCTGTCTTAATTGTATTCCATATTTTATTTAGTACATTGCATCAGCAAGAACAAGAACTGGGGTCAAGACTTGATCCTGTGGAGACCTTAATATATTTTCTAAAATAGTTGCCACTTTAATTGTGCTACAATTAATATGACTAATGCATAGTTCAATAGAATGCACACAAGGTTAGCTGACTGCATAAGTATAGTAGCGAAGCATGTCAGTATGGTCTGAAGCTAACTATCGTTTAAAGATTACAATACATGTTAATATATTTTATAAGTTACTGATGAACAACCTTACCTTTCGTGAACCAGCGCTATTGTCACTTCACTTGGCAAGTTCATATTGTTTATTAATGCTATTCATATCCTTTTAATTATACTGAGGTGAAATGCATCTTAATCCCCTGGTACCATAAAAATGTGCTGAAAACCATTCTTCTGCAGTTTTGCATTTAACCTAAAAATGAGGACACTATTTTTTTTTTTAAATAAGGCAAAACAATGAAAAGAATTTTAAATGGCATTTATTTTGAAAGTCACAACATTTAAATGGTGAACTACATGTGCAGTACGTGACTTGTTTCAGTATCTTTTGATGGGGGCTGAGGTTGCTCAGTAAAGCCCAGAAAAGAGCTTTACTGAGATGAAAGTCAATAAAAAGTACTATGGTAATACGTGCCAAGGAAGATGCCCATGAAGTGTGCCCCGTAGGGTGCATTCCCTGAAGTGCAGTGCATTATAGATGGCACGCATATAATGATATGGCCTTTGCCCCCAACTCCACCTCTTCAAGAACATAATGGTATTCTTCTCCATGAATGTGGCCATTGGTACAAATTATGCACAATCAGTGCCCATCATTTTAGTGGTTGTTATGATTTAGCCATTTTCTGGCAATCAGTGATGGCACCATTTTTTCAAGGGTTAGGAAGACTGGATGGATTTGGTTTGGGGAAACCTCGGTTATCCACTGGAACACATGACCCTTTGCTACATCGACAGAGTAAACCTGAAGAAGGATTCAGTGAGGCTACTAGGATCTTGTTGGACCACGACCATCTGGATGTCAAAGCAAAGATTCCAATTCATTAAATGATTGGAGGAGCATTGCAGTACAGTTGAGCCAAGATATTCAGGATTACTATAGACTATTCAACCCAAACAACTTCAAGCTGCAAAGGAACATTAGGTGCAGGGGGAAGAAGAGAACCAGCTAGTCAATAATATAAGAGGACCCCAACCAGCAGTCAGACGAGAGGTCCATGGAACAAAACAATAAGTCAGCAATAATTTTAAGGTAGTCTTTTAATAAATGGCATGTTCAGGTGAGTACCTGTAATATCCATCAACTACAATGAAGCTTTAACAACCCCAAGTTTAGAACTGAACTGTTGCACAGAGCTCGACTGCAACAATTGAATTATTTTTGTAAGTTACGCACTATTTTCTGATTTTTCCATGCTTATTCTGGTTTCCTGTTGACACTTCAGCTGCATGCCAAACACACCCTTTCAAATACGGGTAGGCGTATTTGCATGCTGCAATAGCAAGCAGTATCACAGATCTGATTTCTTGTCATTGTTTTCTCAGGATGATGGACACAAGGACAACAGAACCGAACAGTTAACCAAAACAAACAAATGTTTAAAGGGACAAAGTAAGATCAGCAATGGTTGGAGGGAAGGATCTCCATCCCTGGATTTTGTATAATTAATGGAGGGGCTGCAAACTTTTTTTCTTCTTTGAGGCTGCTGTCCCTTGAAGCTTTTATCAGCATCTGACTCCTGCAGCGACAGCTATTTCGCCCACTCCCCAAGTAATGAGCTCCCAACTGCAGGTGGGAATACATTGGGAACCCACCAAAAAAATTAACATACCCCAGTAACCTCACCTAAGTCAGTAACAGGTCAGTTGAAGTATTGCCTTGTCACACTTCCACCGTGTAATATATTGTAGTGGTGACTTCACCTGTAAGAAATCATACCTTTAAGAGACCAGGCCACTGATGCAACCGATGATATCATGATGCATATCTAAGGAGGTGACACCATTTTGAGAGGCACATGGCTTGCAGAGAGTACACATACAGTAGCGAGGAAACGACTTGGACCTAAGATCATGGAATGCAGATAAGTGAGATAATAAATAATGTTTGTGTTGAATCTGAATATAAAGCCTGCTTTATCGGAGGGGGGATAAAAGACAAGAACAAAAGACAGTAAGGGGAATAAGAAAAGTGATAGGCAGAGAAATCAAAGGCCAGAATCAAACAGGGCCACAGTGAAAAATAGTGGGAAGGGGCCAAGTAATGTTAAAAATACAAGACGTAAGGCTTTGTGCTTTAATGCATGGAGCATTTGCAATAAAGTGGATGAATTAATCATGCAAATAGATGTAAATGGGTATGATATAGTCGGGATTACGTAGACATGGCTGCAAGGTGACCAGGGATGGGAAATGAACATCCAGGGGTATTCAGTTTTTAGGAAGGACAGACAAAAAGCAAAAGATGGTGGAGTTGCATTGCTGGTTAAAGAAGAAATTAACGCAATAGTGAGGAAAGATATTAGCTCTGATGATGTGGAATCTGTAGGGGTAGAGCTGAGAAACACTAAGGGGCAGAAAACGTTAGTGGGGGTTATATATAGACCCCAAACTGTAGTGGTGATGTTAGGAATGGCATTAAACAGGAAATTAGAGACGCATGCAATAAAGGAACATCTGTAATTATGGGTGACGTTAATCTGCATTTAGATTGGGCAAATCAAATTAGTCACAATACCATAGAGGAGGAATTCTTGGAGTGTATATGGGATGGTTTTCTGGACCAATACGTTGAGGAACCAAATAGAGAACAGGCCATCCTAGACTGGATATTGTGTAATGAGAGAGGAATAATTGACAATCCAGTTGTGCGAGACCCCTTGGGGATGAGCGACCATAATATGATAGAATTCTTCATAGTTGACATAGTTGATTCTGAGACGAGGGTCCTGAATCTTAGCAAAGGAAACTACAAAGGTATGAGGTGCGAGTTGGCTATGGTGGATTGGGAAACGTTACTTAAAGGGACGATGGTGGAAAGGCAATGGCAAACATTCAAAGAGCGCATGGATGAACTGCAACAATTGTTTATTCCTGTCTGGCGCAAATGTAAAACGGGAAACGTAGCCAAACCATGGCTTACAAGGGAAATTACAGATAGCATTAGATCCAAGGAAGAGGCATATAAATTCGCCAGGAAAAACAACAGACCTGAGGATTGGGAGCAGTTTAGAATTCAGCAAAGGAGGACCAAGGGATTGATTAAGAAGGGGAAAATAGAGTACAAGAGCAAGCTTGCGGGGAACATAAAAACTGACAGTAAAAGTTTCTATAGGTATGTGAAGAGAAAAAGATTAGTGAAGACAAATGTAGGTCCCTTCCAGTCAGAAACAGGGGAATTTATTATGGGGAACAAAGAAATGGCTGACGAACTAAATGCATACTTTGGTTCTGTCTTCACAAAGGAGGACACAAATATCATACCAGAAATGTTGGGGAACCCAGGGTTTAGTGAGAGAAAAGAACTGAAGGAAATCAGTATTAGTAGAGAAATGGTGTTGGGGAAATTGATGGGATTGAAGGTCGATAAATCCCCAGGGCCTGATGGTATGCATCCCAGAATACTTAAGGAAGTGGCCCTAGAAATAGTGGATGCATTGGTGGTCATCTTCCAAGATTCTATAGACTCTGGAACAGTTCCTACAGATTGGAGGGTAGCTAATGTAACCCCACTATTTAAAAAGTGAGGTGAAGAGAAAGCAGGGAATTATAGACCAGTCAGCCTGACGTTGGTAGGGGGGAAAATTCTACAGTCCATTATCAAATATTTTTAAATTTAGAGATACAGCACTGAAACAGGCCCTTCGGCCCACCGAGTCTTTGCTGACCAACAACCACCCATTTATGCTAACCCGACAGTAATCCCATATTCCCTACCACCTACCTACACGAGGGGCAATTTATAATGGCCAATTTACCTATCAACCTGCAAGTCTTTGGCTGTGGGAGGAAACTGGATCACCCAACGAAAACCCACGTGGTCACAGGGAGAACTTGCAAACTCAGCACAGGCAGTACCCAGAATTGAACGCGGGTCCCTGGAGCTGTGAGGCTGTGGTGCTAACCACTGCGCCACTGTGCCGCCGCAGAGTACTTGGAGAACAGTGGTAGAATCGAACAGAGCATGGATTTACGGAAGGGAAGTCAGGCTTGACAAATTAACTAGAATTCTTGGAGGATGTAACTAGTAGAGTTGATGAGGGGGAACCAGTGGATGTGGTTTATTTGGACTTTCAGAAGGCTTTCGACAAAGTCCCACATAAGAGATTAGCGTGTAAAATTAAAGCAGATGGGATTGGGGGTAGTGTATTGCGATAGATAGAAAATTGGTTGGCAGACAGGAAACAAAGAGTCTGGATAAATGGATCTTTTTCCAACTGGCAGGCAGTGACTAGTGGGGTACCGCAGGCATCGGTGCAAGGACCCCAACTATTCACAATATATATTAATGATTTAGATGAGGGAACTAAATGTAATATCTCCAAATTTGCAGATGACATAAACCTGGGTGAAAGGGTGAGTTGTGAGGAGGATGCAGAGAGGCTTCAGGGTGATTTGGACAAGTCGAGTGAGTGGGCAAATGCATGGCAGATGCAGTATAATGCGGATAAATGTGAGGTTATCCACTTTGGTAGCAAAAACAGGAAGGCAGATTATTATCTGAACAGCTATAAACTGAGAGAGGTAAATATGCAACGAGACCTGAGTGTTCTCGTACACAATTCGCCAAAGGTAAGCATGCAGGTCCAACCGGTGGTAAAAAAGGCAAATGGTTTGTTGGCCTTCATAGAAAGAGGATTCGAGTACAGAAGCAGGGATGTCTTGCTGCAATTATACAGGGCCTTGGTGAGGCCACACCTGGAATATTGTGTGCAGTTTCGGTCTCCTTATCTGAGGAAGGATGTTCTTGCTATAGAGAGAATGCAGCGAAGGCTTACCAGACTGATTCCTGGGATGGCGGGACTGACGTATGAGGAGAGATTGAGTCGGTTAGGATTATATTCGCTGGAGTTCAGAAGAGTGAGGGAGGATCTCATAGAAACCTATAAAATTCTAACAGGACTTGACTGGGTAGATGCAGGAAGGATGTTCCCAATGGTGGGGGAGTCCAGAACCAGGGGTCATAGTCTAAGGATATGGGGTAAACCTTTCAGGATTGCGATGAGGAGAAATTTCTTCACCCATGGAGGGGTGAACCTGTGGAATTTACTACCACAAAAATCAGTTGAGGCCAAAACATTGTATGTTTTCAAGAAGGAGTTAGACAAAGCTCTTGGGTTTAAAAGGATCGAAGAATATGGGGTGAAAGCAGGAACAGGTTACTGAGTTGGATGATCAGCCATGATCATAATGAATGTTGGAGCAGCCTCAAAGAGCCGAATGGCCTATTCCTGCTCCTGTTTTCTATGTTTTCTATGTTATCATTTAATGAAGACTAAAGAACACAACACAACACTACATATTCTGACAATGAGGCTTAAATAAAAACACATAGTCAACCCAGGAACATACAAAAGAATGTATTGAGGGTTCTAGATTTTTAAAAAATCATGTATGCACAACAATTGCCAGTCTTGCCAGCCTTTACAGAGACAGACAGCAACCAGGGTCACACTGGAGCAAATGACGAGCAAGATTCGAATGCCTAATGTTGGCACTTGATATCAGTACACCCCGAAGAAAGAGAGCATTGCTCCTACACTATGCTGGACCAAAAGTTGACGATAACTTCGATACACTCAGACACCAGAACCGAAAATGATTATGAAGCAGCAAAGAATGCTGTGACAAGATATTTTCAACTAAGGGCAAATCTTCACTACAAATTTTATGTCGTCAGGCAAGCAAAACAAGATATGTGCTAACCACTACCCTTGACCACTACGTGATGAGACTCAGAAGTCTGAGCCAGAATTGCAACTTCATAGACGTCGACAAAGAAATCATCTCCCAGATCATTATGACCTGCCAATCACCAAGACTAAGAAGGCAAACTCTGAGAGAGGGCGAATTATTAAACTTGCAAAGGTTACTCGATATTGGCAAAACGCTGGAAGCCAATGAAAAACAAGCCGGAGTCTCAGAAGGGAAAGGGGCAGATAACATAAGACGAGAAAACCCTGAGGCCAGGTCAGGATCATTGACAGAATCCGTGAATGCCACAACAGGAAGGTTTCAGCAGAGAAACACACCAAACACAAGGGCACAGAGGAAACCGAGAAAAAGGTCCAAGGCACGTCAAGGAAAAGCATGACAGAGATTACAATCACCTCATGTTCGAACGTGCAGTCATTGCAGTGGTGCATATCCTCTATAAAATTTGTCTTTTGAGAGTAAAGAAGTGGAAAAAATGGAACATTTCACTGATCGAAGCCTGCAGAAGTCATTAATACAGTTGAATGCCAGAAGGAAGATTACATATTCACTGCACGAGAGAAGATTTTTGTTGTTCACAACCACAACTTGATCGAATTTTTTGAGGAGGTGACTAGATGTGTAGATGAGAGTAAAACAGTTGATGTAGTCTACATGGATCTCAGTAAGGCTTTGATAAGGTCCCACATGGGAGATTGGTTAAGAAGGTAAGAGCCCATGGGATCCAGGGCAATTTGGAAAATTGGATCCAAAATTGACTTGGTGGCAGGAAACAGAGTGTAATGGTCGAGGGTTGTTTTTGCGAGTGGAGGCCTGTGACCAGTGGTGTACACAGGGATCGGTGCTGGGACCCTTGCTGTTTGTAATGTACATTAATGATTTAGACGTGAATATAGGAGGTATGATAAGTAAGTTCGCAGATGACACGAAAATTGGTGGTGTCCTAAATAGTGTGGAGGAAAGCCTTAGATTACAGGACGATATAGATGGGCTGGGCTGTGGCAAATGGAATTTAATCCTGAGAAGTGTGAGGTGATGCATTTTATTTATTTAGAGATACAGCACTGAAACAGGCCCTTTGAGTCTGTGCTGACCAACAAAAACCCATTTATACTAATCCTACATTAATCCCATATTCCCTACTACATCCTCACCATTCTCCTACCACCTACCGACACTCGGGGAAATTTACAATGGCCAATTTATCTATCAACCTGCAAGTCTTTGGCTGTGGGAGGAAACCGGAGCACCCGGCAGAAACCCACGCGGTCACAGTGAGAGCTTGCAAACTCCGCACAGGCAGCACACAGAACTGAACCTGGGTCGCTGGAACTGTGAGGCTGCGGTGCTAACCACTGCGCCGCCCCAATCACTTCTGCACTGTGCCGCCCCAACCACTGCGCCACTGTGCTGCCCCTTGGAGATTTCTTGTATGTTCCTCAGTGAAGACAACTGCTTTACTCTCGTTCCTCAGTGAAGACAAAGTAATCATTTAGCTTCTCTGCCATTTCTCTATTTCCTAAAATAGATTCTCCCGACTCTGCCTGTAAAGCACCCACATTTGTCTTAGCCAAAGTTTCCTTTTTGCGTACCTATAGAAGCTTTAACAGTCCAATTTTATGTTTTTTACCAGTTTACATTCATATTCTGTTCTCCCTTTCTTTAGCAGTTTCTTGGTCCTCCTTTGCTGTTTTCTAAAATCCTCCCAATCCTCAGGTTTACTACTATTTCTGGCAACTTTATAGGCCTTTTCTTTTAATCTTATACAATCCTTAACTTCCTTTGTTAGCCACAGGTGGCTGCCTTTTCTTTTGGGGTTTTTGTGTCTTGAAGGAATGTATAGTTGCTGTAAACTATGTAATAATTCTTTAAAGACTATCCATTGCCCATGTACTGTCATACCCTTTAATGTATTTTCCCAATCCACTTCAGCCAATTTGCCCCTCATACCTTCATAATTTCCTTTGTTCAAATTTAACATCCTGGCTTCAGATTGAATTACCTCACTTTCAAACATAATGTAAAATTCTATCATATTATTGTCACTCGTCCCTAAAGGTTCTTTTACAACAAGATTATTAATTAGCCTTTTCTGATTGTATAATACTAGATCTAAAATAGCCTGTTCTCTAGTCAGTTGCTCAACATAGTACTCGAGAAAACCATCCCTGACACGCTCCAAAAAGTCATCCTCCACAATATTAGTGCTCATTAGGTTTGCCCAGTCTATATGCAGATTGAACTCACCCATCATTACTGTATTAACCATGCCATATGCTTCTCTAATCTCCTGATTAATGTCATGCCCCACACTACCACTACTGTTTGTTGGCCTATAAACAACTCCTCCTAATGTTTGCTGCCCCTTGCTGTTTCTTAACTCCACCCAAACAGATTCCATATTTTGTACTTCTGATCTGAGATCCTCCCTTACTAATGTACAGATCCCATCCCTTATTATCAGCGCAACACCACCTCCTTTTCCTTTTTGCCTATCCTTCCTAAATGTCGAATATCCTTGAATATTCAGTTCCCAGGCTTGGTCATCCTGTAGCCATGTTTCTGAAATGGCAATTAGATCATATCCATTTATCTCTCTTTGTGCCTTTAAATCATTTTGGGAGGACGAACAAGGCAAGGGAATATACAATGGATGGTAGAACCCTAGGAAGTACAGAAGGTCAGAGGGACCTTGGTGTACTTGTCCATAGATCACTGAAGGCAGCAGCACAGGTAGATAGGTGGTTAGGAAGGCAAATGGGATTCTTGTCTTTATTAGCTGAGCTATAGAATATAAGAGCAGGGAGGTTGTGATGGAGCTGTATAAAACGCTAGTTAGGCCACAGCTGGAGTACTGTGTACAGTTCTGGGCCCACACTATAGGAAGGATGTGATTGCACGGAAGAGGTGCAGAGAAGATTCACCAGGATGTTGCCTGGGTTGGAGCATTTCAGCTATGAAGAGGGACTGAAAAGGCTAGGGATATTTTCCTTGGAGCAGAGAAGGATGAGGGGGGACATGATTGAGGTATACAAAATTATGAGGGGCATTTAGAAGTTAGATAGGAAGAGACATTTTCCCTTAGTGGAGGGGTCAATAACCGAAGGGCATAGATTTAAGGTAAGGAGCAGGAGGTTTAGAGGGGATTTGAGGAAAAAAAATTTCACCCAGAGGGTGGTTGGAATCTGGAATACACTACCTGAAGTGGTGGTAGAGACAGGAACCCTCACAACATTTAAGAAGTATTTAGATGAGCACTTGAAACACCATAAGATACAAGGCTACGGGCCAAGTGCTGGAAAATGGGACTAGAATAGTTAGGTGCTTGATGGCCGGCACAGACACGATGGGCTGAAGGGCCTGTTTCTGTGCTGTATAACTCTATGACTCATGACAAGTACTGATGCCTGTCCATGTGCGCTGTGTTCATAGGCAATTCGTCAATCTCTGCAGTAATTGACTCAGGAGCAACGGTCAGCATAATGGATTCCCTGACATGACACGAGTTACAGAAAAAACAGAAGTTGAACAAGCCGATATCTAAAGTCTTCTCCTATGGATCAGATCCCCCTCTACTGGTCCTAGGGATGATCCAAGTTACTCTCAACTCCTCCCATGGATCGACATATCAGACTGAGTTCCAGGTTGTAGACTCAAGCAAAGGAAATCTGCCAAGTTTCGAAATAAAAACAAGAAATGCTGGAAATACTCAGCCAGTCTGGCAGCATCTGTGGAGAGAGAAGCAGAGTTAACGTTTCAGGTCAGTGACCCTTCTTCAGAACTGCTAAGCTTAGAAACTGCCAGAGAATTGAAGACGATTACGATCAGCACCGTCAGATGAGAGAACTACCCGATGAAAGAAGACATCCTGAAGAAGTATTCACAATTATTCAAAGGTATCAGCAAAATGAAAACTAGAAAATCAAGCTCCACATAGATGAATCAGTCCAGCCCAAACAACAGAAGGACAGGAGGATTCCATTCTATACCAGAAAAGAGATACAGAAAGAATTGGACAGACTGGAAAAGTTGGACATCACTGAAAAGAAAGACAGGCCAATGCCATGGATCAGCCCAGTAGTTGTACTGCGGATGCTGGAAATCTGAAATAAAAGCAAGAAATGCTGGAACCACTCAGCAGGTCTGGCAGCACTCAGCAGGTCTGGCAGCATCTGTGGAAAGAGAAGCAGAGTTAACGTTTCGGGTCAGCGACCCTTCATTGGAACTGACAAATATTAGAAAAGTCACAGGTTATAAGCAAGTGAGGTGGGGGTGGGGCAAGAGATAACAAAGGAGGTCTAGATTGGACCAGGCCACATAGCTGACCAAAAGGTCACGGAGCAAAGGCAAACAATATGTTAATGGTGTGTTGGAAGACAAAGCATTAGTACAGATTAGGTGTAAATACACTGAATATTGAACAGCAGCAAGTGCAAACCTGAAAAAAACATTGGGTAAGCAAACTGAACAAACTAAGATGAAATACAATAAATGCAAAAAAAAATTGTAAAAAAGAATGTAAAAAAAAAAGAAAAAATAACTAAAAATGAAAGTAAAATGGGGAGCTGTCGTGCTCTGAAATTATTGAACTCAATGGTCAGTCCGGCAAGCTGTAGTGTGCCTAATCGGTAAATGAAGGTCTGTCTCCAGATTCTAAGAAGGTGAAGGCAATCTTAAGCACAGGTCCTCAGTGAATGCAAAACAAGTCAAATCTCCCCTAGGATTAGTATTGTACATTGTGACATTTATCCAAGAATATTCCTCCATCACAGTCCCACTTTGACAACTCACTCTACAAGATGTCAATTGGAAATGGGACAAGGCAGAAGCGCAGGCATTTCATAACTTAAAGGAAGCTCTGAGAAACACACAAACAATGTCTTATTTTGATCCCAGAAGACACAATGTGTTGATAATAGATGCCAGTCCAGTTTTTTCTTGGAGTCATGCTCTGCCGACACAACAAACCAACTTCGTACACAAGTGGATCATTGACTAACACAGAAAGAAGATATTCGCAGACAGCAAAAGAAATGCTCGCAATTGTGTGGGGAGTAGAACATTTCTACCTATATCTATACAGAGGAGCAAAGTTTAATGTCATGACAGATCACAAACCATGGCTGGGCATTTTTACAAAACAGAAACCAATGTCCACAAGAATTGAGAAATGGAGATTGCCATACAACTGTCAACTAATATACAAACCAGTGAAAGGCGAAGAGAACCCAGCCAACTTTTTAAGTTGAAATCCTATCAAAGACATCCTATTGAGCTTGAATTAGATATTGACTACCTAAATTACATATGCCATCATACCATGCCTAAGGCCATGATGATAGACGAAGTAAGAGAAGAAACAGGGAAAGATGAATCACTACAACTTCTCATGAAAGCCTTACAAACACAGAAACATGATGATTGGAAACACCCTGATGTTTTAAATTTTACCAGTCATGCAAGGATGAGTTCACAGCACATAACAGACTCATACTCATAGGCAACAGACTTGTCCTTCCTACATCTTTAAGGAGAAAAGCAATTGAGGTTGCGCATGCAACACATCAAGGAATTGTAAAGCCTTCTACAAGGGAAGATATGGTTCCCTGGAATTGACAAAATGGTAGAAGAAGCAGTAAGAGAATGCATACCATGCCAAGCAGCCACGAATAAAGGTACAGAGAAGCCCAAACCACCTAGAATAACAGCCTTGCCCATGAGGCCCTGGAAGGAAGTGGCAGCTGATTTTTCAGGACCTTTTCCCTCTGGTGAATACATTTTCATCATAATAGATGATTACAGCAGATATCCAGAGGTAGAAATAGTGACCTTGACATCTGCAAGAGCAACTCTGCTGAAATTTCTTGCCATCTTTGCAACACAAGGGATACCTGATACAGTAAGAACAGACAATGGCCCACCATTTAACAGTCATGAATTCACTGAATTTGCTACACATTTAGGGTTCAACCATCGAAGAATGGGTGAATCCTTATGGCTGAGAGTGAATGAAGGGTAGAACGTTTTAAAAGCACCCTAATGAAAAGCATACAAACAGCTTCTCTGAAGGAAAGAACTGGAAATAATAATTCTTTAGGTTTCTAAAAGCCTACAAGGCAACCCTTCAACCACAAATGAAACACCAAGCTTCGCTCTGAACAGAAAACAGATTAAGTGCGAACTGCCACAAGTCACGTCTACACAACCCTACATGCAGTCAACGGAAAGCTTGAGGGATAGAGACAAGAGTCAAAAACAGAGGATAAAGACACATGCAGACCAATGGATGCATGCAAAAAATAGTGAGATAAAAAAAGGAGACACAGTCCTGATTTGGCAAGAGAAAACATCAAAAGTTAGCTCACCATTTGACCCAACAGTGCTTACGATAGTTCAGAGAAAAGGAAGCTTGATCATAGCGAACAGAGGAAATTACATTCTGAAGAAAAATGTAACCTTCTTCAAAAGAGTCAATGCTCAAACAATTCCAGAAAAAAGTGGCAAAGTTGACTTTGATGACTTCACGCCTGCGACAACTCAAAAAGCAGCTCAGCCAAATCAAACATAACCGAGATTGATACTGCAAGATCCACAGGGAAGATCATCGAGACCTCATCAATTGCCTGTCTGATTTAATGACTATGTCATGCATCGATGATGAAGGGAGCCAGGCCAAAAAAAGTCTGGTATTGCGAGTGATGTGCCTAAAACCTCTCCCTTCCCCCTCCAAGTTTTTCAAATTTCAGTCCAACTGAGTTTTGTTCAATATAATTTTGTATGATTAAGTAGCTGGAGAGTAAATGTTAATCTTTAAAGAAAAGGAGAAACATTAAATTTAAAAGAAAGGGGTAATGTAATGTAGTGTAGTGGTGACATCACCTTTAAGAAATCGTACCTTTTAAGAGACCAAGCCACTGATGCAACTGATGACATCATCATTCATATTTAAGGAAGAGATACCATTTTGATAGGCACACTCAGCACATGGCTTGCAGAGTGCACATACACACAGCAACGAGGAAAATACCTGGACCTGAGATCATGTAGGTCAGTAAGACAATAAATAGTGTTTGTGTTGAATCCAAATATAAAACCTCAGTTAGCATTTAATGAAGACTTAAGACACAGCACAACACCACACACCAGACAGGTAAATCTCAAACAAATTAAGTATTCTGCTTCTAGGAATAGTTGGCAGTGCTGGTGAACACTAAGGTCAATTTCAACTGGAATGAATTGTGAATACTTTACTATAGTGAGATATTTCTACTGGAGACCAAATATTGGATCCAAGCACCACAATCACAAGGATTCAATATTGATAAGCAACCATGATGGAGTGTTTTTGTCAGCCCATCCCACATTTTCTAATGTCTTATATTCAGATGGTCACCATCATTTTCTTTTGCCAATAATGAGTTCATAACCTTGGTCAGATTGTTGGGTTCAATAAGGAGCAGATACAAGATGCCCAGCTCATGAGACAAAGGAGTTCAGTAAAACTGCTGCCCTGGATAGCAATTCACTCATTTTACAATCTGGGCAACAGCCTCATTTACAGAGCCTCTGAAGACAGTTTTGGTTGTTCACCTGCCAATCCAGGGTATATAATTTGGAAAATTACAAAAGGGAGAAAATTGGGACAGACAGGAAAAGAAACAATATTTTAAAAATCTGATATTATTATTCATACACATTTTGCAATGCAGTGATTGATTTCCATTCAACCTTAGAACATAAGGTTAAGAACAGTGTTTTAACTTTGTATACACTGAGGCTTTAGAATTCTATCTCTGACAATTCAGCACAGAACCATTTTATGTGCAACATGTATTATCATTTATAAATAACTTTGCATTTTGCATCACTCGACCTTATTTTCAGGGAATTTTTGTTGATTTATTGGAAATGTCTCACTAACCTTGTATGCTAACTTTGCATTCATAATCATAAACAACAGTGATAGCAGTGCAAAGGTGACAAATATCATGCCATGGACCGATTCAATCTCAGATTTTATCAGTTAACGTTGCACACATAAAAGTCTTACAATTATTGTGGACAACCATAGCCTGTGTTTAACTTCTGATTGCCAGAATACATACAGTCCAGATGTTGCATGTTAAGCTGCTGAACATGTTCATCAATCATTTTGTGCAGCACAGCTGGTGTTCCTGCCCTCCTCCCCAAGCTCACAGGGAGTGTGCCTCATTTTACAAGGCACCCTCCCTGCGTGGCGGTGACACCCCCTGCTAGTTAGATCCCTAGCGGCAGCGGGAAGAGGCCCTTAAGTGACTGTTAATAGGCCACTTAAGGGCTTCAATTGGCCTTTGGGCGGGAAAGCCGTCGTCAGCCTGTTCCGCCCCGGCAAAATCGCTTGGCAACAGGGCAGCAATGGCGTGGCGATGGGCCCTCCGCCTCTGCCACCTGTTGTGATTCTATGGACTCCTCCGCCTTGACCCCACCTCAGGGGAGCCCATAAAATCCAGCCCGTAATTTTCTTCACAGTGCTTTGGTCATTGAACAAATGTCCTAATTCTGACAGGCAGTCCCATTCCACTTGATAAACAAAGCTGTCTTTCTTTATTTTCTTCCATTGGGGGGAAATCCAGAATAACTGACTTGTTTGTGCAGTGCTGAACTAATGTAATTGAAATTTCCAAGTCTGCTGTGTGTCAGCTATGGCATGGTGTGTAGCACCCTCATCTATAAGTCAGAAATTTGTGGGTTCAAGTTTCACTCCAGAGATTTGAACACAAAAAAGTAGGCTGATGCTCCAGTGCAGTACTAAAGGAGAGCTGCACTGCTGGAAGTACTTTCTTTCAGATGCGACATTAAGCTGAAGCCCTATCTGCCCTCTCAAGTGGATGTAAAAGATCCCATGGTACTATTTTGAAGAAGAGCAGGGGAGTTATCCCTGTTGTTATGACCAGGTGCGAAAGGTGTCCAGGGGTCTGTTACTATCTTCACCTGGTCTTATTGTAACATAGTTTAATTTTAAACACACTGTGTTTTGAGTTCCCCCTTTGTGAATCCTTGTTCACAACTTTCCACTTATAAGGCAAAGAAATGAGCACAAACAGGCTTTCTTTGGTTTAAAGAAAAAAGATGAAATTTATTAAACCTTAAACTTAAACTCTAATATGGTTCACGCCTATGGATATACGACACACCCACACTAGCATGTACATGCAATATAAACATGCAGATAGGGACAGAAAAGGACAGAAGAAAAGATAAATAGAACATTTTGAGGCAATATCTTGTTACTGTTTCTCAAGCTTGCTGTAGTCCTTGATTGAAGATATGGTCTTGCGTTTCGTATTCTTCGTAAACCTTGTTCACATAGGAGATTTTTCTCTCTCTGAGTTTATGTGTCTTCAATGGTTTCAGTGACCTGAAGGATGAACAGGCAGGAGAGGAGAGGTCATCTCAAGCCAGGAACCAGGAACTTTCTGATTTTGAATCCTTTGTTGGAAGTTCAAGTCTCAACAGCCAGTTAGTCATGTGACTAAAACTGGTTTGACCACTTCTGTGTATTGGGGAAGCAACTGCTTGGTCCCCATTATTTCAACATTGTCTGGTACTATGCAATGTCCTTTCTGTCAGGGCTTGCAATTTTAAGTTTTAATGTTCATGTACTGAAATAATGTGTGCCTCAGTCTTGGCAGGTGGGGGGGTTTGCCTGACACTGGTGTCCTATTCAATATTTATCCCTCAATCAACATCATTAAAACAGATATTTGAATGTTTTCAAGGTGAGAGCAGTAACGTTGTACGGTGTAAAAACCATAAAATCGCCTTACTCACTTTCACTAAAGCAGATTATCTGGTCATTATCGCATTGCTGTTTGTGGGAGCTTGCTGTGTGCAAATTCGCTGCCATGTTTCCTCATTAGAACAATGACTATGCTTCAAAGAGATTTCCATCTGTCTGAGTTGATGGGTTTTGTTTTTGTTTTCAGTATGTGCACTGTGATGCCAAAAATAAAACTAGTATTACAGTACTAAAGCTACTCAGTCATCAGCAAAACCTTTATTACTGTAATATTAACTGCATACAACTAAATGTACACTTCAAATACAAGTTTAACTGAAAATACATTTCTTAATTCTGCTTGCTCTGTTATCCAAAACTGATCAGCAATATTGCTACTTAGTCCCAGTGTCAAATATAAGAAAAGCCAACCCCAATATATCGCAAATATAGATTGTTTCCCTTAACTATGTACAAGTTTAGGGACTTAGAGGAGATTGCGTATTCATAAGCCATTCTTTTGCATCTAATACATGAGCTGTACTATTCTAAAGGGTTTCCAAAGTAACTCTGGCAGGAGATCAGAGAAACCCCCAATCGGCTACTCCGGGGAGTTTCCTTAATCCCTTGTAAAGGGCAGAACTTTCCATCCACCCTCTAAAAGGCAGATGATGGCTATTGTGAATTTAGAACATTCAAAGCACTTTACAGACATTGAAGTATTCACGAATGTAACATAGGGAAACACAGCACCCAATTTGTGGACAGCAAGGTCCCACAAAAGCAATGAGAAAAGTGATTAGATTATGTGTTTTTGGTTGTGTGTGTTGAGGGATTTTTCTTCAAAAAATGCCCTGGGATCTTTTACAGTCATGGGTCCCTGGTTTAACCTTTCATTGGAAAGATAGCACTTCAGACAGTACACACCAGAACTGCACTGAAGTGTTGGCCTAGATTATGTGCTCAAGTTTGCAGCATGAGGCTTGAAGCAACTTCCTTCCAACTCAGAGGCAAGAATGCTACCACATATCCTAGTCTGACAACTAAGAAAAATGAGTCTGAGCCATCAAAACTGAATTGATTGTGGTGCAGGCTTGTAACGCCAAACTGCCTAAAATTTAGCACAAATTGACCCTGAATTAGCAATCTCACTCAGGCAGGCTATATGACTCAGTAATGTAGAAAGTGAAAAATTACACAGTTGTTCAGCAGGTAGTGCTGCATTGAGATTGGGAGAGAAAAGGAGGTCGAGTGGTTTCTGGTTGTGTTATCGTTGAAGTGAGTAATATTTAATAGTGACACTGAGTGGAAGTGGGGGGGAATGAAATTCCGCAGAGGTTCTCCTGCTTGTTTGGTCATTGATACTATTTTTTCAGGATGTCCGTAGTTCTTCCTCAAAAGTTGGAAGAAAACAAGTGCCTGGACTAATGATCCCCCACAGTTCAGAATGGAAACATTATACTCTCTGGCACTAACATCCTCACCTTGATGGGCAAAACAGAGGACCGATTTTGGCCCAGAATTTCCTTGTGGGTTTCTCCTGCTCCGCCGCTCTAACTTTGGTGAGTGCACGCAAACACCACCGAACCTCTGCCAAAGTTACAGTGGCAGAGAGGAAGAAACCCCAAGGACATTCCTGCTGTTTGTCTTTAGTATTCCTTGCACATAGCTTTGTGTGCCAAGAAAGCATGTTGGGAATTCAGACACATGTCCCTATGGTGTATGAAACACTGATTCCCTGACTTGCGATCCCATCACATGCAGGAGCATTGAATTTATGTGTTCCTGGTGACCAAACCTTTGTGCTGTAAGTCCTAAAGGTAAAAATATACTCTAGGAGTTGGAAAGTTCACAGATCTACCCATGAATCTTGCTGTGTTTTAAAAAATCATTTCCTCTTAAATGCAGGAATTTTATGAATTTTTTTATAACAGAAGATTTTTAAAAAGAATAATTAGCAAGCTGACAAAAACAGCCTGTGGAGTGTACACAACTGTTTCAGTTTCTTGAAACCCAGGGTTTCCTGCTGATTTCTGGAAAATGGCCTCTGAAAAATCACTGATATGAAAGTAGTGGGGGGGTGAGGGGGGGAATTCTCTAATTGTCCACACCGTGAAACTTCCAAATTAAGTGTTTAATTTCATCCTCCCCCAATCCCTTTCTTGACTGGCATTACATGTGCTAACATAGTACCTATAAGGATAATGGCTCAGGTTTACTTCAGCTTCAGATTGACTCTGGCAGGGCCATAATTTCTATCTTTGAGACTTTCATAGCTGAAGCTGCGATTAAGTTTCCAGCCCACAAATAATGATACATTCATCACAAGAAAGTGAGCGATCAAATATCCTTATTAGATTAACATGGAATATAAGGGCTAATTCAGTGATGATATGCTTACAGAGCTAGCATTTGCATTCCTGCAATGTGTCCTGGCTCACGAGAGACTGAATTGACCAGATACAGTGTCATAGTCATAGAGTCATAGAGTTATACAGCACAGAAACAGGTCCTTTGGCCCACCGTGTCTGTGCCGGCCATCAAGCACCGAACTATTCTAATCCCATTTTCCAGCACTTGGCCCTCAGCCTTGTATTCCAAGGCATTTCAAGTGCTCATCTAAATACTTCTTAAATGTTCTGAGAGTTCCTGCCTCTACCACCCCCTCAGGCAGTGTGTTCCAGATTCCAACCACCCTCTGGGTGAAAAAGTTTTTTCTCACCTCCTCTCTAAACCTCCTGCTCCTTACCATAAATTTATGCCCCCTGGTTATTGACCCCTCTACTAAGGGAAAAAGTTTCTTCCTATCTATCCTATCAATGACCCTCATAATTTTGTATACCTCATTCATGTACCCCCTCAGCCTTTTCTGCTCTAAGGAAAGCAACCCTAGCCTTTTCAGTCCCTCTTCATAGCTGAAATGCTCCAGCCCAGGCAACATCCTGGTGAATCTCCTCTGCATCCTCTCCAGTGCAATCACATCCTTCCTATAGTGTGGTCCCCAGAACTGTACTTAGTACTCCAGCTGTGGCCTAACTATCGTTTTATACAGCTCCATCATATCCTCCCTGCTCTTATATTCTATGCCTTGGCTAATAAAGGCAAGTATCCCATATGCCTTCCTAACCACCTTATCTACCTGTGGTGCTGCCTTCAGTGATCTATGGACAAGTACACCAAGGTCCCTCTGACCCTCTGTACTTCCTAGGGTCCTATAATCCATTGTATATTCCCTTGCCTTGTTAGTCCTCCCAAAATGCATCACCTCACACTTCTCAGGATTAAATTCCATTTGTCACTACTCCGCCCATCTTACCAGCCCATCTATATCGTCCTGTAATCCACGGCTTTCCTCCTCATTATTTACGACACCACCAATTTTCATGTCATCTGTGATCCCACTGATCATACCTCCTATATTCACATCTAAATCATTAATGTACACTAAAAACAGAAAGGATCCCAGCACCGATCCCTGTGGTACACCACTGGTTGCAGGCTTCCACTCGCAAAAACAACCTTCGACCATCACACTCTGTCTCCAGCCACTAAGCCAATTTTGGATCCATTTTGCCAAATTGCCCTGGATCCCATGGGCTCTTACCTTCTTAACCAATCTCTCATGCGGGACCATATCAAAAGCCTTACTGAAGTCCATGTAGACCACATCAACTGCTTTACCCTGATTTACACATCTAGTCACCGCCTCGAAAAATTCAATCATGTTAGTTAGACACGATCTCTGCCTGACAAAGTCATGCTGACTATCCCTGATTAATTCCGGCCTCTCCGAGTGGAGATTAATCCTGTCCCTCAGACTTTTTTCCAATAGTTTCCCAACCACTGATGTTAGACTCACCGGCCTATAATTACCTAGTTTTTCCCTGCTACCCTTCTTGAATAATGGTACCATACTCGCTGTCCTCCAATCCTCTTTTACCTCCCCTGTGGCCAGAGAGGAATTGAAAATTTGTGTCAGAACCCCTGCTATCTCCTCCCTTGCCTCACATAACAGCCTGGGATACATCTCATCTGGGCCTGGGGATTTATCCACTTTTAAGTCCACTAGAATCGCTAATACTTCCTCCCTTTCAATGCTAATATGTTCAAGTATATCACAATCCCCCTCCCTGATCACTACACCTACATCGTCTTTCTCCATAGTGAACACAGATGAAAAGTAATCATTTAAAGCCTCACTTATGTCCTCCAGCTCCACACACAGATTGCCACTTTGGTCCCTAATGGGCCCTACTCTTTCCCTAGTTATCTTCTTGCCCTTAATATACTTATAAAATGCCTTAGGATTTTCCTTTAAATTGCCCACCAGTGTTTTTTCATGTCCCCTCTTCACTCTCCTAATTATTTTTTTAAGTATCCCCCTACACTTTCTATACTCCTGTAGTGCCTCCAATGTTTTCAGTGCTCTGAATCTGCCATAAGCCTCCTTTTTTTTCCTTATCCAATCCTCTATATCCCTTGACATCCAGGGTTCCCTGGACTTGTTGGTCCTACCCTTCACCTTAACGGTTTGCTTGCAAACTTTTTGGAGGCTTTGCAAAAAGTGTGCATGATCCTCATTTTAGACAATCATATACAAATTGGTCCCATATTGAAATCAGCTAGCTTAGTCACTGATGCACCCTTTCAGCACCTTTCAGCATTGCTCATCCATTTAAAATTCTGGGATTTTCTTCTCTGGCCTTTAGAAGTTTGATTCTTTAATATGTGATTGACAGTTTAGTTTGTCATGCAAAGTTTTTGTTTGTGCCTTTCAAAGAGCTATATCTGCATTCTGTATAGTGCATAACTTACTGCTTCTGTCTACTGCTGCACTTTTCACACTGAAACACTCCTTTTCCCACATCACTATTGTTGATAGCAGCTGCTACATTAGCAGCAACCACAGTATTCAGCACAGGAATTCTGCTGGGCATCGTAATAACCATGATGGATTTGTGGAAGCAAGAGGACTTCCTGCAGAGGGAACAAAAGCGGTTGTAGTTCTGACATCTGGGCCCACTTTGTCTTGACACAAAGAACAGAGTCTTTAGACCTAGATGGATGAATTGATAACTCAAATAGAAATAAATGAATATAATATGATAACCATTACAAAAATGTGGTTGCAAGGTAACCAAATATTCAAGGATATTTGATATTCCGGAAGAATAGAGAGAAAGGAAAAGGAGGTGAGTTGTTCAGTTAATGATGAGATCAGTACAGTAGTGAGCAGTGATCTTGGCCCAGAAGATCAAGATGTCGAATCAGTTTGGGTACAGATAAGAAATAGAAAGGGAAAGCAGTCACTGGCGGGAGTCATTTATAGGGCCCCAAACAGTAGTTACACTGTAAAGACTATAAATCAAGAAATAATGGGGCTTGTAGGAAAGGTACTGCAATCATCATCGGTGATTTTAATCATCTTTTGGATTGGACAAATCAATTTGGCAAAGGAAGTCTGGATGATGAGTTCATAGAGTGTATTCGGGACAGTTTCTTGGAATAGTATGTGTTAGTCTCCTTACTTAAGGAGGGATATACTGGCATTGGAAGCAATTTAGAGAAGGCTTACTCGGCTGATTCCTGGGATGAAGGGTTTGCCTTATGACAAAAGGTTGAGCAGGTTGGGCCTATATTCATTGGAGTTTAGAAGAATGAGAGGTGATCTTATTGAAGCATTTAAGATTCTGAGGGGACTTGACAGGGTTAATGCTGAGAGAATTTAGATTAGATTAGCTAAGAGATACAGCACTGAAACAGGCCCTTCAGCCCACCGAGTCTGTGCCGACCATCAGCCACCCATTTATACTAATCCTACACTAATCCCATATTCCTACCAAACATCCCCACCTGTCCCTATATTTCCCTACCACCTACCTATACTAGTGACAATTTATAATGGCCAATTTACCTATCAACCTGCAAGTCTTTTGGCTTGTGGGAGGAAACCGGAGCACCCGGAGAAAACCCACACAGACACAGGGAGAACTTGCAAACTCCACACAGGCAGTACCCAGAATCGAACCCAGGTCCCTGGAGCTGTGAGGCTGCAGTGCTAACCACTGCGCCACTGTGCCGCCCTCGTGGGGAAATCTAGAACTAAGGGCACAATTTCAAAATAAGGGGTCTCCCATTGAAAATGGAGATGAGGAAGAATTTCTTCTCTGAGGGTTGTTAATCTTTGGAATTCTCTTCCCCAGAGAGCAGTGAAGGCTGGGTCATTGAATATATTCAAGGCTGAGTTCGACAGATTTTTGATCGACCAGGGAGTCAAGGGGTATGGGGGGCAAACAGGAAAGTGGAGTTAAGGCTACAATCAAATCAGCCATGATCTTATTAAATGGCAGAGCAAGCTTGAGGGACTGAATGACCTACTCCTGCTCCTGTTTCTTATGATCTTATGATCTTATGAATGTACTTGGGGATATCGAAAATGATTACCTCTGCTTTCTATGCTTCACGAGTGAGAGTCCCACAGTTATGCCACTGTATTGACACCAACCTCTGCTAAGATCTGCCACAGGGATGTTTTTGCATGTCACTATGGAGGGAACTGTGGCGTGGGAGTCAGTTGCCAGTGATTGCCAGACCTGGCGGACAGCTATGAAGAAGGGGCTGAAGAGTGGCGAGTCGAAGAGACTTAGCAGTTGGCAGGAAAAAAGACAGATGCGCATGGAGAGAGGCATAAGTGTAACAGCCCCGACAACCAATTTCATCTGCAGCACCTGTGGCAGAGTCTGTCACTCTAGAATTGGCCTTTATAGCCACTCCAGGCGCAGCTTCACAAACCGCTTACCCATTGTCTCACGAGACAAGGAGGCCAAAGAAGAAGATATTTTTATGCACCCCTATCCTTCCAAGCTAACATTATTGACATTTGCTACATCAGTCGGGTCTCTGCACTGTAAATCAAGTGAGAGAAGTGGGTTTGCCAGGGGAAACACTCTATCCATGGAAAGGAAGCAACAGCATGACAGGTTGGAGCGTAATTACCAAGTAGCAGGTTTTCCTCATTCATGACACACATGCGAGTATCAGGCCTCTTAGCAACAACTCCATGCCTTTTTTGGATAGAAAAGTCTTTTATTCCATTAATGTGCAGATAGTGTTAGACCATAGTAATGGAATCATACAGGTCAATACGCATTACACTGGCAGCAGCCGCAGTGTTTTGTTTTGTGCTAGACTACTGTAGCACCTCTTTTCGACATAGTAGGCAAATTGGATGGCTGGCTGCTAGCTGACCAAAGGCATCAACTGTTGCCCCGACCAAGGATGTCATTGTGAAATACCTGAAAAGAAGTTAAATGCAGATACAACAGAGGCCAACCTACCACCTGAATTCAGGTGGAAAATACATAGTTGTGCTCAAATTGAGACTTTAATGTTTGGACAGGAAGTAGGATACTGCTCTAAATCTGCTTAGGTTCCCAACGTTATCTCCATTTGCTGTATCTTGCATAATTGTGCCAACCGGAGAAGATAACCTAAATTTGAGACGCTGGGAAATCCGACGAGGTCAGGCCAATTCACTAATGCCAAAACCACAGAAATGATCCCAAAATGAAATATGACAGCATCTAGCTAGTGTAAAGATATATTTTATGTAATCTTGCTACAGGCATGTAGCCTTACCCACCAGGAGCACAAATTGAAAATTCGGATGTGCTCTCCCACATTTTCCACCATTAAAATGAATGAAAGGAAAATCATAAGAGGGGAAGGAAAAGGCATCCAGATTCTGGATAAATGCTGCTGTCTGGTGAGGCTCTGTACAGGAAGCATTAATTTTATACCGGTATCCCAATTTTTAAAGTTCCATAATCAGTTCCAAACCGCTAAAAATCACTTTGTTTTTGTTAAACCATTTCCTTTAACTATTCCTCTTCAGGGCAATTAGGGATGGACAATAAATGCTGGCCTTGCCAGTGATGCCCACATCCCAAGAATGAATACAAAATGTATGCGCCAATGCTGCTCCTCTAATTGACTCACCTACCTCTCCATGTGATATGTGGGATTGTCCAGGATTGGCCTCGTCTCCTTTCAGCACACCCAGAACAAATGAGACTCATCCATCGATTAGATGGGAGACTCTGTCATCACAGTACAGTAATTCCTCGCTTAACGCGTTTTTGCACAACGGGCTGAATTTTGTTGAGCTCTCGACGCGGGCTTCGTGGGCTAGAGGGAGGCTGGAAGATCGCAGCGGCAGTGGCCCACCACAGAGCCCAATGCTGGGATTGCCGGGCCCCCTCTTCCCGGTGGCAGCAATCTCCGTGGCAGCCCCCCCGCTGTTCAGCAACAGGACCTGACTATAAATATTTAAGTAAATCTCATGAATATATTTACCTACAATTCCCCGTGATCTTACTAGCTGTCTGCGATTTTCTGTGCGATGGGCAGCACTTGCGCCTTCACTTTTCCGTCCAGGGAAAGCTGGCACCACTGAGGTGGGGAAGGGGGAAACTTAGGATTTTTAGTGCAGTGGTGGGAAGGTCAACTCTGTATTTCTATGGAGGGAGGAGGGGTGACTTCTGCACTTTGTGCGGTTGTGTGGGCAGAGAGGTCAAATGTTCAATATAAGTGTTTTGTGAGGGAGCAACGGGGCGTCCATTTATTTTCATTGTATTGCGGGAGGGGTACGGGTCAGTAATTTATTTACAGTGTATTGGTGAGGGAGGGTTACAGGATTCAACTGTGCAGATCTGACAGTCCTTTAAAAATGGCGCCAGTGCCTGCGCAGAGGAAGCTGACACCGTTCACGCAATGCAGAGCAGGGCGGGGTAGGGCAGCCTGCCCTGCATATTTAAATGAGCTATCACGCGCTAGATTACGGCGGCGTGCAGTCCATGCATGCGGGCTGCCATTTTTTTCGCCCGTTGCCGGGAGCGGCCGCGGGAAAGAAAATTCAGCCCAACATGTTTTTGCTGTAACACTGCTTTTAAACACAAAATAGTGGAAAGCCAGCTATCAAGAGAATCTTGTATTAACTTTAGATTAGTGTACGTACAGCACTGGGAGATATTTCAGTCTTTAAATGCCCTGTAAATTGGCAAGAGTTGCAAACGTAGTATTCTTTCATGTTTTACTGTTGAGTGCTGTTTGTTGGCCACAGCTACTTTGCAGCTAAATTAGGAATATTGTAGCCACAAATATCCGATGTCTAGAGTTTCACCTATACCAGCTATAAAAAGGCGGAAGATTGGTGTTATCATGAGTGGATGATGGCGGAGTGCAATTTGAGCAACAATCTTCTGTGGTATCAAACTGGCTACTATACAAATAGCTCAAAGAGTTCTGTTTTCTGCAGATAGCAAGAACGCCAAAACCACAAACTAAGTTTACAAAAGCACAAAAAGCGAGAGGTTTGCGTCTATTTGTGAAGCTTTTGTTATTTGTGAAGCTATTTGTGAAGCTGTGGCTGTATGTGAATGTTTGATGGTGTAAGAATATTTTTTGTTATGCCGCTTAACATATGGAGGATTTGGAACAGAAAACCAGAGCTTTGCAGTTGCTATCATATGGTTCAGACTACTGCAGTACTCTTTCTTCTAAAATTAGGGCCTGGCATAGAGTAACACATTTTGGATCCCACAGTCTAATCGAAATAGCCTATCCCGACAAGTTTTGTTTTTAATTGGAAACTGCCAATTCAACTTTGCTATACTTTTTGTAACCTGTTACTTTTGCTTTTAAAGTCTTATTACTGAAGCATTGATATAAGGTTTCTTTATAATTTTTTCTTTAGTTTTCATTTAAATTAGTGAAAGAGATACTTACAAACAACAACTCAATTTCCACCTCCCTTTCCTCTTCAAAGTTCTTGAACATGTTCTTCCTCTTAAATCTGTTCTCTTTCCCACAACTCCATGTTTGATGCTTTGCAACCAGATTTCTGCTTCTGTCAGGGATAAAACAGTCCCAACCAAAGTCACTCCTCTGTGACTGTGACTATGGTGCACTATCCCTCCTTGTCCTTCTCAATCTCTGTAGCCTTTTACTTGGTCAACCACATATCCTCTGCCAATGATTTTCCTCTATTAATCAGAACAGAAAGTGCTGGAAATACTCAGCGGGTCTGGCAGTATCTCTGGAGAGAGAAACAGAGTCTGCTTCTCTCTCTACAGATACTGCCAGACCTGCTGAGTATTTCCAGCACTTTCTGTTTTTTTAAATTTATTTAGAGATACAGCACTGAAGCAGGCCCTTCGGCCCACCGATTCTGTGCCGACCAACAACCACCCATTTATACTAATCCTCCATTAACCCAATATTCTCTACCACATCCCCACCATTCTCCTACCACCTACTTACACTAGGGGCAATTTATAATGGCCAATTTACCTATCAACCTGCAAGTTTTGGAGGTGGGAGGAAACCGGAGCACCCGGCGAAAACCCACGCAGACACAGGGAGAACTTGCAAACGCCACACAGGCAGTACCCAGAACTGAACCCGGGTCGCTGGAGCTGTGAGGCTGCGGTGCTAACCACTGTGCCACTGTGCCGCCCATTATTTCAGATTTCCAGCATCCTCGGTATTTTGTTTTTCTTTTCCTCCATTATCCTCACTACCCTCACTCGGTTGCAATCTTGCCAAAAAAAAAAGTAGCCAAAGTATCTCCAGCAATGGCTTCTCTTCCTACCCGACACTGTTACCTCTGGAGACCATGAAGAATCTACCTTTGCTCCCCTACTCTTCCTCATCTACATGGTACCCCTTGGTGACATCGTCTGTAGACAGAGGGCTGGAATTTATATTTTCGCTGCACGTCATGGAGCTGCCATGATATTCTGCGCGGCGGCTCAATTAAATGGCTGGGGCGGTCCACCCACCCTGATGACTTGGAAGAGGTGGGCTGTCCATCCACGGTAATGGCATCAGCAGCCTCTGCGCAGGTGTTGACATCATTTTTAAAGAGCTTCAAGCCCTTCCATTCAATTTAAATATTTAAAGAAGTTACAAAAATGTGTAAAAATATTTAATTTGCCCCTCTCCCACCCACCCAATAACCATTCAATCAATTTCTTGCCCTCTCTCCCCATAAACATTTCACTTGTCCACCTGACCTCCCCCCCCACCAAGTACATAAACTTTAAACTCTAACCCTTCCCACCATCCCCTAAGCCAATGATATTTGTTTGACCCCACTTTCCCCACGTCCTGCACTGAGAAACTTACCTGCTTCCCCCTCCCCACCAATGTTCCGCCTCTGTTCCCCGCACAGGGATCCGAAAGCGTGGGAGTGCCGGCCACCAGCACCAATATCGCAGTGGGATGGAAGGGGGAGGCTCAGGTCTAATTACTTAATTAATTTTAATGGATTTAAGTATGTTAATGGGTGTCCCTGTGCTGAGCGGTGGGGGGCTGCCACGGGCCCCTGCGCCGCTGGCAACACCAGGCCAGGCCTTCCTGGCGCGAGGCCCATGACGGGCCTCTGTCGGAGGCATTTTCTGGCCTCCGCCACACGACCCCCGCACCGGGGGTCTATAAAAATCAGCCCATAGGGTCAGCCTCTACATGTACACTGATAACGCCCAGTTCTACCTCTCTGCCCTCTCCCTGGACCCCTCTATTGTCTGTGTGTTGTTAAACTGCTTCTCTGATATCCAGTCATAGGTGAGCTGCAAATTCTCCATGTTAAGCATTAGGAAGAATGTAGCCATTAGCCAGATTTTGCAGTAAAATTAACAATGAGGCTATCTGCACTCATTGTTATAAAAGTGTAAATTCTACAGCAACTTGCAGCATTTTCACATGTGCAGTTAAACACATATTCCTTCAGACATTAATTATTATTGAAGATGTAAAATTTTTTTTTTAAATTAATCATTTTCTTTAAATCTATTATCTCTTTCTCTCTTAATCTCATCTTTCTTTCCCTGTCTTTACTTCGCTTTCTGTACAGTTATCATAGTATAATAAGGTTTAAACAGTGATTATAGTACAATGCCCTGTATAACTGAAGCATAACATCCTTACTTTTATTTTTGATTCCACTCGTAATAAAGGATAGCATTCTATTAGCCTTCTTTATTACCAGCTGTACCTGCATACTAACCTTTTGTGACTCCTGCACTAGAACACCTAGATCCCTCTGCACCTGGGGATTCTCCAGTCACTCTCCATATTACTCTGCTTTTTTATTCTTCCTGCCAAAGTGAACAACTTCACATTTTCCCGCCTTATCCTCCATTTGCCAGATTTTTGCCCAATTGCTCAACCTACCTATATTGGTCTGCAACGTCCTTATGTCCTCCTCACAACATACTTTCCCTGTGGGACTTCACTCATCACTGCCAATTGGAAAAGGACCAATTTATGCATATTCTCTATTTTCTGCCAGCCAGCCAATCTTCTATCCATGCTAATGTGGAACTCCTACACCATGAGCTCCTACTTTGTGCAATAACCTTTTATGAGGCACCTTGGAGAAGAGAAGGTTGCGAGGAGATTTGATAGAGGGGTCTGGACTGAGTAGATAGAAACTATTCCCTTGACATTCAATGGCATTATTATTGCTGAATCCCCACTATCGACATCCTAGGGGTTACCATTGACCATAAACTGAACTGGAGTAGCCATATAAACACCATGGCTACAAGAGCAGGTCAGAGACTAGGAATCCTACGGCTAGGTTACTGTGACCTGCAGCTAGGAATCCATCTACAAGGCACAAGTCAGGAGTGTGATGGAATACTCTCCACTTACCTGGATGGGTGAAGCTCCAACAACACTCAAGAAGCTTGACACTATACAGGACAAAGCAGCCCGCTTGATTGGCACCCCATCTACAAACATTCACTCCCTCCACCACCAACGCACAGTGGCAGCAGTGTGTACCATCTACAAGATGCACTGCAGCAATGCACCAAGGCTCCGTAGACAGCACCTTCCAAACCCGCGACCTCTACCAACTAGAAGGACAAGGGCAGCAAATACATGGGAACACCACCACCTGCAAGTTCCCCTCCAAGTCACGCATCATCCTGACTTGGAACTATATCGCCGTTCCTTCACTGTCGATGGGTCAAAATCCTGGAACTCCCTTCCTAACAGCACTGTCGGTATACCTACCCCAAATGGACTGCAGCGGTTCAAAAAGGCAGCTCACCACCACCTTCTCAAGGGCAATTAGGGATGGGCAATAAATGCTGGCCAGCCAGCGTCGCCCACATCCCATGAATGAATAAAAAATAAATATTTTAAACAAAAAACTTTATGGTACAAGAGTTAAACAAAGCAAAACACCACTAACTTAACACTACAATGTGGAAACACTTATACTTTCAACTTAAAATCTTAACAGAACATGAAGATGTATATTTTAAACCCTACATCTCAACAGAACACCCCCATTTGACCTTTACTTCCACCCCAAGAGTTCCCCTATATGTTGCAGGATCTTGGTGGTTTGTTCACTTCTCCTGGGACCAATTCAAAGTGTACCACAGCTCTTAGGAATTCACTTCAATTTTCCTCAATTTCTCAGCTGTCTTCCGACGTATGAGATCACCTGGGGATTCTCCCTCTAGCTTCAGCAAGGCAAACCCTCCAGTTCTCCATCAATACCTCACAAATCTGGACTTCTCAGCTTGAGCGTGGGCCTTACACAAAACAGAAACACACCTGGTTCCTGATGGCCTCTTTGCTTCTGAGCCCAGCGGCTCCCAAAGCCAACTGTTTTCTCTATGACCAATGATCTGTCTGAAGCCAACAGCTTTCCAAAAGCCAACTGTTTGTCTGTCATCAAGCACACAAATCAAAACACCAACAGGCACCCCTACATCATCTATCTCCATAGGAATGTGTTACATGTGGGATGTCCCAGATAGCAACTTAAACGAATTATTTCCAACTCCAAATCTCTTTGTTCTGGGAAATCATATGAATAATTTAAACCCCTGATGAAGGTAGCTGCAGACACACTGTCTACATCAAGAAGTTCAGAGAGGTTCCCATTGTTTAGCGTCTTCACACTTCCCAATATGACCTTATTAAATAAACATGGACCACTCCTTGATTTGTAACCACCCTAGGTTTGTTTGCAAGCTTCTCAATCCAGGTGTTTTCATTTGTCTTGCATTTAAAAAGATTCAATTTCCAAATTAAAAGTTACCTCTAGAAAATTAATACAAACCATGATCTAGGTGATCGTAACACCTGGAACTCGCTGCTTACAAGGGTAAGACTATCAAAGACTATCAATGATTTCAAAAGGAAATCAGATGGGCACTTGAGGGATAGAGTGGGGGAATGAGACTGACTATATTGCTCTACAGACAGCCGGCATGGATTCAATGGGCTGAACGGCCTCCTTCCGTGCTGTAATGACTCTCTGACTCTCGGGGGGAATTTTATGCTCTCTCCTGCTGTGGGTTTGGAGGTGGGAGAGCATATAATCGTGTAGTATGGTGGTGGGGGGTCCTCTGATTGGCCAGCAGCTCTCAGAGAACGGGACTTCTGTCACTGGGGTCCTTGATCCTGTGCAAGGCCCACTGCTGCTCACTGAGTGCCTAATTAGCACTAGATTCGGCGGACTTTCCACAGACAAGGCGACGTGGGGTTCTTAGCATCGCCTTTTCTGGACGTCGAGAGCCCGGTCGCCCGGATAAAATCGTGATCCAGGTGTGGGAAAATATCTAATATATGACCGTGGACCATGTAGTATGCTGATTGACTCAAATGCCCATTCACTAAAAAAAATCAAACCCAATATTTGTTGGTGAAAACATTCTATTTATCAATATTACCCAATGAACAATACAAAATTAACTAATCAAATCTCTCCTTTAGATTAGATTAGATTAGATTAGAGATACAGCACTGAAACAGGCCCTTCGGCCCACTGAGTCTGTGCCGAACATCAACCACCCATTTATACTAATCCTACACTAATCCCATATTCCTACCAAACATCCCTACCTGTTCCTATATTTCCCTACCACCTACCTATACTAGTGACAATTTATAATGGCCAATTTACCTATCAACCTGCAAGTCTTTTGGCTTGTGGGAGGAAACCGGAGCACCCAGAGGAAACCCACACAGACACAGGGAGAACTTGCAAACTCCACACAGGCAGTACCCGGAATCGAACCCGGGTCCCTGGAGCTGTGAGGCTGCGGTGCTAACCACTGCGCCACTATGCCGCTCCTTTGTTTTCAAGGCCCTTTTAGTTGATTTCCCACCCATGACAAAAAAAAGCTGGAATTTGCATTTACGCAGTGCCTTTTACATCCTCAGAATGTCTCTAAATTGTTTCAGTGTCGATGTTTACTTTTGAAGAATAGGTTGTTACGTAGGCAGACGTGATAGCCAATTTGCACACAGCACAGCAAGGTCCTGAACAAAACAAATGAATGAATGAGCAATGAACCTGTTCTTGGTGGTGTTGGCTAAGGGAGGAATATCAGTCAGTGCACCAGGGAGCTCCCTTCTCTTTTTTGAACCATGCCACATGATCTTTATTGATTCTTAAAATTTTTGTTATTATTCTGTATTTGTCATAGTCCACTGGATTTTCCTTTATGTTTGTCATGGGTTGAATTTTCTGCATGAAGCTGACAAACAGAAGTCAGGTTTGCTTTCAGGTCAAGAACCCACCTCTGGTCGGAAAATAATTAAAGCCCCGATTTTCGGGGATGCGGGTGGGGGATTGCCCTTAATTGATATGGAGATGCGTTCCCTTCCAATTAGAGGCTCAGATGAAGTGTGGGACTGATTTAGACTCCCCACGGCAGCCATCACTGAGGCTGCTGGTTGTCCTGAAGGAGAGATCTGCTGACTGTGACAAAGACTTCCACTGCACCAGAGGGATACGAAATGTCATAGGAGAGCCGAAGGCCTGGTACGCAGGGCCAGGCTGTCCCTCATTACATCGATGCTGACTTGGATCTAATGTTGGAGGCCATGAGGGAAAGTAGGGAGGTTCTTTTCCTGGAGGGTGGCGGGGGAAGCCAACAGGTTGTGCGGAACACTGAATGGGTTATTGAGTTGTCTCCTTACTGTCTCTTTCTCTGTTTTCCTGCTGTGACAAGAAAAGTGCTGTGAGGTGCTGAAAGAGGTAATGGGATCCTCCACAAACATATGAACATACGAATTAGGAGCAGAAGTAGGCCACAGCCGCTCGAGCCTGCTCCGCCATTCAATAAGTCCATGAATGAACTGATTACTCCACATTTCTGCCTACCCCCAATAACCTTTCACCCCCTTGCTTATCAAGAATCTATCTACCCCTGCCTTAAAAATATTCAAAGACTCTGCTTCCACCACCTTTTGAGGAAGAGAGTTCCAAAGACTCACGACCCTCTGTGAGAAAAAATTTCTCCTCATCTCTGGCTTAAATGGGTGACCCCTTATTTTTAAATAGTGACCCCCAGTTCTAGATTCTCCCACAAGAGGAAACATCCTTTCCACATCGATCCTGAGGGCAGCAAATTGGCGCCGTGGCTAGCACCGCAGCTTCACAGCTCCAGCAACCCAGGTTCGATTCTGGGTATTGCCTGTGCGGAGTTTGCAAGTTCTCCCTGTGACTGCGTGCGTTTCTTCCGGATGCTCCAGTTTCCTCCCACATGCCAAAGACTTGTGAGTTGATAGATAAATTGGCCATTGTAAAAATTGCCCCTCGTGTAGGTAGGTAGTAGGAAAATTGAGGGAACGTGGGGATGTGAGAGGGAAAAAATGGGATTAATGTAGGATTAGTATGAATGGGTAGTCGATGGTCGGCGCAGATTCGTTGGGCCGAAGGGCCAGTTTTGGTGCTGTATCTCTCTATGACTCTATCCTGTCAAGACCCCTCAGGCTCTTACTCTTCTAAGCTCCAGCGGATACAAGCCTAGCCTGTCCAACCTTTCCTCATAATACAACCCACGCATTCCAGGTATTCGTCTAGTAAACCTTCTCTGAACTGTTTCCAATGCATTTACATCCTTCCTTAAATAAGGAGACCAATACTGTACATAGTACTCCAGATGTGACCTCACCAATGCCCTGTATAACTCAAGCATAACCTCCCTACTTTTGTATTCAATTCCCCTCGCAATAAATGATATGGTGAGGGCAAAGCCTCTGGGCAGTTGTGCTTACTTATTTGGCAGTCAGTGGTCAGATGTTCCAGGCTGCGTCTTCCATGCATGTGTCATTACAGGTATTTCAGACTCCCTTACATGCTATGCCCCTCAACCTGGGTGAGAGAGGCTGAGTTGAAACATTCCTGAAGCTGGAGATCCCTAACATTCATGGCATCCTCACAAGCCCTTCGCACCCGAGCCCTGCCTGGTCACCTCATTGTGCAGCAGGGGCACCTCTCTGTTCAAAGACACGTGCCTCCGCCTCCAATTCCTCCTTCTCTCTCACTTCCTGTTCCTTCTCCTCCTTGATGAGCTGTCTCCTTCCAGGGTTTCACATTCCTGAAGGTTCACACCTCTCTGGAGGGCCATGTTATGGAGAATGCAGCAGACCGCCACAGTGGCAATGGGGGCACAACGATCAGATTTTGGGCCCACTGGCAATGAAGCGTAACACCCTCCGCAGGAAGGCCAGGACCCCAAGCAGCAGGAGGCATGGGAGAGGAATGAGGGCATGAAGGAGTCAGAGGCCATACCTTCAACACAGGATCCGCCACTGAAGATGGAGATACCTGGACATGACTGTGACCCAGTGCTGCAGGAGACTGTGACTCTCTAGGCAGATGGTCACAGACATCTGTGACCTCTTGGCCGGAGACCTCGCACTTCACAGCATTGGTCACCATGCCGCGTCAGTAGCTGTCAAAGTCACTGTGGCCTTGAACATCTTCGCCTCTTGCTCCTTCCAAGGGTCAGTTGTGGACCTTAGTAGCATCTCACAAATGGCTGCACACCACTGCATCTTGCAGGTCACTGATGCCCTCCTGCAGCCTTTATTTGAAACAGGTGGCTGCCCATTAGTCTTTAGAATCTTTGGTCCCCTGCACTTCTGCTCCATGATGCCAGAGGAGGGTAACCACCCCATTCAGTGCCCTAGCGCTGAGAACTCACTCTCCTTGCCACCTGCACAGTGCTAAATCCTGAGTCACACTTTGCCCTGTTGATCCTCTTATGGGGCCAGGGTGATTCCGTGGGGCAGCCATGACTGGCTCCCACTCTGTACCTGCCTGCCTTCAGCTGATCTGCAACAGAAACCTCCTGAAACCCGTGCGACCTTCCAAAATTGCATCCTCCTCCTCCAACAAGCTCTTAATGAGCTGCTTAAATACTTTAATTAGCCTCAATGGGGAGGTGAGGGGGATCACTTTCCCCCCCTGCCCCTTCCCTGGTTAAAATTGCCAGCGCCAGGAACGCGTCTTGAAATTGACACGATGGCTGGCACTAGTATTTGGGCCCCACCCACCTCTGTTCCCGACCTCGGGGTGCAGTGGGGGGCGGGGGGAGAGGGGGAAAGTCTGCTCCATATGTTGATACTTCTGACTGTGTCCAGGAGGGAATCGGGGGAGGGTAGTGGGGGATAATGACATTAGTGCAATGTTAAAAATGCTATTATTGAGCCAAAGTTAGTTAAGAGGAGATTAAACAGACAGGATATCAGGACTGGGAGATATAGATTAGATTTCAGACAGGATGTCTGAACCAATGTGCCACAGACAATGAAAGATAAATTAACATTTTTCACACTTATTTTTGCTGTGACAGCTCTCCATTCATTTAAACTCGAAGGGGTCATTGCCAACTTAGGCTGGTGGATTCCCTCTTGGGTTGGGGGATAGTTAGTGCGAGTGAAAGCTGACACTGGAGTCAGGCTAAATTGAGAGAAAACAGACTGCAGGAAGAGGAGGCACTGACCTGGGCCATCGGCCAAAATGCAATTGTTTGATTTCTTATAGCTAGTAGTTAAAAATAAGATAATTCTGAAATTATGAGTGAATAAAATACTCCACCAATGTGGTATTGCATCTAAGTTCCTTTTTTATGTACTGGAAGTAAAATGAAACTGAGTGGAATAACTGAGCTTTGATTACAACTGGTACTCTGTATGTCCATGTGCATATTGCATGGGTGGCAGACAGACTTGGCCCAGCACTGGCTCATCATTGCAGCTGTGAGGCCCAAACTTATTCACATGCCACTGGCAACTTGCAAGTGGGTGTGATGCTACAGATCGCTGCCCTTTCATCTTGTTAAAATTTTCTTTGTCCCAGTCATTCTCCTTTTCAATTTTTATGTTAATTCTAAGTATATTATGGTTTCTAGATGTTCATCAACTCTCATAATCTTTACTTTCATACAACTGGATCCAGCACTGCCTCTTTCCTTGCTGTATTAGTATCATACTATCTAGAAAGCACTCCTGGACACTTTGTAGAAACTCCTCCTTTTCCATTTCCATTACTCTTACCCTACTCTCTCTTTGGATATTTAGAGTTACCCATTGTTATGGCCTTGTTGTTTCTGCACTTTTCTCTAATTTGTTCTATATTTCATTTCCGTTGTTCAGCACTCTACAATAAACACTCAATACAGCAGCAGCTCTCTTAAACCTTAGTTTTAGCCAAAGCGATTCAGATTTTTCACCATCCCCTTACATTCTTGTGCTGTAAAATTTAATCTTATATTACTATTCATTCCTTCTCTCTTTCATAGAACCCTCAAATAAAGCAGCACTGAAGAAGGCCATTTGGCCCACTGTGCCTGTGCTTGCTGTTTGGAACTACCATTTTCTGTTTATTTTTCAGTTTTCAGAATTTTCAGATTTTTCTTTTTATTTGTAGTATTAAAAAAACTCCTCAATATTTTAAAATCAGCAAATATTTTTGTTTGTGAGCAATTGTACAGGAGGTCAACTAGCAATGAACATCTTTTGAAATCCTGTTGTCACTTACGACAGAAAGCTGCAAGTGCAGTCCAGGACCATTCAGTGCAGACACTGCTGGTTATTAAGCAAAAAAGCAAACATGTACTGTTTTCTCTGCACTACTAAAAGTGTCTGAAAAATTGTTTTGTGAGACTGCTTATTAACATTTTGCTCTCTCTTGCTTTTTTGTCAAAAGACATTGGTCAAAAAATTTGATTGCCTATTGCCTGCATTTTGGCACTACATGTGCGGTTTTGGTTGAAAAAATGACAGCTGTATCACATGTGCTCACTCCTGGCTTGGTGTGCACAGGACACCATTTTGGTGAGGGTGTTAGTGCAGGTATAAGCAGCAAATTGTGACATCAGTCACCATGTAATGCTGATTTGATGCTAGCACTGCCATTTTCAACCTCAACACTCCAGCAAATGCCCTTAACCTCGCACCACTGAACATGTGTTCAATAGCAGGAAGTACCCTCCACCAATGCTACTTTCAACTACTTTCTGCTTAGTTGCTCATTGATTTCTACTCTCTGATTTTGTAGAAGTGCTGTGAGTTTTCTACTATTTAAAGTTGGTGAAGTCAACAGGGAGTGGTGTTGCATGTGGTGATGCCCTTGGTTTTGACTTCAAGGGTTCTGGTCAGACCGCTTGCTCCCTGTTATGGGTACTGTACCATCTCCTTTGGCCTGCAGCATGATGGGAAGATTGTGCAGAGGCAACACAGAATAGGACAAGTTGCTTGAAGCGGGGAGAAGGGCTCTCAGTGGGAAGCCTTATCCACCCACAGTCTTCAGGGAGCATTTCTCTTAGCTCAACCTTTGATGAGTAGTGTGCATAATGTCTCCATTTTATGAAGGATGTGCTCACTGAATTCTGCTACCTCTTAGAGGCAGACTTGCAGCCTCAGAGCAAGGCAAGAACAGTGCTGTCAGTGGCTGTGAAGGTGACCATGGTCATCCAATGTCTTTGCATTGGGATTCGTCCAGGCGGGAGCAGGGGACATCTCTGACATAGACAGCAGAGTAGTGCGTGATAAGAAAGATTACAAAGAGTTTAGGAGAGAAATCAACAAACTTAGGAAGGCAAAGAGGAACTGTGAAATTAAATTATCAAGGAACATAAAACAAAATCTTCAAACATTTTATCAGCACATCAATAAAAAATGAAAGCTGTGATGGGAATAGGAGCATTAAGGGATGCCATGGCAGTGTTCTGCCCAAGGGCAGGTCCTTTGCTCTTTTTCTTCATGCAGAAGAGATGAGTATAACTAGGGAAGAGGGTACATAAGGTGGTTTCCTCAGAACAGAACGGGAATTGAATCTGTACAAATAATATTGTTTTGATCCATGTACTAGCCACCATGCCAACTGAGCTACTATGCCATTAAAGTATAGGCAAGATAATACCACAGGTAATGATAGAAAGATGGCAGAAATATTAAATAATTATTTGCTTTGGTGTTTATCAGGGAGATAAAACAGGTAGACATGATATTGAATGATGAGATGAGCAATGAGATAAGTGCTTTTAAAATAAAAAGGGGAATGTATTGAATAAGCTGATCAAAGTCAAGGAGGATAAAGCCCCTGGTCTGGATGGATTGCATCCAAATATTTTCAAAGGATCTAGGGTAGAGATAGCAGAGGCATTGCTACCCATATTTAATAATTTGTTAGAAAAAGTTGTAGTGCCAGAAGACTGGCAGATAGGTAATGTAATTTCTATATTTAAGAAGGGGGACAGAACATGCCCACGCAATTATAGACCAGTCAGTTTAACATCAGTGATAGAAAAACATCAGTGGTAGGTGGTCAGCCAGCATGCAATTCTTGAATATCTGAAAGGGGAAATGCACAAGCGTAGAGTGCAGTGAGAGATGGGAGGGAGAAAGCAAGAGGTGGATACTGAAATCATCAGCAACTTGTAAATCAGAAGAGATTATGGGATGAGTGGGAAGTGGGATGTAAGGAGGTGGATTAGGTAGCAACATCTCGTCATCTTTGATGCTTTCAGCCCTGCCACTGGCCATGACCTCAGTCATAGCTGCTCCAATGATAGCGAGCACCATTTCCTCCATTGAGGTGAGGACATGCAGCCATGCCTACCCCTGGTTGGATGCTGCTGCATGTGGTTATTTGGCACTTTGTCCTGCAAGAGAGAGCCAAGTGTGTCAGTGAGTGTAGTGCAATGTGCTTGGATGAAGTGCCTGTCTTAGTTGAACAGAGTGTGCAAGCTGTGAAATGTGGTTGTGAGGCTTGCTACGTTTAGTGAGGTAAAGCTATGAATTTGTGAAGTATGGGCCATTGTTGATGGAGATTGTGGATAGGTGAGTGAGGGGTGGTGGTGGTGACTTGAGGAGTGTGTGAGACTAGTGGTTCAGTTGTAAGGATGTGGCATTTGAAGATGCATTTACTGACCATGAACATTCATGTGCAGTCATTGAATTTCTCACAGCACTGCATCCAGGTCCTTGCGGTTACATTGCTATCATTGACTGCGATGACTACCTGCTCCCACTGCCTTTGCAGTGTCTGTCCGGCCATCGTATCTCCTCCTGTCCATCTCCTACGCCAAGGCCTCCATGCTGCATGTGAGAACCTCGGTGTACACCCTTTTTTCTGTTGTGCCATTAGTCACTCTTCTTGCAGGTTAGACACTTCCCCCTAGTGCCTGCTCCAGCCAGCATGCACCTCTACTTTAAGTAATACAAACTAGCTTTAAGTAGTGCACTAGCCTTGAGTGAACTTGGGCCCTTCCTGATGCATGGAGTCGCTCAACAGCATGTTTATCTCTGGGCTGCACAGTACTATCATTTAAATTAGCAGGCAGCACAAAGTTTGCGTGCTGCCTGTGTCAGAAGGAATGGGTAAGAGTTCATCGTGCTCCCTGCGCCCCTTTCCGGATTTTATCCAATTTTATAGTGGCAGTGATCATGATGTTGAGGTCACAGTGGTTAAGCCATACATACAGTCTATCCAGTGAAGCGTATATTTGTTAACTGAATTATTTTGGTGAAAAAACAATATACTCACCTGAAAGGATCAAATGAGAACCACTATTGATTTATTTAAGAGGTAGCTGAAGTGCCTTCTCTGCAAACTTCACAGAGTAATAATACAAGTTAACATCATCAAAGAAGGTTAAAGATCCAAAAGACAATCAGCTGTCTAACATTGATCAATAGCAAAGTAGTCAGATGCTACTGAGGAGGGAGCAAGATATTATTCACAACAGTTCCCAAGGAGGGAAAAAAAGCACAAGGACAAGAATCTGTGATTGGCCATGTATAGTGCATTTACCTCCCAGTGCTTTCTGTAGCAGTGTTGAAAATATACAATGCTTACTGCTGCCTCTGGAGGATCTGACACCACTCCCTCCACAAGAACTAGCTTTCAATGGTGTCGCTGATTGGAGTGCTATTAACAAGATGAAGTTGGACATTGACTTCAGAGATGCAGGCAGCCATATTTTCTAGCAACAAAAACAAGAAATGCTGGAAATACTCAGCAGGTCTGGCAGCATCTGTGCAGAGAGAAGCAGAGTTGTCGTTTCAGGTCAGTGACCATTCTTCAGAACTGAGTGGCTCAGTTTACCCATAATGGCCTGTGATGTGAGTTTTTGCATTCTGGCCTTTACACATCTTCAGCCATTACAGAAAAGACAATGACCAAAACCAATGGCACATATTGCAATTTAAAAGCTATAGGCACAGTTTTCTTTTTTTGCCATGTTCCGCAATGTGACCATATTCTACAGCTGCTAGTCCCTCATTTAATATTGCAGACTCACTTTGTTCAAGCAACATAAATATGCCACTAGTTAAAAATTGGTAGGGTAAAAAATGTGGATATGAACAATAGATTAGTAAACTTTCTTTTACCAGAAATCACGTTGGTAAAAGTTGTCAAAAAATGATAAAGGTAGCTTTGGAAAACTTTCTTTGATACCAGTAATACTGACGCTGGGGTTAAGTTTTTAGCTGCCAAAGATACTGGCAGCAGTTTTAATTATACAAGAAATAATAATGCTGCACATCCATCTGTTGGAAACAATTGTTATCTGTCATAAATGTGTTGGTGAACCTGTTGTGAAGCCACAAATTAAGCTTATTAGGTCGAGAGAAGATCCAATTAAAGGGGCTTGGGAGGCTGTTGCCAATGACTACAGCAGCACTGGTACCGACAGGATAATGTCATTGCCAAACATAACAAAATTATAGCAACCCTGAATTTTATAGTGGAAGTCATCATTGGTTCAGGTGACTAATGGGACAAAAAAGGGATGGTAGGAGTGTATTACAGGCCTTCAAATTGTGGGAAGGAAATTGAAGAAGAAACCTGCAGTCAAATTACAAAAATGATTGGAATAACAAAATTATTGCTCTGCAAAATTTTGATGAACCACTAATCAATTACGACAGAGGAAGTAAATGGAGAAATTGGAATAGAATTCCTAAAATATGTCACGGATAAAAGAAGTTAGAAACCAATGAAAATTGAAGAGGATGATCCATGAGGAGTATGAAAATAAAAGGCATGAAAAATACTAAAGGAGAATATGAAAAATATGTAGAGATTCATAAAGGTATAAGCAAAGGTAAGAGTATGTGGCAAAAACATCAAAAAACATCAAAGGGAGCAGTAAAGTATTTTACAGTATATCAGTTAAAAGATAATTGTTAAAAGTGAGTTGGAGCCCTGAGAGGAAAGGACTGCCACTCTGTAGATGATATCAAAAAATGACAGGGGGTATTCAATGAGTACTTTGCATCAGTCTTTACAAAGAGAAGGATATTGGGGAGGTGAATCCTGAAGTGTTTGAGAGTCAGCTGAGTGACACAATGAATTAAAGGAAAATTATGTTAATTATGTTAAAGGAAGACAAATTAGCAAACCCAATGAAATACATTGAAGAATCCTGAGGGAGATGATGGAGTAAACTTCTGAGGCAGCGGAAATTATATTTCAGGGGCTCTACTGAGTGTGGGATGTGTGGCAGAGGATTGAAGAATGATCAATGTAGTACCCATTTTTAACAAAGGAGACAGAGCTAATATAGGTGAATTTGAATTCTGCATTTAGATTAGACCTCCGCTTCCCTGGAACAGGCCACCTTTCTGATCTGATTTCAGGTAAGTTCAGGTAGTGGGGAGTGGGAACACTTTGGGAAAATGGAGTTAACCCCCTCCCACCTGCCATCTTAACCCATGGCCACACCATTCTGAGGGTTGGGGTAGTGATGTGGATAAAGTAACTTTTTAATTCTTTAGATGACCAAAGAAAATTACAAAGGGATTTTAATTTGTTTGGGGGAATGGACAAAAAAGTGACAGAATTCAATGTCAGAAAATGTGAGGTGATGTCATTTGGTAAAATAAATTATGACCCAAATTGATAGAGGTGTTCAAAATTATGAAAGAATGGGCAGACTGTTTCCAGAAATTGAGTGGTGTAAAATGAAGGTCCATAGATACAAGATTAAATATGAGATTTCAAATCAAGCAAGAGAAACGTATTTCAGAGAATATATTTTAACACTGAATCATTTCAGTTTCTTGAATGGAATTCCTTGTGTATTGTCTGCTACCATTCAAGGTGCAATTAAAGCACTGTTCCAGAATGCTATAGATTCATCCTTTTCTGTAATGGAATACATCAAAGATTGTAAGGGCAGCAACAACTCTATGTATGCTGGTCTCCCCATGGTCTTGGGCATCATCAACTGTACACACATCAAATCTAGTACTTCCTCCGTTATTCAATGCAAGAAAATATGCTTGGAGCTGGTTAATTTCCTTGACTTTTTAGATACTTTCCGAAGACATTTCTTTTTGATTGAAGAAATGCAATCTGCATCTTTTCAATTTAAGACAATTGCTTTATTTGGATTGTTGCAACTTTTATTGGCCAGGCGTTTTTCAATGGAAGTTGGAAAGTTAAGACATATGAATCTAGGAATTATAATGTCTCTCCACCACACTGCAGGTTGTATTTTATGTGCCCGCCTGAGACGGGTTCGGAGGCGGGGGGGCCCATAGAATTGCAACGGGAGGTGGGGGGGGAGAACAGAGGACCCATTGTCTCCCCGTGGCAATGCAATTTTCAGGGGTGGGATAGGCTGATGGTGGCCTTCGTGCCCAGAGGATAATTAATGCCACGAGATGCCCTCCCTGCAGGCTTGAGGTGGGGGGGCCCTCCTCCGTGGGTAATCTGTGGCCCATGGACAGCCCTGGCCACCAAACAAAACACCTCCCTCTACCCCCCCTCCCCCTGTACTCAATGTCAACCCTCCCCCCACCCCCAAATCACTAGAGCCTTCCAGACTGGCCCGCGTGACCCCACCTCACTTACCTGAGGTCCGGGTCTCCAGTGCTAAACCTGGGTCCAGGGCCTCTGCAGTCCTGACAGTGTTCACCATTACTGGTGCCGCTGCTAATACTATTGAGCTGCTGGCCGTCTGATTGGCCAGCAGCTCTTGGAGGCCCAGTGCTGGGCTGTTAATCGGCCTGGCGCCATAGAATCACTCCAAGGCGGGCTCCAACTGGCCGAGGTGGGATTTCCCCCGCCTTTTCAGCCCGGAGTTGACATCCCCACCAAGGGCACAAAATTCAAGCCTATCTGTGGCAACCAAAACCAGCATCATGACTTGGATTTTCTGGCCCCTTTGAGGATGGCCTTGAAGGTGGGGGGGCATGCAGGGGGGTGGTGGTAGGGGTCAAAATATTGCATGGGGTGGCATTGGCACAGAGATCCGACGTCATCATGCCAGGTCCAGATTTTACCAGTGGCAGACGACAAATGAAGTGTGAATGGTGCACGTGTTTGAAAAACTGGCAATTGAGAGGTAGTTAACGTAATTAAAGTTGTAATTCAATGGTATTTTACGAGCCCGTTCAAATTTTCCAGCAAGTTCATGGGGACATGGGATGTCAGAGCCCCAGCAGGCATATCAGGGCGGCAATAGGAAGCAGCTGAGGTCATTGCTGCATTCGGCAGCTGTGGAGTGAGGCAGAGTGCCTTCACAGGAAGGCCGGGCAGCGCAGCCAGAGCAATTTGCAGCGAGGAGGGAGAGTTCAGGAGCCAGGGCTTTGGGGTTGAGCCCCATAGTGCCATCTAGCTCCTGGCACGTAGGTGCATTGAGAAGGGGCTGAGAGGGGGTGGGGTGTTTGGAGGAAGCATCTGGAAGAGTGGCCCTTCAGACCAGCATTGTCCACATTGTCCAGCCAGGAGGAGAACCTAAGAGGGAAGAAGGTGCAGCCACAGGGATCCAGGCAGCAGCAACCTCATGGCCCATATTTTTGAAAATTGAGCGCAAGGCCCACATTCAGGTCGGGATTTTGCGTGAATCGACGAGGAAGGGTAGGCATGGGCAGAAATAGGTGCACTAACGCTCCCTCTCCAATCACCAATCTTGTCAAAATATCATGTCGGCCAATTAATGCTGGCAGGTGGCGGGATGTTTGGGGGTGACCATTCAGTGGTTGGATGCGGGGACTGAGGCAGTGGTCTCATCAGCTGACACTGACAGATGTTCTAGTGCCATTGGCGAACCGCTAGAAAATGTAGATCATTTCCCACACCTTGGGAGCCTCCTCTCAGCAAGGGCAGACATCGACGATGAAACTCACCATCACCTCCATTGTGCCAGTGCATCCTTCAGTCATCTGAGGAAAAGAGTGTTTGACAACAAAGACCTCAAACCTGGCACCTAGCTCATGGTCTACAGGCCGCAGTATTACCTGCCCTCCTGTATGCATCGGAAACATGGACACCGTACAGCAGACATCTCAAAGCCCTGGAGAGATATCACCAGAGGTCCCTCCGCAAGATCCTGCAAATTCAGTGGCAGGACAGGTGCTACAATATCATTGTCCTCTCTCAGGCCAACGTCCCCAGTATCGAGACACAGGTCATGACGAGTCAGTTACATTGGATGGGCCAGATCTTCCACATGCCTGACACAAGACTCCCAAAACAAGCTTTCTAGTCCGAGCTCCGTCATGGCAAGAGGCTACCAGGAGGGCAGAGGAAACGCTACAAGGATGTCCTTAAAGCCTCCCTGAAAAAATGTGACATCTCCACCGATTCATAGGAATCTCGTGCCCGAGACTGCTCAAAATGGGGAAGAAGCATCCGCGATGGTGCCAGCCAGTTCAAAACATTTTGACATTTCCAGGCAGCAATGAAATGTGAACAGTGGGAGGAGCGTTTGGAATTTCGAGCATCACATTCACTCGCCTCAACAAACACCACCTGCTCCACCTGTGGCAGAATGTGCGGATCCAGAATTGGACTATTCAGTCACCTAAGGGCCCACAACCCTGGAGTGGAAGAAAGTCATCCTCGTTCCAAGGGACTGCCTAAGAAGAGTAAGATCCTTAAAGGGCTGCCAGCACTAGAACAGATCTGAAGGCTTCCTTCAGACCTGATTCAGAAATCTCCTTAAGGTCTGCTTCAGCCATCCTTCAGAACCACCAGCCAGCAGTGCACTCCTGGCAGTGGGAGAAGGTCAAGAGATTAGTGAGGCAGACATAGTGAAGGCCAGCAGTGAGAGGCGCAGTCTTCACTGATACTGCCACTCTGACATCTGGAGGTAGCTCATCCTCTGTCTGTCGACCCTTGCAACAGGGTACCGCCTACTCCATGCTGGCACCTACTCTGTCCCCTCTGTAGCCTTCTGCTGGTTCCCCATCCCGAGGTTGCACCTGCAGGTGCCCAGGACTCATTGACCTGAAATGTTAACTCTGCTTTTTGCTCCACAAATGCTGCCTGACCTGCTGAGTATTTCCAGCATTTTCTGTTTTTGTAATCTAGACCTCACGCGTGAAACTGGAGAATTTTAAACAAGACAGTGTTTTTCCAAATAGACTATGGATGAGAAATTGGGCTTGTTACTGCCTGTTTTAGGGTGCTACAAGTCCCTTTAGTGCTCAAAAATGGCCTTCACAGCCCACGCGCACACTTCTGGGGCACCTCAGGTTAGTCGCCATATTGGTGAGGACATTCGCAGGCATACAGTGAACATCCACCAGAAGTATGCAGAGCAGGCAGATCATGATGTCAATCAGCGTGCATTTTGTTGTGCATACTCATCAGCATTCTTCTGTAGGCGGCCCTATCGAAGTCTTCATCTGAATCCTCTGCAGTGGAACCCATGTGTGACCTCGTTCTCTGATGAGCTGGCGCCTGTGCCATCCTTGTCCTCTGCCCTGGCTGCAGCTCACTTGTGCCTGGTCTCTCATGGCATGTGGATCTTTCCTCTAATCTATCCACTAAGATACACACATTGTCAGTATCTGAGCAATGGCTGCATGTGTGAATTCAAAAGATAGTGCTGTGTCTTCATCACTCTCTTCATGGTGCTGCTCCACTGCCAGACTGGATTGGAGTTCTTGGGAAACTGAAAGGAAAAAAAGGCACATGAGTAAGGCTTTGATGTGGGGAAGAGGGAAGTGGTGCATGCTTACTCCATCTGCAGCTTGTAAATCAGAAGGGAGTGTGGGATGAGGGGGAAGTGGGATGTAAGAAAGAGTATTGATTATGAGGATACGGCCATCTTCAATGGTTTCAGCCCAGCTGCTGGCCATGGCCGTAGCAATGGGTGTCCCAATATTGGCCTGCATCATTTCCTCCAGGGGAGTGAGGACATGAAGGTGTGCCTGTCCCCCTCTGGTTCGCTTCTGCTGCCTCCACAGCTCACTTCCTTGTCTTGCAAGAGAGAGGAATGTGTTGCACTGAGTGTCATGCAATCTGTTTGGCTGATGTCTTTGAAAAGCTAGTAGTGTGTGCAATTTGTCCTAATGACAGGTCATCGACCCGAAATGTTCATGTTTCTCTCTCCACAGTTGCTGCCAGATCTGCTGAGTATTTCCAGCAATTTCTGTTTTTATTTCCGATTTCCAGCATCCACAGTATTTTGCTTTTGTGCAAACCATGAGATGTATGTATGAGGCTTGCAGCATATCTAGTTGTGTGAGGGTGAGGTGAAGCATATGAATGTTTGGTATGAGTCATGATTGATAGAGATTGTTGGTAGGTGAGTGATGGGAGTGTGGTGAATTGAGCAGTGTTTGAGGCTAGTGAAGATGCATTCATTGACTGTGACCACTAGTGTGAGGTCATTGAACATCTTGCACCATTGCATCCAGGTCCTTAAGGCTAGACTCCTGACATTGACCTCCATGGCTCTCTGCTTTTGAACGTGTGTCTGGAGGGCCTTCTGGACCCCTGTGAATACGGGACATCTCTCCTACTTTACCTCGCCTATCAAGACCTCCAGAGCAGCTTCTAATATCCTTGTAGCCCACTGTCTCCCATGTTGTTCCATCCGTCACCATTTCCCAAGTCAGATTCAGTTCCTGCACAACTGCCAGCACCTGTTCCAGCCACAATGCATCTACCCTTTAAAAGGCACAGGCAGTGCAGGCTAGCTTTATGTGGTGCGAAGAAGTTATGCTTCTGGGCCCCCTGCTGGTGGGTGCAGCCAATGAACAGTGTGGTTAGCATTGGCTGCACGTACCAATCATTCAAATGTGCAGACAGCATGAAGTAAAGTGAACAGGTGCAGGGTAATAGTGCATCGTGATGTCCGGACCCATTTCCAGGGGATATCCAATTTAGCCCCCAAGCACTTGAAGAAAAATGCAGGGTAGCACAATTTGCTTGATTGGCACCCCTGCCACTGGGCTCAATTCCTACTCCTTCCATCATCTGCACTATCTACAGTCTACAAGATGCACTGCAGAAACTCATTCAGTTTACTTCAATAGGACTGGCCTGCCTCATAACCTCTACCACTGAGAACGTAATGGCATTAGAGTGAATATTTATCTGTGATGCAGAGGTAAAACTGACATGAACACAATTCACTGGCCTCCTGCTGTGCTGAAATTTCTACAGTTCTTAAAGTTTTGGAATATCTTTTATTGGACGACAAATATTTTAAGTGGCTAAGATATGGAAGGATAATTAATTCCATTTTAAAAAAGCTTGGTTGTTTCTGATGAAGGTAGATTTGGGATTTTTTTCTGGTGCAGTATATTAGAAAACTTTCATTTTATGCATCAATCTATGTTAAATTTTCAACACAAGGAAGTAAACAAATAAATGCAGAATTAATTTTCTCTTACGAACCAGGGCATCTGAATCGAGTATTAGGTTATAGAAATTCTGTCTATGACTCATTGGTACTCCAGTTCCATTTCTCAGGTCTTTCTGTGCTCTCACTGATAGCAAAGTCAAGATCATGAGACATTTGTCTTTATTCTAACTGTATTTTCTGTTATGATGGGGATTCAAGCCCCATCCAGAGATTTACGTATATAATCCTGGCTGACACTGCAATGCAGTACTGAGGAAGTGAAACATTGTCGGAGGTATCGTCTTTCAGATATGATGTTAAATTGAAGCCCTCATTGCCCTTTCAAGTGGACTTACAAGATCCAAGGAAAACCCCCCTATTCTTGTTCCAAATGCAACAATTAACTAAAAATCATAAGGAAAAAAAACAAGTGATGCCACTACTAAGCCCATGCATTTCATTACCAAGCCTCTGCCAGTTACAATTTCCACTAGACCAATCTGTGGACTTTAGTTGTCGCATGCAATAAAAATGTATTAGCAGGTTTTGGTTCTGATATTTTCTTGACAATAGTGTTTGTTGGGCATTATGTTGGTTGTGGGTTATTTGCTCCCTCTACTGGTAACAGTGCTTTATGAAAAAATAAGATTTTTTTTTTCTATGTATTAAATTAAACTTTCATTGGTTTATAAGTTACTTCAATAATTTTGTTTTGAACTTGACACAAACAAGAAATAAATCCCTCAGTGTTAATACTGGGAATCATATGAGTGTTTTATTTTATTGACATGTATGTTAAATTTCCTCCTCTGCTTCAGGTACATTAGAGTAGCAGAGGCTGAATGAGGTAGATTTTCATCATTAATGGAATAAAAATGGGTCAGATTCTACATCGGATGGGTGATTCACTCCACCAGTTTGCTGTCCAGTTACAGAAGACAAAAGATTACCCCAATGTGTGAAGCATTATAGCGGAAGGCTTACAACCCACTTTACATGATCTCTTTCATATAATCTCCTTTGCAACAGAAAGGTCTTCTGATTACACATTTATATTTTAGAAGTATTATTCTTGCTTCGTGCATACACAAGGAATGTGTAGCATAAGAATCACTGCTTCCTCAGAAAATGATGGGCTGGAGTGGGGGTAGTGGGGGATGAGGGGGAAGGGGTGCATGTGCCAACTCAAAGCACTAAGTTGGAAAATGTATTCTGTTTATTTTTGTCATCATGTTTTTCCTTGTATTTGTATTTAATCATTTATTTATTTTAATGGATACTATTATTAACAGGGATTGGGTATTGAGCCTCTGCCCCCGTTGCTGGAGCTTTTGGACCAGCATCAGATTCCAGTTTCTGCAAAGGATCAATTTCAAGCATGCACTATTGAGCTTCTGGTGCTATCTTGTAAGATTAAATATAAACAAGGCCAAGGGATGACGTTAGTTTGTTTGTGGATGTGTGAGCCCAGGCGTGTAGATATCTCTTTTCTCCATCAATGTGAGAAGTCAATGGAAGGTCCATGTTTACATAACTGGAACCTGGAACTTGTGCAAACTGACATGCAAGTCTGGCAATAGGATCATCATATATTGCTCACCAGGCCCTGTGTTGGCTTTGGATCTCTTTGTATATCTTCTTTTCAATTAGAATCACACCAGACAGCTGTTGCCATAGATATGTTTGCCGAAAACTCAAGAGCATAAGATTGTACCATATGTTAAATTGATGTTCTGGGAGAGTTGGGTGCATGCCAATTGTTAATGCTGCAAATCAGTGATGCCAACCCATGATACCTATATGTCACCACAGGGAATATGAAGGCTGGTGAACTCGTGATCAATATCAACTTAAGTTACTTGTCAGTTTGAAAGATGCTACAATAAATCTCTAAGGAATCCCAGGAAGCTGGCACTCATGTCCCAAACTTATTTTTTATTTGTATCTTTATATTGGAAGATTGCAGCATTTAAATAAATGCAAAGATTTGGATTATATGCTGAAATGTATATTGTTGACCCATTACAGTCCCAGTAAGATTTCCATTGTCATCGGGGAACTCAAAAGTGTGAAAATTACTGGTCTGCTAGGGAATTTGATCAGACTCCCGAGACTACCAAGGCATTCAGATGCCACAGACCTGGAACTGTAGATCATGAACAAATAGCTCCAAAAGAAAATCAGATGGACAAACCCCAGTAGACTACTACAGAAATCAGGATGAATTAGGCAAATCAGCACAAATATCCAATAGACTGTCAATAATGTTTATTGTGGGATAAATGTTGTCCAGATTACCAGGAGAATGCCCTACACCTTTTTGAATGGTGAGGAGGATGGGACCTTGGTTTAACATCTCTTCCAAAAGATGTTGCTTGCAAAAGTGTTGCACTTCCTCATTACTGCACAATAGTGTCTGCTGTTTTATGTTCTCAAGTCTCTGAAATGTGCCTCAAACATCAGACTCAGAAGCAAGAGCCCTACTGCTGAGCCAAGGCTGGCACCTTAAATAAAATCTACCCCCATCCATATCACAGTTACTCTATTTAATCAGCACACTAGAGGCCTGTAAGCCATGCTTGTGTGTCCAAATTTTGGGCAGGTTATAAAGAAATAGTGCAGTACTTTTGTGAGACGTAAGTGCTTCTACACTTGGTACTATTTTCTTAAAAGGACACCAGTAATCTGAAGAGTTCATGATTAATACAAACCATCCAAACTCACCTCACATTGGAATCCCAATTTTTTTCAGTCCTAGTTTAGTTGACTAATCTTCGCAACAGACTCCACACTGATATTGACAATTGACTGCTCAAAGCAGACTCCTTACTATCTGTTGTTCAATTGAACTGTCTTTGTGAGGTTTGAGTGCTGCTTATCTTGATGAAGCCAGCTCCAGCAATAGATTCTCCTCCTTCCGCAACACCAACAGAGTTGTAGATCCTCAAGGATCTATGCTAGGGCTCTTCTCTTTGTTATCTGCATAGTGCCCCTTGCTGACATCATCCACAGACATGGGGCCAGTTTCCATATGTATGCTGATGACATTTAACTCTACCTCTCCGTCACTTTCCTTATCTCAACTTGATTTCCATGCAAAATGGTTGCCTGTCTGACATAGGCTGAATTTTCAGGTCCGGAGACAGGCGGGAGATGGAAATACTGGTGCTGACCAACGTGCCGGTTTCCTGATGCTGAAGAGTTTCACTAGGGCAGGGGAAGGGTGGCCCCGAGATCCCGCCCGATCCATCAACAGCACCAATTAAGATGGTTAAAGAGCTTGTTGAGAGCTCGTTAAGGGCATGTTCTGATTTTGATGGGGGTGTACAGACTGCATGCAATGCTGGGGTAAACCAGGTGAATGGAGGTGGATACACAGTGGGGAGCCTGTCAGGGCCACCCAGGTAATTAGGTGGGCCCCATGAAAGGGTGAGTGGCACAGAGTGGGACGGCCATTGGAAATAGGTGCCATTGGCTCAGCGCAGGTTGCAGAGAGAGTGGTCATATGCGCTCGGGCAATATATGGGTCACCACCTGCCTGGCATCGCAGGTGTATGAGGAGGGGACAAGGCTTCCAAACACAATTGGGGAGGCTACCTGAGCACAAGGAAGGCAGCAGCTGGCATTGGTGGCCAACTTTCAGATTGTGGGTTCAGTGGCAATGAGGAGCAACATCTTCCACTTGAGTGCAGAGCCCCAGGATCAGCAAGGAGGAGAGGGATGAGAGGCAGGAAGGACATGGAGGCCATACCTTCAGCATAGGATCTGCCAGCGAAGAAGGAGCTGTCTTGAGATGACCGAGAAGCAGAAGACTGTGACTCTCAGTCAAATGGTCACAGAGATCTGTGCCCTTGTCTATAAAGACCTCACACTTTGCAGCACTGCTTACCATGCCCTGCCAGTTGCCACTAAGTTCACTGAGACCTTGAACTTCTTTGCTTCTGGCTGCTTCCAACGATCAGCTGCAGACCTTAGTGGCATCTTGCAAATGGCTGCACACCACAGCATCTCACAGGTTACTGATGCCCTGTTTGTGAGAGCTGGACAGTACATTCAATTCCAGACAGACATGGCCTCACAGGCACAGAGAGCAGTGGGTTTCACTTCCATCGCTGGATTCCACCCATGTAGCCATGAAGACACCCAGTGACTAGCCATCAGATTCATCAACAGGAAGGGCTTCCACTACCTTAGTGTTCAGCTGGTCTGCAACCACAACAAGAGCTTTCTCCACAAGTGCGGTGCTTTTCTTGCAGCTACTATGACACTTTCATCCTCCAGCAGTCAAAGCTGCTGCAACTCTTCCCTCCACCCCCACCAGACTATGTGGTTGGATTCTAAAGGACACAGGATATCCCTTGAAGAGATGGTTTCTCACTCCTTTACGAGAGGCCGAGACAGAGGCACAGAGGCATTACAACCAAAGCCATCTGCTCACCAGGACAACCATTGAGCAGGCCAACAGGCTTCTGAAGAAAACAGAAAGTGCTGGAAATACTCAGTAGGTCTGGCAGCATCTGTGGAGAGAGAAGCAGAGTTAACTTTTCAGGTCTGTGACCTTTCATCAGAACTGGCAAAGGTTAGAAATGTGATGGGCGTTGAGAAAGTGAAAGAGGGGAGGGGGAAGAAGAAGAAAAGGGAAGATGTGTGATAGGGCAGAGGGCAGGAGAGATTAAATGACAGAGATGTCATGGAACAAAGGCAAAGGGAGTGCTAATACTTGTAGTAACAGTCAAAGCCACCATCATCCTCCTTGGTGACAGTCTCAGCCCTTGACTCGTTCTCTGGATGGCTGGAGGGGAGAACCAGCTAGGATGCAACTGGCATCCCCTCCAGACAGCCCTATGCCATCAGCAACACTGACCAGTCCATGCTAGATTAGTGTGGCATGCATCGTTTGTATACCAATGCGCAGTTCTTGGATGCAGTCCAAGTGCTGCCGCAACCGGCTGTCCATGAGATTGGCCACTGTCTCAATGGAGGAGCTCATGTGCTCAAAACCCTGAGCCATTGTGTCACACATGAGCTGTATGGACCTCTCCATTCTCAGCTCATGACCCCGTACTGCCTCAGGGAACACATCTGCTGCTGCTCTTGGGACAGCCCCTTTCCTGTGACTCATAAGGCTCTGCATTTGTGCCCAGCTGTCTTCCATCCTCTGAGGGGGACTGCCTACAACTGCATCTGCCTCTGGCACCCCCTTCTGTACACTAGTGCCGTGCTCATCACCCAGTGTCACCCTGTACAACTGCATGTGAGGACCCACCGAAGTGACTGTATCTGCGCTGGTGGAGGGTGTGCTTGTAAGGTGTGAAAGTGCTTCTTTTGAGCTCTGCTGTGGCTGTGCTTGGCCCGGTGATGGTGAGGGAGTTGGTCTCATTGCCTTAACATCTATACCTATGGGACACACATGAAGAGATCATGAGAACTAGCCTTGGAAAGCAGAAGCCTCTGCATGTTCTGAGTCTTCCCAATGCAATTCAATGTTTGGTATGCCGTTGGACCGGGTGAAGTACAATGCAGCTGCTTAAGAAACACCTCGCAGTCTCTAATCACTATCTCCACCACGGATGCCCATCTCACCTTGCCCAACATCCTCGTGGTATGAGATCCTGGCGATGTCCATGAATGTCTCCTCCATGGTGGTGATAACATGTACGTAGGGAACCCCATATTCTCTCTGGGCCCTCTCACATGCATTATGAGCTCGTTCTAGAGAGGGAAATAAGGCACTGCTTCCTCTATGGCCAATATCTGCTGCTCCAATTCTTTGGAAGCTGCATGTTTCAGTGCTGGCAGGTCCTCAACAGCACTACGACTCTGAGCCATTCTGTGAGGTCAGAAGTGCCCTGGACACACATGCCTCCCATGTTCAAAACCAGCATGCACCCTGAGGCTCCTCAGCTGGTGTGTCTGCTGGAGGGTGAATACCCAGAGGCCTGTCCTGAAGGTTGGGGGTTACACTCGCCTTGCCAGAGTGTATCAGGTCATTGAACCTCTTCTGAGACTGGATCCAGTTTCTCCATAACACATACTGCTTCTGACTGTGTTAGCTATCTCCATCCATGTCTGCTTGGTCTGGGTGGGTGGCCTCCTCCTGTCACTCTCTAGGAACAGGACCTCTCTCTTCTCCCTCACGGCCTTCAGGAAGACCTTCAGGTCCACCTCCCCGAATCAAAGCGCTGCCCTGCCCTGGGTTCCAGGCCACTGCCTCTCCTGAGACATCTTTCAAGCTTAAGATAAAGCAATGAAATGACAGCCACAGTAATGGCTGCCATGGTCTGTTTAAATTGGGCCCACACTCAAACAGTTCCATCTCCATTCCTGGCCCCATAGCCGCAAATTAATTGACAAACCCGTCTCCAGGTCAATGAAGGGGCCGTCCCCATGAAAATCAGGACCGGTGACTGTTTCCCCATGGGGAAGCATTTGGGACCCGGAAACGGTCCTGACTTCCGTTTCCCACTCCTGGAAGGAAAACCCTGTCTCTTGTCTTGGAAGCATCATAAATTCCTTCAGCTGAACCCATCAGAAAGACCAAACCCATCATTTTCAGCATCCTTGATCTCCACTGTCTTTCCACTGATGCCACACTCCTTCCCAGCCACTCACTTAGGCTAAACAAAATTGTATGCACCTTCACTGTTGTAGTTGACTATGAGCTGAGTTTCATATCTTACATCCGCTCCATCACCATGTTGGTTACTTGCACCACTGCAACACTGTGTGTTGCCGCCCCAATCTCACCCCACTGCTGCTGTTGAAACCCGAGTTGACTTTTATCACCGAAGCTGCTGTCCTTGTTTGCCTTCCATCATCCACTATTCATGATCCACTAACATGTCCTGAGCACAACTACCCTGTATTCTGTGCTGCACTAATTTCTGTCTATCCATCACCCGCACCTCCTTATCTACACTGGCTCAATATCCTCCAATGTATCCAATTTTAAATTATTGCATTCATCTTCAAATCCCTCCACGTCCCTTCACTTCTCCACTCTGCAACTTCCTCTGGCCATATATCCCCTTCCACACACTTCGGACCCCGTGGGCATTCTTTATTTAGAGATCCAGCACTGAATTCTCCCTCCCTTCATCTCACCATTGTTGGTAGAACTTTCAATTGTGTTGACCCTGCTCTCTGAAATTCCCTCCCTAAGTTGCTGTTCTTCTCTACTCCTTCTCTGTCCTCTAAGAACCATCTTTTTTACGAAGTCTTCAGCCTCTTGTCCTAACCTCTTTCCCATGACTTACCATCTGTTCTTATTGCTCTTTAAAACACCTTGACATGCCTTGTATATTCAAAGTGCCACATAAATCCAAGTTGTTGTTGCTATTGACATGTACCGACTGATACAATAAGCTACTGGTACCAGAGTTAAAAGGGTTTTGGAGCGAGATAGGCAGAAAGCTCACAAAATGTGCTTTTAAAATGACAAATATAGTTTCTTGCAAATTGTGTCATATAAGCACAAGTTCAAAAAATAGAACAAATATTTTATGATATCTGAAGCATACCCATTTTATGAAGTTTATTTAATTTGAATGAAAAATCTTTGAAATAATCAAATTAGGAACGAGTAGTTTGGTATTGGTTTATTGACCAATGCTAAACCTACTCCTTTACCAGCCAAAATAGGTTTTGTTGATGTGGAGTTTGAATAAGTGGATTCTATGTAGGTATTCCAGCTACCATCTCCTTAAATGAAATTTAAATTCCTTCCTCTTTTACTCCTTTGAGGTCAATGATTTATCAATCTGACTGGCGCTAAACAACATGCAGAAAGTTCATGTAACCTGCACTTCATAATCTTCTTATAGAGGTAGTGAGAAAAGTCAATTAAGTATGTAATTGTCAATCAGGCTCTAGGGAAGGTTTGGACTTTAACAACTTCTGCCCTGCTGTCAAAGGTGGGATGCAGATTAAGAATAATTAGAGTTGAAAAAACAATTTAGCTACTGTGTGTTTGAGTGTTTGAATCAATGCTGAGCTGGCTCCATGCTTGTATGCTGGATCACATTCCTATCTCCACAGGGGGGTAATATCGTGACAGTAACTGTAGCCCCAATGGAGAATCCCAGAGGAGCCATAGCTCTTCAAACACAATGATCGCATGATGTGACTGCACAATCTCACTAAATCTGCAGTTTCTTTTTTCTCTGGATACTGCCAAACTGCTTTTAAATTCTGTGCACAGTTTCACTGGATCTAAATGCATTTATACCCCCACAGAACTGGCATCTTAGCAAATCTTAAAGGAAGTAAACATGATTGTGACACTTCTGTGTAAAAAAAATAACATTGCAGGGATATTACAAATGCCAGTGTACCCTTTTTGATTGGTAGCAATGTTTCAACCATAAAAGCTCACTTAAGACCTGCCATTTTGAATCACCAAACATGAGAGCATGAGTAACAGTACAACATTAAAATTCCATTGCAAATTCTTCTGTTCTGAGTTCCTAAACTATCAGTTTATGTTGAGACTGATCTTGCTTTAAATAGAACAAGAACAAATGCTCTGACTATAAACAAACGCATCAAAGTGAAGTTAATTTTTTGGCATGCTATAGAAAAAAATCATTAGTTGTTACTAGTTTAACTCAGCAACATTGGCAATAGGCTTATGCTATTAAGTAAATCCAATCCTTTTAGTGCTGCTCAATTCATCGTTTGGAACGGATGTAGAAATTGTGGCAGTACAAACAGTGCTATATGGTGACAGGTTTCTAGTTAGATGCACGCAATAAATTACATCAGAGTCAGCTGTTGCACACTGTCATCTTTGAGCCAGAAGGTTGTGGGTTCACACCCCACTTCAGAGACATGACGGCAGAATTTAGGCTGATACTTCAGTGGAGGGCTGCACTGTCGGAGGTGCCTGCTTTTGAATGAGATATTGCAGTGCAGCCCTATCTGCCTTGTCAAGTGGACATGAAAGATCCCGTAAAACTGTTTCGGAAAAATGCAGGGGAGTTTCCCTGCTGTCCTGGCTAATATTTATTCCTCAATCAATGTCAGTAAAACAGATTATCTAGTCATTATCTCATTGTTTGTGGGACTTCGCTGTGTGCTGTGTTTCCTACATTGCAACAATGACTATACTTCAAAAGTAATTCATTGGTTGCAAAACTCTTTGGGTTGTCCTGAAATTGTGAAAGGTGCCATATAATAACAACCCTTTCTTTATCTTATTCTAGACCATAAGCAGTGGTGCTATATGAAGTACTACCTTTTAATCAGGAATATATATATATACACACACATTTTGCTCATCATCCTTTTTTAGAACAGTTTGGGTAGATAGGGCAAAACTACTTCCACTTACTGGGGAGACTAGGACTTGGGGGCATAGTCTAAAAATTAGAGCCAGGAGTGAAATTAGGAAGCAGTTCTACACGCAAAGGGTGGTAGAAGTTTGGAACTCTCTTCCGCAAATTGAGTGGGAGGCTCCGGGACATCTTCCCAACCCGTTCCCGCCTCCACCCCACTTTACGTGGGCGGGCCGCCCACCCCAGGCCAATCAAGGCCCTTAAATAGCCACTTAAAGGCCTTCGCCCGCCTCCATCGGGATTTTACCCATGGCAAGCGGGCGTCCGGGAGACGTGAAAGGCCACTCAGTGAAAGCTGGCAGCCTGTCAGTACCCCGGGGTGGGCCCTGACAAATGGGCACAGGGTGCATGATTGATGGCCGCCCCCACTTTCCCAGGACCCGAGATGCCCCCCTACCCCCAAACGACCACCCTTGCCTCCCCGGCGAGGCAAACCAAACTTACCTACATTCCTGGCTGCATGTCCTCGGCTGGGCTGCAGTCCCAGCAGTAGCCACCGCTCCCGGTGACGCAGCTAAGACTAAGAGCTGCCAGCCCGATGATGATCGGCCGGCAGCTCCATGAGGCGGGACTTCCTCCCTCAAGCGGGTGGAAGTCCCGCCTCGGAACAATTAAAGCCCGGGGACCCGTAAACTGTGGGACGGATCCCCGGGCTAGGCGGAAGCGGGCTTGCCACTGACTTTTACGTCGGTGGCCAACTCCGCCCAGCGTAAAATCCAGCCCATAGTCTCCCTTGTTATTCAGAGTTGCTCTGAGGAGGTCAAACCCCTTGCTGGTTTCCTTGAAATTGCCTGCTTTCCTGTCCTTGTATACAAAGTCAGCTTCCTTTCAAAACATCCAAACATTTCAGCTATGTGCAGGTGTCAATGTCCACTGAAAAATCTTCTTTCAGTTCTTTAAAACACACAGCATTCTAAATTTGTAATACAAAAACGAAAGCCTTGTAACATGAGGAATAGAAGGAAGTGGCCAGAGATGGCCTTTTCTCTAATTGAGACCATGGGTATGGAGAGGTTACATCAGACAGCAAGGTTAAGTGGTGGCTGTGAGTATAGGAAACTGATTGTTGAGACTTATGTTTATGGACTGAGTGAGAAATCAGAATTCACACAAATATATACTACCTCCTCAGTCAGCTCTTCTATCCATGTAACCCAATTTCCGCTGTGGGCTCTATCAGCAATTCTGGTGCACGTTATGTCCAAAATTGTGCCCGTTTTGAAAAATGTTTGCTTTCTTCCCCCAAGTTTCCACTCAAATCCATTTGCATATCACCAAATGCAAAAACTGCCATGAACCAGTGCAATCAGGCAGTCCTTTATGACCCAGTCATTTCTGCCACCTCTAGCGTGACACTACCACCAAATACATCTTCCCCTCCCCTCCCCTGTCAGCATTCGAAGGGATCATTCCCTCCGTGACACCCTGGTCCACTCCTCCATTACACCCGACACCTCCTTCCCTTCCCACGGCACCTTCCTGTACAATCGCAGGCGGTGTAATACCTGCCCTTTTACCTCCTCTCTCCTTACTGTCGAAGGCCACAAACACTCCTGTCAGGTGAGGCAGCGAATACTTGTACTTCTTTCAATTTAGTATATTGGATTCGCTGTTCACAATGCGGTTTCCTCTACATTGGGGAGACCAGATGCAGATTGGGTGACTGCTTTGCGGTACACCTCCGCTCAGTCCGAAAACATAACCCTGAGCTTCCTGTCCCTTACCATTTCAATAATTTCAGAGCATGACTGGCCCTTTTTTATTTTTATTTTTTATTTTTATTTTATTTTATTTTAGTGTATTTCATAATTCTTTTTTTTTTACCATGTGCCTGCCCACTGTTTTTTTCATGTTTGTGCTTTTGGCCAGGGCTGTTCATTATTATGTCATTTAACACCCTCTATGCTCTAATGCTTTGTCTTTCTCCACACCATTAGCACATTCTTTGCCTTTGTCCAATCAACACCTTCCCTTTTGTTCTCTTTTCCCTCACCCCCACTTTATTTGCTTAAAACCTATTACATTTTTAACCTTTGCCAGTTCTGATGAAAGGTCACTGACCTGAAACATTAACTCTGCTTCTCTCTCCACAGATGCTGCCAGACTTGCCGAGTATTTGCAGCACTTTTTGTTTTTGTTAGCGCTTTAAGACTTTTCTCTTTTTAAAAAATTGTTTTAAAAATTCCTTCTTATATTTAAGAGTGATAACTTGATAAATGTTGATTAATACAGCTGAAAATTGTTTTATCACAAAAAAAGCATTTTAAACCACTCTAACAATCCACCACCTGAGTAACCCAATTTTAAATGACTGAAAATAACTTTAAAAATATACAAAATTATTTTCTAGTTAGATTCGGTTACAGTAGCTGTAAATTTTAAGAAAAGCTTAATTCAAAATCTTTGAAGAAGTACCTGTTAGTTTCCTTGCACTTGCTTAATAAAACTTAATTTTTGAAGCCTCCTCGAGGGCCCACAATAAGTTCAATTAGTAGAAACTCCCGATGGTGATTAATTCATTTTGGGAGAGTGCTAGTTTTCTGGATGGTGCCTACTTCCAGTTCAATTTTTTTTAAACTGGCACAAAAGATTGCAGAAACTCAAATTGCGCTGAATGCAATTTGTGCTTCAACATCCAATATGTTTTATGCCAGTTACATTGATATCTGGGCAGTTGCATCAAAAAATCTGCATAATCAAGTGGACACTCCAGGCTGTAAAGTTATATTTAGTTACACTTTGACATGGCAGTCATAATCAGTTATCTAGATGGACAGTATGGTTGTCTTGCTATTTTTTTAAATAAGTCTTTGCCTGGAATTTGCATGGGAATTCTCCTGATCAACTGCCATAACTTTAGCAGAAGATCAGCAGAATCCCTGGAGGATTGACATAAATGATTAAAAATGGCTGTTTACATCATTTCTCCAGAATTACTTCCACCAAGTTACAGCAATCAATCTGGAGAACTCTACAGAATTTCAGGACCCTTGTCCAAATGGTTATTTTTAACAATTATTCTGCACTTTATTTTTTTAAACTTCTCCTGAGAAGAGATATTAAATGACAAGGTTCTACAACAGTGCAGGTCTTTTCATTTTAATTTTCTTTGTAGGTTCAATTTTGATTCTGAATGAATCTAGTTTTTATTAATGCTGACTAAATGTCTAAGCAGAGTGGACAATATTGTTGGCTTGTCATCAAAGGTGAACTGAACACAACATAAATGTAGTTCCAATTTTATTTCACCATATTGAATTTCTGTGTGTATTCCTCCTTCTAGCTCAAATTCAAGTCTAGTCCCTTGTTCTGTGAGCTACCAACTCTGGATTTCATGAATTGAAGCCTCCTGATACATTACGATTGGGCATTTGGATGAGTTTTTGTGTTTTGGGAGGATTCTAAATTGGTTCTAAAATTCAGGTGTTTTTAAAATTGAGACTGATCTCTGTGAATTTAGAACTGCCAGCCTATCTGGGATCGAACACATGGCCCAAAAAGAATGGACATATCATTGATTCCCTCAAGGGGTAAAATGTATATTCCACCATTATACTTGGAATTGAATAAACCACTGGAGCTAAACAATGAGCATAAAGCTTTTTCTGTAACAGAAACCAGGCACATATTCTGGCACTAGATTCTAACCCTATTTAGATCCAGTCCTTCCCCACAATAAACAGCTTGAGATTAGAGCCCCTCCATTGCCAAACTGCTAGAACTGCATTTATTTATATTCTGAGATTATGTAGATGACACACGATGACCAATTTTGGGCTGTCCTCTGGTCCTCCGGTTCATACATGCAATGCAGTCACATTGCCACCTTCGCACCTGATGGAATGGGCCAACATAGTTCTACATGCAGTATAACATTTATTTCACTTTGGAGTGGAACACCTTGTGTGGTCAGTTGGTTGCAAATTTTGATTGTCAACAAGGTGTGTATCCTTCATGAAGTAAACAAATTCATTTCAGAACAATTTTTAAGTACTGGCTGCCAGGTGAAAGGAAGAGCTTACTGAATGTAAATGATATGGAAGTAAAAGCCTTGGCTTCCGTTTTTCAGCAGCCATTCTTTAAAAGTGCTGTGAGATTTTATTTCTATGCTGATTGCTTTAGGGACTGCACTCCTTGATTACATAAACAGAAAGGTTTCTAGCTGTTCACTGTGACATCTTGAATTCCCCTCTTAATCATCTCATTTGTTGTAATGGTTCTGGGACTTGTGCTTCATGTCACCTTCAGTCTTTGTTCAAAGCTTTGATCTACAGTTACGCCTGCCATGAGGGAAAAGGATTGCAATGACTTATGAGCTAAGGGTGATGGGACATTCTCCTTCCAGCCGGGCATGTAATTTGCTGAACAAACCTTTCAGCATGGTTATTAGTACAGGTTACAGTTTGAAAATGTAGTAAGGCAAATACAGCAAGCTGAACTTTTTCTGTAAATTAATGAAAAATTTAACCAGGTCACACTTTCGAGACGAGATTTATTTCTCTCCTTCCATTGTTTTGTAGGTTATTTATCTCCTGGTACTTTTAGGTTTCCGACATGTAATAGTGGCCGATTCTGCCTCCAGTCTGGAGTGGATCTGCCCCATTTTGTTAACAGGTTTGGATGACAAAAATAAATATAGTTGGATACATAAAGTATTTTGTTAAAACCCTAAAAACACATGTTTGTTACAACACAGAGCTGAGAGTAAAAGAACTTATCGACTTGTCTCCACTGTTTGCTCCTGACTCTCTTTTGTTTGCTGGTAATTGAACATTGGTCCCATTAACAGCCTCTTCAAGATAGTCCTTTATTGAACAGTCCCAGGAGCTTTGTTTTCTTGAACCTTCCACCTCCTGCCCCTACCACCTGCCCCCGCACCACCACCTTCAGTTGATGTGATATCCTCTCTTTAAAAAGAGCCACAAAATATATTAGTTGGTAAAATTAATAACAAAATAATTTAGGTGACAAGTTCTTATTCAATCCTTAGATTTGTCTGACCAGCTATCTCTCTAATTAAAAGCAAAGGGTATTGGACTGTTATCTGAAAAGGAACAATGTGCAGGATTACAGAGAGAAGGCAGGGGAATGGCATTAGGTGAATTATTCATTCGGAGATAAAAACAAGAAATGCTGGAAATACTCAGCAGGTCTGGCAGCATCTGTGGAGAGAGACGCAGACTTAACGTTTCAGGTCAGTGACCCTTCTTCAGAACTGGCAAATATTAGAAATGTGAAAGGTTATAAGCAAGTAAAGTGGGAGTTGGGCAAGAGATAACAAAAGAGAAGGTGTAGATAGGACAAGGTCACAGAATAGCTGACCAGAAGGTCATGGAGCAAAGGCAAACAATATGTTAATGGTGTGTTGAAAGACAAAGCATTAGTACAGATAGGGTGTTAACGGACTGAAAACCGAGGATTCCCCCCCACTGTGGTTGACAGGGCCCTCAACCATGTCCCGCCCATTTCCCGCACCTCTACCCTCACCCCTTCCCCTCCCTTCCTGAACCACGACAGGGTTCCCCTTGTCCTCACTTTCCACCCCATCAGCCTCCATATCCAAAGGATCATCCTCCGCCATTTCCACCACCTCCAGCGTGATGCCACTACCAAAAGCATCTTCCCCTCCCTTCCCCTGTCAGCATTCCGAAGGGATCGTTCCCTCCACAACACCCTGGTCCACTCTTCCATTACCCCCAACACCTCGTCCCCTTCCCATGGCACCTTCCCCTGTAATCGCAGGAGGTGTAATACCTGTCCATTTACCTCCTCTCTCCTCACTATCCCAGGCCCCAAACACTCCTTTCCGGCAAAACAGCAATTTACTTGTACTTCTTTCAATGTAGTATACTGTATTCACTGCTCACAATGTGGTCTCCTCTACATTGGGGAGAACAAACGCAGACTGAGTGACTGCTTTGCGGAACATCTCCGCTCAGTCCGAAAGCATGACCCCGAACTTCCGATTGCTTGCCATTTTAACACTCCCCCCTGCTCTCATGCTCACATCTCTGTCCTGGGATTGCTGCAGTGTTCTAATGAACATCAACGCAAGCTCGTGGAACAGCATCTCATTTACCGATTAGGCACACTACAGCCTGCCAGACTGAACAATGAGTTCAATCATTTCAGAGCATGATGGGCCCCCCCATTTTACTTTTATTTTTAGTTATTTATTCTTTTCTCGTTTTTCTTTTTTCTATTTTTTTTGTGTTTATTTTATTTTATTTCATCTTAGTTTGTTCAGTTTGCTTACTCACTTTTTTTCATGTTTGTTCTTGCAGCTGTTCAATTTTCAGTCCGTTAACACCCTATTTGTACAAATGCTTTGTCTTTCAACACACCATTAACATATTGTTTGCCTTTGCTCCATGACCTTCTGGTCAGCTATTCTGTGACCTTTTCCTATCTACACCTTCTCCTTTGTTATCTCTTGCCCTACCCCCGCTTACTTGCTTATAACCTTTCACATTTCTAATATTTGCCAGTTCTGAAGCAGGGTCTCTGACCTGAAACATTAACTCTGCGTCTCTCTCCAAAGATGCTGCCAGACCGGCTGAGTATTTCCAGCATTTCTTGTTTTTATTTCAAATTTCCAGCATCCACAGTATTTTGCTTTTATTTTAGTGCTCATTCAGAGAGCTGGCCCAGACATGATGGGCCAAATGGCTTCCTTCTGTGCTGTAACAATTCTGTGATTCTGTGATATCATAATTTCTTTGATTATGCTTCTATGAAGTGCCTTGGGATGTTTTTCTATATTAATGCAGGGGTGCCATTTCATAAACAAAATAACTCTATAATCTCATCCTTCTTGTATACTGGACTGAGAGAAGTTTACTTTGCTAATATTGTTATATTTATGTTTCTCTTAGTTTACATTTTCAAAAAATGACATTGTTATTAACTACACCACAGAAATGTCAACATTGAACGTTTGATCTGTGATGTAAGGAACTGATAGGTTGATAACACCAGTAACTGTGTTCTTATGTGCTTATGTTCTTATGTAAAAGTTCATTACACAGTAGGAAATTTGTAGTAAATTTATAGATTTCGGTGCAAAACCTGCAAGGACCATGGCAGAGACCATAAAATTATGATTATGTAGTGGAAAAGTAATCCATTCTATTTGAATATGGTGGTGTGTCACAGGATGGGCGTGTCGCAGGGAAAGCAACTCCTCAAATACATCAGTGCAACTAACACCTCGATACGTCAATACAATTCATTATCACATTGTTTGTGAGACATTGCTGTGCATAAATTGACTGCATTTCTTACATTATAACTGTGACAACACTTCAAAAGTAGGCTGTAAAGCACTTTGGGAAGTCTTGAGGTCATGAAAGGCGCTATATAAATTCAAGCCTTTCTTTCTTTCTGTGTGAAGAAAACATTATTTTGATGCCAAGCACCTCAAAGTGAAGGATGTACTTTCATTGGAAGCACAATCATGCAGGTCTCCTGAACATAGCTTATGCTAGGTCCAAGCTTATGCTTGGCCATGTGAGCCGCATGGAAGATGGCAGGATCCCCAAAGACACATTGTACAGCGAGCTCGCCACTGGTATCAGACCCACCGGCCGTCCATGTCTCCGTTATAAAGACGTCTGCAAACGCGACATGAAATCGTGTGACATTGATCACAAGTCGTGGGAGTCAGTTGCCAGCATTCGCCAGAGCTGGCAGGCAGCCATAAAGACAGGGCTAAATTGTGGCGAGTCGAAGAGACTTAGTAGTTGGCAGGAAAAAAGACAGAGGCGCAAGGGGAGAGCCAACTGTGCAACAGCCCCAACAAACAAATTTCTCTGCAGCACCTGTGGAAGAGCCTGTCACTCCAGAATTGGCCTTTATAGCCACTCCAGGCGCTGCTTCACAAACCACTGACCACCTCCAGGCGCATATCCATTGTCTCTCGAGATAAGGAGGCCCAAAAGAAAATAGAAAAAAAATGCAGCAGATGTGTCATGATTTGTCCAGTGTTGGTACTTAACCTAATTAATGGCAATTCTCATAAATAGTAATGAGCTTCTTTGCTGCTACAGGAAATCTAAATCTGGACATTTCAGCAGGCAGTAGTTTGTCAGACACCCTAACGTGCATTATAAAAAGGACAAAAGGAGTTTCTGAAGTTCCTTTGTGCAAAGTCAGAAATCCCAGGGTCTACATGCCTTTTGAAAGTTGGAATGGAGGATTTGTTTTTTTTTTAGCTTTGGTCTAATTTTACACTCTCCTATCCCCCCACATGCTAACTGCTTTGTTTCTCTAAAGTGTGTGTTATTGCACATAGATTTTGTTGCACAAAAATAAACCCTTAATTGGTTTACAATATACAACCATTTTTTCTGGTAATCTTAGAGAACTTAAAATTAATATAATTTAATTAATATAAAAATTGCAAAGAAATTGTACAAAATGTTGCTGTGTACATTTTATACTCATTACTGACTGAAAGGGACAGTTCAGTAAATCACGAGTGAATTCCTGTAGGAGGAGCTGTTGGAGAATGCAAATAGCCCTCTGTCTGCTTAGTTTCTATATGAGTGGAATTGCTTCGTGGTACCTTTTAGACATGGCTTAGTGTCAGGATCAATTATATAAGAAAAAATATTGTAATAAGTAAAGCACAATATGCTTGTTTTTGGGTGAACGCTAATGGAATTGGAACATATAGTGCAGCTGGGTTTCAAATGATGGATGTGACAGGACTGTGAGATGCCTTGACAAATAAAACACCAAACAACAAATAAAATAAATCTACAGCAATATAATAGTGATTGCTGAAGGAGTGTGTCATTGCATATTGGCAGCTGCTACAGGTTTTGCAAACAATTGGACATTTTACTTGCAAAATAGACACCTTATTTCATTTATAGTAAAAACAAAATGTTTGAAAAATACTTGTGCTAAATCGGCTAGCAGCAGTAAAACCCATCCTCATTCTGCTCTATTTTATAAAACCTTATTATCATTTTATTGGCTTTGAAGGGATAACAATGTGAGGGTAAACTATTCTGCACAACAGTCCTCTCTGTCAAAAGTGGAGTGTGATGATGAGAGTGGCAGGGCAGTGGCATCACTATGTTGCTGATCACATGTCCCACTACTAACTTAGTTTAGCCTTTTAGAAAAGGTATTTTATCTATTGTCTTCCAGCTTCTCCTCTCTGGGTTGGTATTCTGCACTGGTTAGTGCATTTTGGGGGTAATTTGAACTTAACAAAAATTGGGATGGGGTATAACGAGCAGCTAATCTGATATTGCCTTCTTATGCACCATCGGCCAAAGTTCAAATGACCCGCTTTGTGTTAAATTCCCACATTTTTTTTCTAACAAAGTCACTGACCCATTTATTACATAAAAAATTAATAACTTTGTTAAAATAGCGGAGACAGGAATTTGACATAAACATTTATGGTACTGTGCTAAAATAGCACACAGCGGGATTTCAGTTTGTAGGGGTACAAATTGTACAGCCAGCATGAACAGAGCACAGGGAACAAACCGAGTACTGGAACAGGTAGGCCCGAGATCAGATCGAAATTGGGTGTCAGGCCTCATTTAAATGAGAACATCGAGCTGTGCGTTCCCAGGCAGCTCACCAGAAAGGTGGATGTAAATTTTGAGCCATTGCAACAATGGCAGCAGCCCTCAGATCGATTCTGGGAGGGGGGATGATTGGATGGAGCCCAAGTGGGTGCCAGCAACAGTGTTCAGAACTGCTGTTTAGCCAACAGGAGTATTCCCGCTCTTCCTGGCTCCACATTTAGCCAACCTTTATGGGGAGCCTCCAGAGATTGTTTTGAGGGATGTCGAGCGCACACTGCATTCACATGTTCAAGAGGGTAATGCCTCATGACTCCTTAAAAGAAAAAGGCCCCACAAATTTAGCAATGGGACCAACACCTGCATAGGTTGGTCACATATTGTCCCACTCCAAATCGATATGCTTTGCACCTTGTTCTACACCTGAAAAATGAGTACAAAGTATATCAACTTTTTCTCCATAGTTTTACACCAGGCATTATAAACATTCCAACATAACTACTTGCTATGGAGCGAAATGGTGGGCAGCCAGCCATTTTATTCCTCAGCCAGCCAGCAATGTATAGGTAAAAAAATGTAACTAATAACATAAAAAGCACAAAAAACTCAACTAATTTGCAAAATATATTTAAACTTATTCATAAAATTGCCCAATCACTGTTGGAAAACCATGTGATAAAGCTTGTCCCGGAGTTTTACCCTCTCAAGTGTCTGTAACTTGAAGGTTGCTTCTTTCCTAGAGCTTGCATTATTCAGCTGGGCCTTCTGTGTTAGTATTTGCCATGGTTACGTGCATGTGTGCCCCAGTTCGATTTCTCACTTTCAACAATCTTCTCCTAAATGTCAAGTTCCTTCCACCTCCCCCTCATTCCAGTGCTGTCAGATATCAGATCCCTTTCCAGTACTGCATTCCCCAGTTTCCCTTCAGTTCTGAAAGTGTGCTGTCAAATCCCAGACCCTCGCTGGTGAAATCATACGCCAGACTCCCCACGGTGGTGTAAACCTCCAGATCCCTTCTCAGTGCTTCCAAACCCCAGAACTACTCACTGAGACAAACCATAGACCCGCCCAATAATTTGAAATCCTAAAGACACCAGTTCTCACGTACCCGAGACACTCTAATTGTTACAAACCCTTCCCAATGCTTCCAATCCCTTCCTAGCATTTCCAAGCATGAGATCCTGCACATTCAAAATTATTCTAACCTCCCCCTACCCCTTGAATGCTCACAGATTTCCCCTGCAGTGTACTGACTGACCAACACCTTAGCCACCTTCTCCTCATCTCTCTCAACCATAAGGTTCAGACACACTTAAGTTTCCCAAATCTCATCTTAACTTCCTAACTCTCTCCCACACCCTGGCCCCAATCTACTGCTTCCTATTGGTGAACACCAGGACCACACCATCTCTTGCTTCCTCCCGGGTCCTGCTTCCTAACTCTGTTCCTCTGATTCTCCACCCTTTACCTTCTCTTACACTTATGTGCATTCCACCATCTCCAGACTCCTTCTCCATGCCTGATTTCAATACTTTCCTCCAACCCAGCAGTTTGTTTATAATTTTGTCCTGAGCTTTAAAAAAGATAAGGGAAATAAGTCAAGTACATAGATAAAGAATCATGCGAGAGAGCCATGCAAATTGGATGTGATACAGAGAGTGGAGATAAAGCAGAAGCAAGCAGTGAAAAGAAGATTAAGAGACAATTAAACAGCTGTACCACCACATTGAGAAAATAAATAAACACTTGCAATTATATAGCATTGTTCACAACCTCAGGATGCCCCAAAGCACTTTACAGCCACTTAAATACTTCTGAAATGTAATCACTCTTGTCATGCATGCCCTCACCTGCCAAGACTGAGGCACACATTATTTCGGCACATGAACATTAAAACTTAAAATTGTGACTGGGAAGAAAAGAGGGCCTATCACAAGGAATTGCCAAACCCCTGACTGGAAAGACATTTGCATGCTAGCAGACAGTATTGGAACAAGGAACCCAGTCCTTGCTTCCCCAATACATAGAAAAAGCGGTCAAACCAGTTTAGTCACATGACTAACTGACTGTTGGAGTTTTTTTGAATTTGAACTTGCTGAGAGAAAGAACTCAGAATGCTGTTTTCTCCTGGACTGAGAACACCTCTCTCCTGTCTGTTCTCATCTCACTCTCACCAGCTTCGAAACCATTGAAGACATATGAATCCCAAGAGAGAAAAGTTTCCTCGTGTGAACAAGGTTTAAGAGCAATACTGGACCCCAACGAAAAGCAAGACTACTTACAAAAGGCCTGCAGTGATCTCAGGGCACAGTAAACAAGAAACTCTTCTGATATTGCCTCAAACCTCTCCATTTTATTTTTCTCCTGCTCTTTTCTGTCTCTATTTGCACGTGTGTATTGCGTATGCATGCTAGCGTGGGGTGCGGCGTGTATCCGTAGGCGTTAACCGAATTAGGAGGTTAAGTGTAAGTTTTAATAAATTTCACTTTTATTCTTTAAACCTAAGAAAGCCTGTTTATGCTCATTTCTTTGCCTTATAATTGGAAAGTGGTCAACAAGGATTCACCAAGAGGGAGCTCAAAACACAGTGTGTTTAAAAATTAAACCCTGTTATAAGACCAGGTGAAGACAGTAAAAGATCCCTAGACACCTTTCTCACCTGGTCGTAACACTCTCGTAATTATTGAAAAGTGACTGACAGATAAACAGAAAGAGGCAAGAAACAGAATGGAAGACAAATGTAAAAACACAAGTATAATTAGAGAGCAGGAAATAAGAGAAACAGTTGAAGACAGGTACAATTTTGCTTTTATTTTTCACTGGAAGCAATGACACATGAGATCAATTGTTTTATATAATAATACATTGTGTGTTACATAGTCTGACACCCCAACATTATAAAGCTGCACATCTTCTGACTCACCATTAGAAATGCCATGAATGACCTGCTAGTTTCCTTAATAATTTTCAAGAAAAATTACTTCTGAAAAAATTGTAGTGCCTGATTCTAAATAAAAACTTTGAGTTAAACTTACCTTTAAAATCTGGCTTTCGCATTTGCAGCTTACTGTTCGCATCTTCTATGCTTTGAAGATTCCTATAGAATCACTGGAGTCAAGCAACAGCACCTCCCAACTCCTCCAGCTGCAGAGCTTTGGGTACATGCTGTTGGGGATATGGTTACATGATACTGTTACCACATCCCCCAACCCCAGATCGAGAGGCTTGAGCACCTGCCTTATGAGCAGTAAGCAGGATCTGGCCATATTCTTGCCTATTATCCAATTCTATCATACAAATACCAGACTGAGCTTTGAACAGTCTATTACATGCCACCTGTCACAGTACTTTTTTCAAGAGCATAATGGTCACTCGCATTCTCAGGGTGTGATCATACCCCTGCCCTATGCAGCTGTGCCTTTATCTGAGTTGTACATCTCAGTGGCTATGGGACCTTTCAAATGTGTACCACCCACTCTTGTATTCATTACAAGCTGTCATGATGGGACGGTGTGTTTTGAACAGCTGCTTCCATTCCAATCTAAGTTGCTAAAACTGTCGTGTCTAATCCCTTAAACAAATCTATGCCTCTCCCTTCTTAGCAGCTTTGTAAATTATGAGAACTGAGGGAACTTCACTCCAAGGAGCAGTGTGCGCTTGTACCACAACATGCCTAGTCAGCTAACTGAAGTCAGCATCCAAGTGTGATTAGGCTGGGCAGCCTAGCTTGTAGCAGTACCAGTAGAGTTGAGTTTAAACATCAACCTCAAATAGTTAGCTGTCACCCATGAGTTGGCACTGATGCAGTCTTCAAATGCACCACTGAATAAAGTACCTCGTCATGCAATTCCTGATCTAAGAAGGGTCTGGGAGAACCTGTCTACTCTTAATTGCTGACATAAAATGATACTAGTGTCAACCATGAAGAATCCCATGGCTCCAGCTCCTGGTTGAAACAAGGTAGCATGGAAGTGGAGGCTTGAAAAGTGGAATGGTGAAAAATGGCATGGCTGAAAACAATGATAAAACTGAACTACAATCTTGGATTTGTATTAAAATATATATTTTTTATTTTCTTTCACGGGATGTGAACGTCGCTGGCTAGGCCAACATTTATTGCCCATCCCTAATTGCTCTTGAGAAGCTGCCTTTTTGAACTGCTACAGTCCATGTGGTGTAGGTACACCCATATTGCTGTTAGGAAGGGAGCTTCAGAATTTTGACCCAGTGACAGTAAAGGAACGGTGATATAGTTCCAAATCAGGATGGTTAGTGTCTTGGAGGGGAACTTGCAGGTGGTGGTGTTCCCATGCATCTGCTGTCCTTGTCCTTCTAGGTGGTAAAAGTCGTGGGTTTGGAAGATGCTGTTGAAGGAGCTTTGGTAAGTTGCTGCAGTGCATCTTGGAGATGGTACATACTGCTGCCACTGTGTGTCAGTGGTGGAGGAAGTGAATGTTGAAGGTGGTGGATGGGGTGCCAATCAAGCGGGCTGCTTTGTCCTGGATGGTGTCAAGCTTCTTGAGTGTTGTTGGATCTGCACTCATCCAGGCAAGTGGAGAGTATGCCATCACACTCCTGACTTGTGCCTTGTAGATGGTGGACAGGCTTTGGGAAGTCAGGAGGTGAGTTACTAGCCGCAGAATTCCCAGCCTCTGACCTGCTCTTGTAGCCACAGTACTTATGTGCTGGTCCAGTTTAGTTTCTGGTCAATGGTAACCCCCAGGATGTTTGATAGTGGTGGATTTATGTTGAAAGGCATTAAAATTGTACAAAAATACAATAAAAAAGTGTCCACCACTTCAAACATCATTTACATGGGAGCTGATGATTCATATTCAGTGTTAATTAACTAGTACTTTTATGGTTGTAAAATCATCGCAGACACCAGTGTGCTGGAATCCAAGCTGAACAAGCATTGGTATGAAAGTGGCTATTAAGTGGATGGTGTGAGATTTACTGTTTATTTTAACAGTAGTAAATTCATTTTCTGTGAAGGAAACCATGGATGTCAAACATTTGCAAACTAAGCAATGACATCAGATTAAATGTTTTATGGGTTTATACTATTTGTGAACAGCTAATGGAAATTTACGTCCTCTGTAATTGTTGTCACCAGATTTTTCTGAGTTACAGATTCTCTTTGAACAGAGCTTGAAATTGCAACTTTTATTTTATTAATTCATGGGATGTGGGTGTCACTGGCTAGGCCAGCATTTATTACCCATCCCTAATTTCCCTTGAACTCAGTGGCTTGCAATGCCAGCTCAGGAGGCATTTAAAAGTCAACCACATTGCTGTGGATCTGGAGTCACATGTAGGCCAGACCAGGTAATGACGGCATATTTCCTTCCCTAAAGGACATTCGTGAACCAGAAGGATTTTTACACCAATCGACAATGGTTTCATGGTCACCATTAGATTAGCTTTTAAATTCCAGATTTATTAATTGAATTCAAATTTCACTATTTGTCATGGTGGGATTCAAACCCATGTCCGTAGAGTACTAGCACTAACCTGGGCCTCTGGGCTACTATTCCAGTGACATTACCACTACGCCACCGCCTTCCCAGCCGAACTTCCAAATTGTGATATTCCACAAAACATTCTGCAGCCAGACAAGATTTTTGTAAAATCACTTTTATTGATAGCATACATCTGCAAAGACAAATCCTGCAAATTAAAAACTTGGCAGGAAATTTGTGGAAAGCAACATTTATAGAATCATTATGCTTTCATGGATCGGGCTCTAGCCATAGGTCTTCAGCAAGATTGAAATGCAGCTTGGTTTAAATGTAGTATGATAATTACACATGGAACTTAATGTTTTGCATCTATTATTATACTTAAGCTGCTACTGTGCGTCATCAGTTATTGTTTTATTTGAACCTCTAATTTTGTTAAAAGATATCTTAATATTTCTACTGAAGTAATTGATGGACCTACTGCATGAGTGCATAACAGCACTATTGTCAGTTTACACATGTTTGGATATCCTTAGCCTATATTCATCATAAGTTTGGGTCTCCACCCAAAGTGTTGCTTAAACTCTATCAATGCCTGGAAGGTAGTAAGATTTTATTCTGTTGTGGTTAAGCGGTCATAAGTGTTTCCATTGATCATTATTTCAATTTAAAAGATTGGGGAAGACCAGGAGTCATGCATATGGGTAATGCAAGGGAAGGGCTCAGTTACATACTAGGCAGAGGATTGTATCCTAAAGGACAGTAGATCTTTGGAACAAGTTGCTGGCCCGTGCAGTGATTTTAATTGCTCCACCAATGGCAGCCATGCCTTCAGCTGTGAAGGCTCGAAGGTCTGGAATTCCCTCCCTAAACTTCTCTGCATATCTATCTCTCTCTCCTCCTTCAAGACGCTCCTTAAAACCTAACTCTTTGACCAAGCACCTGTCTTAATATCTCCTTATATGAAGTACATTTGAACAATAATGATCTTAAAGATGTTATATAAATGCAAGTTGCTGTTGTTCGGATGCTCTGCAAACCTTCAAAAGAGACCTGGACTAGTTCCCCGACTACTATGGTGGAGATCACATCTTAGAAAAGGTAGCTGAAATACCAAGCAATATAAACATGGTCACTGTGGTCTCCGGGACTAGTTTTTGATCACTCTAATTGGTATTGGGTTTTTATCTGATTTTTGCCTTTCCCAGGAGATTCTATGGCTGCTGGTGAGCAGGGAAATATCTGATCACAATGCTTCAGAGCGTGTGGGACAAACTTGATGGACCAGATGCTGTTTTCCTGTCTGTCATTTTTATATATTCGTATGCATGCGATTGTGCAAAAATAGAGGCAGAGGAGGTCACGACAGACCCTCCATTAAGAGACTTTTGAGACTTACTGCCATTGACCCCAGGACCACTAGCAGGCTTCACTTGGTGGTCCTGTAAACCGATGGTAAGATGGGTGGGCAAGACGGAAATGGGCCAGCAGCCTCACTCCCACCTCCCCACTGGCATTTCCATATGGTGGACAGAGAAGGGGTGGCCATTGAAGTCAATGGAAATCACTATCCCCCATTTTACACTATCGTACAAAGTCAAGATCTACCCACCACTGTCTTTAAATCTATATTATATGTTTATTATTTTCAATCAACAAAATCACTGCAGATCTTATCAATCTTGTTGAGACCAATTAATTGTCAAAATTGATAGAATAGATTGGATGCAAGAATTCTGTTCAGATAAGTGAATAATTTGGATAACTGATTATGTAATAGTTCCAGTTATTATACTAGATTAAACTCTGCTCTGTATATAAACTGATCTATCATGTAATGAAATAGTTACGCATAGTGGGCATGATGGGAAGTCCAGCTGGTTCAGATAAGTGGTATTTCGATAAATGGTTTCCTTCTCCTGGATATAAGATATTTTAATCCTGCAATTACTTTTCATGGTTAACATACACCTTCCTGTTCTATACTAGTTATATTGAACCTGTCAGACTCCATTTTAACATAGGGAAATCTCAGAGTGATAAAACATTTGAAAATCCTTAATTAACCATCTTATTGAACTTTTGGAAAGACAAGTGAATTATACCTTAACTGGTCATGTGTTAAAACTTACCCAATTGTATTAACATAAATGGACTAGAATAGAATCCTTTATTATGTTTCTAATTAATCCCTTTGAAAGAAAAAACAAAATTTAGTAAGCATACAAAATTAGCCTAGATTACCAAAATGACACAATTTTCTGTACTTTATTGGAATGTTTGAAAGACGGAAGGAAGGGGCCTCATAGCAAGCATGATTACCAAGGAAACATAGTTGAAAAGAACACTGGGGAATAAATGGGGATGTGAAATAATTGTAATGACTGTAGCAGCAAAGTGTTCTGATTGAACAAGTGGAGAGAACTCTGACCTTCTGAGCTGAATTAAAAGGAAAAAGGAACTTGGAGGTATACAGGCATTTAAGGTCTGTGCTGCTAGACTTGGCAGCAGTATAAACATATTGCTCTTAGTATAGTTCAAAATCCATAAGTGGTGTCTTTGTCCTAAATGTGTGTGCAGTTACTATCTTGGTTGTATAGTAACTATTATAGAGAAGTCAGCGTTTAGAGAAGTGTATTTGTTCCCACTTCCCATTTTAGAGGTTCCTCAGTGGAGAGAACATGAGAAACTGCAAGTCTCTATTGAATGAAACTCCTGTATCGAAACATTCCAGAAATATGTAGGTTTTTTTTGTCTTGGTTACAACTAAATGAACTTGAGGACTTTTAGAGGACTCTTAGAACCAACAGATCAAGGATGGAACTTAAACTAAAATCTGAAAAAACCCTCATAGGAATGTGGCTAACATTATGTATTAGGTTTGTAATAGGTTTATTGGGACTACATTGTTAAGTTGGATGTATCTTTACAGTTATCTTTATGATGATACTTATTTGTCTTATTATTTCAAACATTTGCATATGCATGTTTTCCATATAATATTTTCTCACAGCATTTAAAATGTGGCTCAGAACATCATTCACCAATAGTTTAATAGCATTTGTGGGTGTTCACCGATGGGACTAATTACCTTGCAAGACTTTTACGCACAATGATGCAACACTTGTAACCTTCCCCATGTTTAGTATTGTCCACCTGTCCATACATCTGGGGGCAATTGCTACTCACTTGCTTCGTGACACTTTAAAAAAACTTCCTCTCATTAGATGCTAGCTTCCTTTGGCGCACAGAAATGCGGGGAACTGTGTATGTACACGTGTGCATACGTGTCCCTGTAAAGACTGACCCACTTCAATTATTTGACAATCTTTATTAGATTTCAAAAACATTAATCAATGTCCCCTTCTCACCCATGGGGACAACTTACAAAGATACACAACAAAACATCTCAGAAGTAAATGAAAAATAACCTTGCGATGCTTTTATATCATTGCCTCATATTCAGATTGTGCATTTATAAGGTTTCAGTAACATTATGAGCTGGGCATGCACAAAATATTATGACCACCCCCTCAAACAGCCCCAGGTCCTGTCTTGATGTCCGGGATTTTATCCGGGCGACGGGGGTCTCGACCACTAGAAAAAGCGCTGGCGAGAGTCCCTTGTTGCCTCCTCTGGGGAAGGCCTGCCAGATCAAGTACCAATTAGGCACTTTAGTAGACAGCGGCGGGCTTTCCCTAGGATCAAGGACTCTGGAGGCAGAAGTCCCGCCTGCTGAGATCTGTCAGCCAATCGGAGGCTGGCAGCTCTTTCACTGAGCGGAGCTATGTGGCTGCTGCTGGTAGAGCACCCACCTGAGGCCCTGGACCCAGGTCACAGGTAACTCTCAGTGGGAGGGGTTTTATGGAGTGGGGGTTGCAGGGCAGGGGATGTAAGGGGGTTGGCAGCAAAGGCAAGCGGGTGGCTCTCAGTGGGCCCCCCCTTCCTGATACCAAGTTCAGGAATTAAATGCCTTTTAATGATGGACCCCACCCACACCCTCCCCAGAGCTGGACCTGCAAGGGTTTGCTTGTGGTGCCTGCCTCGTCCTAGAAAAAGAAAATTGAAAGGGCTAAGTTATTCTCTGTTGCCATGAATTAACATGCTGATGTCAACATGTAGCTCATAGTGGTTGTGAGAACAAGTTCATGCACTAAGTTAGTGCATTCCACATGAGGCTTTTTGCGAGGGTGAAAGAACACTTCTAGGTGAAGTCTGAAGTTGCAGGGGGCCCCATTGTGTCTCGTGGACACTGATAATAAGTAATTGAAACATTTAATACAATGTAAATGGAGCTTATTGTATATAGGAAATTTGCTTATTACCTTGTCTTTTAAGAAGGATAGAGGCTGATTCCTCTTACATTGCCTGACCTTAATTCTTTTTGTGCACTCAGAGGTAATGCATGGAATCATGAATTTCCCATTGACTTTGAAGGATGGGCACCCTCTAGTTTCTAAACTCCTGTCATAGCACTTCCGAATCTGGGAGCTCTGAGTCCTTTTCGGACATATTGGATATTGTCTGAAGCATATTGTCTGAAGTGGTAAATAGCAAAAACATTTCTGATAATGCCTGGCTCTTTAAGTGGCTGCAAGAATTTCATGTCTGCAGCAGCCCCCAAATTGGTGAGCTGTGGAACAAAAGGTACCTGCATTATCCCAAAGAGCCTAACCCTGGAAACTATGGCAGGATCTATATTCATCACACTTGGAGGGCAGAAGGGGAGAAACACCACCTCTCCCACCATCACAAGGATTCTAGTGTGAGTCATGGAAGTTCCTACTTCACTGGTCAAGAGCAGACCTGGCATGACAGTGTGGAAAATTCAAGCTGTAGTGGTAAAATAACATAAGGAAAATTTTATTACGCAGTGAGTGGTTAAAAAATCTGGAAAACACTGCCTAAGAATGTGATCGAGGCAAATTCAATCATGGCTTTCAAAAGGGAATTGGATAATTATCTAATGAGAAAAAATTTGCAGGGCTACGAGGAAAAGGCAGGGGAGTAGGACGAAGTGAATTGCTCTTGCAGAAAGCCAGCATGGACACAATGGGCTGAATGGCCTTCTTCTGTGCTATAACCATTCTCAGATTCTAAAAAAAAAAGTTATTACAAATTGCTTTTCAAGGCTGCAGTATCTTAAGTTATGCCTGATTATTGCCACAGTGAAAGCAACAGTGGGAAAATTATTAATGGGAATGAGCACATTGGATATGAAAATAAATAATGGATGGAGACAACAGAGCCATTAGGAAAGAGCTATCAATAAGCAGAAAATGACAATAAAAGTTAAACGAAATAGTTTGAGTTTAATGTTACGTATTTTTGGGCAAATCGTGCCTCAATATCTAAAGAAATACTACTAATCATTAGAAAACCAAATTAACACAGTTCTTTTCACCTTTATATAGTTTATCTTCTATTTACCAATTTATTCCTTTAAATATTTCCTGTCTAGACATTGAAAAACTGAGCTGCTAGAGATCTGGGCTGTTCAGAAGTATTCCTTTCACTTCTGGGACAAGACTCAGACAAATGGGATGATAGTCTCCTGTCTGATGAGCACCCAGGGTCTCAAATGAAATGAATTTGGCCTGTCTTAATCATCTTTGAGATGATTACGTTTCTAAGTTAGAAAACATGAACAAAGGTGTATGTTTTAGGGCAAAGGGCAGGGAGTAAATTTTATTGCGAATCAGTTTAAAGAGGTTAGAGTTTGAAATTCATTGATATATGTGTGCATATAAATAACCTGTTGAGCAGCACCCTCACAGCAGCACCTACCCCCTTCCTCACCACCCCCACCAATCCTCAACAAAATAAATAAAGGGTCAGACCGTGAGAAATTCCCGGATGCACATTCCAATTATGCAGGGACTTCCGATGCAAACTTCCCAGGATGACTTTCGATTAAACAATTAAAATAAAACTATTAAGTATTAGAAGAAAACATGTAAATAAAATCAGTAAAACTCAATCCCAGGCAGCAATCTTTTGAAAAAAATAGTTCTGAACAGTTTCTTTCAAAATGTTGCTTGAATGTAATGTAATTTGTGTTCACCTGCTGAATTGAAGTGTCAGCTCCTTTCTGTAATGCGTTTCATGATGTTACTGTCACTTTTACATCTAAAATTGTGGTTTGTGTGAAGCAGGCCTCTGAACAAAAGCAGGAATGTGCATCTGGTGTTTGATGCTTTAAGTACCTGGCCTGTCTGGCGCAACAAAAATGATTCTGTTTGTAGAAAGAGTCACCGTTCTTGAAATAGTGCTTGGCTTTTTATTGCTTTGCTAAGCATGGGGTGAGGATTCAGAAAGTCAGATGAAGTCATGCTTAAATTCTACAGTGCTCTGCAACAGTCAATGCTTTCAGCTGCCAGTATGCATTTCAACCTTTCAGAATTTCACAAGAAAATTTCAACACAAGTGTCATCTTTATAATGTATCACTAAGGAAAAGCAGTGTTATCCATTGTCATTAGAGGTCACAAATATCAACCAATCAGATCAACTAGAAAAAATAAAAGCAAAATACTGCGGATGCTGGAAATCTGAAACAAAAACAAGAAATGCTGGAACCACTCAGCAGGTCTGGCAGTGACCGATGAAGGGTCACTGACCCGAAACGTTAACTCTGCTTCTCTTTCCACAGATGCTGCCAGACCTGCTGAGAGATCAACTAGAAAGCTGTTTGGACTAATCAGATCTCTTGGTGGGTCGGATTAACTGGTTTTAGAGCCAATCAAATCAGTTGAAAGACAGACCTTGAGGCTAGTAGAAACAATCAATAAATGGTATTTTCTTTTGCTGTTAGTTGAACATGAGCATATGGTAGAAACATTTGAAGATGAGCTGATAGTTTCAGAGAATTGCAATTACAGTTGTGTTTATTTAGCGTCCCCAAAGAAGTTACATATAATGCCGGAATAAAAACAGAAAATGCTGAAACTACTTAGCAGATCTGGAGAGAGAAACAGAGGCCAGAATTTTACGGCCCCCACACGAGTGGGCTGGTGGCAGGGTGGGGGGGTGGTGGTGGCGGTGCTGTAAAATTGAGTGGGAGGCAGGGGGGGCCATTCCAAACACCTTCCCACCACTGATGTAATTTTACGTGGGGCGGCAGCGGCACAAAACGGCCCGCCAGCCCCAGGCCAATCAAGGCCCTTCCTGGCCAATTAACTGCCACTTAAGGGCCTCCTCTCTGGTATATTACCAGCGGTGGCTGGGCAGCAAAGTCCCCCAGAACACTGCCAGGTAAAACCTGGCACCCTTCTTGCAGGCTGTGGGGCTGGGGGCTTCATGATCGGGCACCTGGGTCACACAGCGAGCCCCCCCCCCACCCCCATGGTGCAACAACCCCCATTGGACAACAGTTTCCCCCTGCACTCTTTAATGACCCCCTTGCCTCGCCAGGGCCCAGCTGATTATCCTCGCGAGGTTCCAAAAATTTCCTTGGTTCCGGGACCGTTGTCCCTCTTGCTTCTGTTGCCTGGATGCAGTCCCAGCAGTGGCTGCCGCTCCTGGTGGTGCTGTTGGGACTGAGAGCAGCTGGCCCACTGATTGGCCGGCAGCTTCATTAGGTGGGCCTTCCTGGCTCAAGGAGGTGGAAGTCCTGCCCAAGGCCAATAAAGGGCCTACGGAGCAAAAAATACCAGTGTGGCTCCCAAGGCCCGGTGGAGGGGGCTCGCCCCCGACTTTTCGGACAGTGGGCTCTTGCCCAACGTAAAATTCTGGCCAGAGTTTATGCTTCAGGTCTGTATCCTTTCATCAGAACCTTAAAGTTAACTTTGCTTCTCTCTCCACAGATGCTGAGTATTTCCAGAATTTTCTGTTTTTATTTCAGATTTCCAGCTTCCACAGTATTTTGCTTTTGTGTTATATAATAATACTGCTTTTTTGAAAAAAAATCCTGATGGTCAATTTCTGGGTATTACTTGTTGCTTTATGTGAAGGCCCAATTCTTCAATACTAGTTGCAAACACTTTTTTTTGAATTAAGGGGAGTGTTACTTGGTGTGACTGAAAGAATAGTTAAATTATGTCACTTCAATCAGTACACTTGTGGAACAACAACACCTTTAATGTAATAAAATGTCCCAAGGTGCTTTACAGGAGCATTATAAAACAAAGTATGACACTGAGCCACAAAAGGAGATAATAGGTCAGATGACCAAAAGCTTGGTCAAAGAGGTAGATTTTAAAGAATGTCTTAAAGGAAGAAAGCGAGGTGGAGAGATGTAGGGAGGGTATTCCAGATCTTAGGACCTAGGCAACTGAAGGGCCGAATGGCCTACTCCTGCTCCTATTTTCTATGTTTCTATGAAGGCACGGCCACCAATGGTGAAGCGAATAAAATCAGGGATACACAAGAGTTCAGAATTAGAGGAGTGCATATACCTTGGAGGGTTGTGGTGCTGGAGGAGATTACAGAGATAGGGAGGGTTGAGGCGATGGAGGGGTTTGAAAACAAGGATGAGAATTTTAAAATCAAGATGTTGCTTGACCGGGAGTCAATGTAGGTTAACGAGCACAGGAGAATGGGACTTGGTGTGAGTTAAGACACGGGCAGCAGAGTTTTGGATAACCTCACGTTTACCGAGAGTAGAATGTGGGAGACCAGGCAGGAGTCTGTTGGAATAGTACACAAAAAGCAGGACAAGTCCAACCCGGCCAATTACCGCCCCATCAGCCTACTCTCAATCATCAGTAAAGTGATGGAAGGTGTCATCAACTGTGCCATCAAGCAGCATTTGCTTAGCAATAAACTGCTCAGTGACGCTCTGTTTGGGTTCCGCCAGGGCCACTCAGCTCCTGGCCTCATTACAGCTTTGGTTCAAACATGGACAAAAAAGCTGAACTCAAGTGGTGAGTGACTGCCCTTGACATCAAGGCAGCATTTGACCGAGTATGGCATCAAGGAGCCCTAGCAAAACTGAGGTCAATGGGAATCAGGGGGAATACCCTCTGCTGGCTAGAGTCATACCTAGTGCAAAGGAAGATGGTTGTGGTTGTTGGAGGTCAATCATCTGAGCTCCAGCATATCACTGCAGGAGTTCCTCAGGGTAGTGTCCTAGGCCCAACCATCTTCGTGGAGTAGTCCGTGTAGAAATGCAGCAAGACTTGGGCTTGGGCTGATAAGTGGCAAGTAATATTCGCACCACACAAGTGCCAGGCAATGACCATCTCCAACAAGAGAAAATCTAACCATCTCCCCTTGACATTCAATGGCATTACCATCGCTGAATCCCCCTCTATCAACATCCTAGGGGCTACCATTGACCAGAAACTGAACTGGAGTAGCCATATAAATACCGTGGTTACAAAAGCAGGTCAGAGGCTAGGAATCCTGTGGCGAGTAACTCACCTCCTGACTCCCCAAAGCCTGTCCACCAACTACAAGGCACAAGTCAGGAGTGTGATGTAATACTCTCCACTTGCCTGGATGTGTGTAGCTCCAACAACACTCAAGAAGCTCGACACCATCCAGGACAAAGCAGCCTAGTTGATTGACACCCCATCTACAAACATTCACTCCCTGCACCACCGACACACAGTGGCAGCAGTGTGTACCATCTACAAGATGCACTGCAACAATGCACCAAGGCTGCTTAGACAGCACCTTTCAAATCCGCGACCTCTACCAACTAGAAGGACAAGGGCAGAAAACGCATGGGAACACCACCACCTGCAAGTTCCTCCTCCAAGTCTCACCATCCTGATTTGGAACTATATCGCCGTTCCTTCACTGTCGCTGGGTCAAAATCCTGGAACTCCCTTCCTAACAGCACTGGGGGTGAACCTACCCCACATGGACTGCAGCGGTTCAAGATGGCAGTTCACCACCACCTTCTCAAGGGCAATTAGGGATGGGCAATAAATGCTGGCCTGGCCACCGACACCCACATCCCATGAATGAATAAAGAAAAAGTCAAGTCTAGATGTAATGAAGGCATGACTGAGGGTTTCAGCAGCAGATGAGCTGATAGATTTAAGGTAAGGGGTCAGAGGTTTAGAGGGGATTTGAGGAAAAGTTTTTTCACCCAGCGGGTGGTTGGAATCTGGAACGCACTGCCTGTAGAGGTGGTGGAGGCAGGAACCCTCACAACATTTAAGGAGTATTTAGATAAGCACTTGAAACGCCATAGCATACAAGGCTATGGGCCAAGTGCAGGAATATGGGATTAGAATAGTTGGGTGCTTGATGTCTGGCACAGACACGATGGGCTGAAGGCCTGTTTCTGTGCTGTAAAACTCTATGACTCTAATTTCAAAGCACTACACCACAATCACCAGTGGGAAGAAGTGGCAGGTCACACTTCATATGAGCATGCAAGACTGGTATGAAAGGTTTACACAAAGGTGATTCATAATTATTTCTGTTAATTGTTAGATATGGGTAAAATTAAGTCATTTGATAAATTTGTTTTTTGGTCTGGATTTAGTGTTGATGTTTATTCCAATAGCAAAGTGCTATCTGCTGGGCTCTCGGGTGATGTTACAGAAGTGGAAATAGGTGGTCTTAGTGATGGCGCGAATATGAGGTCAGATGCTCATCTCGGGGTCAAATGTGACACCAAGGTTGTTTAATCTCAGACTGTTGCCAGGGAGAGGACTAGTGTTAGTGGCTAGGGAATGGAGTTTGGAGTGGCAACAGAAAACAACGGCTTCAGTTTTCCCTATATTTAATTGGAGGAAATTTCTGCTCGGCCAATACTGGATGTCGAATAAGTAATCTGATAATTTAGCAATTGTGGAGGAGTTGAGAGAAATGGTGGTGAGGTGGAGCTGAGTGTCATCAGTATGCATGTGAAAGCTAACACTGTTCTTTTGGATGATGTCGCCGAAGAGTAGCATGCAGATGAGAAATAGGAGTAGGTTAAGGATAGATCCTTGGAGGACACCAGAGGTAACAGTGTGCAAGCAAGAAGAGAACCATTGCAAGTGATTATCTACGATTAGATAGATAAGAATGGAACTAGCTGGATGACAGTGGAGGGGCATTGGAGGAAATGGTTTTCCATGTCAAAGGCTGCAGATAGGTCGAGAAGGACAAGGAAGGAAAGTTTCCCTTTGTGACAATCACATAGGATGTCATTTGTGACTTTGGTAAGAGTCATTTCAGTACAGTGACTGGGGCCACTAGGGTTTGGAAACAAAATAGGGAATGGGGTTGGAGTGATGGCAAATTTTAGTTACTTTCAAAACTTACACAGATTTCCTTATTTGAGATTTTACTACAGTGATGTGAACTGTTGCTCTGTTTATGGAAAGAGTTGTAGCACTCAGTTGTGTTCTGTAACTATGAAAGTTGTTTTCAGTGTGTATATCTGTTGATGGTGGAATCACATTTCTTTTCTGCAGTAACTGTGGGACAGCTGGCAGTGTACATGTTAGAGTAGTCAACATCCTCATGGAAGTCACATAATCACCAATAAAAGTATAATAGACTGTAAACCCCAGATTGGAGGCAATGGCAACAACAACTTGCATGTATATAGGACATTTTACATAGTAAAGCATTCCAAGGCACTGACAGGGGAGTTTTCAGACAAACTTTGCCACTGAGTCACACAAGGGCATATTAGGATAGGCGACCAAAAACTTGGCCAAATAAATAGATTTTCAGGAGCATCTTAAAGGTCACAGACCTGAAATGTTAACTCTGCTTCTGTCTCCACAGATGCTGCCTGACCTGCTGAGTATTTCCAGCACTTCCTGACAGAATATTCTAGAAACAGGACCCAGTTATGGCAGGTCTCTGCCAACTCTAGAAGTTCTTGGTTGGCATTGTAAGGGACAGAAGCTTTGCTGATCCCTCATAAGGCTAATAATATCAAGGGCATGGGGCTGGGGCTGGTAGGGGTTCCCTATTTTGGGAGTTCCTGCTTCCTGGAAGTAGTGGGGACTTGGCGTAAAACGGGAGGACAGTATGCCAAGAGAGATAAGATATACCAGCCTCTAGTAGGGTGCATGTTGGTCCTACTGTGAGGAGGGAATCCAGGCTATGGGTTCCTAAAGATAAAGTATGCTTTTTTTTAAAATTTGCAATGGGGGTTGAGAGGTGATAGTAAATGAGCCTCATGGCATGAGTTATAAAGAAAGGGTAGATAAATTGGAATTTTTCAGTATGAATAGGAGATAACTGAGAAATGATGTAATAGAGGTATCAAAATAGTATGCATAGTAAAGATAAATCTGGAACACCACTTCAAATGTGTATAACAAGGAGGAATAGTTTTAATTACTAAAAGTCAACATTTTCAACTGCTGCCAGGAAACTCTTCCTCACACAAAACAGTGATTAGCATATGGAATGGACATCTATGTTGGAAAGTGGAAGTAAAAACCTGGGAATCATTTAAGAAACAGTTAAATGTTACAATGGGAAGTCTGAGATTTTCTGGATAGATGAGGTAAATGGGCTGAATGGCCTCCCTCATTCATAGCCACCTTGTGATCTTCTGTACATCATTTCTATCATGACGGTATCACGCACAGTAATCAATGATCTGTTTAACACCATTTGAGCTGAATTTTATTAGCACACCGCACATCGTGGCAATGTGTTTTGAAGTCGGTGGTCTTCAGGCGCGCAAGTTTCGCCACTGAGCCCCTGTGATATTTCACGTGAGACTCATTTAAATGGAGGGGGCAGAGCGGCCGCCACCGATGATGTAGAGGAGGTGGCTGCTCCGTCCCCAGCAATGGCATCTGGCGCCACCATGAAGGCACTGGCACCATTTTTAAAGGGCTTAAAGCCCTTAGCAAAACTTTACATTTTTTAAGGGATATTAGTTTTCATTTGCTTTTGATAAATAATTAGAAGATGGAGACCTTTTCCCAACTCCCCCCAAATGTTTTTTTCTTGCCCTATATTCAGAAAACTTATTTTATTCCTGAGCCGAACGTTCTCCCCCAATCTTCTCACATTTGCTTTCAACCCCTTCCCACCATCCCCACAGCCAATAAAAAGTGTTTTCCCCGCTCCTCCCCCCAATAATTTCACTCCTCCCCCTCTCCACTCGTGTCTCGCCTTGAAACTCCAAATGGAGTTCTGAAGGCGTGTGAGGTGCAGCCGGCGGCCGTAAAATTGGCAAGGGACAGCCGCTGGGACCAGGTAAGTTTATTTGCATTTTGTTTTAATTAATTTAATTATGTAAATGAAGGCTTGCTGCCGCACCGAGGCCTCGCCGTGTCGGGGGCCGTGGCTGGTCACTCCGCAAGTATTTTCCGGGAACCCCCCCCACCACAACCCCGACATTGAGGGGCTGGTAAAATTCAGCCCTTTGTGTGCTTTTGAAATGTATATGACAAAATCATCAAATAATTCTTGGAGGAAAGGTGTCCCTGTTTAAGTAAAAACAATTAATTAATACAATGTCAACATTAAAGTCACAAATCATGACTTATCACATGATACTAATAGCGCTATTATTACAAACAACATTAATTTTAGGACGTTAAGAAGACATTTAGATTAATTTACTTCTCAATTCATGTCGCAGGTACGGAATTGTTAAGTTGCAATAAAACAGTAGGTGGCAGCAGAAAGGTGTTGCACTTTCATTTGATGGAACAGCTTTTGTTCATGGATTGCATTGTGGTAGTACATGAGCTTTGTACAGGAAATTCTTGTCAGATGCCACCCACTGTGTACACTGGATGGGGAATACAGTATCACCAAAGAAATTCAATTTACCAATAAAGTTTTTATAGCTTGTGAAAAGCTATAATTTTCATTAGCTTGCATGCTCTCATGCTATTATGATCTAAGTTCAAGGTAAAACTGAACATATCAGGGTAATTTTCACCTTGGACGGGGTCAAGAAACTGGCTGTAGCAGATTGGTTGCCCGTTATACAGCAGGCCAATTTTCCTTCATATTGACTTCAATTTGTCATCTTAACATCTAAACAAAATGCTATCACTGGAGACCTCAAATTGTGTGTGTGTTTGTGAATGGTCATTTCTGTCTGTGTCTGTCTGTGTATATGTGTGTGTGTGTGTGTGTTTATACCTGTGTGTTTATGGAGGTGGGACACAGAGAAAAGGCAGAAGGCTATCTTGAATTTCACTGGCTGATTTCCTGCTCTTCCTCCTCAAAACAGCATTGTCCTGTAACCATTCAGGTTACTCTGGCTGGAGGGATTAGCGTGGCGGGGTGGGGGGAGAATGGCATGGGAGGAGCGGTTGGCGGCGACTGCGGCGGCGGTGGGGTGGGGGTGTATTGGAGAAAAAAAACTGCGGAAGGTAAGGGGAATCCAACAATAAAGCTACCCTGGCTGAGGGGATTGGGGAGGCAGGGTGGAACGACATGGGAGGGGAGGGACAGGGACGGCATGGGGACGGGCACAGCATGGGGGGGCTGAGACTGCTTTGGGGAGGACAGCATGGAGAGGGAGAATGGCATGGGAAAGAGGGACTATATGGGAGGTATGGAATGGGGCTGGGGATGGGATGGTATGAGAGGGGTGGAATAAGGAAATGGGGAATAGCATAGGACAAAGGGGTGGGATGGGAATGATGTGAGAGGGATGAAAGGAATGGGATGGGTATGGCATGAGAGGGATGGCATGGGAAGGATGGAATGGGCATTTAAAGAAGTACTGTTGCAATAAAGATACTAATTTCACCACAAATGTTTTACAGATATCTTCTAGTTTTACAGTAATTACATGAATCAATAAAATTTGTATGTGCAGAAATGACCCCTTTTATAGTAAAGAAATGAAAGAATAATTGAAAAGCTATGCACTCCTTTTAAGTGTAGAATTCAATCTGCAATTTGTTGTACACTTATCAGGAACATACTCTTTAAAGGAATAGATACAGAAAGTATATTGCACACTAATTTATTTGTAAACTTGCTATTTTGTATTACAATAATTAGCCAGTTTTGGGTTGTTAGCAGAATTTAGAATATAATGTTTACACAAATAGACAGACAATTAACAGATTAGCATTTACAATAGAAAGACTGGGAAATGTGAACTGAAAAACTATACACTTAACAGAAAATTATGATGATTGTTATATTCTCGACAGAAATAGGTTCCATGAAAATGAATAGACATTTCAGCTTTTAAAAAACAATATACTTAACAGGCACATGCATGAATAGAGCTGACTGTAATTACAGTTTTGATCTTTCATTTATATATTTTTGTAATATTATTTTTCACAGGATGTGGGTGTCGCTGCCTAGGCCAGCATTTATTGCCCATGCCAAATTGCCCTTGAGAAGGTGGTGGTGAGCCGCCTTCTTGAACCGCTGCAGTCCATGTGGTGAAGGTACACCCACAGTGCTGTTAGGAAGGGAATTCCAGGATTTTGACCCAGAACAGGTGAAGGAACAGTGATATAATTTCAAGTGAGGAATTTGTGTGACTTGGAGGGGAATTTGCAGTGTGGTGGTGTTCCCATGCATCTTCTGCCCTTGTTCTTCGAGGTGGTAGAGGTCGTGTGTTTGGAAGGTGATGTCGAAGGAGCCTTGGTGAGTTGCTGCAGTGCATCTTGTAGATGGTACACACTGCTGCTACAGCGCACCACTGGTAGAGGGAGGGAATTCTTAAAGTGCTGGATGGGGTGCCAATCAAGTGGGCTGCTTGGTCCTGTATGGTGCTGAGCTTCTTGAGAGATGTTGGAGTTTCACTCATCCAATGCAGTGTATTCCATCACAGTCCTAACTTGTGCTTCATAGATGATGGACAGGCTTTGGGGGGTCGGGCAGGGGGGCGGGGTTAGGACTCACTGCAGAATTCCCAACCTCTGACCTGCTCTTGTAGCCACTGTATTTATATGGCTGGTCCAGTTCAGATTCTGGTCAATGATTACCCCCAGGATGTTGATAGTGGGGGATTCAGCAATTGCAATGCCATTGAATGTCAAGGGGAGATGGTTGGATTCTGTCTTGTTGGAAATAGTCACTGGCTGGCACTTGTGTGGCATGAGTGTAAATTGCCACTTATCAACCAAAGCCTGAATGTTTCTATGTCTTGCTGCATATTGAGACGGACTGCTTCAGTATCTGAGAAATCGCGAATGGTGCTGAACATTGTGCAATCATTAACGAACATCCCCACTTCTGACCTTATGACTGAAGGAAGGTCATTGATGAAGCAGCTGAAGACGATTGGGCCGAGGACAGTACCCTGAGGAGCTCCTGCAGTGATGTCCTGGAGCTCAGCTGTTTGACCTCCAACAACCACAACCATTTTCCTTTGTGGGAAGGAGTGAAGAGCAATGGGAGTATGAATGTGTATGGGGAGGAAGGTTTGTGCACATGAGTAAATGTTGATGCTTTCATTGGAAACTAATATATGTCCAAATGCCCATTTATATAGAAAGCAAGGAATATTGAAATAATACTAACAGTTTTAAAATGATTAGCTCTAACAGCTCAGTTGTGAGTTACATTGTTGTAATTTGCTCAGATAGACCAGCACAACCAAGTGACTGACGGTGATGATTTGATTAATCCAAAGATTAAATAAGGACATAAGAACATAAGAAACAGGAGGAGTAGGCCATTCAGCCCCTCAAGCTTGCTGCGCATTCAATAAGATCATGGTTGATCTGTCCCAGACCTCAACTGCTCTTTCGGGCCTGCTCCGCTTAACCCTCGACTCCCCAAGAATTCAAAAATCTATCTACCTCCTCCTTAAATCCATTTAGTGACCTAGCCTCCACAACTCTCTGAGGCAGAGAATTCCAGAGATTCACCACCCTCTGAGAGAGAAATTCCTTTGCATCTCAGTTTTAAATGTGTGCCCCCTTATTCTGTAACTATGTCCCCTAAGAACCAAGACAGCATGGAGTGGGCTTCGCCATCAGAAACTCCTTGCTCAGAATGATAGAGCCTCCCTCAAATGGCTTGGAAAGCATACTGTCCATCCGACTGCTCACCGCCTCTGGTCCAGTACACCTACTCAGCATCTGTGCTCCAACACTCTGCTCCCCACCTGAAGCTAAAGACCAGTTCTACGAGGAATTCCATAATATCATCAGTAGCATCCCCAATACCGAACATCTGTTCCTGCTGGGGTACTTTAATGCCAGGGTTGGCATGACTCATGGCCCTCCTGCCTTGGGCGCTATGGTGTTGGAAGGATGAATGAGAATGGACAGAGACTGCTTGAGTTGTGTACCTATCATAACCTCTGCATCACCAACTCGTTCTTTCACAATAAACCCTGTCACCAGGTTTCTTGGAGGCACCCACGATCACGTCATTGGCACCAGCTGGACCTCATCGTCACAAGACGAGCCTCCTTAAACAGTGTTCAAGTCACATGCAGCTTCCATAGTGCGGACTGCGACACCGACCACTTCCTGGTGTGCAGCAAGGTTAGACTCAAACCAAAGAAGCTGCATCATTCCAAGCAGAAGGGCCACCCGCGCATCAACACGAGCAGAATTTCTTATCCACAGCTGTTACAAAAATTTCTAAATTTACTTGTAAAAGCCCTTCAAAACACTCCCACAGGGGATGCTGAGACCAAGTGGGCCCACATCAGAGACGCCATCTATGAGTCAGCTTTGACCACCTATGGCAAAAGTGTGAAGAGAAATGCAGACTGGTTTCAATCTCATTTTGAAGAGCTGGAAACTGTCATAGCTGCTAAGCGCATTGCACTGTTGAACTACAAGAAAGTCCCCAGCGAATTAACATCCATAGCACTTAAAGCTGCCAGAAGCGCTGCACAAAGAACAGCCAGGCGCTGCGCAAATGACTACTGGCAACACCGATGCAGTCATATTCAGCTGGCCTCAGACACCGGAAACATCAGAGGAATGTATGATGGCATTAAGAGAGCTCTTGGGCCAACCATCAAGAAGATCGCCCCCCTCAAATCTAAATCAGGGGACACAATCACTGACCAACGCAAGCAAATGGACCGCTGGGTTGAGCACTACCTAGAACTGTACTCCAGGGAGAATGTTGTCACTGAGACCGTTCTCAATGCAGCCCAGCCTCTACCAGTCATGGATGAGCTGGACATACAGCCAACAAAATCGGAACTCAGTGATGCCATTGATTCTCTAGCCAGTGGAAAAGCCCCTGGGAAGGGCGGCATTACCCCTGAAATAATCAAGAGTGCCAAGCCTGCTATACTGTCAGCACTCCATGAACTGCTTTGCCTGTGCTGGGACGAGGGAGCAGTACCTCAGGATATGCGCGATGCCAATATCATCACCCTCTATAAAAACAAAGGTGACCACGGTGACTGCAACAACTACCGTGGAATCTCCCTGTTCAGCATAGTGGGGAAAGTCTTTGCTCGAGTCGCTTTAAACAGGCTCCAGAAGCTGGCCGAGCGCGTCTACCCTGAGGCACAGTGTGACTTTCGTGCAGAGAGATCGACCATTGACATGCTGTTCTCCCTTTGTCAGATACAGGAGAAATGCCACGAACAACAGATGCCCCTCTACATTGCTTTCATTGATCTCACCAAAGCCTTTGACCTCGTCAGCAGACGTGGTCTCTTCAGACTACTAGAAAAGATCGGATGTCCACCAAAGCTACTAAGTAGCATCACCTCATTCCATGACAATATGAAAGGCACAATTCAGCATAGCGGCACCTCATCAGACCCCTTTCCTATCCTGAGTGGCGTGAAACAGGGCTGTGTTCTCGCACCAACACTGTTTGGGATTTTCTTCCCACTGCTGCTCTCACATGCGTTCAAGTCTTCAGAAGAAGGAATTTTCCTCCACACAAGATCAGATGGCAGGTTGTTCAACCTTGCCCGTCTAAGAGTGAAGACCAAAGGATGGAAAGTCCTCATCAGGGAACTCCTCTTTGCTGACGATGCTGCTTTAACATCTCACACTGAAGAGTAAAAGCAAAATACTGCAGATGCTGGAAATCTGAACTAAAAACAAGAAATGCTGGAACCACTCAGCAGGTCTGGCAGCATCTGTGGAAAGAGAAGCAGAGTTAACGTTTCGGGTCAGCGACCCTTCTTCGGAACTGACAAATATTAAAAATGTCACAGGTTATAAGCAAGTGAGGTGGGGGTGGGGCAAGAGATAACAAAGGAGGTCGAGATTGGACCAGGCCACATAGCTGACCAAAAGGTCACGGAGCAAAGGCAAACAATATGTTAATGGTGTGTTGGAAGACAAAGCATTAGTACAGATTAGGTGTTAATACACTGAATATTGAACAGCAGCAAGTGCAAACCTGAAAAAAAAGTGGGTAAGCAAACTGAACAAACTAAGATGAAATGAAATAAATGCAAAAAAAAAGATTGTAAAAAATGTAAAAAAGAATGTCAAAAAAAAGGAAGAAAAAATAACTATAAATGAAAGTAAAATGGGAGGCTGTCATGCTCTGAAATTATTGAACTCAATGTTCAGTCCAGCAGGCTGTAGTGTGCCTCATTGGTAAATGAGATGCTGTTCCTCGAGCTTGCGTTGATGTTCACTGGAACACTGCAGCAATCCCAGGACAGAGATGTGAGCATGAGAGCAGGGGGGAGTGTTGAAATGGCAAGCAACCGGAAGCTCAGGGTCCTGCTTGCGGACTGAGCGGAGATGTTCCGCAAAGCGGTCACCCAGTCTGCGCTTGGTCTCCCCAATGTAGAGGAGACCACACTGTGAGCAGCGAATACAGTATACTACATTGAAAGAAGTACAAGTAAATCGCTGCTTCACCTGAAAGGAGTGTTTGGGGCCTGGGATAGTGAGGAGAGAGGAGGTAAATGGGCAGGTATTACACCTCCTGCGATTGCAGGGGAAGGTGCTCTGAGACGGGGACGAGGTGGTGGGGGTAATGGAGGAGTGGACCAGGGTGTCGCGGAGGGAACAATCCCTTCGGAATGCTGACAGGGGAAGGGAGGGGAAGATGCGACTGGCAGTGGCATCACGCTGGAGGTGGCGGAAATGGCAGAGGATGATCCTTTGGATATGGGGGCTGGTGGGGTGAAAAGTGAGGACAAGGGGAATCCTGTCACGGTTCTGGGAGGGAGGGGAAGGGGTGAGGGTAGAGGTCTGGGGAATGGGTCGGACACGGTTGAGGGCCCTGTCAACCACAGTGGGGGGAAGTCCTCGGTTGAGGAAAAAGGAGGTCATATCAGAAGCACCGTCATGGAAGGTAGCATCATCAGAGCAGATGCGTCGGAGACGGAGAAACTGGGAGAATGGAATGGAGTCCTTACAGGAGGTAGGGTGTGAAGAAGTGTAGTCGAGGTAGCTGTGGGAGTTGGTGGGCTTATAATGGATATTAGTAGACAACCTATCCCCAGAGATGGAGACAGAGAAGTCGAGGAAGGGAAGGGAAGTGTCAGAGATGGACCATGTAAAGGTGAGAGAAGGGTGGAAATTGGAAGCAAAGTTGATAAAGTTTTCCAGTTCGGGGCAGGAGCAGGAAACGGCACCGATACAGTCATCAATGTACCGGAAAAAGAGTTGGGGGAGGGGGCCTGAGTAGGACTGGAACAAAGAATGCTCGACATATCCCACAAAAAGACAGGCATAACTAGGACCCATGCGGGTACCCATAGCGACACCTTTTACTTGAAGGAAGTGCGTGGAGTTGAAGGAGAAGTTGTTCAGTGTGAGAACTAGTTCAGCCAGGCGGAGGAGGGTGGTGGTGGATGGGGACTGGTTGGGCCTCTGTTCCAGGAAGAAGCAGAGAGCCCTCAAACCACCCTGGTGGGGGATGGAGGTGTAGAGCGATTGGACGTCCATAGTGAAGAGGAGGCGGTTGGGACCAGGAAACTGGAAATTGTCAAAATGACGTAGGGCATCAGAAGACTCACGGATGTAGGTGGGAAGAGACTGGACCAGCGGAGAAAAGATAGAGCCTAGATAGGAAGAAATAAGTTCAGTGGAGCAGGAGCAGGCTGACACAATGGGTCTGCCGGGACAGTCCCGTTTGTGGATTTTGGGAAGGAGGTAGAAGCGGGCTGTCCGGGGTTGTGAGACTATGAGGTTGGAAGCCGTAGAGGGAAGATCTCCAGAGGAGATGAGGTCAGTGACAGTCCTTTGGACGGTGGCTTGATGTTCGGGGGTGGGGTCATGGTCCAGAGGGAGGTAGGAAGAAGTGTCCGTGAGTTGGCGTTGAGCTTCTGCAAGGTAGAGGTCGGTACGCCATACGACAACAGCACCACCCTTGTCTGCAGGTTTGATGACCATGTCGGAGTTAGACCTGAGAGAACGGAGTGCCTCAAGTTCAGAGGGGGACAGGTTAGAGTGAGTGAGGGGGGCAGAGAAATTGAGACGACCAATGTCTCGCCGACAGTTTTCAATGAAGAGATCAAGAGCGGGTAAGAGGCCAGGGGGAGGGGTCCAGGTAGAGCGAGAATGCTGGAGGTGGGTGAATGGGTCTGCTGGTCGGTGGGAGGACCAGTTTTTCCGTCTCCGACGCATCTGCTCTGATGATGCTACCTTCCATGATGGTGCTTCTGATATGACCTTTTTCCTCAACCGAGGATTTCCCCCCACTGTGGTTGACAGGGCCCTCAACCGTGTATGACCCATTCCCCACACCTCTACCCTCACCTCTTCCCCTCCCTCCCAGAACCGTGACAGGGTTCCCCTTGTCCTCACTTTTCACCCCACCAGCCTCCTTATCCAAAGGATCATCCTCCGCCATATCCGCCACCTCCAGCGTGATGCCACTGCCAGTCGCATCTTCCCCTCCCTTCCCCTGTCAGCATTCCGAAGGGATCGTTCCTTCCGCGACACCCTGGTCCACTCCTCCATTACCCCCACCACCTCGTCCCCGTCCCAGGGCACCTTCCCCTGCAATCGCAGGAGGTGTAATACCTGCCCATTTACCTCCTCTCTCCTCACTATCCCAGGCCCCAAACACTCCTTTCAGGTGAAGCAGCGATTTACTTGTACTTCTTTCAATGTAGTATACTGTATTCGCTGCTCACAGTGTGGTCTCCTCTACATTGGGGAGACCAAGCGCAGACTGGGTGACCGCTTTGCGGAACATCTCCGCTCAGTCCGCAAGCAGGACCCTGAGCTTCCGGTTGCTTGCCATTTCAACATTCCCCCTTGCTCTCATGCTCACATCTCTGTCCTGGGATTGCTGCAGTGTTCCAGTGAACATCAACGCAAGCTCGAGGAACAGCATCTCATTTACCGATTAGGCACACAACAGCCTGCAGGACTGAAGATTGAGTTCAATAATTTCAGAGCATGACAGCCCCCCATTTTACTTTCATTTTTAGTTATTTTTTCTTCCTTTTTTTTACATTCTTTTTTACATTTTTTACAATCTTTTTTTTTGCATTTATTTCATTTCATCTTAGTTTGTTCAGTTTGCTTACCCACTGTTTTTTTTCAGGTTTGCACTTGCTGCTGTTGAATATTCAGTGTATTAACACCTAATCTGTACTAATGCTTTGTCTTCCAACACACCATTAACATATTGTTTGCCTTTGCTCTGTGACCTTTTGGTCAGCTATGTGGCCTGGTCCAATCTAGACCTCCTTTGTTATCTCTTGCCCCACCCCCACCTCACTTGCTTATAACCTGTGACTTTTCTAATATTTGTCAGTTCCGATGAAGGGTCGCTGACCCGAAACGTTAACTCTGCTTCTCTTTCCACAGATGCTGCCAGACCTGCTGAGTGGTTCCAGCATTTCTTGTTTTTAATTTCACACTGAAGAGTGTCTGCAGAGTCTCATCGACAGGTTTGCTGCTGCCTGCAACGAATTTGGCCTAACCATCAGCCTCAAGAAAACGAACATCATGGGACAGAACGTCAGAAATGCTCCATCCATCAATATCGGCGACCACGCTCTGGAAGTGGTTCAAGAGTTCACCTACCTCGGCTCAACTATCAACAGTAACCTGTCTCTCGATGCAGAAATCAACAAGCGCATGGGAAAAGCTTCCACTGCTATGTCCAGACTGGCCAAGAGAGCGTGGGAAAATGGCGCACTGACACGGAACACAAAAGTCCGAGTGTATATAGCCTGTGTCCTCAGTACCTTGCTCTATGGCAGCGAGGCCTGGACAACGTATGTCAGCCAAGAGCGACGTCTCAATTCATTCCATCTTCGCTGCCTCCGGAGAATCCTTGGCATCAGGTGGCAGGACCGTAACTCCAACACAAAAGTCCTCGAGGCGGCCAACATCCCCAGCTTATACACACTACTGAGTCAGCGGCGCTTGAGATGGCTTGGCCACGTGAGCTGCATGGAAGATGGCAGGATCCCCAAAGACACATTGTACAGCGAGTTCGCCACTGGTATCAGACCCACCGGCCGTCCATGTCTCCACTTTAAAGACGTCTGCAAACGCGACATGAAGTCGTGTGACATTGATCACACGTCGTGGGAGTCAGTTGCCAGCGATCGCCAGAGCTGGCGGGCAGCCATAAAGGCGGGGCTAAAGTGTGGCGAGTTGAAGAGACTTAGCAGTTGGCTGGAAAAAAGACAGAAGCGCAAGGGGAGAGCCAACTGTGTAACAGCCCCGACTAACAATGTTTTCTGCAGCACCTGTGGAAGAGTCTGTCTCTCTAATATTGGCCTTTATAGCCACTCCAGGCGCTGCTCCAGAAACCACTGACCACCTCCATGCGCTTACCCATTGTCTCTCGAGACAAGGAGGCCAAAGAAGAAGAAGAAGAAGAAGATGTCCCCTAGTTCGAGATTCCCCCACTGGTGGAAACATCTTCTCAACATTTACCCTGTCCAGCCCCCTTAAAATCTTATATGTTTCTATAAGGTCACCTCTGATTCTTCTAAACTCCAATGAATAAAGGCCTAACCTGTGCGGCCGTTCTTGATAAGTCAACCCCTTCATCCCAGGAATCAGCCTGGTGAACCTTTTCTGAACTGCCTCCAATGCTAGTATATCCTTCTTTAAATACGGGGACCAAAACTGTATGCTTTACTCCAGGTGTGGCCTCACCAACACCCTGTGCAGTTGTAACAAGACTTCGCTATTTCTAAACTCTAACCCTCTAGCAATAAAGGCCAAAATTCCATTTGCCTTCCTAATCACTTGCTGCACCTGCATGCTAACCTTTTGTGTTTCATGTGCAAGAATACCCAGGTCCCTCTGTACTGCAGTATTTTGTAGTCTTTCTCCATTGAAATAATAATCTGCCTTTCTATTCTTCCTACCAAAGTGGATTACCCCACACTTTCCCACATTGAACACCATCTGCCAAGTTTTTGCCCACTCACTTAACCTATCTATATCCCTTTGCAGATTCTTTGTGTCTTCATCACAACATGCCTTCCCACCTATTTTTGGATCGTCAGCAAATTTGGATACATTACACTCTGTCCTTTCCTCTAAGTCATGAATATAGATAGCAAATAGTTGAGGCCCTAGGACCGATCCTTGTGGCATTCCATTAGTTACGGCTTTCCAACCTGAAAAAGACCCATTGATCCCAACTCTCTGTCTTCTGTGTGTTAGCCAGTCCTCAATCCATGCCAATACATTACCCCCAATATCCTGAGCTCTTATTTTGTGCAATAACCTTTTATGTGGCACCTTATCGAATGCTTTCTGAAAATCCAATTACACTACATCTACCAGTTCCCCTTTATCCACTCTGCTTGTTATATCCTCAAAGAACTCAAACAAATTTATCAAACATGATTTCCCTTTCATAAAACCATGTTGTCTCTGTTTGATTGCATTATGTATTTCTAAATGTTCTGCTATTTCTTCCTTAATAATGGACTCTAGCATTTTCCCAATGACTTATGTTAAGCTAACTGATCTGTAGTTTCCTGCGTTCTGTCTCCCTCCTTTCTTGAATAGGGGTGTCACATTAGTGGTTTTCCAATCCGTTTGTACCCTACCGGAATCCAATGAGTTTTGGTATATTATGACCAATGCCTCCACTATCTCTGCAGCCACTTCTTTTAAAACCCTTGGATGCAGGCCATCAGGTCCTGACGACTTGTCTGCCTTTCGTCCCATCAGTTTGTCCTGCACCTTTTCTCTTGTGATAGAGATTGTTACAAGTTCCTCCCTCCCATTTACACCTTGCTCATCTATTATTGTTGGGATGTTTTTAGTGTCCTCCACCGTGAAGACTGATGCAAAATGTTGGTTTAAATTATCTGCTATTTCCCTGTTCCCTGTTATTAATTCCCCAGTCTCGTCCTCTACTCTCACTTACTTTAGCTAATCTCCTCCTTTTAATATACCCATCGAAGCTCTTCCTGTTTATTTTTATATTTCTTGCCAATTTACTCTCATAATCAATTTTTCCCCTCTTTATTAGTTTTTTAGTCATCCGCTGCTGGTTTCTAAAAAAATCTCAATCCTCTGGCCTACCGCTTGTTTTCGCTGCATTGTACACCTTTGTTTTTGATTTGATACTCTCCTTAACCTCCTTTGTTATCCATAGGTGGTTCATCATTCTCTTCAAGTCCTTCCTTCTGACTGGAATCAATGTTTGCTGAGTGTTATGAAATATCTGCTTAAAAGTCTGCCACTGCTCATCTACTGACTTCCCCTGTAGTCTATCTTCTCAGCCTGCTTTAGACAACTCTTTCTTCATACCTCTGTAATTGCCCTTGTTTAAGTTGAAAACACTGGTTTGAGACCCGAGTTGCTCACCCTCAAACTGAATTTGAAATTCTACCATTTTATGATCGCTTCCCCCTAAAGGATCCTTAACTACAAGATCTCTTATTAATCCTACCTCACTACACAATACCAAATCTAAAATAGCTTGTCCCCTGGTACGTATTCGAGCAACGTATTGCTCTAAGAAACAATCCCTGAGGCACTCTACAAATTCGTCTTCCATGCTACCCTTGCCAGTTTGATTTGTCCAGTCTATATGCAGATTAAAATCACCCATGATAATTTCAGTGCCCTTCTTACATGCCTCCATTATTTCCTGATTAATATCTTGTCCTACAGAGAGGCTACTCTTCAGCGGCCTATAGACCACTCCTACCCGTGATTTCTTTCCCTTGTTATTCCTTATTTCCACCCAAACTGATTCTACATCACGATCTATTACACCTATATCAATACTCACAACTGCACTGATCCCTTCCTTTCCCTACACTACCTCCTTTTCCTTTCTGCCTATTCTTCCGGAACGTCGAATATCCTTGAACATTAAGATTCCAGTCCTGGTTATCCTGCAACCACGTTTCAGTGATAGCTATCAAATCATATTCATTTATTTCTATCTGTGCCGTCAGCTTATCTATCTTGTTACAAATGCTTGCATTCAGATAAAGAGCCTTAAGCTTTGACGTTTTACCATTTTTACCTACTCTGGTTCTAATTTCTGCTGTATCTTATGCTTGTATTCTCTGTCCCTTCCTGTCATTCTCTGATTAATGTATGTTCCTTCACTATCCTGCACCTCTGCTCTCTCGTTGCTTTTCAACTTTTTAAACTTCCTTTCAATTGAACCCTCCCCCCTACTATTTAGTTTAAAGCCTTAACTACAACCCTAGTTATACGATTCGCCAGGACAGTGGTCCCAGCTTGGTTCAAGTGAAGCCCATCCCATAGGAACAGCTCTCTCGTTCCCCAGTACTGGTTCCAGTGTCCCATGAATCGGAACCCATTTCTCCCACACCAATCTTTGAGCCACACATTTACCTCTAATCTTATTTACCCTATGCCAATTTGCATGTGGCTCAGGTAGTAATCCGAAGATTATTACCTTTGTGGTTCTGCTTTTTAATTTGGCCCCAAGCTGCTCATAGTCCCTCAGCAGAACCTCTTTCCTAGTCCTACGTATGTCATTGGTACCTACGTGGACCAGGACAACAATAAGGGTATCTTCGGAGGATTGGGTTATTTTTATGTGTCTGGGTGTCATTTTATACACATATGGTGTACTATTTGCTTAACATATTCAAGACATGCTGATTACTCCTTGCAGAAATCTGCCAGCTCTCGCAGTAAATTTGCTTCAATTAATTATGTGTCATCACAGCAGCCATCCACAAAATAATGAAGCTGCATTTGGGTAATAGATAAAGTGTAATCACAATGTTGTGTGGGTACTCATTTACGCAAGCGTTCTTGTATGTGCTACATTGTAACTCCATTGTACCCCAAAACTCTACAGCCCTTTTGATATGCTCTGACCATAAGTTCTGTGGGAGTCCAGTAGAAAGGCCAGAAATTAAACCAGGACCCGAACTTGCTGGATTCTGGAGTTTGCCGATAGTTTCCATTAGGCCTTGTTTGGGGTGAAGCCTCCACCTGCCCAAAGCAATGTCACCCACATCGAAGCGGGTTAATGGCTAGAGGGAGAGGCTTTCCAGGTCAGGAGTTTCCTTGGGTCCAGCTTGGGGAAAAAGTAGCATTCAGGTACATCAAGTGAAAGCATGTATGTCAGGCCCATCTCTGGTTCCAGGTCTTGGATTTGCCGAAAGCCCCTGAAGATTTATAAAATTGCCATGTTTTTTCGGCTTTCTTCATAGATGGGGTTGATGGGACAAAGATGGCATCTTTCTGGGCACCAGCAGCCTCCCAAAGTGGGTATCCTCTGCTACATTTTACAGCCCATACTAACCAGTGAGTGCCTGCTGGCCTTATCAATCCATATAAACTCCATAAAACTCCCCTACCTCTGGCCACCCCTGCTTCCTCTACCCTCACCTCCAACAACAAGTATGAGAAGCTCGTGAACTTCTTTCTCACTAAGATTAGACCATATGTTCAGCTGTGTCTGCTGCTTCCCTTACTCACCCTAGTCTACTGAGCCAAACTTCCCCCAAGGTTCCCCCGGACCCGAGCCCAGAACTCAGTTTTCGCTAGTTTCTCTGCTATCTTCCCTCATGCCCTCTCCAAGCTCATCTTGTCTCGGAGGTCCATCGATTCTATTCCCATCCAACTTCAATTCCTGGTCCCGTGTTAGCAGTTCTCGCTCATCAGGTACCATCCCCCTTCCCTTTAAATCTGCAGTCATCACCCTCTCAAAAAGCTCACTCTTGACTGACCCCATCTGTCCTTGCAAACTACCACCCCATCTCTAAGCTCGCTTTCCTCTCCTTGACCATGTTGTTGCCTCCCAAATCTCTGCCCTTCTTTCCCAGAATCTCTTCATTCAGGTTTCTACCTTGCCACAGTACTAAAATGGCCATAATCAAAGTTACAATTGACATCCTTTGTGACTGTGACCATGGTAAACTATATCCTTTCTTGCCCTTCTTGATCCTTCTTGATACGGTTGACTATACCATCCTCCTCCAATGCCTCTCCTCCTTTGTCCAGCTGTGGGACTGCACTCATCTGGTTCTATTCTTATCTCTCCAGTCATAGCCAAAAAATCATCTACAATGCCTCTCTTCCTGCTCCCACATTATTTCCACTGAAGACCCCCAAGATCTAGCCTTGGTCCACTCCTATATCTCATCTACATGTTACCCCTCCGCGACATCATCTGAAAACACAACATCATGTTCTGCATGTATGCTGACGACACCCAGCTCTACCTCCCCATGTCCCCTCTTGACCCCATCACTGTCTATTAACTTGCTACATTTCTTGTTTGACATCCAATACTAGTTGTGTAGAAATCTCCTCCAAATAACTATTGGGAAGGCCAAAGTCATTGGGCTGGATTTTTCAAGCTCGGCGGTGAGCTTCAAGAACAGCGCGGCGCAAGCTTGAGATGTACGCCATGGAGCCACCATGATGTTTTGCGCGGTGGCTCATTAACATGGAAGGGGCGGAACGAGCACCCCTGATGATGTAGAGGGGCGGGCACTCCGTCCCGGCAATGGCGTCCGGCGTCTGGCATCACCACCATTTTTAAAGGCTTCAAGCCCTTCAGTGAGATTTAAATTTTTAAAGGACCTGCTGTCCAAAAATAAAATTAAACTTTTAATTGCACTTTGAATCCCCTCTCCTGCCCGCCCCCAATGAGTAATCAGTATGTAAATTGCCCTCTCGCTCCAAAAAACGATTTTTTCCCAATTTTTCCACCCGAACTTCATAAATTTTGACCCTCAACTCCTACCCACTATCCCCACAGCCAATAGTAACAGTTTTCCCAGCTCCCCCACCACCGGCCTGAATCCTTCACTCCCCCCTCCCCACCCCCCACCACCAGTGTTACACCTCGGATCTCCGAACGGAGATCCGAAGGCGCGGGAGGTCCGGCATCTGGCCAGAATATTGACGTGGGACGGCCATTCCTGGACAGCCTCCAATCTTCACCCCCTCCATAATCTTAAACTCATCCAAAAACTCTGCTGCCTGTATTCTGTTCACCAATTTGCTTACTAACCTACACTGGCTACTGGTTGAGCAATGCTTCGATTTTAAAATTCTCATTCTTGTTTTCAAATCCCTCCATGATTTCGCCCTCCCTATCTCTGTAATCTCGTCCATCCCTACAATGCTGTGAGATACCTGTGCTCCTCCAATTCTGGCCTCTTGTGCATCCCCAATTTTAATCACGGTTTGCAGTCATGCCTTCAGCTGCCTAGGCCCTAAGTTCTGGTGTTCCCTCCTTAATCCCTCTATTTCTTTATCCTCCTTTAAAACATTCCTTAAAACTTACCTCTTTGACCAAGCTTTTTGTCATCTTCCCGAATATCTCCTTTTGTGGCTCGGTGTCAAATTTTTTTTGATCACACTCTTGTGAAGCACCTTGGGACATTTTACTAAATTAATGGTGCTACATTAATACAAGTTGCTGTTGTTGTTAAAATGAGGTGACCTCCACCTGGCCCTTCATAGTCTGGAACTCCCTTCTGAACAGCACTGTTGGTGTACCTACTGCACATGGATTGAAGCGGCTCAAGAAGGCAGCTCACCACCACCTTCTCAAGGGCATTTAGGGATGGACAATAAATACAGGCCTAGCCACCGATGCCCACATCCCACGAACAAATGAAAAAAAACCTCAGTCACTGCTCAAAGCACCACATCTACATCAAGCACCTACCAACAATCTCTATCAATCAGACATTATTCATATGCTTCACTTCACCCTCACACATTTAGCACTGCTGCAAGCCTCACACTCATGTCTCACAATCTGAACACACTGTCAAGCTATTCAATCATGACAGCCACATCAGCCAAAGAGACAAGCAAAGGCAGCATGAGCTAACCTCCAGGGGAACAGAGGTGCCTACATGTTCTAAATCCCATGGAGGAGATAGTGCTGGCCATTGTTGGGAAACCCATTGCTGAAGCTGCGGTCAGTGGCGGAACTGAAACCATCGAAGATGACAATATCCTCATACCTAATCCTCCTTATATACCATTACATTCTCTGTTCCTGAGATTTTGGCAGCCATTTGAATTTATAGTTGGCTGGCTGGTTTTCCTAGTGCTCGGTAAACACGGCAACAAATGCAGGTGAGAGTGCCTGGAACCAGCAGGTAGTAATGAGTTCTTTTATGTTGTCTGATGCAACATAAATGAGATGCGCGGAGTCCAGCTGTTTGAAGATCCCAAACAGGTTTATTTACAGCGAGACTATTATATACAATACAGAGCTAACTATTTTACAGAACTTGCCTCTAGGTGTCACAGTTGCAGGGTGATTCTGGCTCAGAGTCACATGGCTGCATCTTGGCACTTAGCTCATCAGCATAATAAGATCTTAAAGGGACATCACTCTTAAAGGCAATAATACAACATCCCCTTTCTTTCCAAAGATAAGTCTTGTATGCTAAAAGTAAAATCACATAAAATTACATAACATCAAAATTATTTACACAGCAATTATGAACTTTACACGTGCAGAAGCTTTAAGCATCCACATATCATTTCGGTGGTTTGACAACTCTTCCAGGTCTGGTTATGCTATAACCTTCTGGGGATGTCATTCTTGGCTGTTTTAGGTTTGCAGGCATGTTGTCACTATGTTGGTTGTTGTTCTGTTGTTCCATCACACCTTCGTCATTGGAGTGCGTTCTTTCGAGTCCGCTGTGCGCAATTAGGGTGTTGCTCTTAGTACGGTTCCTTCTCTACACCCCTCCGTTAGGTGTAGTAATCTCATAAGAACTAGGCTCACTGCAAATTTTGGATGCCTGTGCAGATAGCCATGTTCTCATTGTTGGGTGTATGATCCTGACCTTTTGTCCTATGTGTAGCTGAGGTAGTTCAGCCCCTGCGTGTCGGTCATGCACCATCTTCATTCTCCCCTGTCTTTCGAGCAGTGTCTCCTGCATCGCAGAAAATTTGAACAGATGATGGCTTGGCAGAGTCGTCCACACTTGTTTGCCAAACATGATCTCTGCTGGTGACGGTAAGCCCATATCCATAGGTGTAACTCTGAGGGGGAGCATGGCAATACGAAAATCTTGTTTTGTTGTCCTACACTTCAGGATAAGTGACTTGACTATGTGAACCATTCGCTCGGCAAGGCTATTAGATCTAGGGTAATGTAGTGAGGACGTCACATGGTTTACATGCCATTTGACGCATATATCCCTGAAGGGTCTTCCTGTATACTGTGGCCCATTGTCTGAAATGATTTCTTCAGGTGCACTGAATAGAGTGAATATGGCACTCAATGTGTCTGCAACGAAAGTGCTTGAAGTGTCTTTTATCTGTCTGATAATTGGAAAGTTGGAGAAATAATCAGTGACTAAGATCACGTCGTCTCCATTAACAGAAAACAAGTCAGTGGCGATTTTGCACCAAGGGACTGACGGAATCTCATGAGAGTGTAGAGGTTCTTTGCGTGTTGTGGCTAGTGGCTCTGGCGTGCTTCGCACATCCTCACTAACCTTTCGATGCCCTGTTTATCCCTGGCCAATAAACAGTGTCTCTTGCCAGTCATCTTGTTCGCTGTATGCCCATATGGCCTTGGTGAAGTTAAGACATGATGAGCTTTGGGCACAATCACTTGTTTTCCCTTGAATGTGATGCCTCTCAAGATACCGAGTTCATCTCTGTAAGGCCAAAAGCATCTGAGGGTTTCCGGCACCTCTTTTACTGTGTCAGGCCAGCCTTCTATGATGACTTTCCACAGTTAGCCTTCAGATAGAACCATAGAACTATAGAAAAAGTACAGCACAGAAGGAGGCCATTCAGCCCATCATGTCTGCGCTGGCTGAATAAACTATCCGCCCAATCTAATCCCATCTTCCAGCACCTGGTGCATAGCCCTGCAGGTTACAGCACCTTAGGTACATGTCCAGATACCATTCCTGGCAGTGAATTCCAGACATCCACCACCCTCTGGGAGAAGAATATGGCTCCTGTGAACCTGGGATTCAATTCCTCTGATGTCGGAAACTTGTGGGGGCATCGCTTTAGGGAGAGGTTTAGACCCCTTGGATCTAGACACACGCTGATTGCTGTATCCTTCTTCAGGATGCCTGTGATTGAGCTGTACCAGTCTGTGTGATGATGCACACAACAGATGATGCCATTGCATTCCGTGTCATCTAACTCGTGCCTAAACTTCCCTTGTATGTGCATGTTGCACTTTCTAGGGAGTTTGATGGACGGAATTGCATCCTCTCTGAGGTGCAGTATGGCCTCGCCTTTGAAATCTCGTATGGAGTCGAACCTGTCCGGGTACATTTATTGTAGGTCATGTACTGACTCAATATGGGTACTCTTGGTCTCTTCTGCTGTAATGGGTACCTTGGTGATCTCATGGATGATTATAATGTTGAAGTCCTTACACGCTGGTAGTCCTGCCACTGTTGGTCCGCTCATGTCTACAAGGTAGAATGTTTGTGGTTTCCATGCTGACTTGCCATAGCTGTACTGTATGATTAGTGTGCCACTCCAAGGAATGGGTGACCCGTTGTATGCAAATAACTTGTCAGTTGTCAGTTGTATCATTGATTTCCAAAGACTCCGGTACATATCTTTGAGTGTTCGGACTGGTAGGATAGTTGCGCGAGAACTAGTGTCAATCTTAACCCTGAGTGTATGTTTGCCAGCTTTCTTTAGGCACGTGATATTAATAGTGGCGATAGCTTCCAGTTGTTTGATTTCATCAACGTGATGTGTCAGGTTCACAATGTGAAACGCCTGTTGGTCTTCTGGCTGAGAATTACTCCTTGTTGTGTCTTGTCTCAGGTCTGTTTTGCTGTGGGCTTCGTGTATCGGCTTGCGTTTACACAGGTTTCTGGCACTCTTCTTGCTGCTGTTGACCTGTTGCTGCACATGTCTTCTGTTTGTCTGTGTCCTTCTGTGACTCTGGCCAAGTCTTTGGAGCCAGATTTCTTGCATTGGTAGGCCCAGTGTCCTTTTGCACTGCATGCCTTGCACAAGTCATGAAATGCAGAGCAATTTTGCCATGAGTGGGACAGACCACACTTACCACACAGCTTGCTTGCTCTTTTCAACCTGGTTATGGTGCCGATACTGTTGGCTGCACCAGGTTCTTGCAGGTGCTGTTGGCTAGCTACAATGGCTTCATATTTCCTGCCATCTTCCAGCAGTGCATCAATGCTGTGACCTTTCTTTATCCCCAAGTAGTCTTTCTGAAATGCTTCAATGGGTATCCGTACAATGACTAGCTCTATTATTCGGTCCAACAGCTCAGTTTATGAGAAGTCACATTCGTGGCCCTTACTACAACATCTACTGAAGAACTGGTCTGTTGATTCCTGTGGCTGTTGCCTATAAGATATCAATTCCAGGTGGTGAATTCTAAAATTTAATCATAATCGGATCTGATCTCTTAGCGGCACAGTGGCGCAGTGGTTAGCACCGCAGCCTCACAGCTCCAGGGACCCGGGTTCGATTCTGGGTACTGCCTGTGCGGAGTTTGCAAGTTCTCCCTGTGTCTGCGTGGGTTTCCTCTGGGTGCTCTGGTTTCCTCCCACACGCCAAAGACTTGCAGGTTGATAGGTTAATTGGCCATTACAAATTGCCCCTAGTATAGGTAGGTGGTAGGGAAATATATAGGGACAGGTGGGGATGTGGTAGGAATATGGGATTAGTGTAGGATTAGTATAAATGGGTGGTTGATGGTCGGCACAGACTCGGTGGGCCGAAGGGCCTGTTTCAGTGCTGTATCTCTAAACACTTTCCATAGCTTTGCGCGATCTATCTGGTGCTCATCAGATAGTCCAGCGTTGTTGATTCTGTGTAATCCCTCATTTCTAATTGCTATTAGTATTTTTATAGCCTGCTTTTCTGGTTCTATAATTATTTGGTCAGTGAAGAATAACTGCATTCTTTGTTTGAACTGTTGGAACTTGGATAGGATATCCAACACCTTCCAGTTCATGCTGGGAAATCTGATATCCATATTTCTGCTATTCTTTTGCTTTATAACTTGCTTTAAGACTTGTTCTATGACTTTGCACTGTTTCCCCTTTAAGAGACTCTCTGTTATTTAGACTAGCTGCTTTGATTGACAGGAGCAGGTGTTTGCTAGTGTTTATCTTGCTTCCATAAGCCTGTTGTGTTTACACAATTGTTCAATAGGCAGTTCAATCAGTTTCTTCTGGAGTTTTTTATGTTCTTAACACTGGAGTGGTTTTAATGGGTTTTTGTACTGTGGCTTTGTGAATGGAAACTCTTATTCACACTCGAGTAGTTCCATTTTTTTTAAACTTTGACATTGTGGATGAAGGCTCTGCAGTAATCTGGGTTTTCCTGCATTTTTTCTAACAGACGCCTCTGGAAATGGCGTGACCTCAATCAGCCTGGGAGGCGAGTCGGGTCTTCCCCGTTTTATTTTTACACAGAGCTTTTGAAAAAATTAATCTTTTGAAGGGCTTCAAAGCTTTTTTAATGCAGTATCCCTCGCTCGGCGGCACAATGACTCACCCGATTTACTTGCAGCCTGTCGGTTTGAGCTTTGTCTTCTACAGCCTGAGGCAAGTTTTTTTTTTAACTGATTAAGCCAGTATTTTTTGAACTTTCTCTCCAGTGTCTGTAGGAAGAGTCATTTTGAATGCTGTTTTCTCTGTGGTATTCAAGCCTAGACCTTGTTTCCTCACCACAGCTGCCACCATATAATGAGTTATTTTATGTTGTCTGATGCAACATAAATGAGATGTGTGGAGTTCAGTTGATTGAAGATCTCAAACAGGTTTAATTACAACTATACAGACTATTATATACAGTACAGAGCTGACTATTTACAGAACTTGTCTCGAGGTGTTAGTTGCAGAGTGACTTTGGCTCAGAGTCACATAACTGTGTCCTGGCACTTAGCTCATTAACATACTAAGATCTTCAAGGGACTTCACTTTTAAAGGCAATCTTACAACACAGCTAAGTACTTTTTATTGCCCTGCTGTGGGCCACAACAAGCAGGAGTGTTTTACTCAACCCCTCAAGCAAATCCTCAGCTGCAAGTGGCTGACCACCCCCACCCAACCCGCAATCTCTCCTATTTCCCCTCCCAATTGTCAGTTTGACATATCACCACCACTAACCCAGGATATTTTCTGGTTCCCCCTTCCTTTTGATAGCTGGTCCAACTCCCAACAATCCTCTGTGCCCCCTCCCCACCTCACTGCTTACCAACCCATAATGTTTCTTGGTTCCCATGGAGTGCCTCCAGTGGTCCCAGCTGTGGCCTTCGACTGCTGGCCTTCCCACCCAGCAGCTGGCTAACCTCTCAATCTGGCCAGCTATTAGGCAGGGAACAGAGTAATAAAATAATAACGTGTTCTGTCATTACATTCAGCAGGACCTCCGTATTCCCGGCAGTTTTGAGTTCTGCCCCCACCCCACACCTCCGCCTCCCCCCAAACCCCACCCCAACACCCACCTCCGACCCTCTGGCAAATATGCTTCCCCACTCCCTCCCCATCTCCCCATAAATATTAGAAACATAGAAACATAGAAAATAGGAGCAGGAGTGGGCCATTCAGCCCTTCGAGCCTGCTCCGCCATTCATTATGATCATGGCTGATCATCCAACTCAGTATACTGTTCCTGCTTTCGCCCCATATCCTTTGATCCCTTTAAACTCAAGAGCTATATCTAACTCCTTTTTGAAAACATACAATGATTTGGCCTCAACTGATTTCTGCGGTAGCGAATTCCACAGGTTCACCACTCTGTGGGTGAAGAAATTTCTCCTCATCTCAGTCCTGAATGGTTTACCCCGTATCCTTAGACTATAACCCCTGGTTCTGGACTCCCCCACCATCGGGAACATCCTTCCTGCATCTACCCTGTCAAGTCCTGTTAGAATTTTATAGGTTTCTATGAGATCCCCCCTCACACTTCTGAACTCCAGCGAATAGAATCCTAACCGACTCAATCTTTCCTCTTACGTCAATCCTGCCATCCCAGGAATCCGTCTGGTAAACCTTCGCTGCACTCCCTCTATAGCAAGAACATTCTTCCTCAGATAAGGAGACCAAAACTGCACACAATATTCCAGGTATGGCCTCACCAAGGCCCTGTATAATTGCAGCAAGACATCCCTGCTCCTGTACTCGAATCCTCTCGCTATGAAGGCCAACATACCATTTGCCTTTTTACTGCCTGTTGGACCTGCATGCTTACCTTTAGCAACTGGTGTATGAGAACACCCAGATCTCGTTGCATATTCCTCTCCCTCAGTTTATAGCCGTTCAGATAATAATTTGCCTTCCTGTTTTTGCTACCAAAGTGGATAACCTCACATTTATCCACATTATACTGCATCTGCCATGCATTAGCCCACTCACTCAACTTGTCCAAATCACTCTGAGGCCTCTCTGCATCTTCCTCACAATTCACCCTCTCACCCAGTTTTGTGTCATCTGCAAATTTGGAGATAGTTCCCTCATCTAAATCATGAATATATATTGTGACTAGCTGGGGTCCTGCCACCGATCCCTGCAGTACCCCACTAGTCACTGCCTGCCATTTGGAAAAAGACACATTTATCCCTACTCTTTGTTTCCTGTCTGCCAACCAATTTTCTATCCATCGCAATACACTACCCCCAATCCCATGCGCTTTAATTTTACACGCTAATCTCTTATGTGGGACTTTGTCAAAAGCCTTCTGAAAATCCAAATAAACCACACCCACTGGCTCCCCCTCATCAACTCTATTAGTTACATCCTCAAAGAATTCTAGTAGATTTGTCAAGCATGATTTCCCTTTCGTAAATCCATGCTGACTCTGTCTGATCCTACCACTGTTCCCCAAGTGCTCTGCTATAAAATCTTCGATAATGGACTCTAGAATTTTCCCCACTACCGCTGTCAGGCTGACTGGTCTATAATACCCTGCTTTTTCTCTACCTCCCTTTTTAAATAGTGGGGTTACATTAGCTACCCTCCAATCTGTAGGAACTGTTCCAGAGACTATAGAATCTTGGAAGATGACCACCAATGCATCTGCTATTTCTAGGGCCACTCCCTTAAGTACTCTGGGATGCAGACCATCAGGCCCTGGGGATTTATCAGCCTTCAATCCCATCAATTTCCCCCATTTCTCTACTCATACTGATTTCCTTCAGTTCCCAACATTTCTGGTATGAGATTTGTGTCCTCCTTTGTGAAGACAGAACCAAAATATGCATTTAGTTCGTCAGCCATTTCTTTGTTCCCCATAATAAATTCCCCTGTTTCTGACTGTAAGGGACCTACATTTGTCTTCACTAATCTTTTTCTCTTCACATACCTATAGAAACTTTTACAGTCAGTGTTTATGTTTCCCGCACGCTTGCTCTCGTACTCTATTTTCCCCTTCTTAATCAATCCCTTGGTCCTCCTTTGCTGAATTCTAAACTGCTCCCAATCCCCAGGTCTGTTGTTTTTTCTGGCAAATTTATATGTCTCTTCCTTGGATCTAATGCTATCTGTAATTTCCCTTGTAAGCCATGGTTTGGCTACCTTGCCCATTTTACTTTTGCGTCAGACAGGAATAAACAATTGTTGCAGTTCATCCATACATTTTTTGAATGTTTGCCATTGCTTTTCCACCATCATCCCTTTAAGTAACTTTTCCCAATCCATCATAGCCAACTCACACTTCATACCTTAGTAGTTTCCTTTACTAAGATTCAGAACCCTAGTCCCAGAATCAACTATGTCACTCTCCATCTTGTTGAAGATCTTATTGGGGCCATGGTGTACCTGAAAGGAAAAAATTGCAGTTATTTTGTTTTGTGGAGCTTCTAGTAAACACTTGCCACCTCATAACTTAAGCCTGGTGAATAATATGTCCTTTCACCCCGTTAGGCTCCAGTGAGTGAAATCATTCTAACATTCCACAACCTGAGTAAATCCTATCGTGATACACTACATTTTTCTGGTTCTCCTGTGTTATTTGGATGAATTCCAAATCCTAATACTTGAATGCAAAAGACTCTATGAAAGTTATGAGATCACGCAAGAATCCACTGTGAAGGAAATTCAAGCTATTTGTGGGATGCCATGGATTTTACAGCTTGGATATTGTTTACAATCCAACACCAATAAAATTAAAGAGAGAACGTGTTGGGCCAGTATTATTAGAATTTAAAAGCTAGGTACTGAAGTGGAAGTGGGGTACTCACTGTGCCATCTTGGTCACTTTTGTAGGATTTTCATGTTATAATTTACATTTTTTGTCATGTAAATATAGCATGAAAATCCCAGGGCAAAATGAAAGGTGGCTCCAACTTTCACCAAGACCCACCCAAGGTGGTTTGGTGTTAATTGCCACTGCACAAAGTGTGGTGAATAAGATTGATGAGCTATGAGCACAAATTGCCATGTGGGAATATCATGTAATGGCATTAATGGAAACGTGGCTTAAAATGGTAAGGTCTGGGTGCTTTATATTCAAGTATATAAAGTGATCAGAAAAGATAGGAAAAAAGGGAAGTAGGGTTACGTTGTATTGTTGGAAAGAGAGGATGTACTTGAGGGGCCAAAGACAGAACCAATTTGGTTAGAGTTGAGAAGCAAGAAAGGTATGATCACCCTACTGGGGCTATTCTATATGCCTCCAAATAATGAGAAACAGATAGGGGAGCAAATCTGCAGGGAAATCACAGAGATGTACAAGAACTATAGAATGGTGATATTGGAGGACTTTAATTACCCAAATATGGACTGGGATAATGTTAGATTAACGGGAAAGGAGGGCGAGGAATTTCTGAAATGTGTTCAGAAGAACAGGACTCGATGAGCCGAGTGGCCTCCTTCTGTGTTGTAATAATTACTATGACTCTATGATGTTCTCTTTGTTTAAACACATGAATTTAGGTTTACATTGAGTAACAGAACCCGAGCACATTCGCACATCTGCAGTAATGCTTTGTGTTTTACAGGAAGTGGCCAGTATAACCTGACTGGTGCAAATGAATTGATATTCTTTAATGTGTCTCAAATGCATTGGTAAGTTAGTATAACAAATTATAGAATTATAGAATGGTTCCAATACAGAAGGAGGCCATTCAGTCTGTCATGTCCATGCTGCTCCCTGAAAGAGGAGCTAAGGTAGTTCCACGCCCCTGCCCTTTTCCCATAGTCCAGTCCTTTTTTCTCTTCAGTTGCTTATCCAATTCCCTTTTGAAAGCCACAGTTGAATCTGCTCCACCACACTGTCACAGGTGGTGCATACCAGATCCTATCCACTCGCTGCGTAATAAGGTTTTTCCTCGTGTTGACATTGCTTCTTTTGCCAATCACCTTAAATTGGTATCCTCTGGTTCTCAACCCTTCTGCCAATGGGAACAGTTTTTCTCTATCTACTCTATCTAGACCCCTCATGATTTTGAACACCTCTATCCCCTAAATCTGCTCTCAATCTCTCTTCTCTAAGGAAAACCACAACAGTTTCTGTAATCTAACCACATAACTGAAGTCTCTCATCACTGAAGCCATTCTTCTAAACCTTTTTTGCGCCCTCTCTAAACTCTTCACATCCATCCTAACGTGCCGTGCCCAGAATTAGACACAGTACTCCAGTTGAGACCAAACGAGTGTTTTACAAAAGCTTAACGTACCTTCCTTGCTTTTTGTACTCCATGCCTCTATTTATAAATCCCAGGATTCCATATACATTTTTAACTAGTTCCTCAACCTGTCCTGCCACCTTCAATGATTTGTGCACATAAACCCCCAGGTCTCTCTGTTCCTAAACCCACTTTAGAATTCTACCCTGTATTTTAGATTGCCTCGCCTTGTTCTTCTGTCCAAAATGTATCATTTCACACTTCTCTGCATTAGATTTCATCTGCCACGTGTCTGCCCATTCCATCAGTCTGTCTGTGCCCTCTTGAAGTCTATCACCATCCTCCTCACAGTTTATAATACTTTCAAGTTTTGTATCATGAGCAAATTTTGAAATTGTGCTCTGTAAACTCAAGTCTCGGTTATTAACATATATCAAGAAAAGCAGTGGTCCTCGTATCGACCCAAGGGGAACCCCATTATATACCTTTCTCGAGTCTGAAAAAAAAACATCCGCCACTACTCCTGTCAACTTGGTATCCGTGCTGCCACTGCCCCTTTAATTGCATGGGCTTCAACTTTACTGATAAGCCTACTATGTGGCACTTCACATTTCAGAAGTCCATGTACACCACATCAAATGCATCATCCTCATCAACCCTCTCTGCTCGCTCATCAAAAAACTAAATCAAATTAGTTAAACACAATATGCCTTTAACAAATCTGTGTTGGCTTTCCACACTAGTCCAAGTGAATGTTAATTTTATCCTGGATTATCAGGCTGAATTTTGTGGAGGCAGCAGACATCCTGCGCTGGAGCTCAAAGTGGGAGGCGACTCCGCTTCATCCGGTGAAGGGACCCAGGGAGGCTAATTGCCTCTGGTGGCCAATTAAATGGTCGTTGCTGGGCCACCATAAAGTTAAGGACAGCAGCCTGCCCCCAAGAGCTGCCACCAAATCAGAGGGGGCAGCAGCTCAGGAACCTCAGCAACACCACTGCTAATAGTGGCCATTTCTGAGGCTGAAATACCGGGGACGGGGGTGCCTCAATGGCTGGGCACCCTTGAAGAAAGTTAAGTGGAACTGGGGTGGCACCAGGGCCAGGCAGGCAGGCCTCAGCAATCGGGGTAGGGGTGGTGGTTGCTGAGTGCCAGCGGCACCATCGCCGCAAGGGTGGCCATTGGCGCTGAGGGACCCCTCCATGGACCATGGAGAGACAATAAAGGAGGGGCCCCCACCACCCGGGAACCCACTGGGAGGCTGCCATGTTTCACTGGGCAGTCTCTCCAAGCAGTGGCACCCCCCGCACCCTCCTCCCCACAACCTAACACAGACAAAATGCCTGCGGAGATGGGAAGTGACCCTTAATTGGCCATTTAAGTTGCTCATTTGGCCTCCCTGTGGGTGGCCAATCTGCCAATTTTCCTGTGGCTGGCAAACTGGCATGGTGACAGGAAGATGTTGGCACCCCCCCCCCCCCTCCCCCAACACCTTCTTGCACATTTTGCTAGCCTTCTTGCCTCCTAGCCTGGATAATTAGAGTCATAGAGAGATACAGCACTGAAACAGGCCCTTTGGCCATTGAGTCTGTGCTGACTATCAACCACCCATTTATACTAATCCTGCATTAATCCCATTTTCCCCTCTCACATCCCCACCTTCCCTCAATTCTCCTACCACTGACCTACACTGGGGGCAATTTTGACAATGGCCAATTTACCTAGCAAGTCTTTGGCATATGGGAGAAAACCAGAGCACCCGGAGGAAACCCATGCAGTCACAGGGAGAACTTGCAAACTCCGCACAGGCAATATCCAGAACCGAACCCAGGTTGCTGGCGCAGTGAGGCTGCAGTGCTAACCACTGCACCACTGTGCCACCCAATTCTGGTCATCATTTCTGAAAGCTTTCCCACCACTCAGGTTAAACTAAAATAAAAGCAAAATACTGCTGATGCTGGAAATCTGAAATAAAAACAAAAAAATGCTGGAAATACTCAGCAGATCAGGCAGCAACTGTGGAGAGAGAAGCAGAGTTAATGTTTCAGGTCTGTGATCTTTCATCAGAACTGGCAAAGGTTAGAAATGTAATAGGTTTTAAGCAAATAAAGCAGGGGTGGGGCAAAAGATAACAAAAGGGAAGGTGTTGATAGGACAGAGGGTCACAGAGAATAACTGACAAGAAGGTCTTGGAGCAAAGGCAAAGGGTGTGTTGAAAGACAAAGCATTAGTGCAGAGAGGGTGTTAAACGACAGAATAATGAACAGCCCTGGCCAAAAGCACAAACATGAAAAAAAACAGTGGGCAGGCACATGGTTAAAAAAAATGAATGATGAAACAAACTAAAATAAAATAGAAAGAAAAAAGAAGCAATAAAACTAAAAATAAAAAAGGGGGCTGGTCATGCTCTGAAATTATTGAACTCAATGTTTGGTCCAGTAGGCTGTAGGTTGCCTAATAGGTAAATGAAATGCTGTTCCTCGAGCTTGCATTGGTGTTCACTGGAACACTGCAGCAAGCCCAGGACAGAGATGTGAGCATGAAAGCAGGGGGGTGTGTTGAAATGGCAAGCGAAAGGAAGCTCAGGGTCATATTTTTGGACTGAGCGAAGGTGTTCCACAAAATGGTCACCCAATCTGCGTTTGGTCTCCCCAATGTAGAGGAGACCACATTGTGAGCAGCGAATACAGTATACTAAATTGAAAGAAGTACAAGAAAATTGCTGCTTCACCTGAAAGGAACTTTTGGGGCCTTGGATAGTGAGTAGAGAGGAGGTAAAAGGGCAGGTATTGCACTTCCTGCGATTGCAGGGGAAGGTGCCGTGGGAAGGGGACGAGGTATTGGGGGTAATGGAAGATTGGACCAGGGCGTCGCGGAGGGAATGATCCCTTTGGAATGCTGGCAGGGGAGGGGAGGGGAAGATGCATTTTGTGGTGGCATCATGCTGGAGGTGTCGGAAATGGCAGAGGATGATCCTTTGGATGTGGAGGCTGGTGGGGTGGAAAGCAAGGACGAGGGGAACCCTGTCAAAGTTCTGGGAGGGAGGGGAAGGGAGAAGGGTCGAGGTGCGGGAAATGGGCCGGACATGGTTGAAGGCCCTGTCAACTACAGTGGGGGGAAATTCTCTGTTGAGGAAAAAGGAAGACATATCAGAAGCACTGTTGTGGAAGGTTGCAGCATCAGAGCAGATGCGTCCGAGACTGAGAAACTGGGAGAATGGAATGGAAGTTAAACTGACTGGCTTGTAGTTGCTGGGTTTATCCTTACACCCTTTTTTTAAATAAGGGTGTAGGAATTGCAATTCTTCAGTCCTCTGGCACCACCCCTTTATCCAAGTAGAATTGGAAGATTATGGTCAATGCCTCCGCAATTTCTACACTTACTTCCCTCAGCATCCTTGGATGTTATCATCAGCTATTTGTCTCCCTGTAACCCAATCAAGGTAGGAATTGAACCCTGACTACATGGAGATATAGCAAATGGATGTTCAACTGTTTGTGATTGCTTCATTTTCCCATGCTTAGCATCGCAGACATGCATCATCTATATTTTTGTCAATGTACATAAAGTGAGCATGCAGTTGAATTCTAGTAAGAAGGAATTTGCATTACATACTTAACTGTATGCAGACCACTTCAATTAAATAATGGTGGAGTGGCAGGTTTAGAAATGAGTATGCCTTTTGCGGCACTGCACCCAGTTCCTCGGAACTACATTTCTGCTGCTGACTGTTTCAACCATCTCCAAGTAGGCCTGCTTTGTTTGGCTGGGTGACCTTCTCCTGCCACCCTCTGGAATTAGGAACTCCCTCCTCTCTCTAACAGCCTCCAGTAGTACTTCAAGGTCTACATTCATGAATCGAGGGGCAGCCCTGCCCCAGGTGCCTGGCCTCTGCCTCTCCTCCAGCTGCACTGGAGCTTGCATAATGAATGAAAATGGCTGCCACAGTAATGGCTGCAATGATATCTTTAAAGTAATTTAAATAGGCCTGCCTCCATCACACACCCAACATTGCTACTTAGCTGCCAAACCTGCCCTCCAGCCGATTAACAGCCTGCCCCTGCCAAAATTGATGCTGTGACGACTTCCCCCACCCCGCCCCCTCACCTCACCACCACCTCCATTGGGGGTTGGGACCCAGACGTGGTTCCGAAGATGAGGTCCAGACCCCTGAGGCAAAACCCTGCCCTATACTAGAGTGTTACAAAATTAAAGGTACATGTAACAAGGATAATACAGTAAACATGGGGGACTGGAGTACTGTATTCGCTTGAGCAAAGAAGATTAAGGGTGATCGAATTTTTATTCATTCATGGGATGAGGGCGCAGTGGATAGGTCACCATTTATTGCCCATCCCTAATTGGCCTTGAGAAGGTGGTGGTGAGCTGCCTTCTTGAACCACTGCAGTCCATGTGAGGTAGGTACACCAACAGTGCCGATAGGAAGGAAGTTCCAGGATTTTGACCCAGCGACAGTGAAGGAACAGCGATATAGTTCCAAGTCGGGATGGTGTGTGACTTGGAGGGGAACTTGCAGGTGGTGGTGTTCCCATGCATTTGCTACCCTTGTCCTTCTAGTTGGTAGAGGTCGTGGGTTTGGAAGGTGCTGTCTAAGGAGCCTTGGTGCATTGCTGCAGTGCATCTTGTAGATGGTACACACTGCTGCCACTGTGCGTTGGTGGTGGAGGGAATGAATGTTGAAGGTGGTGGGTGGGGTGCCAATCAAGCGGGCAGCTTTGTTCTGGATGGTGTCGAGCTTCTTGAGTGTTGTTGGAGCTGCACCCATCCAGGCAAGTGGACAGTATTCCATCACACTCCTGACTTGTGCCTTGTAGATGGTGGACAGGCTTTGGGGAGTCAGGAGATGAGTTACTCGCCACAGGATTCCTAACCTCTGACCTGCTCTTGTAGCCATGGTATTTATATGGCTACTCCAGTTCAGTTTCTGGTCAATGGTAACCCCTAGGATGTTGGTAGTGGGGGATTCAGCGATGATAATGCCATTTAATGACAAGGGGAGATGGTTAGATTCTCTCTTGTTGGAGATGGTCATTGCCTGACACTTGTGTGGCGTGTTTGTTACTTGCCACTTATCAGTTCAAGCCTGAATATTGTCCAGGTCTTGGTGCATTTCGACATGGACTGCTTCTGTACCTGAGGAGTCGCAAATGGTGCTGAATATTGTGCAATCATCAGTGAACAGCCCCACTTCTGACCTAATGATTGAAGGAAGGTCATTGATGAAACAGCTGAAGATAGTTGGGCCTAGGACACTACCCTGAGGAACTCCTGCAGTGATGTCCTGGAGCTCAGATGATTGACCTCCAACAACCACAACCATCTTCCTTTGTGCTAGGTATGACCAACCAGCGGAGAGTTTTCCCCCTGATTCCCATTGACTTCAGTTTTGCTAGGGCTCCTTGATGCCATACTCGGTCAAATGCTGCCTTGATGTCAAGGGCAGTCACTCTCACCTCACCACTTGAGTTCAGCTCTTTTGTCCATGTTTGAACCAAGGCTGATATGAGGTCAGGAGCTGAGTGGCCCTGATGGAACCCAAACTGAGCATCACTGAGCAGGTTATTGCTAAGCAAGTGCTGTTTGATGGCACTGTTGATGACACCTTCCATCACTTTACTGATGATTGAGAGTAGACTGATGGGGCGGTAATTGGCCGGGTTGGACTTGTCCTGCTTTTGTGCACAGGATATACCTGGTCAATTTTCCGCATTGCTGGATAGATGCCAGTGTTGTAGCTGTACTGGAACAGCTTGGCTAGGGGTGTGGCAAGTTCTGGAGCACAGGTCTTCAGTATGATTGCTGGAATATTGTCAGGGCCCATAGCCTTTGCAGTATCCAGTGCCTTCTGTCATTTCTCGATATCACGCAAAGTGAATTGAATTGGCTGAAGTGTGGCATCTGCAATGCTGGGGACTTCAGGAGGAAGCCGAGATGGATCATCAACTCACCACTTCTGGCTGAAGATTGTTGCAAATGCTTCAGCCTTATCTTTTACACTGATGTCCTGGGCTCCCTCATCATTGAGGTTGGGGATATTTGTGGAGTCACCTCCTCCAGTTAGTTGTTTAATTGTCCAACTCTATTCACGGCTGGATGTGGCAGGACTACAGAGCTTAGATCTGGTCTGTTGGTTATGGGATCGCTTAGCTCTGTCTATCGCATGCTGCTTAAGCAGTTTGGCACGCAAGTCGTTCTGTGTTGTAGCTTCACCAGGTTGACACCTCATTTTTAGGTATGCCTGGTGCAGCTCCTGGCATGCCCTCCGGCACTCTTCATTGAACCAGGGTTGGTCTCCTGGCTTGATGGTAATGGTAGAGTGGGGGATATGCCGAGCCATGAGGTCACAGATTGTGGTTGAGTACAATTCTGCTGCTGCTGATGGCCCACAGCGCCTCATGGATGCCCAGTTTTGCATTGCGAGATCTGTTCAAAATCTATCCTATTCAACACAATGATAGTGTCACACAACATGATGGACGGTATCCTCAATATGAAGGCTGGACTTCGTCACCACAAGGACTGTGCGATGGTCACTCCTACCAATACAGCCATGGACAGATGCATCTGCGGCAGGCAGATTGATGAGGACGAGGTCAAGTATGTTTTTCCCTCAGCACCTGCCGCCTACCCAGTCTAGCAGCTGTATCCTTTAGGACTCGGCCAGTACTGGTGCTATTGAGCCACTCTTGGTGATGGACATTGAAGTCCCCCACCCAGACTACATTCTGCACCCTTGCCACCCTCAGTGCTTCCTCCAAGGTGTGTTCAACATGGACAACTACTGACTCATCAGCTGAGGGAGGGCACTAGGTGGTAATCAGCCCTTGCCCATGTTTGACCTGATGCCATGAGACTTTATGGGGTCCAGAGTCGATGTTGAGGACTCCCAGGGCCACTCCCTCCCTACTGTATACCACTGTGCTGCCACCTTTGCTAGGTCTCTCCTGCCGGTGGGACAGGACATACCCGGGGATGGTGATGGCAGTGTCTGGGACATTATCTGTAAGGTATGATTCCGTGAGTATGACTATGTCAGGCTGTTGCTTGACTAGTCTGTGGGACAGCTCTCCCAACTTTGGCACAAGCCCTCAGATGTTAGTAAGGAGGACTTTGCAGGGTCGACACGGCTGGGTTTGCTGTAGCCAATTCCAGTGCCTAGGTCGATGCCAGGTGGTCCGTCCAGTTTCATTCCTTTTTACTGACTTCGTAGCGGTTAGATACAACTGAGTGGCTTGCTAGGCCATTTCAGAGGGCATGTAAGAGTCAATCATATTGCTGTGGGTCTGGAGTCACATGTAGGCCAGACCAGGTAAGGACAGCAGATTTCCTTCCCTAAAGGGCTTTAGTGAACCAGATGGGTTTTTACAACAATCGATAATGGTTTCATTGCCATCATTAGACTAGCTTTTTAATTCCAGATTTTTTAATTAATTGAATTTAAATTCCACCTTCTGCTGTGGTGGGATTCGAACCCATGTCCCCAGAGTAATACCCTGGGTCTCTGGTTTATTAGTCCAGTGACAATACCACTGCGCCACCGCCTCCCCATCTAATTTCAGTGTTTAAGATGATTAAAGGAATAGGCGCTCCACTGAATAACTGTGGTATTTTCTCTCAGTGGAGATGAATGCACTCTTCCATAGAATAAATAGGGAGAATTTATTTCTGGCGGGGGAGTCCAGAACAAGGGGACATAACCAAAGTTCCCTCTAAGCAGTGTGCATGCACGGCCATGCAGCAACCCAGAAGTTACCATGCAGGTTGTACAGAAGTCGTCCCCATTAAGATACAACACGTGTGGCTACACAAAGGCATTGAAAGGTACTGTACATTTAAATAAATAGGCTGCAGGCTGTGCATAATAATTAAAAATAGAGCGGACATTGGGAATAACCTTAAAATTAGAGCTGGCCCATTCTGCTAATCAAGTACTGGATGTTGGACAAGCAGTCTGATAAATTAGAGACAATGGAGGGGTCGAGAGAGATTGTGGTGTGGTAGAACTGGGTGTCATCAGTGTAATGTAGAAAATGATGCTGTGTTTTCAGATGATCTCACCAAAGGGCAGCATGTAAATGAGAAATGGTCCGGGGGGGCCAACAGTTGATCCTTGGTGGGGTCATCAGAGGTACCTGTGTGGGAGCGGGAAGTTAAGCCATTGCAGGTGATTCTTTGGCTATGATTAGATAAATAAAAATGGAACCAGTTGAGTGCAGTCCCACCCAGCTGGATGACAGCGGAGAGGTGTTTGAAGAGGATGATGTGGTCAACCATACCAAAAGCTGCAGACAGGTCGAGAAAGATGCGGAGTGATAATGTACCTTACACATAAGATGTCATCTGTGACTTTGTGAAGAGCTGCTTTAGTACTGTGGCAGGAGTGAAACCCGATTGGAGGGATCCAAACATGGCATTCCATAAGGGATGGGCATGGATTTGGGAGGTGACAACACATTCAAGGACTTTGGAGAGGAAGGAGAAGTTGGAGATGGCATGGTAGTTTACAAAGACGTGTGGGTCATGTGTATTTTTGAGGAGAGGGGCAATGATGGCAGATTTGAAGGAGAGGAAGACAGTGTCTGAGGAAAGAAAACCATTATCACAATCAGCTCACGAAGGAGCCAGGGAGAGAATTTGGGTTGTCAGAAGCTTTGTGGGAATAGGGTTGAGGGAGCAGGAGATGGGTCTCATGAATGAAATGAGAGGGCACAAGGAGAGATGGGTGTGAAACTAGAGAATGGTGAGAGTTCAGGGCTAGGGTAAGGGAAACTTTGGAGGAAGTTTGGACTGGTGGGCTACTGATAGGGAGGGAAGCAGCAGAGGCAGCTGATCGGATGGTCTCAATCTTAGTGGCAAAGAAGTCCATGAGCTCCTTGCCCATGCTCTCGGAGGTGAAGGTGGAGGAGACAGGAGAGAGGGGTTTAAGAAGACTGTTTGCAGTAGGAAAAAGAAGCCAGTGGTTCTCTTAGCAAGCAAGGATGATCCCGGAATAGAAAGCAGCTTTGGCAGATGAGAGCAGTACATGATAGTGCTTTATGTGGCCCAGCCAGATCTAGTGGTGAATGGCAAAACTAGTTGGCTGCTGCATCTGTTCAAGTTTGCATTCCTTGAACTTAAGGGAGTGGAGGAGAGAGCTGTACCAGGGGGAACAGCTAGGGTGAGAGAGAGTAATGGTTTTAATGGTGAATATGGCATCAAAGGTAGAGTTGAAGATGTAGCTGAGCAGAATAGCAGCTGCAGAAATGTCATGGTGAATGGAGGGCCAAAGGTTAGAGAGTTGAGATTTTGAAAGTGCCATTGTAAGTGAATTGGGAGAGAGTTTTTTCCGGGGGAGAACACAGAAAAGAGTATGGTTGGGAGGCAGAAGCAGGATGTGGGTGAAGGGCGATAGAAGGAGGTGATCAGAGATGGCCTTATCTGTGATATCCACAATAAGAGTAGTGAGGCCATGTGAGTGGGGAGGTCAAGGGGATGGTCATGAATACGGATTGGGGAGATACATGGAGGGAGAGATTGAGGGAGGATAGAAAAGCAGTGAGTTCAGCAGAGAGAGATCATGATGAGTTGAGATAAAAGTTGACACCACCAATGTTGAGAAGTTCTTCGGTGCAGAGCCTGAGGGAGGAAAGCAGTGAAGATATCTTGGTGACAAAATTTTTACACTACTTGGTAGGTGGTATAGAATGAGGATTTTAAAAATGAGAGGTGAGAGGGGTGGAACAAGGTGAGATACACAAAGAAGGAGAAAATGCCAGAAAGGTGGGGAGACAGACCAAGATGAGATTTTGCGGTATCACACTACCACTTTGACGGTCTGGGCAAGGCAAGTCATGAAAGACATAGCCAGGTGGGGAGGCTTCAGTTAGCAGGCAGGTGTCATTACCCTTCAGCCAGGTTTCCGTCATGTTGATGCAATCATCTGCAATAAGCTCATGGATGGGAAGGGCTTGTTCACAAGTGAATGTGCATTTCTGGAGGGGGATATGGAGAGGGGCGATGATAATTGATCCACTGGCAGACTCCATACGATCAGCACTGAGAGGAGTGAGTTCAACGGGAAGGAGATAGACAAGATTAGCCCCCAGCGGTCGCAAGGGCTGGAAGGTGGATGCCAGAGTAGGATGGGTCGGTTGGGTTTGCTGCTTGTATGAAGGCAGTGATGAGGAAGTTGAGCCTGGGACAGTGGTAGGAGAGTAGCAAGATTGAAGAGCACTGAATGTTTGGTGTTATGTGTTGTTGTTGTAGTTGTAGTGTAACTAGGGCATTGTTGATAAAGTCACAGAGTCTAGATAAGGTCAACTAATAACTCTTTATTATTTACGCATCTCTATTTACATTCTCCTGAAGCCTCTTTAGCTAGCATCCTTCGTGCTGCTACTCTTTTATTCATAAACACATTACCATTACATCATTATTATTACAGTGGGATGGGTTGCTCTCACTGTCTCCAGAATTAACCATTTCAGGTCCTTCCTTTTACTACATCTCACCCCCCCCAAGTCTTTATCCATACATTTTCTTTAACAAAAACACATTCTTGACTTTACCTATTACCCTTTCACAGATTTAGTCTGTTAGGAGATTTCACGACTCTCCCTGGTCTTGTTCTAGTCTGACTGGGATGATCCGTAGTCTTCCTTGCAAGTCTTTATCACTGACTTGGTTGATTTTTGCTAAGGATTGTAGTATCCTGTTTGATCTGGGTTTTTTCATTATCATCCGGTTCTTCTAAATAAATGATTGACTGTTGCTTTTGGAGAATAGGAATAATATTTCTCCTGTTTCTATGTATGTTCCCTTCTGTTGTGTGTACCACATAAGATCTCTGGTAGTTTTCATCTCTGTGATTACAGTACCTTCCCTTTCTAGGTCTTGTATCCATACTCTTTGGCCTTTATTCAGTTTTAGTAACTCTCTAGCACAAAATTGTTTGTTGTAATTTCGAGTTTGTTGCCTTCTATAAGAGTTTTCCTGGTTTCTTACTCTCTCGTAGTCCCAGACATTCAATCCTGGAAACAATTTTTTAGGCAACACAGGAAGTTGAGTTGATATCTTCCTGCCCATCAGTAACTCTGCAGGTGAAAGTCCACACATCAAGGGTGTAGATGGATAAATTAAAAGTAAGGTTGAAAGGTCTTCATTCTTCTTCAATAAGGACTTTATAGTTCTTACACCTCTTTCTGCTTTGCCATTCGACTGTGGATAACATGGTGAACTTGTGAGATGTTGAAATCTCATTCTGGTTGCAAACTGTGTGAAATATTTATTTGCAAATTGTGGTCCGTTGTCTGACAGTACTTCGTCAGGGATATCACAAAGATGTCTTGTAGAACTCTTATAACTGCTTCTATTGTTGTTGAATACCATCTTCTGACTTCTATTCATCTTGAGAAATAATCAATGATGATTATGTAGGATTTTCCATTGAACATGAATAAATCTACACTGCGACGCTCCCATGGTCTTGTCGGAAATTGAATAGTTATTGGAAGTTCATGCTGTTCTGGTTTTTGTATTGCACAGACCTGGTGGTTCTGGATCACATTTTCAATATCTTTGGATATTGCTGGCCACTACACTGATGATTGTGCCCTTGCTCTGCACTTTGTTATTCCCATGTGGCCTTGATGTAGACATTCCAAGATATCTGATATAAGTGAACTGGGAATGACTAGTCTGTCATTATGAACTGGCAAATCATCAATGATTGTGAAATATTTTCTATATTCATAGAAAGTTTTCACTGTCTTCCCACTAGGACATTCTTCTGGCCATCCTTGTGTGCAATACTGCCTTATATGAGTACATTCTTCATCACTTTTTTGGGCTTGATGAATTTCTTGCAGTTTCTGTATACTTACTGGCCATTGTTGTGCAGTACATTGCGAATATGACTCTATCTCATCCATGAAATTCACATCATGTTGTGTCGGATGGTCTACTATTGCTCTTGATAGTGCATCAGCGGACATTTTCATCTTTCCCTGAACATATATAGTCTTGTACATATATCTCAAAAATCATAAACAAAATGTTTGGATTCTTGGAGGCATTTTGTGATCTCCTTCTCATCCAATAAAGATACCAATTTCTCATTGAAGGCAAATGCTTCTTTTTCAATTACTGCATACCTTGCCTCTGTGTCGGACAAAGCTCTAGATACATAGCAAATTGGTCTCCGAGAACCATCAGGTTGTTCCTGGTAAAGGATTGTGCCTAACCTCGTGGAGGAGGCGTCAGTAGCTATCCTTGTTGGCAGTGTAGGACTATAGTGTGCCAAGATGTCTGGCCATGTGAGCATTTCTTTTATCTTCCGGAATGCTTGTTCTTGATGTGAACTCTAACGCCACGTTTGATCTTTTGTAAGAAGTTGTATTGGCGGTTCTGTTACCTGCATTAAATGAGGTAGAAATTTGGATAACTGATTCACCATTCCAAGGAATCTTTGGAGCTGTTGAATGGAAGTAGGAGCAGGGAATTCTGTAATGGCTTGTGTCTTCTGTGGGTCTGCCATGATATCCTTACTGCTTACTGTGTGTCCCAAGAAATGAATTGATGTCTTTGAGAATTCGCACTTCTCGTTTAGTGTTATCCCTGCTTCTTGAAGCCAATGTAAAACTGCTCGAACTGTTTGGTCATGTTCCTCTACTGACTGCCCATGTACCAGGATGTCATCCAAGTAACAAATAACTCCCTTGAGCCGTTCTAAGATGTTTGACATAGCCTTTTGGAAGATCTCTGGCGTGGAAGTTATTCAAAATGGTAACCAATTGAAACAAAACCTTCCAAATGGAGTTATAAATTTGGTTGGTAATTTTGAGGACTTGTCTAATGGTACCTGCCAAAACCCACTACGGGGATCCAGTTTGGTAACATGATGCTCTGAACAATTTCGCCAAGCTGTCATCCACTGTGGACATTGGATAAATTTCCCCCTCCACTGCTTTGTTAAACTGCATTAAATCCACGCAGATATGAAGAGTACCATTTTGTTTTGGGACTGGAACCATAGCTGAACGCTATTCTCTTAGTTTTGTAACAGGAGAAATGACCCCCATCCTGGTCATCTCTTCCAGCTGGTCTTGAACTTAGTTCATCAACGGGTGAGGTATCTTTCTCGGTGTAAGGATATACACTGGTCTGGCACTTTCTTTAAGTGTTATTCTATATTCTGACTTTAGTCTTCCAAGACCTGAGAAATGTTTTGGATAGTCTGCTTGAAAGTGACTGTTTACCTGTGGCTGTTTGACTTCATCGATATTCTTGATCAGATGCAGGTCTAAGCACACTTTTCTGCTTAACAGGGAAAATTCTTGGCTTTGCAAGATGTATAGGATTTTTGTAATTTGTCTCCCTCTATATTAGAAGTTGTCCTTCACTGTCAGTTGGGTCCCGCTTGGACCATGCAGCTGTGTGCCCTCCAGTTGTAGGCAATGGCACATCAACCATGGCTCTTTGTCTGATAGAACTGTGACACTAGCACCTGTGTCCAATTTGAAATTCATTAGATGTTCATTTATATTAATATCCGCCATCCAAAATCCTTGATTTGAGTCATTAATTTCTCCCAGGGAATCTCCTGGTTCCTTTCCTGCCAGTTGGTGCACTTCATTCACTGCTCTTTGTGTGAAGGTCTTTTGCTTTGCAGTTTTGAGTGAAGAGGTCTTACTCTGGCACATTTTTCCATAATTGCCTGTCTTTTTACAGTTGAAACATTCCACTTTACTACGTTCCACAGCGCTGGCACGGTTTCCCAGTGTCATGCACCTTCTCACCTGTGTGTGTCGTCTTCTCTATAGATTGCCTCTCCATCTTTGACAGAGTCACAGTTCTATCAGACAAAGAGCCATGGTTGATGTGCCATTGCCTACAACTGGAGGGCACACAGCTGCATGGTCCAAGCGGGACCCAACTGACAGTGAAGGACAACTTCTAATATAGAGGGAGACAAATTACAAAAATCCTATACATCTTGCAAAGCCAAGAATTTTCCCTGTTAAGCAGAAAAGTGTGCTTAGACCTGCATCTGATCAAGAATATCGATGAAGTCAAACAGCCACAGGTAAACAGTCACTTTCAAGCAGACTATCCAAAACATTTCTCAGGTCTTGGAAGTCATTGGAGTTCTTCTAATCCAAGTCTTCTCTTCAGCTCTCAGATTGGCTTTATGTTGTCTTCATTCTTCCACCTGTTATATGATCTGAAGTGCCTTCTTGAGTGTAAGGTTATCTTTCGACAGTAAGAGATCTGATTAACAGTCATCAGCTATTCCCACAACAATATGGTCCCTTAACAGTGCCGCCTTCAATTCTCCATAGTCACATCCCTCAACCAATCTGTACAGATCATTTATAAAAGAATCTACGGATCTTCTGGACTCGCTTGTTAAATTCTGCTCTTTCCAGAATTTTATTACTCCTTAAATTGAAATATTTGTCGAAGGCTTATAGCACATCCCCAAATTTATCAGAAGCCTCATTTATTCCTTGCTTCACAATCACGTCATCTGAAATTACACCCATACAGTATAAAAGGGTATTTACTTGTTCTACTTCTGATCTAACATGCAGTTGGGAAGCAATCCAAATTCTCTATAAAGGACCAATTTTGTAGCTGATTGGGTTCTTTCTGATTGCCTGAAAGCTTCCACATTCTAAATTTTGAATCCATTTTGCTTTCCTAGGCTTTGTTAGGCTTTTTAGGGTGTTCCCCTTTCTTTTAAAAATATTTTGATTTTCATGGAGGTGCTCGTCCTCCTACTGGGGGTTTCCCACACTTTCTGGGTGTTCCCGTGCTTTTCTGAAGTTTCCTGTGCTTTCTTTGCATGGTCTGGTTGAGTAATGGCTGCCGACTCTGCCCAACCCACGAGTCGCCTTTTTACTAGAGATCAACCACTCTCCCTGTTTTCCAACCCAGTGTGCCGTTATCCAACAACGCCTGCTTTTAAAATTCTCTCACCCGATCTTGGACCGTCACCTGGCACTGTGACTTGGAACTCAATCGCTGGACCTAGATGGTTTGTTGCAGACCACCATGCTTCTGTGGTGCAGTCTGAATGCCTGCATGGCTACTTCAGCTACAGAGCAGTTGTGGAGCTCTTTGCAGTTTCTTGACAAGATCTGCTGTTCTCTTGGCGCTACTTCATGAGGTAAGGTGTTTTCAGTACTTTCTGATAGTTTTAACTGGTGCCACCATGTTGTGTGTTGTTGTTGTAGTTGTAATGTAGCTAGGGCATTGTTGATAAAGTCTCCGGGTCTGAATAAGGTCAACTAATAACTTATTATTTACACATCTCTATTTACATTCTCCTGAAGTGTCTCTAGCTAGCATCCTTCGTGCTGCTACTCTTTTCTTCCCAAATCTATTATCATGTGACCATTACATCATCATCACTGCAGTGGGAGAGGTTGTTCTCACTGTCTCCAGCATTGACCTTTTCAAATCCTTATAGCACATTTGGGATATGGATTTGGGAGGGGTAGAGAGGACAAATGAAAAGAGTCATGACAACAGGAGAGAAAGATTTAGGAGGAATAGAGAAAAAAGAAGTAATAAAGAGGAGGAAAAAGTGTAAATAGAATAATGTCATTGAGGGGTGGGCTTGGGCCCAGGGCACAGCCAAAACACACCCACAATGGAGTCAAAGAAAACTCAAGTTACATAGGCCAGGTTACCCAGCAATTATCAGGATACATATATACTTGTAGTAAATGGGGAATAGAAAGGAGACAATTATGGGAGTCCCGAGTTAAAGTCTCCTGGTGTGATAAAGTTGACATAGGTAGGATCGAGTCAACATGAAGCATTGACGAACTGTTGTCCAGGTTCTGCGACAGGTGTGGTAGACGAGTGAAGTCCAAAAGTTATTTGAAGGCAGAGTATCAGAGGACACACCAATTAAGGTATTTCCATGGGAATGAAAATCCAGGAAGTGTGCAGAATGAGTTACCAGCCAGAATATTAAATGGTGGTGAAGTTAGAGGTCACCATAAGATTCAGAAACAGCAGAGAAATGTACTTCAATGCAAGAGAGTAAATCTCTCGTCAGGGAACAGACTGCAGCAGAAGCTGAAAAATCAGTAGAACTAATAGGTCAGTTACCCTCTCAGCAGAGAACAGCAGCAGGTTGGGGAAGGGCTGTAAGCTGATCAAAATTACTTTAAAATTCAAATAGTGGGCAGCAGCTGAGACACAGTAGTTGTGTCTTACGATGTAGTCCAGTGTGGTCCAGTGCAGAAACGTACTGTTGATCTCCAGAGAAGGCCAGGATTTTGGAAGCCAAATTTAAGAGAAAGATCCAGTGCTCATTGAGAAAAGCAAAGAGTAGGCATGGTTGGGGGATAGTTAACTTGTAGTTAGGGCTAAAATGTACCTAGTATTAGAGCCAGGAGAACTTAAACAGTGGAAGAGAGGAGACTGGGGGAGAAAGAGCAAAGGATGGCAGCAAATGGCCAAGGATAGAAGTGGACAGTAAGGAACTCCCTTGGGAGCTGACACCCAGGAGCCATCTTCAACTGTCATACTTCAGTTATGTAAACTTATAACATAATGCTAATGACCAAAATTGCATATCCTCTGATGATAAAATAATTAGTCTCCCATGGCCCTTTCTGTATTCCACTTGACTCCTTTGATTCAGCTGCCTATTTTGACATTATGATATGACTGTTGCTTTATATGGATTAGTAGTGCTGTATTAGACCTTTGGGATCAAATTTGCTTTCCTAAAAATGGCATTTTTCTAGGAAAACCTTAAATAAAATGTTGATAATTAATAGACGAGGCAGATAGGGTAACAAAGGAACAATCTGATACCTTTAAAAGATATTAAATAAGAAGAATTGGACACTGCATGTTGGATTGTGCATTTTATTTAATTTGTGCTGAAGTCTGAATCATACTATTTATCCCAGTAATACTCATTTATAGATCTCTTATACCAAGAAAGGAACACCTAATTATTATCATCACTAATACAATGAACAGGTATCTCCACATAGCAGCAAGTCTGATTAAAAGCAAGTTTAACTTAAAATAATAAACATTGTTCATGTACAAATCTCATTTTCATAACCTTCCATAGCACTTATTGCCTGATCTCACCATTGAGGATGAGCAATCAAATAAATTTGGACATTCTCCCAACCTAAAAATATTAATTATCCAAAGTCTGAGGAGTGAGTGAGTGAGTGCCATGATGATATCTATAGTCAGGAATCTCAAAATCTATGGATAAATAAATCTTCCGGACCTTCAGGGACACAATAGATCCATTGCCAACTGTAGTGATGCAACACATTGTGAATGGACAGCCTGGGAAATCTAGTGCCGCAGATTTATAACCACTAGACCACCACAGAAAATGAAATGAAGTGGAAAAGTAAAGAAAACAATAATCAAAGATGTAAAGGTCTTTGCATTTCCGTGCAGTTGAACCAGAGACAGCCAGGGAAATCGAACCATTGAATATAAAGCGATTAAGACAGCAAAGAAGCTGCAGTTACCTCTGACAGCTCTGCTGTCTCATTTTTCTCCCGTGACACAGATATGTGTTCCTCACTTCTGACTGGCGATAATACCTGACCAAAGCATTGAGTGTTGGTTTCTGTATTGGACAGCACCCTCTACTGGGTTGTTCTCCCATTGGCAGGCTGTTATACCAACCAGGCAACGCTCCCTGCTATATCTGCTCATTTAAAGACATGAATATGCAATTGGGTAGAATCTCACCAGTTTGCAACAATTTATTTCAAAAGAATAATAATTTATTTAAGGTCAAAATATAATTTTTGAACCAAATATTTCACCTCATACCTAAAGCTTAAACTTCTTTTTATTAACCATCCTTTTTTATTTCCGTGATGCTCGGCTGCACTAACTGACGACACTAACTGTGTACTGTTCAGTCATTTGTTTTTGCCCTTATTTGTACTGTTATGCATTAAATGTCCTTAGGACATTCTAAGTGCTTCACAGTGAATTACCTCTGAAATGTAGTAATCATTATGATGTGGGAAACACAGCAGCCAAAGGAAAGTTGGAAAATCAGCCAATGAGTTAAATGGACTGTTAACAATTTTGGCTAGGACACCAGCAAAACAACAGTGCTCTTTTTCAGGGTGATAGGGCCTGAGTTAAACATCTCATTCAAAAGAGAGGCAAGAGTGTTACTAATGAACCAAACTGACACTTGTTGAATTGATACTTGGGACACTGCTTGGATGAGGTAATCCCACACTTATTGTGATAAATGCAACCAATACATAGTGGATTTCTTAAACTAAGTTTTAAAAAAAGATTCTCAGGAAGCCTGCTTCAGTGTCTTTCTATTTCTAATGATTGAAAAGAGCTTATACCCTGACAGCTTTTTTTAATCATTAAGAAATTCCACCAGTAATCATAGGTTGGTGAATAAAGAAAGAAAAAGAAAGACTTGCATTTATTTAGTGCATTTCATGACCTCAGGTTTTCCCAAAGCACTTTACAGTGAATGAAATAAGGAGCATTGTACTTGTGTTTGAACACTCATACTTTCTTCTTTTGCAATCTCAATAACTGAATGAGCTGAGTATCCAGTACATCTTTGATTTGAGTAAGGCTAGAAACAGTGCTATTATAGATCCATCCATTATTGTATCATAATCCATATTTAGACATAAATTTAGTAATTGGCCATCATACTAAGTAACAGAAAGTCTGGGGAAGATTCACCTTGCTGCCAGGGCAAAAACTGGTGTTTTGGATTGCACAGCCATCACCATCACCAACACCCACCTCATTATAGAAACTATCTGATTATCATTTCTAATGAAGTTAATTTTACACCTGTGCAGGAAGTTGAAAAACTACTCCACTATTTCAATGGTACACAACATATGGCCAAATGTATTCTGTCAGGCATTTTATGCTTGGTCACCCAAGATCTGAACACAACACATATTGCCTGCACCACTTTCATTCTGCTGGTTGGACTAGTTTCTTTTCCATTTGCAATTTTGTACATTTCAGCATCACTAAACACTGGATTCAAGCTGTGACTGAAGTGAGACTATTTCTTGCAATTATTTTGTATTTTATCTCCCTCTGGTAGAAATACTTACCACCTTTTATTTATAGGAACATGTACAGAAAGATAAATCATGAAAGACAGAGACAAGCAGGCCTTTCAACTTCAGCAAAAGCCTAAGTTTGAAAGTTTTGAAAATGAGGCATTGTTTCCTGCCAGAAGCGTAAACATGGCAACAAGCAGCAAACTGTGTCCATTTCATAGGGGACAACACTGTGAGCAGTTCAGGACACCAGACCTGAGGAGGATATATTGGCCTTGGAGAGAGTGCAGCATAGGTTTAGCTGAATTATACCGGGACTCCAAGGGTTAAATTATAAGGAGAAATTTAACAATATGTTGGCATCCTTTCATCTACGAAAGTTGATGGACACGCAGCAAACAATCCGTTTAGGTGGGGTGTCTTCTCTTGGCGCACCTTTGCTGATGGCAGTGAAGGCCAGTCTTTAAGAGGCAGGCTCTGCCACATGTGCCGCATATGAAGCTGCCAAGTGACACTGTGAGTTGTTGTTTTCAGCGTTGGTGACTGTTGCCAAGCTGCTGTAGCCACTGGTCGTTGTGGTAGTGCACACCAGTCCACAGGATGTGTTGCCATTTCCCTCTTTCGTTAACTAGTGACTCCCAGGTGCGATAGTTGACATTTAGGGCCTTCATGTCCCGCTTGAAAGCATCCTTGAAGTGGAGTTTTGGGTGTCCCACTGGTCATCTGGCCCCGCTACCTCACCATACAGAAGGCCCTTGGGTATGCGACTATCTTCCATCCTGCGGATGTATCTGATCCACTGAAGCCGCCTCTGATTAGTGCCAACACACTTGGGAGCTCTGCCTTTGAGAGGACTGCCGCATTTGCGATTTTGTCCTGCAAGGATATACCCTTAATGCGCCACAGACAGCAAAGATGGAAATTATTGAGCTTCTTTTCGTGGTAGCTGTAATTTGCCCATATTTCACAGTCATACAGCAAGGTGCTGAGAACACAGGCCTTATAAACCACGACCTTGGTCCTAAGGGTCAGCTTGGTGTTATCCCATGCGCGTTTTGTGAGTTGGCCAAAAGTGGTAGCTGCTTTCCCTATGTGGATCGAGCTTTGCATCAAGGGACAGATTGTCTGTCACCGTGGACCCAAGGTATCAGAATTTGCTAACCATTTCCAGTGGGGTGTTATTTAGTGTCATCAAGGTGGAGAAAGCATCAACGTTTTCCAATGATCACGTTTTCTTGACTTTTATAGTCAAAGAGAACAAGTTACAGGCACGGGAAATAACACAAATTAGGGTTGTATTCCCTGGAATTTAGAAGGTTAAGGGGCGATTTGATAGAACAAAAAAAAAACAAAGAACAAAGAACAGTACAGCACAGGAACAGGTCATTCGGCCCTCCAAGCCTGCACCGATCTTGTTGCCTGCCTAAACTAAAACCTTCTGCACTTCCGGGGTCCGTATCCCTCTATTCCCATCCTATTCATGTATTTGTCAAGATGCCTCTTAAACGTCTCTATGGTACCTGCTTCCATCACCTCCCCCGGCAACAATTTCCAGGCACTCACCACCCTTTGTGTATAGAACTTGCCTCGCACATCCCCTCTAAACTTTGCCCCTCTCACCTTAAACCTATGTCCCCTAGTAACTGACTCTTCCACCCTGGGAAAAAGCTTCTGACTATCCACTCTGTCCATGCCGCTTATAACTTTGTAAACCTCTATCATGTGGCCCCTCCACCTCCGTCGTTCCAGTGAAAACAATCCGAGTTTATCCAACCTCTCCTCATAGCTAATGCCCTCCAGACCAGGCAACATCCTGGTAAACCTCTTCTGTACCCTCTCCAAAGCCTCCACGTCCTTCTGGTAGTGTGGCGACCAGAATTGCATGCAATATTCTAAGTGTGGCCTAACTAAAGTTCTGTACAGCTGCAGCAGGACTTGCCTATTTTTATACTCTATGCCCCGACCGATGAAGGCAAGCATGCCGTATGCCTTCTTGACTACCTTATCCACCTGCGTTGCCACTTTCAGTGACCTGTGGACCTGTACGCCCAGATCTCTCTGCCTGTCAATACTCCTAAGGGTTCTGCCATTTACTGTATACTTCCCACCTGCATTAGACATTCCAAAATGCATTACCTCACATTTGTCCGAATTAAACTTCATCTGCCATTTCTCTGCCCAAGTCTCCAACCGATCTATATCCTGCTGTATCCTTTGACAATCCTCATCACTGTCCGCAACTCCACCAACCTTTGTGTCGGCCGCAAACTTACTAATCAGACCAGCTACATTTTCCTCCAAATCATTTATATATACTACAAAAAGCAAAGGTCCCAGCACTGATCCCTGCGGAACACCACTAGTCACATCCCTCCATTCAGAAAAGCACCCTTCCACTGCTACCCTCTGTCTTCTATGACCGAGCCAGTTCTGTATCCAGCTCCCCTCTGATCCCATGTGACTTTACCTTTTGTATCAGTCTGCCATGAGGGACCTTGTCAAAGGCTTTACTGAAGTCCATATAGATAACATCCACTGCCCTTCCTTCATCAATCATCTTTGTCACTTCCTCAAAAAACTCAATCAAATTAGTGAGACATGACCTCCCCGTCACAAAACCATGCTGCCTCTCGCTAATAAGTCCATTTGTTTCCAAATGGGAGTAAATCCTGTCCCGAAGAATCCTCTCTAATAATTTCCCTACCACTGACGTAAGGCTCACCGGCCTATAATTTCCTGGATTATCCTTGCTCCCCTTCTTAAACAAAGGAACAGCATTGTCTATTCTCCAGTCCTCTGGGACCTCACCTGTAGCCAATGAGGATGCAAAGATTTCTGTCAAGGCCCCAGCAATTTCTTCCCTTGCCTCCCTCAGTATTCTGGGGTAGATCCCATCAGGCCCTGGGGACTTATCTACCTTAATGCTTTGCAAGACACCCAACACCTCCTCCTTTTTGATAATGAGATGACTGAGACTATCTACACTCCCTTCCCGAGGCTCATCATCCACCAAGTCCTTCTCCTTGGTGAATACTGATGCAAAGTACTCATTTAGTACCTCGCCCATTTCCTCTGGCTCCACACATAGATTCCCTTCTCTGTCCTTGCGTGGGCCAACCCTTTCCCTAGTTACCCTCTTGCTCTTTATATACGTATAAAAAGCCTTGGGATTTTCCTTAATCCTGTTTGCCAATGACTTTTCATAACCCCTTTTAGCCCTCCTGACTCCTTGCTTAAGTTGCTTCCTACTGTCTTTATATTCCTCAAGGGATTCGTCTGTTCCTAGCCTTCCAGCCCTTACGAATGCTTCCTTTCTCTTTCTGACGAGGCTCACAATATCCCGCGTTATCCAAGGTTCCCGAAACTTGCCAAACTTATCCTTCTTCCTCACAGGAACATGCTGGTCCTGGATGCTAATCAACTGACATTTGAAAGACTCCCACATGTCAGATGTTGATTTACCCTCAAACAGCCGTCCCCAATCTAAATTCTTCAGTACCTGCCTAATATTGTGATAATTAGCCTGTCCCCAATTTAGCACCTTCACCCGAGGACTACTCTTATCCTTATCCACAAGTACCTTAAAACTTATGGAATTATGGTCACTGTTCCCGAAATGCTCCCCTACTGAAACTTCAACCACCTGGCCGGGCTCATTCCCCAATACCAGGTCCAGTACGGCCCCATCCCTAGTTGGCCTATCTACATATTGTTTCAAGATATTAAGTTATCAAGATATTAAAGAGAACAGATAGTTTCTATCTATCCTATTTCCATTAGTTGGGGAGTGTAGCACAAGGAGTCATAGTCTAAAAATTAGAGCCAGATCTTTCAGGAGCAAATTAGAAAACGCTTCTGCATGAAGTTTGGAACTCTCTTGCGCAAATGGCAATGGATACCATTGTTAATTACAATAGTTAATTTTAAATCTGAGATTGCTAGATTTTTTGTTAACTGAAGGTATTAAAGGATATGGGGCAAATATGAGTAAATGGAAATGGGTCACAGAGAGCCAAGATTTTGATGAATGGCAGAATGGGCTTGAAGGGTTAAATGGTTTACTCCTGTTCCTATGTTACTCGGGAATGTCCTGCCAATGGTGTAATCTGTGTTTCCTTGCCATTGCAATGGCTGCAGCTACTCTGACTCATTGATTTTCTTCAGTTATCATTAGAGTGACTGAGACACATTTCCTGGTAACTATAGGAAGCAATTCTTTAGTCAGTTTCCTCATGGAAATCACCATAACACTTGATCTCACACTGGGACGAATATAGCTTAAAAGCAGCTGAAGTGAAAACCTAGCAAAAATGTTAAGTTTTTAAAGGCAAAAGACAAACCCCAGAGACCCATTTAATGATTGAAAAGAACAGCCTGCCTCATTGTGTATTTGCAAGCATTAACAACTGTGCTGATAGTGAGAGACAGTAAAGCATTTGTGTATCTTCCGACTCAACTATTCTAATGCTCTCATAGTCATTACGGCACCAAAGGAAGCCATTTAGCCCATTGAATTTGTGCTGGCTCTCTGTAGAGCAATCCAATCAGTCCCATTCCCCCACTCTATCACTGGAGCCCTGTTCCACCAGGTTACCATCCAGGCTGTGGAGTTGCAAATTACTCCCATGATCATCTGATCGCTATCATATTCACAGAGCAATTGCCCATCAACCATCAGGGAGTCTGAGACATCTAAAACCCAGAATTACACGATTATGCTCGCAACATGAAATTTTGCTTACCCAGAGTACAAATCAGAGAATTGCTTTGAGGCTCCGTGTTCACAATTCACCTCACTTCCAGTTTGTCAGCCATTAAACTCCATGCCAGGAAAATCTGGGTTGCCACGGAATGGGTGTGCTGACAGATGCTGGCAGATGAACTTCAATATAGGTAAGTGAGAGATAGTACATTTTAATAGAAAAAATAAGGAGGCCACATAAGTGTTGGAACATGTGTCTAACTGGGGTATCGGAATAGAGAGATACAGATACAAAAATCACTCAAAGTAGCGACACAGATTAATAAGGCCAATCAAGTAACTATACCAGATTACCAGCCAGGCAGTAAAATTGGAAATTACTCCCACTTTTTGTTTGATTCCTTGTATGCATTAAGTTACATGATTTCCTTAAACAAAACACTGGTGCTATTTTAGAATTGAAAAGCAGAGAAGTTCAGTTAAACTTGTATAGGAATTTGATTAAACCACACTTGCAGTTCTGATCTCCATATTATAAAGTGATAGAGGCACTGGAAAGGGTGCAGAAATGAGAGTTTTTATCTATCAGGAAAGATGGAACAGGCTGGGGTTCTTTTCACTAGAAAAGAGGGGCTCAATTTTGTGGAAGCGGCAGGAGTCCTGCCGCCGGAGCCAAAAGCAAGAGGCAACTCCGCTTTGGCCGGCAGCAGGACCTGGGGAGGCAAATTGCCATGGGTGGCCAATTAAGTGGCTCCCCAATGAGACTGCCGCCCAATTAAGGATGGTAATCGTCTCCAATAGCTGTCGGCCCAATCAGAGGGCCAGCAGCTCAGCAGTCTCAGCAGCACCACCGCTAGCAGTGACCATGGCTGAGGCTGCAACATCAGGGAGAGGGGGCCTCAATGGCCAGGCACCTTCAAAGAAAAGTAAGTGGGGTTGGAGGATGTCAGGGCCAGGCAGGTGGACCCTGACAATCGGTTGTGGGCGGTGTCACTGAGTGCCAGCAAAGCCATTGCCACAAAGGCTGCCGTTGCCGCCAGGGTGTCCCTCTGTGGGACATGGACTGCCCATAAAGGAGGATTCCTCTGAAACCACTAGGAGACCACCAGATTTCACTCGGCATTCTCCCCACACGGTGGTGGTCCCCCACCCCCTGGATGCGGGCAAAATGCTCGCAGAGGTGGGAAGTGGTCCTTTAATTGGCCACCCAGTAGACAGCTGATTTGACAACTTTCCCACAGCTGGCAAAACGGCATGGCGGTGGAAAGACATTGGGCCTCCCAGCCCATTGCCAAAGGGCCTGGAAAATCTCAGGCAAGAACTCTGAGGGGTGACCTGTTAGAGGTCTTCAAAATTATGAAAGCCTTTGATTTATGAATGTAGAGATGTTTTATATCCAGTCCTCTTCATCTAGAGAATGTTTAGAACATGGAACTTGCTACCACAGGGAGTAGTTGAAGTAAATAGCATTGATGCATTCAAGCGGAAAAAAAAGACTTGAATTTATATAGTGCCTTTCACAATCACAGGACTTCCCATGATGGGATCAGGGTCTCACACTACAAGGGCTTTTGTCTCATGAAATGTTGTATGACTGTGGACATTGTGAAAGCTGACCAAACAGATTGTGTGGCTCTAACAGATGGCTTATGAGCTAAAGTATGGTTCACATCAGAAGGAATGGTGCAAATCCTATTCAGACCCATGATGTGAGTTCTTGGACCATGAAACATTTTTCAAGAAATTTGCTAATTTTTGTCTGATGAAGTGAATGCCAAGTAACCTGAACCCTGGGTAGCTGAATCTGGACCAATTTGCCATTTGATAAAGAAATACTTGCACAATTAATCACTGGGCAGCAGCTGATTGAACAGCCCAAGATTGCTGGAGGTAATATGAATTTGACAGTAAATTACCATAATTTATACAAATTATTTTATTTGTTTTTAATGTATGAATTATTTTATTTGTGTAAGTGTACAGTAATGCTTACGATCCTGATGTTGCAAATTACAGAGTGTTTATGACAGCTGCTAAATGGATTACTTGGTGTTATGGAGCTTTCGCTGGAACACCAGGTGGTCATTATTTCTGTAATATTAAAATCTTATACGATTAGTGTCCAATTTCGAAGGCAGCTTGCTGGCTGCATTATGACAATACCACTAGATCTGCTATAATAAAAGCAAAATACTGCGGATGCTGGAAATCTGAAACAAAAACAAGAAATGCTGGAATCACTCAGCAGGTCTGGCAGCATCTGTGGAAAGAGAAGCAGAGTTAACGTTTCGGGTCAGTGACCCTTCTTCGAAGGGTCCAAAGAAGGGTCACTGACCCGAAACGTTAACTCTGCTTCTCTTTCCACAGATGCTGCCAGACCCACTAGATCTGCTGTTGCAGATGGAGCATTGAGCCTTAACAAGCCTCCAACGTTAAAAGCCAACATGACCTAAAAACTGGATTACTTGCAGATAGGAGAAGAAAACAATGACTTGCATTTATATAGCACCTTTCACAAATTCTTTTGGGCCTCCTTATCTTGAGAGACAATGGATACGCGCCTGGAGGTTGTCAGTGGTTTGTGAAGCAGCGCCTGGTGTGGCTAGAAAGGCCAATTCTGGAGTGACAGGCTCTTCCACAGGTGCTGCAGAGAAATTTGTTTGTCGGGGCTGTTGCACAGTTGGCTCTCCCCTTGCGCCTCTGTCTTTTTTCCTGCCAACTACTAAGTCTCTTCGACTCGCCACAATTTAGCCCTGTCTTTATGGCTGCCCGCCAGCTCTGGCGAATGCTGGCAACTGACTCCCACGACTTGTGATCAATGTCACACGATTTCATGTCGCGTTTGCAGACGTCTTTATAACGGAGACATGGACGGCCGGTGGGTCTGATACCAGTGGCGAGCTCGCTGTACAATGTGTCTTTGGGGATCCTGCCATCTTCCATGCGGCTCACATGGCCAAGCCATCTCAAGCGCCGCTGACTCAGTAGTGTGTATAAGCTGGGGGTGTTGGCCGCTTCAAGGACTTCTGTGTTGGAGATATAGTCCTGTCACCTGATGCCAAGTATTCTCCGAAGGCAGCGAAGATGGAATGAATTGAGACGTCGCTCTTGGCTGGCATACGTTGTCCAGGCCTCGCTGCCGTAGAGCAAGGTACTGAGGACACAGGCCTGATACACTCGGACTTTTGTGTTCCGTGTCAGTGCGCCATTTTCCCACACTCTCTTGGCCAGTCTGGACATAGCAGTGGAAGCCTTACCCATGCGCTTGTTGATTTCTGCATCTAGAGACAGGTTACTGGTGATAGTTGAGCCTAGGTAGGTGAACTCTTGAACCACTTCCAGAGCGTGGTCGCCAATATTGATGGATGGAGCATTTCTGACGTCCTGCCCCATGATGTTCGTTTTCTTGAGGCTGATGGTTAGGCCAAATTCATTGCAGGCAGACGCAAACCTGTCGATGAGACTCTGCAGGCACTCTTCAGTGTGAGATGTTAAAGCAGCATCGTCAGCAAAGAGGAGTTCTCTGATGAGGACTTTCCATACTTTGGACTTCGCTCTTAGACGGGCAAGGTTGAACAACCTGCCCCCGATCTTGTGTGGAGGAAAATTCCTTCTTCAGAGGATTTGAATGCATGTGAAAGCAGCAGGGAGAAGAAAATCCCAAAAAGTGTGGGTGTGCGAACACAGCCCTGTTTCACACCACTCAGGATAGGAAAGGGCTCTGATGAGGAGCCACCATGTTGAATTGTGCCTTTCATATTGTCATGGAATGAGGTGATGATACTTAGTAGCTTTGGTGGACATCCGATCTTTTCTAGTAGTCTGAAGAGACCACGTCTGCTGACGAGGTCAAAGGCTTTGGTGAGATCAATGAAAGCAATGTAGAGGGGCATCTGTTGTTCACGGCATTTCTCCTGTATCTGACGAAGGGAGAACAGCATGTCAATGGTCGATCTCTCTGCACGAAAGCCACACTGTGCCTCAGGGTAGACGCGCTTGGCCAGCTTCTGGAGCCTGTTCAGAGCGACTCGAGCAAAGACTTTCCCCACTATGCTGAGCAGGGAGATTCCACGGTAGTTGTTGCAGTCACCGCGGTCACCTTTGTTTTTATAGAGGGTGATGATGTTGGCATCGCGCATGTCCTGGGGTACTGCTCCCTCTTCCCAGCACAGGCATAGCAGTTCATGTAGTGCTGAGAGTATAGCAGGCTTGGCACTCTTGATTATTTCAGAGGTAATGCTGTCCTTCCCAGGGGCTTTTCCGCTGGCTGGGGAATCAATGCCCATTTATCAATTAGCCCATTGATAAATGGATAAATATTGGCCAGGGCATTGGGAGAACTAACCCTGCTTTTTTTCAAATAATGCCATGAGATCATTTATGTCCTCCACCTACATTTCTGTTATCTTCAGATTTGACTTCTCCAATATCCTCCAGATTTGTCTCCCAAGATCCCCTCTATCCTCCCTTCACAAACCCCAAGTCATTGAATAGTCTGCTCTCTGCATCCAGTCTCTCACTAAGCCCCCTGTCCTCACCAACCTTCACTGGCTCTCCACTGCCAAATACACCAAATTCAAAATCCTCATATTTGATTACTAAACTCTTGCACCACTCTATCTCTACAATCTCTTCCAGCACTTTGTCCCAGCCTGGGATCCATAGTCCTATAATTTTATTCTTCTGTGAATTCTCCCTTCCTGGATCTTCTCATTTGCCAGTAGAGCTTTCAATTTTTTAGGTTCCGCCCCTCTGGGACACCATCCTAAATCCCTACATCTTGCTACTTCCTTCACTGGGCTTTAATTCTCCTACTGCTCAGAATATTCTCTCCATGAAGCACATTGGGGCATTTTATTATGCTATAGGAGTTTTAAAAATGCAAGTTATATAATATTGCTGGATATTTTATAAAATGAGCAATGTGGCAATATTCATTCTAAAATTTGTTTGTTTGATTGAATGCTTTTACTTTGAAATGGATGTGAAGGAAAAAAAGGCATTTTAAAATTGATTGTTTTGTCACAAAATGTGAGCATTTGAGCTGTCAATACACTGAATTTCAGATGACATGTATAAAACAAATTGGTAATGTTAAAAGGCACACATTCAATAAAGTACAGCAAATGTAATACTGGCAAACATATTCATCATGGACAATTATATCAAAGAGTTCTGTATTATGACAATGCTGTTTATACAATCGTAGCATTGTATAGGGCTCTGTTTAAGGTAAGAGAGGAAAAAGGGACACTACATTTGTTTTCGATACACTATGGTGCTTGATAGGACTGATGGAACAGAACAGGAAATGGAAGACAATGGCAGGCTTTGTTAGCGCAATAAAATTTGAGGTATGGTCCAACACGTTGCATAAATGTGGCCAAGATTGTTGTTTTTTGGCATTAAGTAGTAGCTGTGATTCCCATTGCAATGCAGAGAGTATCCATTAGGTCCAGGGAAAACTGGTATGAATGAGGAAATGTTGGCAGGGAGCCTCAGTTACCCAGTAAGAGTTTTAGCTTTTGATCCAGTCAGAGTATTACATTATGTAGTGGTCAGATTCAGTACATGATCAACTAGCAATGTGTCAAAGAGCTAACAAAATACATTTTCTCACAATAATATTCTAAATATAAGCAGGCTGTCCACATCGTATGAATGAATAAAAACATTAAAGTCACTAAATTTACTAATTATACTAGCACGAAGAACCTTCATTTTGTAAAGAGTATGCTCAGTCTATGTTTTTTGATAGTGGAGTTGCAGAGATCTTACCAATTATAGAGGGTTTCACTCTGTGCTGAAAAGCAAAGATACGTTTCAAACCAGAAACAGTTTATTTCACTGCTACTCCATTTCCTTGTAATAAATTCCTTTTCATCTAATGATTCCCATGGTGATCTTTTCCCTATTTTGGCTGCTTATGAAACAATTGAATTTGTACAAATCAGAGACATGCAATGGATTTAGGCTACTACACTTATGGCTTGTGAATTTCAAAGTTAAAGGTTAGGAATTTCCTTGGAGCTATTCCTTCTTTGTCATGGTAACTTTGCTGGAAGGGCGGCACAGCGGCGCAGTGGTTAGCACCACAGCCTCACAGCTCCAGGGACCCGGGTTCGCTTCCGGGTACTGCCTGTGTGGAGTTTGCAAGTTCTCCCTGTGTCTGCGTGGGTTTTCTCCGGGTGCTCCGGTTTCCTGCCAAAAGACTTGCAGGTTGATAGGTAAATTGGCCATTATAAATTGTCACCAGTATAGGTAGGTGGTAGGGTAATATAGGGACAGGTGGGGATGTTTGTTGGGAATATGGGATGAGTGTAGGATTAGTATAAATGGGTGGTTGATGTTCGGCACAGACTCGGTGGGCCGAAGGGCCTGTTTCAGTGCTGTATCTCTAATCTAATCTAAACTACAGCAGATTTTAAGAATAATGGGGGCAATTTTCAACTGCCAGCCTCCCAATTCTGGCCTGGAAAATGGGTGTTTGATAGTTACAAATAGAGGTGGGACTTCAGATTGGTCAGCTCATGGTCCACCAAATATAATTTTCAGGTGACCATTTAAATGGGTGAGCAGCTTGCCTGCCTATTTAGGATGGGAGGATACTTGCATATGCACATTAGGGTCCTACACCAATTGTGGGAACTTATTTGCAATTTTTAGGCACACTCTCATAGTGTGTGCCATGCATGCTCTGTCCATTTGTACTAGGTGATGAGCAGCCTAACCAGTGTTCTTTAAAGAGACTGTTGATGACCACTTTACAAACAGTCCAGAAATTTTGCCGGGTAGATTTTAGACTGTCCTCCTGGCTCCACAAAAATACTGTCTGTGCTGCTGGCCCATGCTTTCCACTCTCCAAGATTGACACCAGGCCCGATATGTGGTCAAGCTGAGCTTGAGTCTCGCCTTAATCCACATCTGTTCACCTGCAATTTAAACGGGCCGATACACATTAAAAAAAACCATTAGTGCTGATGCACAATGACTAAATTCTGCATTAATCTCACAGCACAGACACATCCAGAGCCACCAACACCTACCTGAAGAGGTGATTTTCAGTGGTGCCATCCAAAGGTAGCAATGTCCTAGTGGCAAATATAAACACCGCCCACGGTGGCATAGGCTGCCATTCTTTCTGGCTTTCCATACATACCAGTGATGGCTTAAGGTAGAGCTGCCAGTTGTGAATTACAGTTAATTGTGATTTTAACTGTATATGCACAAACTTCTTGAATCAGTTTGGTAGTATAGGCACAGCATTCATTTTAGCAGCATGATTGCTGCAGTGTTTTTACTCCTCTGGGATCTCAATTTGTATCCAGCTCAAATTAACAGGATGAAAGTCTGCTCAATCTTACTAATGCAAGGAAACTAAATTAAATTAATTTGGACAGACTAAACCTGCTTTATAGTGGGTGCTAGTCCATGTCACAGAGCTGAAAGTAATTTACCTTTCTTCTTTGGCCTCCTTATCTCGAGAGACAATGGATAAGCGCCTAGAGGTGGTCAGTGGTTTGTGAAGCAGCGCCTGGAGTGGCTATAAAGGCCAATTCTAAAGTGACAGGCTCTTCCACAGGTGCTGCAGAGAAATTTGTTTGTCGGGGCTGTTACACAGTTGGCTCTCCCCTTGCGCCTCTGTCTTTTTTCCTGCCAACTACTAAGTCTCTTCGACTCGCCACACTTTAGCCCCGTCTTTATGGCTGCCCGCCAGCTCTGGCGAACGCTAGCAACTGACTCCCACGACTTGTGATCAGTGTCACAGGATTTCATCTCGCGTTTGCAGACGTCTTTAAAGCGGAGACATGGACGGCCGGTGGGTCTGATACCAGTGGCGAGCTCGCTGTACAATGTGTCTTTGGGGATCCTGCCATCTTCCATGCGGCTCACATGGCCAAGCCATCTCAAGCGCCGCTGACTCAGTAGGGTGTACAAGCTGGGGATGTTGGCCACCTCGAGGACTTCTGTGTTGGAGATACGGTCCTGCCACCTGATGCCAATGGAATGAATTGAGACGTCGCTCTTGGCTGAAATACGTTGTCCAGGCCTCGTTGCCATAGAGCAAGGTACTGAGGACACAGGCTTGATACACTCGGACTTTTGTGTTCCGTGTCAGTGCGCCATTTTCCCACACTCTCTTGGCCAGTCTGGACATAGCAGTGGAAGCCTTTCCCATGCGCTCGTTGATTTCTGCATCTAGAGACAGGTTACTGGTGATAGTTGAGCCTAGATAGGTGAACTCTTGAACCACTTCCAGAGCGTGGCCACCAATATTGATGGATGGAGCATTTCTGACGTCCTGTCCCATGATGCTCGTTCTCTTGAGGCTGTTGGTTAGGCCAAATTCATTGCAGGCAGCCGCAAACCTGTTGATGAGACTCTGCAGGCACTCTTCAGTGTGAGATGTTAAAGCAGCATCGTCAGCAAAGAGGAGTTCCCTGATGAGGACTTTCCGTACTTTGGACTTCGCTGTTAGATGGGCAAGGTTGAACAACCTGCCCCCTGATCTTGTGTGGAGGAAAAATTTTTCTTCAGAGGACTTGAACGCATGTGAAAGCAGCACGGAGAAGAAAATCCCAAAAAGTGTGGGTGCGAGAACACAGCCCTGTTTCACGCCACTCAGGATAGGAAAGGGCTCTGATGAGGAGCCACCATGTTGAATTGTGCCTTTCATATTGTCATGGAATGAGGTGATGATACTTAGTAGCTTTGGTGGACATCCGATCTTTTCTAGTAGTCTGAAGAGACCACGTCTGCTGACGAGGTCAAAGGCTTTGGTGAGATCAATGAAAGCAATGTAGAGGGGCATCTGTTGTTCACGGCATTTCTCCTGTATCTGACGAAGGGAAAACAGCATGTCAACGGTCGATCTCTCTGCACGAAAGCCACACTGTGCCTCAGGGTAGATGTGCTCGGCCAGCTTCTGGAGCCTGTTTAGAGCGACTCGAGCAAAGACTTTCCCCACTATGCTGAACAGGGAGATTCCATGGTAGTTGTTGCAGTCACCGCGGTCACCTTTGTTTTTATAGAGGGTGATGATATTGGCATCGCCCATCTCCTGGGGTACTGCTCCCTCTTCCCAGCACAGGCATAGCAGTTCATGTAGTGCTGAGAGTATAGCAGGCTTGGCACTCTTGATTATTTCAGGGGTAATGCTGTCCTTCCTAGGGGCTTTTCCGCTGGCTAGAGAATCAATGGCATCACTGAGTTCCGATTTGGTTGGCTGTATGTCCAGCTCATCCATGACTTTAATTAGGACTAAATTATCAGTCTCACCAAAACAGGCCATAAGGATAACTGGTGTAGAAAATGGAAAACATTAATGCTGGTACTACAGAGATTCCCTGACAAAGCTAATGGTTCAGATAAAGTGGCAAGTGCAGAGTGAAGAGAACACAACTGTGCAACTGGCTGTGCTGTACCTGACCTTGGTTAATGCTTACAATTTGGGGGTAAATTTGTATCTCTGCCACCTGGGAAAGTGAATCGAATGAAATGAAAATCAGACTGGTTCAAATGTGGGTGGGCAATTCATTCTTCCAGATGACCCCCCAGATGGTGAAGATAAAAATGTATTTGTTTATGTCTGAAATAGGAAAGCCTTGACTTCCTGCAAGGAGAAGAAAAAAGAACAACACGTAGCTCTGTAGTTGGAGGTTTATTGCAAAGCCTTTCTGTCAGCTATGGCTCAGAGGTAGAGGAAGATTGTTGGTTCAAGACTTGAATACATAATCCAGGTTGACACTTCAGTGAAATACTGAAGGAGTGCTGCACTGTTGGAGGTATCACCCTTTGGATAAGACATTAAAATGAGACTGCAACTGGCCTTTGAAGTGGATGTAAAAGATTCTATTGCCTTTTTGAAGAAGAGCAGGGGAAATCCCCTGGTGCCCTGGCCAATATTTATCCCTCAACCAATATCAGTAAAAAGACAGAGGGTTGATTTTAACATACGTGAACTTCTGGGAATGGTTGTGGGCCTGGTAGATTGCTGGCAGCCTGGAAGTTAGGCCATCCCCCGCTCACTGTGGAGTTAACACTCCACAGCATCTGTGTGACATCAGCAATAGGTTCCCTGCATGGAAGACAGCCTTATTAACAGGCTTAGCTTCTGGTTAGATGGGGAGCATTGCCAAGGAGGCCGCAGGACCAGTTAAGTCTGCGCTCTGGGGATGTGGGGTCAATCCTGGGTGTTGAGCCTGTGGAGTGGTGGAGAACGGCAATCCCAAGGGGTTTGACCCTGCAGTCCAAGATGGGGAGGGGGGGTCAATTCTGTGGTCTAGGGAGCTTTTGAAGCTGGTGTCCCTGGGCTGTGTCAGTGCTCGGGTGCGAGGATCCCATCCTGGGATGTGGGGGGTGGTGGGAGATTGGAGGCCTTGTGGGGTAATTGGAGGCTTGGAGGGGGAAGATTAGAGGCCTCAGTGGTTTTTCTTTTACTCACTAAAGTGTGTGCATCATCGTCAAGGCCAGTACATCCCTAATTGCCCTTGTGAAGGTGGTGGTCAATTGGCTGCTTGAACCGTTTCAGTCCACATGGTGTAGGTACACCCAGTGCTGTTCGGAAAGAAGTTTGAGGATTTTGACCAAATGACAGTGATGGAACGGTGATATATAGTTCCAAGTCAGAATGGTGTGTGACTTGGAGGGTAACTTGCAGGTGGTGGTCTTCCCATGCATCTGCTGCCCATGTCCTTCTAGATGGTGGAGGTTGTGGGTTTGGAAGGTGCTGTCAGAGGATCCTTGGTGAGTTTCTGCAGTACGTCTTGTAGATGGTTACACATTGCTGCCACTGTGTACCAGTGGTGAATGGGGTGCCAATCAAGCTTTGTCCTGGATGGTGTTGAGCTTCTTGAGTGTTGTTGGAACTGCACTCATCCAAGCAAGTGGAAAGAATTCCATCACACTCCTGAAATGTGCCTTCTCGATGGTGGACAGGCTTTGGGGAGTCAGGAGATGAATTACTTGCTGCAGAATTCCCAGCCTCTGACCTGCTCTTGTAGCTACAGTATTTATGTGACTGGTCCAGTTAAGTATCTGGTCGATGTTGATAGTGGAGGATTCAGCAATGGTAATGCTATTGAATGTCAAGGGGAGATGGTTAGATTCTCTCTTGTTGGGATGGTCATTGCCTGGCTCTTGTGTGGCACAAATGTTACTTGCCACTTACTAGCCCAAGCCTGAATGTTGTTCAGGACTTGCTGCATCTGGGCATGGATTGCCTTATTGTGAGGATTTATGAATGGGAGTGAACACTGTGTAATCATCAATGAACATCCTAATTTGTGACCTTATGATGGAGGGAAGGTCATTGATGAAACAGCTGAAGATGTTTGGGCCGAGAACACTGCACTGAGGAACTCCTGCAGTGATGTCCTGGGGCTGAGATGATTGTCATCTAACAACCAGAACCAACTTCCTTTGGGCTAGATATGACTCCAACCAGTGGAGAGTTTTCCCCCGATTCCCATTGTGCTCAATTTTACTGGGTTGGGATCGGAGGCCTGGAGGGGGGAATCTATTGGGGCCTTGGGGGCGGTGGCAGGGGGTGGGTGGTAGTGAGATCGGAGGCCGTGCTGGTGAGGGAATTGGAAGCCTCTGGGACAGGGGGATAGGAGGCCTGAGGGGAAGTCGGAAGCTTCAGGGGCTGGGGAGGTCATAGGTCTTGGGGGAAGAGGAGATAGATCAAAGGCCTCTTGGGGAAGGGCAAGGGGAGATTGGAAGGGTCAGTGGAGCAGTATCACATTGCGGGAGTTGTCCAGGCAGGTATACTGGATCCAGCAGGTAGATGGAAGGGCACTTAGCTCCTGAATTCGGCAGTCCTTGTTTGGGTTTAGCTTCTCCGAGGCTCAGGAAACCCAGCCATCCAGAATTAAATTTAAAGTGGTGCATAAAAAAATAAGGTCTGCAGCCTCATTATAATATTGAAAGTGCCAACCTGTCTCCTGGGAGCAGGTTGGTTGCCCGCCCCTCCCTGTCCTACCACTATTAAAACTGGAAGTGGGTGGACTTGGAGGCAAGTTGGGCTTAGGATGCAGATTTTTAGTACTTTAACCTCCAATTTCACTCAAACCCGTTTGTTTTTTGAGGTTAAAATTCCCCCAAATACTTCAAAAGTAATTGGCTGTAAAGTGCTATTGGACAACCTGAGATCATAAAAAGCACTATTTAAATGCCAGTCTGTCTTTCTTTTCATTTTTAACTCACAGCAACCAATGAAATATATACAGCAATTTTAATGAAACATTCAGAGTACGCTATCATCATGAAATGAATGGCAACATTAGTCTCAAGCATTTCACTTTGGGGATTAAGGACTCTTTATGCAGAATTTTTCCTCAAGAGGTTAAATGGTCTGACAGATTGCATGATAATGTAGATCACACATGATCTGTGGAAGGAAAAAGAAAGGGAGTAAAATTGGTCTTGACCAGCAGCGTGAAACTGACAATAGATAATCATCTGTTTTTATTTTCCACTGACTTGGAAAAAATGCCAAAATTTTTAATTTCAAAGCAAGTAGACGCAACAGTGTAACTAGTCAATTCTCCAAAAAGAGTTTCAACTGTTGGCAAAAGAAGCAACAGCGACATGAGGAAAAGCAGCGAGTGGTTAGGATCTGGACTGCACTGTCTGAGAGTGTGGACTGTTGTGTATTCTTGTTAGCGTAATTCGAGCGTTGTTCCAGATGTCTTGGAGTCTTTGTATAGCTAAATAGTAACCCGTTTATTTTATATGCATAACTATTTACACTCTCAATAAGCCTGTCCAGCTAACACTTCTCATGATGCTTTTAGCTTTTTCCACGCCTAATACCCATGTGACTACTATGACATGATCACGTTAGTGGGAGGAGTTACTCTCACTATCTTAAACATTAACCCTTTCACACCCTTATACTACAGGGTGGAGGCAGATTCAATTGAGGCCTTCAAAAGAGAACTGGATAATTATCTGAAGATAAAAGAATTGCAGAGCTACAGGGAAAAGGCAGGGGAATGGGACTAAATGAGTTGCTCTTTCAGAGAGCCGGCACAGACATGAGGGGCTGAATGGTCTCCTTCTGTGCTATAACTATTCTATGATATTTTTCTGTGATTCTGTAGTTCAGTGGAAAGTAGATTGGGTGTGGTGATAAACCAGCTGCTGATTTGCTATAAGCTCGTGTCATGCTATTGGCGTAGATTAAGTTCACCACCAGAGTGTACAATTCTCCCAATGGTTCAGTTGGTAAGTGTGAGTCAAACTGATCTATATATTCTAAATCAAAGAGGTCTAAGCTATGCCCCAAGAGCCCTGGCAATGTAACTCTTAACAAACAAGTTTGTTTTTTTAAACTCCCTGCCTCATCCATTTTGAATTTTGTGGACTTGTGCATTTGGGAAGAGCTGTTCTCAGCACTGTTGGTGTCACCTTAGTGAATAAATCCTACATCAGTATGCAAAGATCTGTTAATCCCCACAATTTGAGGCATTTATAATTTAACGGGATGGAATTAACGTTTAAATGTGACCCTCAAGGCTCATAGAAACAGGAGTAGGTCATTTACCCCCTTGAGACTGTTCCACCATTCAATGAAATCATGGCTCACCTGTGACCTAACTCTATGCAAATTTGGCCAGCAAATGCCAAACGATTGGTTGCTCCTTGATTAGAAAGATTGCAGATTTGATCTATGCGCTGGGCTGCGTCAGCTGATCTTTAGGGATGCTATGCTAGTCTCAAAATAGTTGAGATAGGAAGTGGTTAAAGGAAAAATGAGCCCGAGACTGTCCTGATTGTTGTCTGGTACTCCTGCTAGAAAGTGTACATCTGAAGGTTTTAGTTTAGGCAGGCATCAAGATCGGTGCAGGCTTGGAGGGCCGAATGGCCTGTTCCTGTGCTGTACTGTTCTTTGTTGTTCTTTGTTGAAGCTCCATGTAAATGAATCACATCAGGGCCATGTCACACATGTAGGGCTGGATTTTGTGCAGGAGGTGGGGCTGCCAGCACCGTGCTGAAAATTCGGGAAGAATCCCATCTCTACATTTTTTCAGACCCCTGGCGTGATCCTTGTGTCTTTTGGGATCAAAGTTTAAGGAGGTGCCCACCAATAACAGGGCTGAGCGGTATCGGCAGCACCACTGGGAGCGGTGGCCACTGTCAGTACTGCTGAAGCCCCGGATCCAGGCCCAAAGCTGGAACCCCAGACAAGAGATAGTTGAGGCGAGGTCGCCAGGCCCAGTCTGGAAGGCCCCTGCGAGGTGGGAATGGGGGGGAGTGGGCGTTCGGTCCAAGGGGAGCGGGGTTTTGGGGTGGGGGGGGGGTACATTTGTTCCCTGTGGGGGTCCTCCGTTGGTCACAAATTGTGCACAAAGGAGGGACCCCCCCCCACCGAAGCCCACAGGGAGGATGCCTCGTTTTCTAATCTGTCCTCCCTGCATGGCGGAGGTCTGCACCCGCTGCTGGTAATATCCCAGCGGCAGCAGGAGGAGGCCCTTATTTGGCCTCTGGGTGGGAAGGCCATCGCCTATCTATCCTGTCCGCTCGAGAATCACAACTGGGATTCCTGGCATCGGGTTCCCTTGCGGGCAATTCTGTCCCGATTCTCTGGCACCCCCCCAAACCCCGCCACGAAACCCACCCTTGGGATGAGAACAAAATCCGGCCTGCAGAATGGCTGTTTGGTTGAGATATCAGAGGACGGATGGCACTTAATAAGCAGTACCTCAATTATTAGGATAGGAGAATAAAACACTGGGGCTCCAAAATTCTGTTTCCTTGTACCACTAGAAGTGCAGTGAAACAGGATTTTCCTGTTAGCCTGTAGCCAAGGATGAGGGGGAAGGGTCATTTAAATAGTTGGGTGGTTCATGCCTGACCAAACACAGTAGAAGGACAAAGAGCAATCCAGAGTAAAAATTAATTGGGGTCAGCCAATTTGAAAAGAGTGAGAATGGATCTGGCTCAGGTAAATTGGAATCAAAGATTAGCAAGCAAAAATGTAATGGAAGAATGGGCTGCCTTTAAAGAGGAGATAGTTTGGGTACAGTAAAGCTACATTCCCACGAGGGGGAAATTTAGGACAAGCAAAGTCAGAGCTTCCTGGATGAGGAAGAGATAGAGAGTAAAATGAAGGGTGTGTATGTCACAAAACAAGTGAGAATCAGGCTGAATATAGTTCACAGGAGAAATAAAAGAATTAAGAGCAGGAAAGACAAACTATGAGAAGTGACTTGGAGCTAACATAAAAGGGAATCCAAAAGTCCTCTATAGGCCTATAAATAGTAAAAAAGCGGTAAAAGGCGAAGTGGGGTCAATTAGGGACCAAAAAGGGGATTTACACATGGAGGCAGAGGGCATGGCTGAGGTACTAAATGAGTACTTTCCATCTGTCTTTACCAAAGAATAAGATACTGCCAGAGTCATAGTGGGCAGGAGGACCTGTAAAATTCAGTGGGGAGAGGCTCGCCAGCCCCCCAGGCCCCGCCCCACCCCCTGGACATCGAAAAAGACCCACCGAGTATTACCAGTGGTGGGGGGACCTTGATGCGGCCGCACCCCCCCCCCCCACCCCCCCACCCGCTTGGCAGCAGGGCCTTCATCTAAATATTTGAATGAACAATAATGAGATTTAAATGAACTTACCTGCAGGCGGTGGCCGTCCCACGCCAATTTTACGGCCTCTGAAAGCACCTCGCGTGCCTTTGTAGTTCCGAGCCAGAAACCTGGTGGGGCGGGGGGGGGGGGGGAGGGGGGTGGTGGTGGTGGTGAGGGAGTGGGGAAAACAATTTTTATTGGCTGTGAGGATGGTGGGAAGAGGTTGAGGGACAAAGGGAACAAATTTCGAGGGGGAAAGTTTGGGGTAATAATATATAAATTACCCACTGGTGGGGGGTGGGGGGGGTGGGAGACAGGATTTTGAGTTGAAATTAAAATTTATTTTCATTTCCCAGAGATCGGGACCTTTAAATTTTAAAATGTTACTGAAGGGCTTGAAGCCCTTTAAAAATAACGCCAGTGCCTGCACGGTGGCACTGGACGCCATTGCCAGGGATTCGGTGGCCGCCCCTTCTACATCATCGGGGGCGGTCACTGTGCCCCCTCTGTTTAAATCAGCCCCTGTGCGTAATATCATGTAGGCTGTGCGGCGGCACTTCTGTGTCGGAAGGCCGTAAAGTTGAAAGCGCGCCGCTGCAGAGTGCGGTGCACGAATAAAATCCAGCCCATAGTGGAAGGGAGGTAGTAGAGACACTGTGTGTGTACCTACACCAGATGGACTGCAGCAGTTCAAGAAGGCAGCTCACTATCACCTTCTTAAGGGCAATTGGGGTTGGGCAACAAATGCTGGCCTAGCCAGAGATGCTCATGTTCCATGAAAGAATGAAGGAAAACACTGGATGGGCTAAAAATTGATAAAGAAATTGATAAAGGGGAGGTACTCGAAAATCTGGCTGTACTTAAAGTTGCTAAGTCACCAAGACCAGATCAGATGGATCCGAGCATATTGACGGAACTAAGGGTGGAAATTGCGGTGGCAATGAACATAAGCTTCCGATTCTTCTTTGATGCAGGGGTGGTGCCAGAGGCCTGGAGAATTGCAAAATGTTACATTGCTGTTCAAAAAACAGTGTAAGGATAAATTCAGCAACTACAGGCTGAGGTTTAACCTCAGTCTTGAGAAAGCTTTTAGAAATGATAATCAGGACAAAATTAATAGTCACTTGGACAACTGTGGATTAATTAAGGAAAGCCAGCACAGATTTGTTCACAGCAAATCATGTTTAAGTAATTTGATTGAATTTTTCAATGAAATAGCAGAGGGGGTTGATGAGGGTAATGCTGTTGACGTGGTGTACATGGGCTTACAAAAGGCATCTGGCGGCACAGTGGCGCAGTGGCTAGCACCGCAGCCTTCACAGCTCCAGCGACCTGGGTTCGATTCTGGGTACTGCCTGTGTGGAGTTTGCACGTTCTCCCTGTGACCGTGTGGGTTTCGCCGGGTACTCCGGTTTCCTCCCACAGCCAAAGACTTGCAGATTGATAGGTAAATTGGCCATTATAAATTGACCCTAGTATAGGTAGGTGGTAAGAGAATTGAGGGAAGGTGGGGATGTGGTAGGAATGTGGGATTAGTATAAATGGGTGGTTGATGGTTGGCACAGACTCGGTGGGCTGAAGGGCCTGTTTCAGTGCTGTATCTCTAAATAAAATAACAGGCTTGCCAGCAGAACTGAAGCCCATGGAATAAAAGGGACAGTGACAGCATGGATACAAAGTTGGCTGAGTGACAGGAAACAGAGTAATGATGAATTGTTGTTTTTCAGAATGACGAAAGGTATACAGTGGGGTTCCCCAGGAGTTGGTATTAGGACCACTGCTTTTCTTGATCTATATTAATGACCTAGACTTGGATGTACAGGGCACAATTCCAAAATTCGCAGATGACACAAAACTTAGAAGTATTATGAACTGTGAAGAGGGGATAAACTTATAGCGGACATAAACAGGCTGGTGGAATGGGCAGGCATGTGGCAGGTGAAATTTAATGCAGAGAAGTGTGAAATGATATACTTTGGCAGGGCAGGTTGAGGAAGTGATTAATAAGGCATATGGGATCCTGGGCTTTATAACTAGAGGCATAGAGTGAAAAGCAAAGAGTTTATGGTGAACTTTTATAAAACACTGGTTTGGCCTCAACTGAAGAACTGTGTCCAATTCTGGGCACCCCACTTTAGCAAGGATATGAAGACATTGGAGAGGGTGCAGAAAAGATTTACGAGAATGGTTCCAGCGACTTCAGTTACGTGAATAGTTTGGTGAAACTGGGGTTGTTCTCTTCAGAGAAGAGAAGATTGAGAGGAGATTTGATAGAGGTGTTCAAACTCATGAGGAGACTGGACAAAGTAGATCGGGAAAAACTGTTCCCATTGCCAGGAGGGTTGCGAACCAGAGGACACCGATCTAAGGTGATTGGCAAAAAAACCAGTGGCAATATGAGGAAAGACTTTTTTAAGGAGTGAATGATCTGGAACTGGAATGGACTGCCTGAGAGTATGGTGGATGCAGAATCAGTCATGACTTTCAAAAGGGAATTGGATAATTATCTAAAGAGAAAATATTTGTAGAGCTATGGGAGAAAAGGCAGGAGAGTGGGACGAGCTGATTAGATCTTATAGAGAGCCGGCATGGACGCGATGGGCCAAATGGCCTCCTTCTGTGCTGTAACCATTCTATGAAGTGCCTGCTAACATGTATGGCTACAATGATCGCTCAATCCACATATGCTCAGAAAAAAATGTCAGCGCTCCTTCTATCAGTAGGGTTTGTGTTTGCAACTCAGTTTGACCAACTTGGTAGTATGCTTACATCTGGATCAGAAGATTCTGAAATGAAGCCAAATATCAGGAATGAGCATGTAGTCTGTGATAACACTTCTGTACAGTATCAGGGGTGCGATGTTAAACTGAGGCCCATCTATTGTTCTGGTGGTTCGGCTGCATGGTAAAGATCTTATGGCACTATTTGAAGAAGAGGAGGGTGTCCTGGCCAACATTCATCCCTTGACCAACACTGTGAAAAACAGGTACACTGAGCATTACGCTCATTGCTGTTTGTTTAATATTGCTGTGTGCAAAATGGCTGTCATGTTTGCCTATATAACAAAGCTTCACTGCATCTCAAAGTAATTCATTCTTTGTAAAGTGGTTTGAGACTTTTTGTAGAGAAACAATTAAGTGGTATATAAGTGCATATCTCTTTTTTAGGGAGTTGGTGCTGCCACAGGTGCTAGCAAAAAATCTCATTTGCTGTGTTCACCACCTCAAATGCTGTCTCATGTACATTACAATGTTGTCTTCAAAGTTGGTAATACCTGCAAGCTCCCAAATTTACTCTGGGGTGGCAGCTTTCAGTTTTAATCCAATGGGATTACAATTAGCTCATGCTACTCTGAGCAAAAATTAATCAGATTGTATACTCTAGGATGTGAACAGGATGTCAATTTCAACGTTCAAGGTTAATCTGTTTTCTGTGTTGTCAAATATTGCCAGTGGCATGTCAAAAACATTACCAAATCATTTATTTTCTGTTTGACTGGTGAATGTAGAAACATATTGAGGACTCTCCAAATCTCTCCGACACACTTACTGCATTCAATAATTGGATTGATTGGTGTGTTATTAAAGTTTCATTGCTGAATATTCTGCCTTATTGTATAACAGCTTCAGTGGTTTTGGGTGAACTTCCTGCTCCCAAAGCTGTATATTGTGATGTCTAATTTAATTTTAGCTGTCCTTTTTTTAAGCAAGTGCTAGAGGTCTTTTTTCTCTTTCTCGTTTACACCATGGTCAACATGGAGTTGATGTGATGAAAACAACTGGATCAGTGGCTGTAAAAGTCAATCAGTCAAACTGTCAGATAATTCACTGACGTATGTGCTTAAATGCATTAATCGGCCTAAAGAAGACAAAGAAGCTCACTGACGCAAGTTAAGGATAATGGTGTGGTACTAAGTTTGTTCTGTGTCTGATCTACACATTTTAATGCTAATTAAAAGCTGGCAACCTTCACTTAGTACAGGAAGTCTAAATGGTACCAACTGTTCTGTAACCTGCTTTACCTAATAATAAATGGTAACTCTATTAATGTGAGAATACACAAAGTACTGCTGATCCCTAATTTAATTAATTAAGTCACAGGCGAAGGCAAATCTAATTGATTTGCTAACTGCAGCTTGGGTTAAATAAGATTTTTTTATTGTTTACATCTTGTGTACTCAAGCTTACTCAAGTAAGTGTGCTTATTTATTTGGAGTAAATTGTTTTTCTTCTATAAATTGTAAGAAGCAGAGTGAAGCTGTACCATGATTTATTGTTGGAAATAATAATTGATAAAATAATAACTTATACATTATTGATCTCAAATTCAATTATCAAGCGTTCATATTTCAAATCTATTTAATAATCCTCATAATTGTATGCAAGTATCTTTTAATAACTCTTTAATGATTTTATCTCTAACTCAGTTCAACAAATCTTCAGCAACTAGATATGTAAGTGCTGCACCTTTCAATAAATCTTTAATGGCTTTCAGACAGGTATCTTTTATAAATCATTGAGCAGCTTTAACTCCTTTAGTACCAGGTTTCCTTTATACTTCTTCATATTTGAATTCTTTTTTTTGTATGTGCATCCCTATCTGTGTTACATCCTTCAGCCCTACAACCCTCTAAAAACTCTGTGTTCCTCCAATTCTGGTCTTTGGTTCATCTCCTACTTCCTTTTCCCCACCATTGATAGCAGCTTGTTCAGTCATCAAGGCCCTAAGCTCTGGAATTCTCACCCAAATCCTCACCATCTTGCTCTCCTTCTTTAAGACACGCCTCCTTAAAACCTACCAAGCTTTTAGTTATTGTCCTAATATCTCCATTTTTGGCTCAGTACCAATTTTTGTCTGATTACATTTCTGTGAATTGGCTAAGGATGTTCGAAATGGTTAAGGCGCTATATAATTGCAAATTGTTTTTGTTACATGTTCCCAATTTTTCAGTTAGTAAGTGCATTGCCCTGTGTGAAGTTCAGCTGTGCAGACCCGAAGGCTCCTAGGTTTAATCACCGGTCTGTGCTGAGTTACCTGATCTCTTCTGAGGTAGTGGCAATTTGCCTCAACTCTCTTCTGCTGCTGATCACTATCTGATGACCATGAACTATATGTCTATGTGCATGCATATATGAGAATAGGATTGGATTTAGCTTTGATGTTCCCCTCTCCCGAACTGTTGGTTAGTGAGCTGGCACTTTATGTCACATGTGAAGAATATCCACTTGGGCAAGACACAGAAAGATGAGGACCCATGGAACAGTACCCCAGCATCAACTACGTCTTCAGAAGGAGATAAACATTGTGAGAAAAAAGACCAACATCCTTAGAGGATTACAATTGATAGAAAACTCACATTAAAGCAGTATTGGAAAAATATATAACATAGGATTGATGCTAAAATTGTTAAAGTAAAGGCAATTATAGTTCTTGCTAGAATGAGTGTTTTCAAACCAAATCCAAGATTTTTCAAAGATTTTTCAAAGAAATTGGAGCTGTGCTCATCAAACTACTTGTGCAAATATTTGATGATTTTCTGGGGTCTGTGTTAGCTCCCATGGATTGGATAGAGGACTATGTGGGACGAATAGTTAAAAAGAGCAGTAAGACAGAACTGGAAGACCTAGTCATAGGCAAATTGCCAAAAGGAATCATTAGAGAAGCTCTGCTTGATCACCTTAAACCAGAAAGGGGTATTAGGCAAATGCAAAGTGGCTTCTGGAAAAGAGGCTCTTGTCTTTGCAACTTAGTTGAGATTTTTTGAAGGTATTTGTTCTTATGCTCCAGAAAAGTAACTTTCAAAAAGGAATTGGATAAATATTTGAAGGGGATAAAATTACAGGGATAAGAGGAAATAGCAGGGGAGTAGTACTAATTATGTAGCTCTGTCAAAGAACTGGCATGAGCATAATGGACTGAATAGTACCCTTCCATGCTGTATCATTCTATGATTCCTTGATTCTAAGTTACAGTGTTGGTGGATGTTGGAAGCCCCCCAGTCAACATTAGAAGGAATTTTAATTGGGATCAGAATTCAGTTGGGTGGGAGACAAGGCAAGGGTCAAAAGTACCCAACACCTGCATTGTAAGGTCAGGTGATTTTAACTCCTAGGCCTCATCTTTATGCCACTGGGCTTTTTTGGAGGAATTTGGGGGATCCTGGTGCAGTCAAGGCCTAAACTTTCTTTGTGGTATCTAGATGTGCTTCTCTTGGTTCCATAATGTTTAAAATATCATAACTTCACTCACCTCTTCTGATTCCAAGTACTTTTCCTACAGTGTCTTCTCCATTCAGGTCAAAGTTAAAATTGCAGTCAGGGCTCAATGATGTTAGCGGACCCCAATCAGTAAAGAAAATGTAAAGAAACACTCTGCCTCCTCAGAAGAGCAGGTTAAATTGGATCCAGGTTAGTCACCTGCTTAATTTTAACCACTTAGTCACCTAGTTTCTGCCAGACTGGCAGGGTTAAAATGGCCCCCATTGTGTTTTTATACTTCCAAAGGGCCTCTGGCAAAGTGCTATGCAAAAGGTTAATAAGTAAGATTAAGTGTTGTGTAATTGGCAAGTAGATTTTGGATCAGTTAAGAAATTGGCTGCATTCATATCGCCAAAAGTTAGTTGTTAATGGCAGAGCTTCTGTGTGGAGGCCAGTGCTGGGATTAGTATTGGGGCCTATTGCTCTTTACTATCTTTATTAATGATCAGGTGTTTAGTGAACTATTTGCAAGTCTGAGGATTACTGTAAAATGTATACATTTGTACAAGACACTAAGTGAAAAAGATTGATGGCAGGCATTTTTAGATGCAGTGGGGGAATGGGGTCTGTACTTGGCAGACCTCTGTTAATAGAGGCACATGTAGCATGATACACTTGATCAGGAGCAACTCCAAGTATGTATATACTGTATCATGCAGTATTGCATGCACAAGGCTGCTGAGTACGAGAAAGAATCAGGGATTATAGTGTATGAGTTATTGAAAGTTTATCACCAGTGCTGCAGGCTATAGTGAAAGTGAATAGGATGTAATATACAATACTGCACTTTACTTTCTTTTTATAAGACTTTGGTCAGGCAACATCGAGAATAATGCATCTAGATTTGATCCCTGGACATGCTGGAGTATATGGAGGCTCTGGAAAAAATTTAGAGGTCTGCTAGATCGATAACCAGTTTTAGGGACCTTAGTTATCTGGCCAGGCTTAGAGAGCTGGGAAAACATAGACTTCCAGAAAATAGTATTGAGGTTTTTAAAACATTGCAAGAATTAGAACTGGTCCAAGAGGACAAACGAGTTGAGTTAGACCGAATACGGAGGACCAGGGGACAAGAGGATAAGCTAGAAAAGTATAGGGCTGGATTTTCCCGGACCATGGACGATGGGCTGGGAAGTGCGAGGGCTGACAAAATGGCAGGGAAAGGTGTCGAGAGGGGAGCCCGACGTCTTCCTGCCGCCATGCCATATTGCCAATGGCAGGAAAGTTGACGGCTCAGCCGAACATCAGGTGGCCAATTCAGCTACTTAAGTGGCCATATAAGGGCCACTTCCTGCCCCCGTGGGCATTTTTGCTGTGTTAGGAGAGTCCACTGCCATGTGGGGAGACTGCCCCGTGAAACCAGGTGACCTCCCAGTGGGCTCCGGGGAGGGAGGGGAGTGGCCTTACCATGGAGAGGCCTGCCGGCAGCAATGGCCGCACTTGGAGCAACAGTGCCTCCAGTGCACAACGACCTCCCCCAGTAGCCCCCACAACCCCTAAACCCCACCCAATCGCTGAGGCCTGCCTGCCCCGCCTTGGCTACCCTCCATCATACTTACCTCCGCCATTGAGGTGCCCTCGCCTTGGTGTTGCAGCCTCAGTAGTGGCCACTGTTAGCAGTGGCACTGCTGAGGCTTCTGAGCTGCTGGCTCTCTGATTGATCCAGCAGATCTTGGAGGCAGGCTGCCATCCTTAATTGAATGGCAGCCCGGGCAGCAGCCTCTTAATTGGCCTTCACTGGCAATATGCCATACCAGGTCACACCACTGGCCGAAGCAGGGTTGGCTTCCACTTTCAGCCCCAGCAGCAGGACTTCACCATCAACTACAGAATTTAGCACATAAAACCAGGCTCAACACTAGGAGGACTTGCTTCACAGAGAATTGTCCACCTCTGAAATAAGCTACCACTATGTACAGTGAGTGCAGATTCACTGTAAGCATTCAAAAGTGTGCTGGATGAGTTCTTGAGTTTGGATGGGTCATTGGGGTTTTGTGTCATCCAGTCACCTTTCCCTCCTGGAGCTCACTCTGTGTTTTTTGCCCCTTCTGGGAGATTGTGTGACTATACAGATAGGGGAAGGGGGAGGAATGAGCATGTGTGTGGAAGTTACACAATACTCGAATGGAGCAAGCCCAATGGACCAACTGGTCCTTTTCTGCCCCCCTTTTATATGTTTGTATGAGCAGAGAAGTTAAGAGGAAAACTGATAGAGGTGTTTAAAATTGTCAGGTATTTTCAAAAATAAATTGGAAAATCAGTTATCAGTGGTTAGTAAGTCGAGAACTAAAGGACATAAATTTAAGAGCATCATCAAAAGAGCAAAAGGAGTGGTTAAGAGAATTTTATTTTACTGAGTGCTGTTAAAATATGGTATTTCCAATCAGAAACAATAGTGAAAGCAGATCAAATCTCTGCAGCCATGCCACATCCAGATGTGAATGATGGTAGAGAGTTAAACACCTAATGAGAAGAGGAGGCTCCTCAAACATCCCCATTCCCAATGATGATGGCCTCCTCCTGAGGTCCCCACCAACACAGGTGCCAGTCTTCAGTCAATTCAATTCACTCCACAAGATATCAAGAGATGGCTGAGCGGAATGGTGACAGCAAATGTTATGGGCCCCAACAACATCTTGGCTATAGTGCTGAAGACTTATGCTCCAGAATTAACTGCACCCCTAGCCAAGCTGTTCCAATACATCTACAACACTGATCCCTTCCCGACAAAGTGGAAAATTGCCAGGTATGTCCTGTCCACAAAAATCAGGAAAAATCCAATCCGGCCAATTACCACCCCACTAGTCTACGCCTAATCATCAGCAAAGTGATGGAAAGTGTCATCAACAGTGCTATCAGGCGGCACTTACTGGCCAATAACCTGCTCACCGTTGCTCAGCTTAGGTTCTGCCAGGGCCATTTGGCTCCAGACCTCATTGCAGTCTTGGTCCAAACATCGACAAAAGAGCTAAATCCCAGAGGTGAGGTGAGCGTGACTGCCCTTTGCATCAAGGCCGCATTTGACCGAGTGTGGCATCAAAGACACTTAGGAAAATTGAAGCCAATGAGAATCAGGGGAAAACTCTTCACAGGCTGGAGTCATGCCGAGCACAAGGAAGATTGCTATGGTTGTTGGAGGCCCTAGAACATCGCTGCAAGAGTTCCTCAGGGCAATCTCATTGGCCTGACCATCTTCAGCTGCTTCATCAATGGTCTTCCCTCCATCATAAGGTCAGAAGTAGGAATGTTCGCTGATGATTGCACAGTGTTCAGTTCCATTTGTTACTCCTCAGATATTGAAGTGCCTCCGTGCAGCAAGACCTGGAGAACAGTCAGGTTTGGGCTGGTAAGTGGCAAGTAACATTCGCACCACACAAGTGCCAGGTAATGACCATCTCCAACAATGGAGAATCTAACCATCTCCCCTTTCAAAGGCATTACTGTCACTATATTCCCCACCATCCACATCCTGGGGTTCACCCTTGACTAGACACTTAACTGACCAGTCACAAAAATACTGTGGCTGCAAGAGCAGGTCAGAGGCTGGGAGTTCTGTGGCGAGTAACTCATCTCCAAACTCCCCAAAGCACGTCCACCATCGACAAGGCACAAGGCAGGAGTGTGACAGAATTCTCTCCACTTGCCTGGACAACTGCAACTCCAACAACACTCAAGAAGCTTGATGCTATGCAAAACAAAGCAGCCGCTTGGTTGGCACCCCATCCACCAACTTAAACATTCATTCCCTCCATCAACAGTGCACAACGGCAGCAGAGTATGCCATCTACACGATGTACTGCAGCAACTTACCAAGCGGCCTTCAACAGCACCTCCCAAACTCGTGACCTTTACCACCTAGAAGGACAAGGGCAGCAGATGCATGGGAACACCATCACCTGCAAGTTTCCCTCCAAGTTACTCACCATCTTGACTTGGAACTATATCGTCGTTCCTTCACTGTTGCTGGGTTAAAATCCTGGAACTCCCTTCCGAACAGCACTGTGGGTGTACCTACCCCACGTGGATTGCAGTGCTTCAAGAATGCAGCTCACCACCACCTTCTCAAGGGCAATTAGGGATGGGAAATAAATGCTGGACTTGACAGTGATGACCACATCCCATGAAGGCATTTAAAAAAAAAATTCTATAATATCTTGTGAAAGGGAAGTAGATAAGTATTTGATGAAGATGCAAATCGAAAGGTTATGGGGAAACAGCAGGTGATATGCACCAAGTGAAAACCTCTTCCAGTGATCTGGTACAGGCATGGTTGGCTTAATGGTATACTTCTATGCTGTACAAAGAACAAAGAACAGTACAGCACAGGAACAGGCTATTCGGCCCACCAAGCCTGCGCCGATCTTGATGCCTGCCTAAACTAAAACCTTCTGCACTTCGGGGTCCGTATCCCTCTGTTCCCATCCTATTCATGTATTTGTCAAGATGCCTCTTAAACGTCTCTATGGTACCTGCTTCCACCACGTCACCCGGCAACAAGTTCCAGGCACTCACCACCCTTTGTGTAAAGAACTTGCGTCGCACATCCCCTCTAAACTTTGCCCCTTTCACCTTAAACCTATGTCCCCTAGTAACTGACTCTTCCATCCTGGGAAAAAGCTTCTGACTATCCACTCTGTCCATGCCGCTTATAACTTTGTAAACCTCTATCATGTGGCCCCTCCACCTCCGTCGTTCCAGTGAAAACAATCCGAGTTTATCCAACCTCTCCTCATAGCTAATGCCTTCCAGACCAGGCAACATCCTGGTAAACCTCTTCTGTACCCTCTCCAAAGCCTCCATATCCTTCTGGTAGTGTGGCGACCAGAATTGCACGCAATCTTCTAAGTGTGGCCTAACTAAAGTTCTGTACAGCTGCAGCATGACTTGCCTATTTTTATACTTTATTCCCCGACCGATGAAGGCAAGCATGCTGTATGCCTTCTTGACTACCTTATCCACATGCGTTGCCACTTTCAGTGACCTGTGGGCCTGTACGCCCAGATCTCTCTGCCTGTCAATACTCCTAAGGGTTCTGCCATTTACTGTATACTTCCCACCTGCATTAGATCTTCCAAAATGCATTACCTCACATTTGTCCAAGTTAAACTCCATCTGCCATTTCTCCGCCCAAGTCTCCAACCGATCTATATCCTGCTGTATCCTCTGACAATCCTCATCACTGTCCACAACTCCACTAACTTTTGTGTCGTCCGCAAACTTACTAATCATTTTCCTCCAAATCATTTATATATAGAAAGAGCAAAGGTCCCAGCACTGATCCCTGCGGAACACCACTAGTCACATCCCTCCATTCAGAAAAGCACCCTTCCACTGCTACCCTCTGTCCTCTATGACCGAGCCAGTTCTGTATCCATCTTGCCAGCTCCCCTCTGATCCCATGTGACTTCACCTTTTGTATCAGTCTGCCATGAGGGACCTTGTCAAAGGCTTTACTGAAGTCTATATAGATAACATCCACTGCCCTTCCTTCATCAATCATCTGTGTCACTTCCTCAAAAAACTCAATCAAGTTAGTGAGACACGACCTCCCCTTCACAAAACCATGCTGCCTCTCGCTAATAAGTCCATTTGTTTCCAAATGGGAGTAAATCCTGTCCCGAAGAATCCTCTCTAATAATTTCCCTACCACTGATGTAAGGCTCACCGGCCTGTAATTTCCTGGATTATCCTTGCTACCCTTCTTAAACAAAGGAACAACATTGGCTATTCTCCAGTCTTCTGGGACCTCACCTGTAGCCAATGAGGATGCAAAGATTTCTGTCAAGGCCCCAGCAATTTCTTCCCTTGCCTCCCTCAGTATTCTGGGGTAGATCCCATCAGGCCCTGGGGACTTATCTACCTTAATGCTTTGCAAGACACCCAACACCTCCTCCTTTTTGATAATGAGATGACTGAGACTATCTACACTCCCTTCCCGAGGCTCATCATCCACCAAGTCCTTCTCCTTGGTGAATACTGATGCAAAGTACTCATTTAGTATCTCGCCCATTTCCTCTGGCTCCACACATAGATTCCCTTCTCTGTCCTTGAGTGGGCCAACCCTTTCCCTGGTTACCCTCTTGCTCTTTATATACATATGAAAAGCCTTGGGATTTTCCTTAATCCTGTTTGCCAATGACTTCTCATAACCCCTTTTGGCCCTCCTGACTCCTTGCTTAAGTTCCTTCCTACTGTTTTTATATTCCTCAAGGGATTCATCTGTTCCTCGCCTTCCAGCCCTTACGAATGCTTCCTTTTTCTTTTTGACGAGGCTCACAATATCCCGCGTTATCCAAGGTTCCCGAAACATGCCAAACTTATCCTTCTTCCTCACAGGAACATGCACAGGAAAGACTCCCACATGTCAGATGTTGATTTACCCTCAAACAGCTGCCCCCAATCTAAATTCTCCAGTTCCTGCCTAATATTGTTAGAATTAGCCTTCCCCCAATTTAGCACCTTCACCCAAGGACTACTCTTATCCTTATCCACAAGTACCTTAAACCTTATGGAATAATGGTCACTGTTCCCGAAATGCTCCCCTACTGAAACTTCAACCACCTGGCCGGGCTCATTCCCCAATACCAGGTCCAGTACGGCCCCATCCCTAGTTGGACTATCTACGTATTGTTTCAAGAAGCCCTCCTGGATGCTCCTTACAAATTCTGCCCCATCCAAGCCCCTAGCACTAAGTGAGTCCCAGTCAATATAAGGGAAGTTAAAATCACCCACCACTACAACCCTGTTACCTTTACATCTTTCCAAAATCTGTCTACATATCTGCTCCTCTACCTCCCACTGGCTGTTGGGAGGCCTGTAGTAAACCCCCAACATCGTGACTGCATCCTTCCTATTCCTGAGCTCCACCCATATTGCCTCGCTGCATGACCCCTCTGAGGTGTCCTCCCGCAGTGCAGCTGTGATATTCTCCTTAACCAGTAATGCAACTCCCCCACCCCTTTTACATCCCCCTCTATCCCGCCTAAAGCTTCGAAATCCTGGAACACTTAGCTGCCAATCCTGTCCTTCCCTCAACCAAGTCTCTAATAGCAACAACATCATAGTTCCAAGTACTAATCCAAGCTCTAAGTTCATCTGCCTTACCTGTTATACTTCTTGCATTGAAACAAATGCACTTCAGACCACCAGTCCCGCTGCTCTCCGCAACATCTCCCTGCCTGCTCTTCCTCTTAGTCTGACTGGCCTTATTTACTAGTTCCCCTTCATTTGTTTCACTTGCTGTCCTACTGCTCTGGTTCCCACCCCCCTGCCACACTCGTTTAAACCCTCCCGAGTGACGCTAGCAAACCTCGCAGCCAGGATATTTGTGCCCCTCCAGTTTAGATGCAACCCGTCCTTCTTGTGCAGGTCCCATCTGTCCCTGAAGAGATCCCAATGGTCCAGATATCTGAAACCCTCCCTTCTACACCAGCTGTTCAGCCACGTGTTTAGCTGCACTATCTTCCTATTTCTAGCCTCACTGGCACATGGCACAGGGAGTAATCCTGAGATTACAACCCTGGAGGTCCTGTTTTTTAACTTTCTACCTAACTCCCTAAACTCCCCCTGCAGGACCTCATCACTCTTCCTGCTGATGTCGTTGGTACCGATGCGTACCACAACCTCTGGCTGTTCACCCACCCCCTTCAGAATGCCCCCTGTCCGTTCAGAGACATCCTTGACCCTGGCACCAGGGAGGCAACATACCATCCTGGAGTCTCTTTCACGTCCACAGAAGCGCCTATCTGCGCCCCTGACTATAGAGTCCCCTATAACTATTGCTCTTCTGCACTTTGTCCCTCCCTGCTGAACAATAGTGCCAGCTGTGGGTGCCATTGCTCTGGCTGCTGCTGCTTTCCCCTGATAGTCCATCCCCCCCAACAGTATCCAAAATGGTATACTTGTTCGAGAGGGGGATAGCCACAGGGGATTCCTGCACTGACTGCCTGCCCCTTCTAGCGGTCACCCATCTATCTGCCTGCACCTTGGGTGTAACCACTTCTCTAAAACTCCTGTCTTTGACACTTTCCGCCACCTGCATGCTCCTAAGTGCATCCAGTTGCCGCTCCAACCGATCCATGCGGTCTAGGAGGAGCTGCAACTGGGTACACTTCTTGCAGCTGTAGTCGTCCGGAATGCTGGAAGCGTCACGGACCTCCCACATCTCACAGGTGAAGCACTTCACCCCTCTAACTGTCATTTCTAGCATTAATTAGTTAATTAATATAAAATAAATCAATACTTATTAAATCCTTACTAAATTGTTATCATTAACTTTATGGTCCCTAGTGCTAGATGCCTACTATAAATATTAAATGCTGACTAAATACAGTAATGTCCTCCCTCTGGTTTAGTTACTCTACTTATTAATTAGTTAATTTAGGGTTTTAATCAATTTTTACCAATGTTTTATTTTCAAATTCAGTACAAATTCCCTTCCAGCCAATCAGGTCACAGCTTTCCTGTGACGTCACTTTTCAGTTTTTTTTTACCCGAGGTAAGTTTTTTATACTTACCGGTCCGGAACTCTGCCCTCCAAGTCTTCTCCGTGAATGTAAGATTCTATAGGGGTGAATTTCATCTGCGCTCTCCCATTTATATATCATTGGAAACTTTGGAAACACTGAAATAATCTTCGTAAGATCTGTTGGAATGATGTTAGCAGTCCAGGGGAACCCCTGTGGAATTTCAGGGCCTTGACACTGATGTCCACAGTTTCCCCCCTTATGTCTTCCCTATCTCAATTGATGCTCTATTGATGAGGAGCTACATAAAATCAATTACCCAGCTGCCGTCAATTGATTTCCTCAGTAAATGGATAAAGCTCAGGGGTTTGGTGTTTGTCATTAAGTTTAGTTGGGAACACACTAGATAACACTGCAGAACTTAAAAACAACTGATTTGTAATCATCAATCATTTTAGAATTAAGTATTATGGACAGTTGGAAAGTGGTGTGGGTGACGTCAACTTTGCACCTCTTAACTGACCACAGATTATGCTTTAAAAATAGTGTTTTAGTCCCTGAGTATTTTTAAGGGTCAAATAAATAGACAAATGACAGGTTTTCTCATAGGTTAAATAAAATAAAGATAAATATTTATTCTTTACATAATAACTAAAAAGTATTTGCGATTTCACCCATTCACGCCTTCGCACACATACATAAATGCAAGAAAAGTTAAAGAGTAGAGTGGTGGCAGGCAATTAATGTCTAATTGTTGTAAAAGAGTTTGTTGTTTTAAAAATCCTTTCGAAGCTTTTCGGGAGGAAATCTTTCGGTTGCGCAGACCTGGATGTTTGTTGTCTTGAAAAGGATGAAGTGTCACAGGCTCCTTGTAGTTAAGCCTCAATCCAAAGTCTATGGTGGAAATCCTGGTTCACTTTCACAGATGGGGAGTTCCAAAGTCACTGTACAATTTATCTGCTGCAGTAGTTAAACAATGTTATCAGCAGGACTCCTGCTTAGCTGTAACTGTCTCACAGCTGTACTGGCTGGAAAGATCTTTCCCTGGCTTTTCTGCATCTCTCTCCAGAGAGATACCTTTTAAGGTAGAAATTTGTCAGTTGAGGTGTCCGTCAGGTGACTAAAGACTCTCTCCCCTGGGGTGATGCATACAGTGTTCGAGGATATGGAAACCATTGTTACATGATAGCATCTGAATTTGGTCCATTCTGATAAAGTGGTGCCAGTTCACACTTATTATTTGAATCTTGGCTCTGGAGTCAGTCTGTCTGAAAATGTCTTTGTTAACTCCATTCCTGCAGATAGGAGTTGTTAGCATGTAATGGGCTATTTTCCATTTCAATGTGTTTTCCCCAAAGCTAATTCAGGTGTGGATATTGGATTATGTCTTCAACACACAAACATGTTTATTGACAGCACAGGAGGGGTCACCTGACCTCTACTCCATCTTGCCTGTAGCACAAATGTGTCCTTTTTTTGTAGTTCAGTTCAACAGTTGATTTTCATTTCATAATTCCTCCAATTCATTTCATATTTCAGCACTCATCCCTCTGTGAGCATGACAATAGTTTTTTTTTATTCATTCATGGGATTTGGGCATTGCTGGCCAGGCCAGCATTTATTGCCCATTCCTAATTGCCCTTGAGAAGGTGGTGGTGAGCTGCCTTCTTGAATCGTTGCAGCCCATTTGGGATAGGTAGACCCACAGTGCTGTTAGGAAGGGAGTTCCAGGATTTTGACCCAGCGACAGTGAAGGAATGGCGATTATAGTTCCAAGTCAGGATGGTGTGTGACTTGGAGGGGAACTTGCAGGTGGTGGTGCTCCCATGCATTTGCTGCCCTTGTCCTTCTATTGGTAGAGGTCGCGGGTTTGGAAGGTGTTGTCTAAGGAGCCTTGATGCATTGCTGCAGTGCATCTTGTAGATGGTACACACTGCTGCCACTGTACGTCAGTGGTGGAGGGAGTGAATGTTTAAGGTGGTGGATGGGGTACCAATCAAGCGGGCTGCTTTGTCCTGGATGGTGTCGAGCTTCTTGAGTGTTGTTGGAGCTGCACCCATCCAGGCAAGTGAAGAGTATTCCATCAGATTCCTGACTTGTGCCTTGTAGATGGTGGACAGGCTTTGGGGAGTCAGGAGGTGAGTTACTCACCTCAGGATTCCTAGCCTCTGACCTGCTCTTGTAGCCACGGTATTTATTGGCTACTCCAGTTCAGTTTCTGGTCAATGGTAGCCCCTAGGATGTTGATAGTGGGGGATTCAGCGATGGTAATGCCATTGAATGTCAAGGGGAGATGGTAAGATTCTCTCTTGTTGGAGATGGTCATTGCCTGGCACTTGTGTGGCGCGAATGTTACTTGCCACTTATCAGTCCAAGCCTGGATATTGTCCAGGTCTTGCTGCATTTCTACACGGACTGCTTCAGTATCTGAGGAGTCACGAATGGTGCTGAACATTGTGCAATCATCAGCTAACATCCCCACTTCTGACCTTATGATTGAAGGAAAGTCAGCGATGAAGCAGTTGAAGATGGTTGGGCCTAGGACACTGCCCTGAGGAACTCCTACAATGATGTCCTGGAGCTCAGATGATTGACCTCCAACAACCACAACCATCTTCCTTTGTGGTAGGTATGACTCCAGCTGGCAGAGGCTTTTCCCCCTGATTCCCATTGACCTCAGTTTTGCTAGGGCTCCTTGATGCCATACTCAGTCAAATGCTGCCTTGATGTCGAGGGCAGTCACTCTCACCTCACCACTTGACTTCAGCTCTTTTGCCATGTTTGAACCAAGGCTGTAATGAGGTCAGGAGCTGAGCGGCCCTGGCGGAACCCAAACTGAGCGTCACTGAGCAGCTTATTGCGAAGCAAATGTTGCTTGATGGCACTGTTGATGACACCTTCAATCACTTTACTGATGATTGAGAGTAGGCTGATGGGGCGGTAATTGGCCAGGTTGGACGTCCTGCTTCTTGTGTACAGGATATACCTGGGCAATTTTCCACATTGCAGGGTAGATGCCAATGTTGTAGCTGTACTGGAACAGCTTGGTTAGGGGCATGGCAAGTTCTGGAGCACAGGTCTTCAGTACGATTGCCAGAATATTGTCAGGGCCCATGGCCTTTGCAGTATCCAGTGCCTTCAGTCGTTTCTTGATATCACGAGGAGTGAATTGAATTGGCTGAAGTCTGGCATCTGTGATGCTGGGGACTTCAGGTGGAGGCCGAGATGGAGCATCAACTCGGCACTTCTGGCTGAAGATTGTTGCAAATGCTTCAGCCTTATCTTTCGCACTGATGTGCTGGGCTCCTGCATCATTGAAGATGGGGATATTTGTGGAGCCACCTCCTCCAGTTAGTTGTTTAATTGTCCACCATCATTCACGGCTGGATGTGGCAGAACTGCAGAGCTTAGATCTGATCCGTTGATTATGGGATCGCTTAGCTCTGTCTATCGCATGCTGCTTCCCCAGTTTGGCATGCAGATAGTCCTGTGTTGTAGCTTCACCAGGTTGACACCTCATTTTGAGGTATGCCTGGTGCAGCTCCTGGCAGGCCGCCCCGCACTCTTCATTGAACTAGGGTTGGTCTCCTGGCTTGATGGTAATGGTAGAGTGGGGGATATGCCGGGCCATGAGGTTACAGATTGTGGTTGAGTACAATTCTGCTGCTGCTGATGTCCCACAGCGCCTCATGGATGCCCAGTTTTGCATTGCTAGATCTGTTCGAAATCTATCCCATTTAGCATGGTGGTAGTGCCACACAACATGATGGAGGGTATCCTCAATGTCTCCACAAGGACTGTGCGGTGGTCACTCCTACCAATACTGTCATGGACAGATGCATCTGCGGCAGGCAGATTGGTGAGGACGAGGCCAAGTATGTTTTCTCCTCTTGTTGGTTCTCTCACCACCTGCCGCATACCCAGTTTAGCAGATATGTCCTTTAGGACTCGGCCAGCTCGGTCAGTAGTGGTGCTACCGAGCCACTCTTGGTGATGGACATTGAAGTCCCCCACCCAGAGTACATTCTGTGCCCTCGTCACCCTCAGTGCTTCCTCCAAGTGCTGTTCAACATGGAGGAGTACTGACTCATCAGCTGAGGGAGGGCGGTAGGTGGTAATCAGCAGGAGGTTTCCTTGTCCATGTTTGATCTGATGCCATGAGCCTTCATGGGGTCCAGAGTCGATGTTGAGGACTCCCAGGGAAACTCCCTCCCTACTGTATACCACTGTGCCACCACCTCTGGTGGGTCTGTCCTGCCGGTGGGACAGGACATACCCGGGGATGGTGATGGCAGTGTCTGGGACATTGTCTGTCAGGTATGATTCCGTGAGTATGACTGTGTCAGGCTGTTGCTTGACTAGTCTGTGGGACAGCTCTCCCAACTTTGGCACAAGCCCCCAGATGTTAGTAAGGAGGAATTTGCAGGGTCAACAGGGCTGGGTTTGTCGTTGTCGTTTCCGGTGCCTAGGTCGATACCGGGTGGTCCGTCCAGTTTCATTCCTTTTTATTGACTTCGTAGAAGTTAGATACAACTGAGTGGCTTGCTAGGCCATTTCAGAGGGCATGTAAGAATTAACCACATTGCTGTGGGTCTGGAGTCACATGTAGGCCAGACCAGGTAAGGACAGCAGATTTCCTTCCCTAAAGGACATTAGTGAACCAGATGGGTTTTTACAACAATCAACAATGGTTTCATGGCCATCATTAGACTAGCTTTTTTAATTCCAGATTTATTAATTGAATTTAAATTCCACCTTCTGCTGTGGTGGGATTTGAACCCATGTCCCCAGAGCAATACCCTGGGTCTCTGGGTTACTAACCCAGTGACAATACCACTACGCCACCGCCACCCCTGCACCTGTCAATCAATCAAACATTTCAAGGTCAGGAGGATCAACAGGCAAATCTTTGTACTTGTCTCTGAATCCACAGTTGTACTAGTTTTCTCTTGTACTAACAGTCAGCTTTATTTGCCCAGGTTCCAGGAAAACAGCTGATCTGGTGTTGGGTAAAGTTAGCTTCAGGCACTGTAAGTTGTTTATATGCTCCAAGTTTAACCTAGCATCTTCTTCCCAATCCCACTCCTGGGCTCAATTCTCTCAAACTGATGCAACAACAAAAGAAAGAAGCCCTACACAGCAGGCCAGAGAACAACTTCTGGTCCAGCCAGTGCACACTGCTCTGAATTTTTCAATCTGCATTTCTGGACTCAGTTTTGTTTTGCTCCTGCCAGATTCACAACACATGGCAGGCACAGGAGTGCACTCAGCATGCATCAGAGCCCTGGGCATGTGCAAATCAAGTCAGCAAAGATGTTGGAAAAATTTTAATGCCCCCCCCCGCCCCCACCCCAAAACTGACGGGTTGGGGTCAGATCAGGTGTTAAAATGTTAAAAATCTGAAAACTGATCCCAACCCGTCTCCAACCCACTCACTTCCAGGTTTAATGAAGGCAGGACAAGGGGCGGGCAGCCAACCTGCTCCCAGGAAGCAGGTTGGCAATTTTAATGAGGTTGGCAGCCTCTGAGTTAATCTCCTGTCCAAGTTTTACAGTAGGCAGTCGAGTTTCCCAGGCCTCAGGGAACCTGGCAGCTGAAGGGAGGTAAGGTCAGCTCTGCTGAGATAGTAAGTTTCTATCTGCCGCTGATTGTGTGCCAGGAGGAGGAGGGCTTCCCCGGCCTCCCAACCTCTTCTACCCTCACCTCCAGGATCAGAATCCACTGCGCCCCAATTGCCCCCACCCACCCCTGCCCTGCACCAGATTGTGGATTGGACTACCTACATCTGTGGCCTTCCATGGAGTCCTCTCTGCCGGACTGGGCGGCACAGTGGCGCAGTGGTTAGCACCGCAGCCTCACAGCTCCAGGGACCCGGGTTCAATTCCGGGTACTGCCTGTGTGGAGTTTGCAAGTTCTCCCTGTGTCTGCGTGGGTTTTCTCCGGGTGCTCCGGTTTCCTCCCACAAGCCAAAAGACTTGCAGGTTGATAGGTAAATTGGCCATTATAAATTGTCACTAGTATAGGTAGGTGGTAGGGAAATATAGGGACAGGTGGGGATGTTTGGTAGGAATATGGGATTAGTGTAGGATTAGTATAAATGGGTGGTTGATGTTCGGCACAGACTCGGAGGGCCAAAGGGCCTGTTTCAGTGCTGTATCTCTAAAAAAAAATAAATCAGGCTGACCTCTGGGTGGGGAACCTGTCAATTACAAAATACCCACGTTGTGGAGTTAATACTTCACAGTTTCCTGTCCAAAACGCCATTCTTCTGCCTCACTCCAACCTACATAACCTGCCTCTGTTAATATCCAAGCCAGCAATTCCTGGGATGCGAGGGATTGTGGGTTTTGAGGTTGGTACATGTAAATCTTGAAATATGATCAGAAACCATTCTTGAAAATCCTATATAGAACTAATCTAACTTCTATGAAAAACAAACCTACAAAAAGGAATTTGACTTATTCGGTCAAAAGCAGTGGTAGTGGTTATAAGGCTTTATTTAGGGCTCTTTTATAGTTGTAGGGTTTTTTTGTGTTGTCAGCTTTTTTGAAGCTGTTGGTCAGCTTTTCTGAAGTTTGTCAGTTGGCAAGTGTAGTATCAGGATGAAAAGGGTTAATACCGAAGACAGTGAGAGACCCCTCCCACTGTACGAGCAATGATGTAACAGTCATCGGAGATAGGCTTGAGAAGAAGAAGGTATAGCAGCACGAAGGATGCTCGCTTCGGTGGATCACAGAGAGTGTGTATAATAACTGTAAATAATAAAAAGTTGGTAGTTACCGGAGTCTAAGACCTTCTCTAGAACGCCCTACAACGCTACTAATACTAATACAACTAAACCCAAAAGCAAGTCTGGTATTTTTATAATGGGATAGTTACTCTACAGCTATTTTTGCATATCCTAGTGGCCAATGACAGAGTAGCATTAATAAAGAACTTGAAACAAGTCCCCTGCCTGCTTTCTCTGCTTGGGAAAGTGAGAAGGTTTAGCGGGGGCGTTAAAAATGGAATACATGAAAGAAACACATCTTTCTTTATGGATAATAACACAGACAAGGCATATTGTTTGCCTCTAATAATTTGTAAAATACATCATTGCAGTATGTGTCACATCACCTTGAATGAGTGATCATAGATTTGTGGTAGCCTGGTGTCCAACTGAATTGAAGTTATCTGGAAGCTAATTTATTTACTCAGCGTGCCACTATGTGTGTTATCTCATATGTGACACACCGTGAACTAGTGGGGCCCTCTATGCAACACATTCCTAACTTTGCATCATTCTATATGTAACACACATAAAACTATGTAGCATACTGTTTTTTTTTAATTTCCAAAATATACTTTATTCATAAAAATCTGTAAAAATTACATTGCCAAACAGTTTCCAAACAGCACCAAAAAATACAAACATTGCAAGGGAGATCAGTTTCCTTCAATACTGTCATGAGTTTCTTCCCAACCCTTCCGTTTCTCAATTGTCATGTCAATTACAGTTTTACATTTACAGCAATTCAGAATATTAACGATACAGTTCGAGGGGTTTCCCATGGATCCAGCATACTGTATTTAACATTCCTCAATATGTGATATTTTGCAAACATTGATAAAACTTCTTTTCAAATCACGTGGTGCAGTGCAATTCCCTTTAAAGTTGTTGTGAGTATAAATAATGAAAACAGAAATGCTTAAACAAAAATAAATAGTATAACATTTTTGTATGTTATGCAGAATTACGCATTATTTTAATGGGTGGAAAATCAATAGGTTAATGTTCCCGAATTCCCGATATGCATTCCGGGTAGGCGAAGTTCCATTTCAAGATCACAAATTCTTAAAATTACCCTGCTTGTATTTATGATGTTAACTCAACCTCAAACTCATTCCAGCATGTGACTCATACCGCAGTAATGTATTTCACATATTAAAAACAAACAATATGCATTAAAGACTTCCTTTATTTTGCATTTTCACTTCTGTTCCGAAGATGTTGAAGAGCAAATGTGTCGAATTTGCCATGATACTCTGCTGCTACATTCAAGTGGTGAGCAACTTTGTGGGACCCTGTTGGTAAAATGGCAGGTTACCAATGCCAAGTGAAATTGAGTGGTTGACTGTTACCCACACAAAATTCCAGCCCTTAGGTTTATCCACAGCAGGGATTGGTGTACTTAGTTTATTGGTGTCATTGATCTTCACTGTTCACCTATCAGATCTTGTGATTAACAGGTTTCCATGTGCAAAGTACAAAGATCAGTGACATCAGTACATAAACTATAGATGGTACTGATCACTTTAGGGACAGATAGAACACCTTAATTTTTTTTTTGAAAACAGAGTAATTCTCTAACCTGTACATTGTTTCCACTAAATTGTGAAATTTGCTATATTTTAACCTTTCATAATTTTGTTAGCAAATAACTTTTATTAAATCACAAATGGTTTTTTAAGCCAATGCTTTTAAAATCCATTCCCTGTAAATAATAGGATGGATTTTAAAGTCCCTCCGCTATCGGGAATGTTGGCGGGGGCAATGAAGATCGGTGAGGCGGAGGCCCAACACTGACCCCGACAGCGACAGGCCTCGTGCCAATCTTGGCGGCGGCGGTGAGGCTTCATGGCGGCTGAACTGCCACACGGCGACAGGACTCCATTTAAATATGTAAACTAATTTACATACCCAATTTAATGAGGGTCCTGTCGCCTCCTTGATCACCGCACCAATCTTCATTCGGGCAGCCGAAAATACCGCGTCTTTGAATCCCCGTTCGGGGAAACCTGGTGCGACACCTGTGGGGAGGGGGGAGGAGGATTGTTTCTCTGTGCAGGAGGGGGAAAGTGGGGTGACATCGCTGTGGATTGGTTGGGGGTGGGGTGATGGGAAGGGGTAAAGGGCAAAGGTGCCGAATTTTGTGGGGGGAAAGTCAGATTGTTAATAAAGAAATTCAGGGGTGGAAAAGGGCAGAAATGTTTTGAAATGCCATTGGTGGGGGGGTGGAAAAATGAATTTAATGAAAATGTAATTCTTTCTTTTGGTCATTGAACTGACCTGGCCCTTTAATTTTCAAATCTCCAGTAAGGGCTATAAGCCCTTTAAAAATGGCGCGGTGCTTGCGCATTGGCGCCAGATGCCGTTGCCTGTGATGGCTCACCCACCCCCTCCATGTGATCGTGGAGGGTGGGCGCGCGGCCATGCAAATGAGGCACCGCGTTTGAAATTGCGGCAGCTCCATGACGCAGTGCCCGTGTGGGCAGGGTGCATTTTTGTTATGTCTCTTAGAATCCAGCCCAATGTTTCAATAAGTAAGTATCATTGCAATGAAACAGAATCAAATTGTAATTTTTGCCGGATTAATGCAGCAACTGCTATTGAATATACTTGAAGAGATTTGAGCCATAAAATTCAGATACATAATGCCCAGCACTATGGGTGCCATTTGGGGTGCAAAATGGCACCACATAAGCACGTTTCTGGTGCAGGCCATGCTAGATGTTATTTTGGTGAGGTCGTTAGCTTGGGCGTAGTTAGTAGAAGTGTTTGGTAGTTTGTACTGTTATTTAAAGTTGATGACGTCTACCGGGGGCATGTGGTGAAGGCCTTGATTCTCTATTCAAGGGTTCTGCTCAGGCTACTTGCTCACAGTCATGAGTGCTGTAGTTTCTATCCCACTTGGCCTGCAGCATGATAGGGGTAATGAGCAGAGGCAACACAGAGGAGTCCAAGCTGCTCAAAGAGGGAGGAGAGTAGGGGGAGAAGGGCATTCAGCAAGAGGCCATATTCTCCCTGGGTCGTCAGGGTGCAAATTTCCTACCTCAACCTGAGCGAGGACCTGTGTGTACAATGTCTCCATATCACTAAGCCGGAGCTTACTGAAACCTGCCATCTCATGCAGGCAGACCTGCAACCTCAGAACTGGATAAGGACAGCATTGCTAGTCATTGTGAAGGTGACTGGCCATGAATTTCTTTGCATCAGGCTCCTTCCAGGCTGGAGCAGGGACCTTTCTAACATCATCCCCTGCTGTATAAGGAAGATGACTGATACACTCTATGTAAAGAAAGGGGAATATAATACCTCCTCGCTTTTCAGAGAGAGACAGATGGAACAAGCACATGGCTTCCCTGAATAGCAGGTTTCCCCATCATGCAAGGTGTCATTGACTACACACACAATGCTTTGTCAGTGCCGCATCCAAATTCAGAGATGTACTGCTATCACAATGTGCAGTTGGTATGTGACCATACTCAGCACATCATACTTGTCAATGCCTGGTATCCTGGGAGCAGCTGTCATGATTCCTTTATCTAGTGCTAGTCTGCTGTACCATCAGAGACAAGAGGGTGGTTACCAGGTGACAAGAGCTATCTGCAGGCCCTAGTTCACGGTTCCAGTGCACAACCCAACAGTGGGAGGACAAATTCTGATATCCTGAGAGAGAACAGCGGGCATGTGCTCCACAGAGGCACTGCCACTGCCCTGGGGTGGTGCCTCAGCAATCCTAATAATTGCTGTGTTGGAGGACAGATTGCTGGAAGGCTATGAGACCTTGCAAGCACCTTTGAGTACTGGCATCTTGCAGCCATGATGACAACAGTCTGAGTTTGCATGGCAGCAAGCTGAACTTGCACAATGTCAGTCTGAGCTTCCCTACAGCATGCAGATGTTGGGTGGTTTCTGCTTGTGCTGCAATGGAAGCTGAGACATTGGCCATCAGAGACTGCATCATGGTATGGTCCGCAAATGTGCTAATGGAGTTGCTCACCACTTCCCTGCTGAAAAGAATGGGTTCCAAGCTCTGCGCAAAGCCCTGTTAGTGTGGGACTCATCCATGCTCTTTGACATTGCATGCAAGCTTTCTGGCAGGCCTCACAATGAACCATGCATTTCTGTGTGCATGCCCATCAGCCTTTTTCTGTATGCTGCCCCATCAAAGTCCACAGCTGAGTTCTCGACTGTAGAACTCGTGTGAGACCTTGCACTCTAGTGAGCTGGCACATGCGCTACCCTTTCCCCTGTGCTGGCTGCTGGCCACATGCCCAGTGTCTCACCATGTGCAGATCCTGCCTCTAAGCTACCCTCTAAAGTTTGCGTAGTCAGGGTCTAATTTGGTGGCTGAGAGTGAGAGAGTGAGTGGCGCTGTTTCTTCATTATCAGTCTCTTTTTTCTGCTGCCACTTCGTGCTCCCACACTACTGCCTGGCCAGATTGCAGTTCTTGGGTATCTGAAAGGAGAAAGGCTCAAGGGGATGGTTGTGGTGAGAGAAGTTCCAGATGAGACATTAAACTAAGGCACTACATGCCATCTCAGATGGATATAAAAGATCCCAAAGTGTAGTATAAAGATGTAAAGGGTTAATATTGAAGACAGTGTGAGCAATCCCTCCCACTGTAAGACTGATAATGTAACAGTCACATGAGGTTAGGCTTGGGAGAAAAAGAGGTAGCAGCACGAAGGATGCTAGCTTAAGAGGCTTGATGAGATTGTATATAGTATTATTCAAAGAATAAAGAGTTCTTAGTTGACCTTATCCTGAGTCTGAGACTTTCTCCAGGACACCCCTGATATGCTACACAATACAACAACAACACACAATATGGTGGCACCAGTTAAAATGACCAGGAAAATTTGAAGATCTCCTTACCTCGTGAAGTAGCTCCAGGGGAACAGCAGATCGAGTTGGGGGACTGCAACAAACTCAAAAGCTGCTCCGTAGCCACGGAAAACGTGGACAGTTGGTGAGAAAGCCCTGCACCTTCTCCGACTGCACCACAGAAGCATGGGGGTCTGCAACAGGACATCCAGGTCCAGTGATTGGGTCCGGGTTTCAGTGCTGGGCGACAGTCCAGGATTGGGTGAGAGATTTTGAAAGTGGCCATTAACAGTTAATGGTGCACTGGGTAGAGACATCGATCTCAGGCGAAAAGGCAACTCAGGAGTTGGGTGGAGTTGGCAGCCATTGCGGAGAGAAAGCACAAGAAAGCTTGGAAAGCACAGGAAATCCCCAGAATGACCACAGACACCTCTGTTCAATCTGGAAAGATTTAAAAACAAAGGGTAACACCTTTCAAAAGCAAAGAAAGCAATATGGATTTGAAATTCGAAATGCCTGAAAGTTTCCATGATCAAGCAGGACCCAATCAGGTACAAAATTAGTCATTATGGGGAAAAAACTCCTATAATTTAGGACTGCTTCCCAACTCCATACCAAATCAGAAGTAGAACAAGTGAATATCCTTTAATATTCAATGGGAGCAATTGCGGATGACGTGATAGTGTGGCAAGGGATAAATGAGGCTCCTGAGAAATTTGAAGATGTGCTTCCAGCTTCTGATAAATATTTCAATCTCCACAGCAATAGAATTCACCCCATCCACACCCTTCAATGTTCACTCCCTCCACCACCGACGCACAGTGGCAGCAGTGTG